>NC_135499.1:24532736-25132736 GCF_052857255.1 Amblyomma americanum | reverse complement strand
ACTACGCACGGTGCATTGCAGAGCAGGATAGAAAACCGCGTCGGAGTTCTCATATAGTATCGGATGTGGGTTTTCGCTTGCGCAGACTACGATCGGTGCATTGCAGAGCAGCATAGAAAACCGCGTTGGAGTTCTCATATAGTATCGGATGTGGGTTTTCGCTTGCGCAGACTACGAACGGTGCATTGGAGAGCAGGATAGAAAACCGCGTCGGAGTTCTCATATAGTATCGGATGTGGGTTTTCGCTTGCGCAGACTACGCACGGCGCATTGCAGAGCAGGATAGAAAACCGCGTCGGAGTTTTCATATAGTATCCGATGTGGGATTTCGCTTGCGCAGACTACGAACGGTGCATTGCAGAGCAGGATAGAAGACCGCGTCGGAGTTCTCATAAAGTATCGGATATTGGTTTTCGCTTGCGCAGACTACGAACGGTGCATTGCAGAGCAGGATAGAAAACCGCGTCGGAGTTCCCATATAGTATCGGATGTGGGTTTTCGCTTGCGCAGACTACGAACGGTGCATTGCAGAGCAGGATAGAAAACCGCGTTGGAGTTCTCTTATAGTATCGGATGTGGGTTTTCGCTTGCGCAGACTATGATCGGTGCATTGCAGAGCAGGGTAGAAAACCGCGTCGGAGTTCTCATATAGTATCGGATGTGGGTTTTCGCTTGCGCAGACTACGAACGGTGCATTGGAGATCAGGATAGAAAACCGCGTCGGAGTTCTCATATAGTATCGGATGTGGGTTTTCGCTTGCGCAGACTACGCACTGCGCATTGCAGAGCAGGATAGAAAACCGCGTCGGAGTTTTCATATAGTATCGGATGTGGGTTTTCGCTTGCGCAGACTACGAACGGTGCATTGCAGAGCAGGATAGAAAACCGCGTCGGAGTTCTCATAAAGTATCGGATGTTGGTTTTCGCTTGCGCAGACTACGAACGGTGCATTGCAGAGCAGGATAGACAACCGCGTCGGAGTTCTCATATAGTATCGGATGTGGGTTTTCGCTTGCGCAGACTACGAACGGTGCATTGCAGAGCAGGATAGAAAACCGCGTCGGAGTTCTCATATAGTATCGGATGTGGGTTTTCGCTTGAGCAGACTACGATCGGTGCATTGCAGAGCAGGATAGAAAGCCGCGTCGGAGTTCTCATATAGTATCGGATATGGGTTTTCGCTTGCGCAGACTACGCACGGTGCATTGCAGAGCAGGATAGAAAACCGCGTCGGAGTTCTCATATAGTATCGGATGTGGGTGTTTGCTTGCGCAGTATACGAACGGTGCATTGCAGAGCAGGATATAAAACCGCGTCGGACTTCTCATATAGTATCGGATGTGGGTTTTCGCTTGCGCAGACGACGAACGGTGCATTGCAGAGCAGGATAGAAAACCGCGTCGGAGTTCTCATATAGTATCGGATGTAGGTTTTCGCTTGCGCAGACTACGAACGGTGGATTGCAGAGCAGGATAGAAAACCGCGTCGGAGTTCTCATGTAGTATCGGATGTGGGTTTTCGCTTGCGCAGACTACGAACGGTGCATTGCAGAGCAGGATAGAAAACCGCGTTGGAGTTCTCATAAAGTATCGGATATTGGTTTTCGCTTGCGCAGACTACGAACGGTGCATTGCAGAGCAGGATAGAAAACCGCGTCGGAGTTCTCATATAGTATCGGATGTGGGTTTTCGCTTGCGCAGACTACGAACGGTGCATTGCAGAGCAGGATAGAAAACCGCGTTGGAGTTCTCATATAGTATCGGATGTGGGTTTTCGCTTGCGCAGACTACGAACGGTGCATTGCAGAGCAGGATAGAAAACCGCGTCGGAGTTCTCATATAGTATCGGATGTGGGTTTTCGCTTGCGCAGACTACGATCGGTGCATTGCAGAGCAGGATAGAAAACCGCGTCGGAGTTCTCATATAGTATCGGATGTGGGTTTTCTCTTGCGCAGACTACACACGGTGCATTGCAGAGCAGGATAGAAAACCGCGTCGGAGTTCTCATATAGTATCGGATGTGGGTTTTCGCTTGCACAGACTACGATCGGTGCATTGCAGAGCAGGGTAGAAAACCGCGTCGGAGTTCTTATATAGTATCGGATGTGGGTTTTCGCTTGCGCAGACTACGAACAGTGCATTGGAGAGCAGGATAGAAAACCGCGTCGGAGTTCTCATATAGTATCGGATGTGGGTTTTCGCTTGCGCACACTACGCACGGCGCATTGCAGAGCAGGATAGAAAACCGCGTCGGAGTTTTCATATAGTATCCGAAGTGGGATTTCGCTTGCGCAGACTACGAACGGTGCATTGCAGAGCAGGATAGAAGACCGCGTCGCAGTTCTCATAAAGTATCGGATATTGGTTTTCGCTTGCGCAGACTACGAACGGTGCATTGCAGAGCAGGATAGAAAACCGCGTCGGAGTTCTCATATAGTATCGGTTGTGGGTTTTCGCTTGCGCAGACTACGAACGGTGCCTTGCAGAGCAGGATAGAAAACCGCGTTGGAGTTCTCATATAGTATCGGATGTGGGTTTTCGCTTGCGCAGACTATGATCGGTGCATTGCAGAGCAGGGTAGAAAACCGCGTCGGAGTTCTCATATAGTATCGGATGTGGGTTTTCGCTTGCGCAGACTACGAACGGTGCATTGCAGAGCAGGATATAAAACCGCGTCGGCCTTCTCATATAGTATCGGATGTGGGTTTTCGCTTGTGCAGACGACGAACGGTGCATTGCAGAGCAGGATAGAAAACCGCGTCGGAGTTCTCATATAGTATCGGATGTGGGTTTTCGCTTCCGCAGACTACGAACGGTGCATTGCAGAGCAGGATAGAAAACCGCGTCGGAGTTCTCATATAGTATCGGATGTGCATTTTCGCTTGCGTAGACTACTCACGGTGCATTGCAGAGCGGGATAGAAAACAGCGTCGGAGTTCTCATATAGTATCAGATGTGGGTTTTCGCTTGCGCAGACTACGAACGGTGCATTGCAGAGCAGGATAGAAAACCGCGTCGGAGTTCTCATATAGTATCGGATGTGGGTTTTCGCTTGCGCAGACTACGAACGGTGCATTGCAGAGCAGAATAGAAAACCGCGTTGGAGTTCTCATATAGTATCGGATGTGCATTTTCGCTTGCGTAGACTACTCACGGTGCATTGCAGAGCGGGATAGAAAACAGCGTCGGAGTTCTCATATAGTATCAGATGTGGGTTTTCGCTTGCGCAGACTACGAACGGTGCATTGCAGAGCAGGATAGAAAACCGCGTCGGAGTTCTCATATAGTATCGGATGTGGGTTTTCGCTTGCGCTGACTACGAACGGTGCATTGCAGAGCAGGATAGAAAACCGCGTCGGAGTTCTCATATAGTATCGGATGTGGGTTTTCGCTTGCGCAGACTACGCACGGTGCATTGCAGAGCAGGATAGAAAACCGCGTTGGAGTTCTCATATAGTATCGGATGTGGGTTTTCGCTTGCGCAGACTACGAACGGTGCATTGCAGAGCAGGATAGAAAACCGCGTTGGAGTTCTCATATAGTATCGGATGTGGGTTTTCGCTTGCGCAGACTACGAACGGTGCATTGCAGAGCAGGATAGAAAACCGCGTTGGAGTTCTCATATAGTATCGGATGTGGGTTTTCGCTTGCGCAGACTACGATCGGTGCGTTGCAGAGCAGGATAGAAAACCGCGTCGGAGTTCTCATATAGTATCGGATGTGGGTTTTCGCTTGCGCAGACTACGCACGGTGCATTGCAGAGCAGGATAGAAAACCGCGTCGGAGTTCTCATATAGTATCGGATGTGGGTTTTCGCTTGCGCAGACTACGATCGGTGCATTGCAGAGCAGCATAGAAAACCGCGTTGGAGTTCTCATATAGTATCGGATGTGGGTTTTCGCTTGCGCAGACTACGAACGGTGCATTGGAGAGCAGGATAGAAAACCGCGTCGGAGTTCTCATATAGTATCGGATGTGGGTATTCGCTTGCCCAGACTACGCACGGCGCATTGCAGAGCAGGATAGAAAACCGCGTCGGAGTTTTCATATAGTATCCGATGTGGGATTTCGCTTGCGCAGACTACGAACGGTGCATTGCAGAGCAGGATAGAAGACCGCGTCGGAGTTCTCATAAAGTATCGGATATTGGTTTTCGCTTGCGCAGACTACGAACGGTGCATTGCAGAGCAGGATAGAAAACCGCGTCGGAGTTCCCATATAGTATCGGATGTGGGTTTTCGCTTGCGCAGACTACGAACGGTGCATTGCAGAGCAGGATAGAAAACCGCGTTGGAGTTCTCTTATAGTATCGGATGTTGGTTTTCGCTTGCGCAGACTACGAACGGTGCATTGCAGAGCAGGATATAAAACCGCGTCGGCCTTCTCATATAGTATCGGATGTGGGTTTTCGCTTGTGCAGACGACGAACGGTGCATTGCAGAGCAGGATAGAAAACCGCGTCGGAGTTCTCATATAGTATCGGATGTGGGTTTTTGCTTCCGCAGACTACGAACGGTGCATTGCAGAGCAGGATAGAAAACCGCGTCGGAGTTCTCATATAGTATCGGATGTGCATTTTCGCTTGCGTAGACTACTCACGGTGCATTGCAGAGCGGGATAGAAAACAGCGTCGGAGTTCTCATATAGTATCAGATGTGGGTTTTCGCTTGCGCAGACTACGAACGGTGCATTGCAGAGCAGGATAGAAAACCGCGTCGGAGTTCTCATATAGTATCGGATGTGGGTTTTCGCTTGCGCAGACTACGAACGGTGCATTGCAGAGCAGAATAGAAAACCGCGTTGGAGTTCTCATATAGTATCGGATGTGCATTTTCGCTTGCGTAGACTACTCACGGTGCATTGCAGAGCGGGATAGAAAACAGCGTCGGAGTTCTCATATAGTATCAGATGTGGGTTTTCGCTTGCGCAGACTACGAACGGTGCATTGCAGAGCAGGATAGAAAACCGCGTCGGAGTTCTCATATAGTATCGGATGTGGGTTTTCGCTTGCGCTGACTACGAACGGTGCATTGCAGAGCAGGATAGAAAACCGCGTCGGAGTTCTCATATAGTATCGGATGTGGGTTTTCGCTTGCGCAGACTACGCACGGTGCATTGCAGAGCAGGATAGAAAACCGCGTTGGAGTTCTCATATAGTATCGGATGTGGGTTTTCGCTTGCGCAGACTACGAACGGTGCATTGCAGAGCAGGATAGAAAACCGCGTTGGAGTTCTCATATAGTATCGGATGTGGGTTTTCGCTTGCGCAGACTACGAACGGTGCATTGCAGAGCAGGATAGAAAACCGCGTTGGAGTTCTCATATAGTATCGGATGTGGGTTTTCGCTTGCGCAGACTACGATCGGTGCGTTGCAGAGCAGGATAGAAAACCGCGTCGGAGTTCTCATATAGTATCGGATGTGGGTTTTCGCTTGCGCAGACTACGCACGGTGCATTGCAGAGCAGGATAGAAAACCGCGTCGGAGTTCTCATATAGTATCGGATGTGGGTTTTCGCTTGCGCAGACTACGATCGGTGCATTGCAGAGCAGCATAGAAAACCGCGTTGGAGTTCTCATATAGTATCGGATGTGGGTTTTCGCTTGCGCAGACTACGAACGGTGCATTGGAGAGCAGGATAGAAAACCGCGTCGGAGTTCTCATATAGTATCGGATGTGGGTATTCGCTTGCCCAGACTACGCACGGCGCATTGCAGAGCAGGATAGAAAACCGCGTCGGAGTTTTCATATAGTATCCGATGTGGGATTTCGCTTGCGCAGACTACGAACGGTGCATTGCAGAGCAGGATAGAAGACCGCGTCGGAGTTCTCATAAAGTATCGGATATTGGTTTTCGCTTGCGCAGACTACGAACGGTGCATTGCAGAGCAGGATAGAAAACCGCGTCGGAGTTCCCATATAGTATCGGATGTGGGTTTTCGCTTGCGCAGACTACGAACGGTGCATTGCAGAGCAGGATAGAAAACCGCGTTGGAGTTCTCTTATAGTATCGGATGTTGGTTTTCGCTTGCGCAGACTATGATCGGTGCATTGCAGAGCAGGGTAGAAAACCGCGTCGGAGTTCTCATATAGTATCGGATGTGGGTTTTCGCTTGCGCAGACTACGAACGGTGCATTGGAGATCAGGATAGAAAACCGCGTCGGAGTTCTCATATAGTATCGGATGTGGGTTTTCGCTTGCGCAGACTACGCACTGCGCATTGCAGAGCAGGATAGAAAACCGCGTCGGAGTTTTCATATAGTATCGGATGTGGGTTTTCGCTTGCGCAGACTACGAACGGTGCATTGCAGAGCAGGATAGAAAACCGCGTCGGAGTTCTCATAAAGTATCGGATGTTGGTTTTCGCTTGCGCAGACTACGAACGGTGCATTGCAGAGCAGGATAGACAACCGCGTCGGAGTTCTCATATAGTATCGGATGTGGGTTTTCGCTTGCGCAGACTACGAACGGTGCATTGCAGAGCAGGATAGAAAACCGCGTCGGAGTTCTCATATAGTATCGGATGTGGGTTTTCGCTTGAGCAGACTACGATCGGTGCATTGCAGAGCAGGATAGAAAGCCGCGTCGGAGTTCTCATATAGTATCGGATGTGGGTTTTCGCTTGCGCAGACTACGCACGGTGCATTGCAGAGCAGGATAGAAAACCGCGTCGGAGTTCTCATATAGTATCGGATGTGGGTGTTTGCTTGCGCAGTATACGAACGGTGCATTGCAGAGCAGGATATAAAACCGCGTCGGACTTCTCATATAGTATCGGATGTGGGTTTTCGCTTGCGCAGACGACGAACGGTGCATTGCAGAGCAGGATAGAAAACCGCGTCGGAGTTCTCATATAGTATCGGATGTAGGTTTTCGCTTGCGCAGACTACGAACGGTGGATTGCAGAGCAGGATAGAAAACCGCGTCGGAGTTCTCATGTAGTATCGGATGTGGGTTTTCGCTTGCGCAGACTACGAACGGTGCATTGCAGAGCAGGATAGAAAACCGCGTCGGAGTTCTCATATAGTATCGGATGTAGGTTTTCGCTTGCGCAGACTACGAACGGTGGATTGCAGAGCAGGATAGAAAACCGCGTCGGAGTTCTCATGTAGTATCGGATGTGGGTTTTCGCTTGCGCAGACTACGAACGGTGGATTGCAGAGCAGGATAGAAAACCGCGTCAGAGTTCTCATATAGTATCGGATGTGGGTTTTCGCTTGCGCAGACTACGCACGGTGCATTGCAGAGCAGGATAGAAAACCGCGTCGGAGTTCTCATATAATATCGGATGTGGGTTTTCGCTTGCGCAGACTACGATCGGTGCATTGCAGAGCAGGATAGAAAACCGCGTTGGAGTTCTCATAAAGTATCGGATATTGGTTTTCGCTTGCGCAGACTACGAACGGTGCATTGCAGAGCAGGATAGAAAACCGCGTCGGAGTTCTCATATAGTATCGGATGTGGGTTTTCGCTTGCGCAGACTACGAACGGTGCATTGCAGAGCAGGATAGAAAACCGCGTTGGAGTTCTCATATAGTATCGGATGTGGGTTTTCGCTTGCGCAGACTACGAACGGTGCATTGCAGAGCAGGATAGAAAACCGCGTCGGAGTTCTCATATAGTATCGGATGTGGGTTTTCGCTTGCGCAGACTACGATCGGTGCATTGCAGAGCAGGATAGAAAACCGCGTCGGAGTTTTCATATAGTATCGGATGTGGGTTTTCGCTTGCGCAGACTACACACGGTGCATTGCAGAGCAGGATAGAAAACCGCGTCGGAGTTCTCATATAGTATCGGATGTGGGTTTTCGCTTGCGCAGACTACGATCGGTGCATTGCAGAGTAGCATAGAAAACCGCGTTGGAGTTCTCTTATAGTATCGGATGTGGGTTTTCGCTTGCACAGACTACGATCGGTGCATTGCAGAGCAGGGTAGAAAACCGCGTCGGAGTTCTTATATAGTATCGGATGTGGGTTTTCGCTTGCGCAGACTACGAACAGTGCATTGGAGAGCAGGATAGAAAACCGCGTCGGAGTTCTCATATAGTATCGGATGTGGGTTTTCGCTTGCGCAGACTACGCACGGCGCATTGCAGAGCAGGATAGAAAACCGCGTCGGAGTTTTCATATAGTATCCGAAGTGGGATTTCGCTTGCGCAGACTACGAACGGTGCATTGCAGAGCAGGATAGAAGACCGCGTCGCAGTTCTCATAAAGTATCGGATATTGGTTTTCGCTTGCGCAGACTACGAACGGTGCATTGCAGAGCAGGATAGAAAACCGCGTCGGAGTTCTCATATAGTATCGGATGTGGGTTTTCGCTTGCGCAGACTACGAACGGTGCATTGCAGAGCAGGATAGAAAACCGCGTTGGAGTTCTCATATAGTATCGGATGTGGGTTTTCGCTTGCGCAGACTATGATCGGTGCATTGCAGAGCAGGGTAGAAAACCGCGTCGGAGTTCTCATATAGTATCGGATGTGGGTTTTCGCTTGCGCAGACTACGAACGGTGCATTGCAGAGCAGGATATAAAACCGCGTCGGCCTTCTCATATAGTATCGGATGTGGGTTTTCGCTTGTGCAGACGACGAACGGTGCATTGCAGAGCAGGATAGAAAACCGCGTCGGAGTTCTCATATAGTATCGGATGTGGGTTTTCGCTTCCGCAGACTACGAACGGTGCATTGCAGAGCAGGATAGAAAACCGCGTCGGAGTTCTCATATAGTATCGGATGTGCATTTTCGCTTGCGTAGACTACTCACGGTGCATTGCAGAGCAGGATAGAAAATAGCGTCGGAGTTCTCATATAGTATCAGATGTGGGTTTTCGCTTGCGCAGACTACGAACGGTTCATTGCAGAGCAGGATAGAAAACCGCGTCGGAGTTCTCATATAGTATCGGATGTGGGTTTTCGCTTGTGCAGACTACGAACGGTGCATTGCAGAGCAGGATAGAAAACCGCGTCGGAGTTTTCATATAATATCGGATGTAGGTTTTCGCTTGCGCAGACTACGAACGGTGGATTGCAGAGCAGGATAGAAAACCGCGTCGGAGTTCTCATGTAGTATCGGATGTGGGTTTTCGCTTGCGCAGACTACGAACGGTGGATTGCAGAGCAGGATAGAAAACCGAGTCGGAGTTCTCATATAGTATCGGATGTGGGTTTTCGCTTACGCAGACTACGCACGGTGCATTGCAGAGCAGGATAGAAAACCGCGTCGGAGTTCTCATATAGTATCGGATGTGGGTTTTCGCTTGCGCAGACTACGATCGGTGCATTGCAGAGCAGGATAGAAACCCGCGTCGGAGTTCTCATATAGTATCGGATGTGGGTTTTCGCTTGCGCAGACTACGAACGGTGCATTGCAGAGCCGGATAGAAAACCGCGTCGGAGTTCTCATATAGTATCGGATGTGGATTTTCGCTTGCGTAGACTACTCACGGTGCATTGCAGAGCTGGATAGAAAACCGCGTCGGAGTTCTCAAATAGTATCAGATGTGGGTTTTCGCTTGCGCAGACTACGAACGGTTCATTGCAGAGCAGGATAGAAAACCGCGTCGGAGTTCTCATATAGTATCGGATGTGGGTTTTCGCTTGTGCAGACTACGAACGGTGCATTGCAGAGCAGGATAGAAAACCGCGTCGGAGTTCTCATATAGTATCGGATGTGGGTTTTCGCGTGCGCAGACTACGCACGGTGCATTGCAGAGCAGGAGAGAAAACCGCGTCGGAGTTCTCATATAGTATCGGATGTGGGTTGTCGCTTGCGCAGACTAGACTACGCATGGTGCATTGCAGAGCAGGATAGAAAACCGCGTCGGAGTTCTCATATAGTATCGAATGTGGGTTTTCGCTTGCGCAGACTACGAACGGTGGATTGCAGAGCAGGATAGAAAACCGCGTCGGAGTTCTTATAGTGTCGGATGTGGGTTTTCGCTTGCGCAGAATACGCACGGCGCATTGCAGAGCAGGATAGAAAACCGCGTCGGAGTTCTCATATAGTATCGGATGTGGGTTTTCGCTTGCGCAGACTACGAACGGTGCATTGCAGAGCAGGATAGAAAACCGCGTTGGAGTTCTCATAAAGTATCGGATATTGGTTTTCGCTTGCGCAGACTACGAACGGTGCATTGCAGAGCAGGATAGAAAACCGCGTCAGAGTTCTCATATAGTATAGGATGTGGGTTTTCGCTTGCGCCGACTACGAAGGGTGCATTGCAGAGCAGGATAGAAAACCTCGTCGGAGTTCTCATATAGTATCGGATGTGGGTTTTCGCTTGCGCAGACTACGAACGGTGCATTGCAGAGCAGGATAGAAAACCGCGTCGGAGTTCTCATATAGTATCGGATGTGGGTTTTCGCTTGCGCTGACTACGAACGGTGCATTGCAGAGCATTATAGAAAACCGCGTTGGAGTTCTCATATAGTATCGGATGTGGGTTTTCGCTTGCGCAGACTACGAACGGTGCATTGCAGAGCAGGATAGAAAACTGCGTCGGAGTTCTCATATAGTATCGGATGTGGGTTTTCGCTTGCGCAGACTACAATCGGTGTATTGCAGAGCAGGATAGAAAACCGCGTCGGAGTTCTCATATAGTATCGGATGTGGGTTTTCGCTTGCGCAGACTACGCACGGTGCATTGCAGAGCAGCATAGAAAACCGCGTCGGAGTTCTCTTATAGTATCGGATGTGGGTTTTCGCTTGCACAGACTACGATCGGTGCATTGCAGAGCAGGGTAGAAAACCGCGTCGGAGTTCTCATATAGTATCGGATGTGGGTTTTCGCTTGCGCAGACTACGCACTGCGCATTGCAGAGCAGGATAGAAAACCGCGTCGGAGTTTTCATATAGTATCGGATGTGGGTTTTCGCTTGCGCAGACTACGAACGGTGCATTGCAGAGCAGGATAGAAAACCGCGTCGGAGTTCTCATAAAGTATCGGATGTGGGTTTTCGCTTGCGCAGACTACGCACTGCGCATTGCAGAGCAGGATAGAAAACCGCGTCGGAGTTTTCATATAGTATCGGATGTGGGTTTTCGCTTGCGCAGACTACGAACGGTGCATTGCAGAGCAGGATAGAAAACCGCGTCGGAGTTCTCATATAGTATCGGATGTGGGTTTTCGCTTGCGCAGACTACGAACGGTGCATTGCAGAGCAGGATAGAAAACCGCGTCGGAGTTCTCATAAAGTATCGGATATTGGTTTTCGCTTGCGCAGACTACGATAGGTGCATTGCAGAGCAGGATAGAAAACCGCGTCGGAGTTCTCATATAGTATCGGATGTGGGTTTTCGCTTGCGCAGACTACGAACGGTGCATTGCAGAGCAGGATAGAAAACCGCGTCGGAGTTCTCATATAGTATCGGATGTGGGTTTTCGCTTGCGCAGACTACGATCGGTGCATTGCAGAGCAGGATAGAAAACCGCGTCGGAGTTCTCATATAGTATCGGATGTGGGTGTTTGCTTGCGCAGTATACGAACGGTGCATTGCAGAGCAGGATATAAAACCGCGTCGGACTTCTCATATAGTATCGGATGTGGGTTTTCGCTTGCGCAGACGACGAACGGTGCATTGCAGAGCAGGATAGAAAACCGCGTCGGAGTTCTCATATAGTATCGGATGTAGGTTTTCGCTTGCGCAGACTACGAACGGTGGATTGCAGAGCAGGATAGAAAACCGCGTCGGAGTTCTCATGTAGTATCGGATGTGGGTTTTCGCTTGCGCAGACTACGAACGGTGCATTGCAGAGCAGGATAGAAAACCGCGTCGGAGTTCTCATATAGTATCGGATGTAGGTTTTCGCTTGCGCAGACTACGAACGGTGGATTGCAGAGCAGGATAGAAAACCGCGTCGGAGTTCTCATGTAGTATCGGATGTGGGTTTTCGCTTGCGCAGACTACGAACGGTGGATTGCAGAGCAGGATAGAAAACCGCGTCGGAGTTCTCATATAGTATCGGATGTGGGTTTTCGCTTGCGCAGACTACGCACGGTGCATTGCAGAGCAGGATAGAAAACCGCGTCGGAGTTCTCATATAATATCGGATGTGGGTTTTCGCTTGCGCAGACTACGATCGGTGCATTGCAGAGCAGGATAGAAAACCGCGTTGGAGTTCTCATAAAGTATCGGATATTGGTTTTCGCTTGCGCAGACTACGAACGGTGCATTGCAGAGCAGGATAGAAAACCGCGTCGGAGTTCTCATATAGTATCGGATGTGGGTTTTCGCTTGCGCAGACTACGAACGGTGCATTGCAGAGCAGGATAGAAAACCGCGTTGGAGTTCTCATATAGTATCGGATGTGGGTTTTCGCTTGCGCAGACTACGAACGGTGCATTGCAGAGCAGGATAGAAAACCGCGTCGGAGTTCTCATATAGTATCGGATGTGGGTTTTCGCTTGCGCAGACTACGATCGGTGCATTGCAGAGCAGGATAGAAAACCGCGTCGGAGTTTTCATATAGTATCGGATGTGGGTTCTCGCTTGCGCAGACTACACACGGTGCATTGCAGAGCAGGATAGAAAACCGCGTCGGAGTTCTCATATAGTATCGGATGTGGGTTTTCGCTTGCGCAGACTACGATCGGTGCATTGCAGAGTAGCATAGAAAACCGCGTTGGAGTTCTCTTATGGCGTCTTCGGCTGGTCGCTTTGAGGCTCCAAATCAGAGCAACCCAGGAGCAAACCAATCTGCGGGCGGGTCGTGATCTGAGCCGGAGGCACGGCGCCCCAGCCGAACACAAGGGTGCATTTCGGAGCGGCCGGAAGCGCTCGACAGCAGCGCCAACATTTCGCGGTTTCGCCGCTCAGCAATAAACAACATGGCGTCCGTTTACGGCGGCGGGGATTCGAGTCCGTCTACGGCAGAACAGCTACTGTACGCAATGCTGGACGGTAAGTTTACAGCGACTGCAATGCATTCATTTTAAACTCAGCACCAGTTGCTTTGATGTAAACGTGCAAACACGAGTGCTGGCACCAAATTTCTTATGTGTAGCAACAACTCGCTGTGGCGTTGGCGCCTGAATGGTGGGCTATTTTCAAGAAAGAAGATGTTCTGCGCAAGCGACATACGGAAGGTTAATTTGCATCTAAACCCCAGTCGCATATGTTTGCGTTTGGATGAATCATTTTCGCTCTCTTCCTATTTTGCCGCTGTTCGCCTGCGCTTCCACTTGCGTGCTCCGTAGCACGTTATATGCATGCGCGTTTCGTCAAGCTCTCTGCTTTTCAGTTTTTGACACTGTTCAATGACGTGGCATATTAGGGCCTTCACAACAAACTGGTCGATGATAGATACAGTTGTCAGCGTTAAACATAAATTACGAAATAATACTTATCTAGCGGTTACAGTGACAAGAGCGCTGCGTGGGAAAGCTAATGACCCCGCTTGTATTTCCTCGCCAGCATCTAATTTTCTTTTGTTTTCGCTTTATTTTTCCTTAACTGCTCACCCAGTTTTTTTACGCGCATGAAAATATATTTGGAAATAAAAAAAATCGTGCTATTGCCTTAAAAAGTGGCCACTTTGTGTCGTTCACATCGCTGAAAAAAATGTATCAGATTTGTTTTCTTCAGCTGTATTGATATCAACTTATAGGCATATTTATAGGTCGGGACCAATTAATGCTGCTCTTCCTCCCACACTGATGTTGGTAAACATAGAACACGATGTGGGTGAGGGTCGTCGCATTGAGCGATCATATGATGACTCTCCTGCCTTCTTTATGTTCTCTCAGGTAGCCAGCCAAGCACATCTGATGAGCCTCAGTACACAAGCCCAGAGCATGGACAGCCAAGTAGCATGGATGCTCCACCAAATGGTATGCTGAAGCGTCTGCATGGTCTAGCCTGTTTCCACGGACTTCATTTGCTAATATGGAGATTGTGGAATATTTCAAATGCAGCACTAGTGCGCCCTTCTCCACGTTTACTTCTTCGTTTATTTGTGTTATCTATCGTATTAGGCATCTACTTCCACTACAGGTTAGAAGACAATTATACTTTGCCCTTGTTCATTCCCATCTTGTATACTGCAACCTGGTGTGGGGAACTTGCAACAAGACTGATTCGTATAAATTGCTTTCTCTTCAGAAAAGAGCTCTATGCTCATTATGTTCAAGCCCAGTTGTCGAAAATAATCTTTTCGAAACATTTCATGTTCGCAATTTCTTTCATTCCTACAATTTGAGTTTGGCTGTTCACATTTTTATAAAGTAAAGCATAATTTCAGGTCTTTCCATAATGCTTAAAATTCAAGAAATGTTACGTATGGTTTACGTGCGGTCGCCTTATCTACTGAAAGACCTAGAACAAAATATGGAAAACAAACTATAGATAACCTTGTAACATTGTGTAATACTTATCAGTCTCTAATAAAAATCGCCGTAGAAAGTCATAGTGTATCTGGTTTTAAGAAAAAACTGAAGATTCTTTTTCCTCTATAAATTCAGCTAACTTTGTATATTTTTTCTTTTGCGTTGCTTCCTTTACTGCCGAGTGTGCGTATCGTGTTTTCTGCCAATTGCTGTTTATTATCTTTGCATCGTTTTTTCAGTGTTTGCTATTTCTATCGTATAACTTTTGTTGCTTGTTTTGAAAGTGTTTTTTTTTTTCATGCGGCCACTGTTCGATGTATTATTCGGGGTGTAGGCCTCGTCAGGAGGTTTGCCTCGTCTTCCTCCTTTTGCCTCACCTCGAGGGCATATTATATTATATGGCAAAATAAAAATACTACTACTACTATCTATTTAATTTTTCCATGGCCATTTTATAGCAGTTGGGCATTGTGCGCTTAAAAAGTTGTGCATTGCAGGGAGTAATGTGAAGCTGCTGTGCATAAAATCGATTTTATTGTACTGCAGTAGCATTAAGCATGTACTGCAGTAGCTGGCATTAAATAGCTGTTCAATTTCTGCGTCACTGTTTTGCCGAGGCCCGCAAGTACACCCAAATGTATTATTATTCTCTTTGTTTTCCACACAGCGCCCTGGACCTCTGGGGAAACGAAGTACCTCCTTGACAAATATGCGCTGTATACGCCGAAAGTGGGTCCACTGATGAGGTTCCGGACAAAGCGCGGCATGTACGAGCAGATTGCTCGTGAGATAGAAGAGGTCCTTGGAACCAAGCGCTCTGCAATACCGTGTGAAACTCGATTTAAAACCGTAGCTAAACGAAAGAAGAGCGAAGAGAAGGTCAACAAAACGTCGGAACAAGCTCCCTGTCGGCCAACTTTTGAAGAGGAATTTTCCGCCATAAGGGCCATTGATGATAGCTTGGAGCCCGAGGTGCTACGAGGCATTGGAAATGTCCATTACAAAAACACAGCAACACATGTGCGAAGTTCATCCCATAGTAGTCAGGGCTCTGCAGAGCTTGATACTGCATCTGAGGGTTTGTTAGCTGAGGATCTGTGTCAAAGTAATTTGGAGGAAACAGATACAGTCAGGCAGTGCAAAAAGCGCAAAGCAGATAGAAGCATGCGGCCAAGTACTTCACGAGCAAAGCACATGGACTTATTTTTTGAGAAAATGAGAGAAATTGTCCAAGAAAATGAAGCCAAAAAAGAAGAAAGAGAGAAGAACGTCATAAGGAATTGCTTAGGGCACATGCAGAGCACATGGAAACGCTGAAGAAAATTTTGCATCACGAAGACTGAGAAGACATCGTCACATCTTGGCAATGTTTACACTACTAGTCTACTATTACAATAGTCAGCATATTTATCAATATTTTATTTTTTGCTGTTAAGCTGCAGCTGTGTTACTTTATCATTTTCTTGTTTAAACAGAGTTGTGGAGCAGTTCACAGCTGTTTTTAACTTTTCCATCCACAACCATATGTTACGGATTCCTACTTTATTTTTTACAGCTTGTTTTGTTTGTGTTTGGAGCACAATTGAATATTGTCATTTCACCTCTTTGCAATAAAGTACTGTGAAGCAGAAAGTGAGTTGAATAATACACTGCAACTGCATTGCTAAGAATGAAACAGCCAGGTGCAATTTTATTGACTGCAATTTCTAAGCTCACAGTGTGAAGTCAAATGTAAGGAGCAGAATATAACAGCTTGCACAAAATAAGATCACATTTAACTCAAAAATAAAAGTGATAAAGTAATGCCTTAATGAATGTAAAGAGGAAGCCACAGCTGTGTACACGGTTGCAAACAAGGGGAGCATTGCCTAGTTTGCATCATGCTGCACCCTCATTCTAGCAAGTCTTAGGAAGAGGTCGGCTAGCTTCTCTCGTTTGAGCTCCCCCAGATGACGTAGCACACTTTCACGTGTCGTCTGACCCGCTCTACATTGCTCAGGGTCCACCTCATTTTGCCATGAGTGCTGGGCTCTTTCTACCACCTCTTCCTCTGTTAAGAGATCATCTGTAGAGTCTCCAGCATCAATGCAAACATTGTGAAGGACACAGCATGCTATTATAAGCTGTGTTATCTTGTCAATCGTGGTTAGCTCAATGTATCTGAGTTGCCGAAACCTCTGTTTTAGCAGCCCAAACGCATTTTCTATTTTCACTCTCGTGGCTGTGTGGCGGTTATTGTAAGCGATTTTTGCTGCAGTAAGGTTGCCATAGTCTCTATATGGGGTGAGCAAATGCTCCCTGACAGGGTAAGCCGCATCACCGAGCAGACGATATTTGTTTACTTCACAAATTTTTGGAAGATCACTACTGATAGAGGATAGCCTTAGCACTCTAGCATCGTGAATTTTTCCAGACGTGCCAGTAAACACATCTTCAAATCTTGCATTTGCATCACATATGCCTTGCATAGTGAGAGACACCTGGTCGTGCCGGTTTCCATATGTGGACCGCACTTTGTTCTTTGGGCAGCGCATGGGTATGTAGGTGCCGTCTACACATCCTATCACATTGGGGAAGCCAGCAACCTGGAAAAGGTGAGAAAATCAAGAAGATAAAAACGATACCTTGTGCTATTACGCATGCAAATATTTTTCATCCATAATGTAATTGCGGTACCTTCAAATGAAGCGTTGAAAGCGTTTGCATATCAGTGCTGCTCTAGAAAGTGATTTTTGCGCAAGATAGGTCGTTGACTACACTAGATACTTTGAGCTACCTCAACCTTCACCAGGCTGTCGTCTACTGCCTGCGCTTGCATAGTGCTACTCAATAGAACAGTAAGTGTACATACTTTTTCAAAATCCTTAGCGATGGCATCCTTGTCGGTTCCGAAGTTGATGACTTCTGGTGCTATATGACAGAGAAACTGAAGAACTCTGTCTATCACTGCCATCTGTGTTGATTCTGCCATGTTAAAGAGTACTGCAACATCTCGCATGGATGCTTTGTTACTTGCATACCTGAAAAACAAGAGTAAAGCCATTATTATACCGCATTCTTGAGTATGTTGATGCATTGCAAGTGCTACATAGAATTAAGATTGCTTTGATGCGATTACAATTATAAAGCAATGTTACTCATGCATGTTGCACGTTTTATGAATTATCAATGTAAAAGTAACCCCTTTAGGTCGATGTGTGGGCTATTTAACTGGGTTGGATTCAGGAAAGCAGTGCGCTAGCGACGAAAAATTATAAACACTGCAGTACCAACTAGTCAGCTGTAGATTGACCACTTTTAAACATAGCCAACCGAGCAAATGACACAGTCCAAGAAATTAGCTACAGACAAAGAATGCTTTAAAGATGTTTTCAGGCGGCAATTCAGCTCGAACCCTGCAAGAATGCTAGTTGTAAATTCAAATCGCGTGGAGCAAGAACACTCTTTCACTACTTATCATGCTGGGGAAATTTCAGAAAACTTACAAAAGAAACGAAAGAAGATGCTCCTCTGCCGTCTTGGCGGGTGAGCCACCGTGATTTATGCTTGAAGGATAGAAATTGGAGCCCTCGAACTTGGAGACAAGTTCGTAGCAAGCCTTGCGCGGAAGGCGAAAATTCCTGCGGAACAGTTGAACATGTAAATTAGAGCTAGCAATATTGACCGCACCTTGGCGCTTACCTCTGATTCAGAATAATGTCGCACCGTCGTGTCCACGTAACTTGTCACTTTGGGTATTTTAGCCGGCACAGTAAACAACTCTGTGAACATCGCTGTATACACGTGAGTGTCATCTTCGTCGGAACTGCTGTCGGTGCTGTCATTTGCAGCTAACAAAAGAACTGATGGCTTCGCTAACGCCACTAGGCGCTTCCGCTTCGACATCATGCTGCGAAACTGCGTGCACTCAGCAGAGCTAAAACAACCAAAAAGTTTAGCACAGCGGTACCCGGTACACAACTTCGGTGCAGAGGCAACTCGATCTGTTCGTGCGTTGGCGCCAAATTTTGCAGCAGGTTACGGAACTGGCTTGGCCTGGCTTGGCGCGGATCCCAACACCGGAAAACGTGGCTATCACGTGATGCGATCTCCAGCCGAGCTTTCGTTGCTCCGTCGGGAAAGTGAGAGCAGCTCGGAGCCCTCTGGCACAGAGCGCTCCAAGTTAGAGGCGCTCGAAAAGAACCAGCCGAATACATGCCAATTGCTCTTTTTCGACCAGCCGAATACAACCACCCGTTTCGTAGCGCTCTAGAGCGCTCAAAAACGACCAGCCGAAGACACCATTATAGTATCGGATGTGGGTTTTCGCTTGCACAGACTACGATCGGTGCATTGCAGAGCAGGGTAGAAAACCGCGTCGGAGTTCTTATATAGTATCGGATGTGGGTTTTCGCTTGCGCAGACTACGAACAGTGCATTGGAGAGCAGGATAGAAAACCGCGTCGGAGTTCTCATATAGTATCGGATGTGGGTTTTCGCTTGCGCAGACTACGCACGGCGCATTGCAGAGCAGGATAGAAAACCGCGTCGGAGTTTTCATATAGTATCCGAAGTGGGATTTCGCTTGCGCAGACTACGAACGGTGCATTGCAGAGCAGGATAGAAGACCGCGTCGCAGTTCTCATAAAGTATCGGATATTGGTTTTCGCTTGCGCAGACTACGAACGGTGCATTGCAGAGCAGGATAGAAAACCGCGTCGGAGTTCTCATATAGTATCGGATGTGGGTTTTCGCTTGCGCAGACGACGAACGGTGCATTGCAGAGCAGGATAGAAAACCGCGTCGGAGTTCTCATATAGTATCGGATGTGGGTTTTCGCTTCCGCAGACTACGAACGGTGCATTGCAGAGCAGGATAGAAAACCGCGTCGGAGTTCTCATATAGTATCGGATGTGCATTTTCGCTTGCGTAGACTACTCACGGTGCATTGCAGAGCAGGATAGAAAACAGCGTCGGAGTTCTCATATAGTATCAGATGTGGGTTTTCGCTTGCGCAGACTACGAACGGTTCATTGCAGAGCAGGATAGAAAACCGCGTCGGAGTTCTCATATAGTATCGGATGTGGGTTTTCGCTTGTGCAGACTACGAACGGTGCATTGCAGAGCAGGATAGAAAACCGCGTCGGAGTTTTCATATAGTATCGGATGTAGGTTTTCGCTTGCGCAGACTACGAACGGTGGATTGCAGAGCAGGATAGAAAACCGCGTCGGAGTTCTCATGTAGTATCGGATGTGGGTTTTCGCTTGCGCAGACTACGAACGGTGGATTGCAGAGCAGGATAGAAAACCGAGTCGGAGTTCTCATATAGTATCGGATGTGGGTTTTCGCTTACGCAGACTACGCACGGTGCATTGCAGAGCAGGATAGAAAACCGCGTCGGAGTTCTCATATAGTATCGGATGTGGGTTTTCGCTTGCGCAGACTACGATCGGTGCATTGCAGAGCAGGATAGAAACCCGCGTCGGAGTTCTCATATAGTATCGGATGTGGGTTTTCGCTTGCGCAGAATACGAACGGTGCATTGCAGAGCAGGATAGAAAACCGCGTCGGAGTTCTCATATAGTATCGGATGTGGATTTTCGCTTGCGTAGACTACTCACGGTGCATTGCAGAGCTGGATAGAAAACCGCGTCGGAGTTCTCAAATAGTATCAGATGTGGGTTTTCGCTTGCGCAGACTACGAACGGTTCATTGGAGAGCAGGATAGAAAACCGCGTCGGAGTTCTCATATAGTATCGGATGTGGGTTTTCGCTTGTGCAGACTACGAACGGTGCATTGCAGAGCAGGACAGAAAGCCGCGTCGGAGTTCTCATATAGTATCGGATGTAGGTTTTCGCTTGCGCAGACTACGAACGGTGGATTGCAGAGCAGGATAGAAAACCGCGTCGGAGTTCTCATATAGTATCGGATGTGGGTTTTCGCTTGCGCAGACTACGAACGGTGGATTGCAGAGCAGGATAGAAAACCGCGTCGGAGTTCTTATAGTGTCGGATGTGGGTTTTCGCTTGCGCAGAATACGCACGGCGCATTGCAGAGCAGGATAGAAAACCGCGTCGGAGTTCTCATATAGTATCGGATGTGGGTTTTCGCTTGCGCAGACTACGAACGGTGCATTGCAGAGCAGGATAGAAAACCGCGTTGGAGTTCTCATAAAGTATCGGATATTGGTTTTCGCTTGCGCAGACTACGAACGGTGCATTGCAGAGCAGGATAGAAAACCGCGTCAGAGTTCTCATATAGTATCGGATGTGGGTTTTCGCTTGCGCCGACTACGAAGGGTGCATTGCAGAGCAGGATAGAAAACCTCGTCGGAGTTCTCATATAGTATCGGATGTGGGTTTTCGCTTGCGCTGACTACGAACGGTGCATTGCAGAGCATTATAGAAAACCGCGTTGGAGTTCTCATATAGTATCGGATGTGGGTTTTCGCTTGCGCAGACTACGAACGGTGCATTGCAGAGCAGGATAGAAAACTGCGTCGGAGTTCTCATATAGTATCGGATGTGGGTTTTCGCTTGCGCAGACTACAATCGGTGTATTGCAGAGCAGGATAGAAAACCGCGTCGGAGTTCTCATATAGTATCGGATGTGGGTTTTCGCTTGCGCAGACTACGCACGGTGCATTGCAGAGCAGGATAGAAAACCGCGTCGGAGTTCTCATATAGTATCGGATGTGGGTTTTCGCTTGCGCAGACTACGATCGGTGCATTGCAGAGCAGCATAGAAAACCGCGTCGGAGTTCTCTTATAGTATCGGATGTGGGTTTTCGCTTGCACAGACTACGATCGGTGCATTGCAGAGCAGGGTAGAAAACCGCGTCGGAGTTCTCATATAGTATCGGATGTGGGTTTTCGCTTGCGCAGACTACGCACTGCGCATTGCAGAGCAGGATAGAAAACCGCGTCGGAGTTTTCATATAGTATCGGATGTGGGTTTTCGCTTGCGCAGACTACGAACGGTGCATTGCAGAGCAGGATAGAAAACCGCGTCGGAGTTCTCATAAAGTATCGGATATTGGTTTTCGCTTGCGCAGACTACGATAGGTGCATTGCAGAGCAGGATAGAAAACCGCGTCGGAGTTCTCATATAGTATCGGATGTGGGTTTTCGCTTGCGCAGACTACGAACGGTGCATTGCAGAGCAGGATAGAAAACCGCGTCGGAGTTCTCATATAGTATCGGATGTGGGTTTTCGCTTGCGCAGACTACGATCGGTGCATTGCAGAGCAGGATAGAAAGCCGCGTCGGAGTTCTCATATAGTATCGGATATTGGTTTTCGCTTGCGAAGAATACGAACGGTGCATTGCAGAGCAGGATAGAAAACCGCGTCGGAGTTCTCATAGAGTATCGGATGTGGGTTTTCGCTTCCGCAGACTACGATCGGTGCATTGCAGAGCAGGATAGAAAACCGCGTCGGAGTTCTCATATAGTATCGGATGTGGGTTTTCGCTTGCGCAGACTACGATCGGTGCATTGCAGAGCAGGATAGAAAACCGCGTCGGACTTCTCATAAAGTATCGGATATTGGTTTTCGCTTGCACTACGAACGGTGCATTGCAGAGCAGGATAGAAAACCTCATCGGAGTTCTCATATAGTATCCGATGTGGGTTTTCGCTTGCGCAGACTACGAACGGTGCATTGCAGAACAGGATAGGAAACCGCGTCGGAGTTCTCATATAGTATCGGATGTGGGTTTTCGCTTGCGCAGACTACGAACGGTGCATTGCAGAGCAGGATAGAAAATCGCGTCGGAGTTCTCATATAGTATTTGATGTGGGTTTTCGCTTGCGCAGACTACGAACGGTGCATTGCAGAGCAGGATAGAAAAACGCGACGGAGTTCTCATATAGTATCGGATGTGGGTTTTCGCTTGCGCAGACTACGAACGGTGCATTGCAGAGCAGGATACAAAACCGCGTCGGAGTTCTCATATAGTATCGGATGTGGGTTTTCGCTTGCGCAGACTACGAACGGTGCATTGCAGATCAGGATAGGAAACCGCGTCGGAGTTCTCATATAGTATCGCATGTGGGTTTTCGCTTGCGCAGACTACGAACGGTGCATTGCAGAGCAGGATAGAAAACCGCGTCGGAGTTCTCATATAGTATCGGATGTGGATTTTCGCTTGCGTAGACTACTCACGGTGCATTGCAGAGCTGGATAGAAAACCGCGTCGGAGTTCTCAAATAGTATCAGATGTGGGTTTTCGCTTGCGCAGACTACGAACGGTTCATTGCAGAGCAGGATAGAAAACCGCGTCGGAGTTCTCATATAGTATCGGATGTGGGTTTTCGCTTGTGCAGACTACGAACGGTGCATTGCAGAGCAGGATAGAAAACCGCGTCGGAGTTCTCATATAGTATCGGATGTAGGTTTTCGCTTGCGCAGACTACGAACGGTGGATTGCAGAGCAGGATAGAAAACCGCGTCGGAGTTCTCATATAGTATCGGATGTGGGTTTTCGATTGCGCAGACTACGAACGGTGGATTGCAGAGCAGGATAGAAAACCGCTTCGGAGTTCTCATATAGTATCGGATGTGGGTTTTCGCTTCCGCAGACTACGCACGGTGCATTGCAGAGCAGGAGAGAAAACCGCGTCGGAGTTCTCATATAGTATCGGATGTGGGTTGTCGCTTGCGCAGACTAGACTACGCATGGTGCATTGCAGAGCAGGATAGAAAACCGCGTCGGAGTTCTCATATAGTATCGAATGTGGGTTTTCGCTTGCGCAGACTACGAACGGTGGATTGCAGAGCAGGATAGAAAACCGCGTCGGAGTTCTCATAGTGTCGGATGTGGGTTTTCGCTTGCGCAGAATACGCACGGCGCATTGCAGAGCAGGATAGAAAACCGCGTCGGAGTTCTCATATAGTATCGGATGTGGGTTTTCGCTTGCGCAGACGACGAACGGTGCATTGCAGAGCAGGATAGAAAACCGCGTTGGAGTTCTCATAAAGTATCGGATATTGGTTTTCGCTTGCGCAGACTACGAACGGTGCATTGCAGAGCAGGATAGAAAACCGCGTCAGAGTTCTCATATAGTATCGAATGTGGGTTTTCGCTTGCTCCGTCTACGAAGGGTGCATTGCAGAGCAGGATAGAAAACCTCGTCGGAGTTCTCATTTAGTATCGGATGTGGGTTTTCGCTTGCGCAGACTACGAACGGTGCATTGCAGAGCAGGATAGAAAACCGCGTCGGAGTTCTCATATAGTATCGGATGTGGGTTTTCGCTTGCGCTGACTACGAACGGTGCATTGCAGAGCAGGATAGAAAACCGCGTTGGAGTTCTCATATAGTATCGGATGTGGGTTTTCGCTTGCGCAGACTACGAACGGTGCATTGCAGAGCAGGATAGAAAACCGCGTCGGAGTTCTCATATAGTATCGGATGTGGGTTTTCGCTTGCGCAGACTACAATCGGTGCATTGCAGAGCAGGATAGAAAACCGCGTCGGAGTTCTCATATAGTATCGGATGTGGGTTTTCGCTTGCGCAGACTACGCACGGTGCATTGCAGAGCAGGATAGAAAACCGCGTCGGAGTTCTCATATAGTATCGGATGTGGGTTTTCGCTTGCGCAGACTACGATCGGTGCATTGCAGAGCAGCATAGAAAACCGCGTCGGAGTTCTCTTATAGTATCGGATGTGGGTTTTCGCTTGCACAGACTACGATCGGTGCATTGCAGAGCAGGGTAGAAAACCGCGTCGGAGTTCTCATATAGTATCGGATGTGGGTTTTCGCTTGCGCAGACTACGAACGGTGCATTGGAGAGCAGGATAGAAAACCGCGTCGGAGTTCTCATATAGTATCGGATGTGGGTTTTCGCTTGCGCAGACTACGCACTGCGCATTGCAGAGCAGGATAGAAAACCGCGTCGGAGTTTTCATATAGTATCGGATGTGGGTTTTCGCTTGCGCAGACTACGAACGGTGCATTGCAGAGCAGGATAGAAAACCGCGTCGGAGTTCTCATAAAGTATCGGATATTGGTTTTCGCTTGCGCAGACTACGATAGGTGCATTGCAGAGCAGGATAGAAAACCGCGTCGGAGTTCTCATATAGTATCGGATGTGGGTTTTCGCTTGCGCAGACTACGAACGGTGCATTGCAGAGCAGGATAGAAAACCGCGTCGGAGTTCTCATATAGTATCGGATGTGGGTTTTCGCTTGCGCAGACTACGATCGGTGCATTGCAGAGCAGGATAGAAAGCCGCGTCGGAGTTCTCATATAGTATCGGATATTGGTTTTCGCTTGCGCAGAATACGAACGGTGCATTGCAGAGCAGGATAGAAAACCGCGTCGGAGTTCTCATAGAGTATCGGATGTGGGTTTTCGCTTCCGCAGACTACGATCGGTGCATTGCAGAGCAGGATAGAAAACCGCGTCGGAGTTCTCATATAGTATCGGATGTGGGGTTTCGCTTGCGCAGACTACGATCGGTGCATTGCAGAGCAGGATAGAAAACCGCGTCGGACTTCTCATAAAGTATCGGATATTGGTTTTCGCTTGCACTACGAACGGTGCATTGCAGAGCAGGATAGAAAACCTCATCGGAGTTCTCATATAGTATCCGATGTGGGTTTTCGCTTGCGCAGACTACGAACGGTGCATTGCAGAACAGGATAGGAAACCGCGTCGGAGTTCTCATATAGTATCGGATGTGGGTTTTCGCTTGCGCAGACTACGAACGGTGCATTGCAGAGCAGGATAGAAAATCGCGTCGGAGTTCTCATATAGTATTTGATGTGGGTTTTCGCTTGCGCAGACTACGAACGGTGCATTGCAGAGCAGGATAGAAAAACGCGACGGAGTTCTCATATAGTATCGGATGTGGGTTTTCGCTTGCGCAGACTACGAACGGTGCATTGCAGAGCAGGATAGAAAACCGCGTCGGAGTTCTCATATAGTATCGGATGTGGATTTTCGCTTGCGCAGACTACGCACGGTGCATTGGAGAGCAGGATAGAAAACCGCGTCGGAGTTCTCATATAGTATCGGATGTGGGTTTTCGCTTGCGCAGACTACGCACGGCGCATTGCAGAGCAGGATAGAAAACCGCGTCGGAGTTTTCATATAGTATCCGAAGTGGGATTTCGCTTGCGCAGACTACGAACGGTGCATTGCAGAGCAGGATAGAAGACCGCGTCGCAGTTCTCATAAAGTATCGGATATTGGTTTTCGCTTGCGCAGACTACGAACGGTGCATTGCAGAGCAGGATAGAAAACCGCGTCGGAGTTCTCATATAGTATCGGATGTGGGTTTTCGCTTGCGCAGACGACGAACGGTGCATTGCAGAGCAGGATAGAAAACCGCGTCGGAGTTCTCATATAGTATCGGATGTGGGTTTTCGCTTCCGCAGACTACGAACGGTGCATTGCAGAGCAGAATAGAAAACCGCGTCGGAGTTCTCATATAGTATCGGATGTGCATTTTCGCTTGCGTAGACTACTCACGGTGCATTGCAGAGCAGGATAGAAAACAGCGTCGGAGTTCTCATATAGTATCAGATGTGGGTTTTCGCTTGCGCAGACTACGAACGGTTCATTGCAGAGCAGGATAGAAAACCGCGTCGGAGTTCTCATATAGTATCGGATGTGGGTTTTCGCTTGTGCAGACTACGAACGGTGCATTGCAGAGCAGGATAGAAAACCGCGTCGGAGTTTTCATATAGTATCGGATGTAGGTTTTCGCTTGCGCAGACTACGAACGGTGGATTGCAGAGCAGGATAGAAAACCGCGTCGGAGTTCTCATGTAGTATCGGATGTGGGTTTTCGCTTGCGCAGACTACGAACGGTGGATTGCAGAGCAGGATAGAAAACCGAGTCGGAGTTCTCATATAGTATCGGATGTGGGTTTTCGCTTACGCAGACTACGCACGGTGCATTGCAGAGCAGGATAGAAAACCGCGTCGGAGTTCTCATATAGTATCGGATGTGGGTTTTCGCTTGCGCAGACTACGATCGGTGCATTGCAGAGCAGGATAGAAACCCGCGTCGGAGTTCTCATATAGTATCGGATGTGGGTTTTCGCTTGCGCAGAATACGAACGGTGCATTGCAGAGCAGGATAGAAAACCGCGTCGGAGTTCTCATATAGTATCGGATGTGGATTTTCGCTTGCGTAGACTACTCACGGTGCATTGCAGAGCTGGATAGAAAACCGCGTCGGAGTTCTCAAATAGTATCAGATGTGGGTTTTCGCTTGCGCAGACTACGAACGGTTCATTGCAGAGCAGGATAGAAAACCGCGTCGGAGTTCTCATATAGTATCGGATGTGGGTTTTCGCTTGTGCAGACTACGAACGGTGCATTGCAGAGCAGGACAGAAAGCCGCGTCGGAGTTCTCATATAGTATCGGATGTAGGTTTTCGCTTGCGCAGACTACGAACGGTGGATTGCAGAGCAGGATAGAAAACCGCGTCGGAGTTCTCATATAGTATCGGATGTGGGTTTTCGATTGCGCAGACTACGAACGGTGGATTGCAGAGCAGGATAGAAAACCGCGTCGGAGTTCTCATATAGTATCGGATGTGGGTTTTCGCGTGCGCAGACTACGCACGGTGCATTGCAGAGCAGGAGAGAAAACCGCGTCGGAGTTCTCATATAGTATCGGATGTGGGTTGTCGCTTGCGCAGACTAGACTACGCATGGTGCATTGCAGAGCAGGATAGAAAACCGCGTCGGAGTTCTCATATAGTATCGAATGTGGGTTTTCGCTTGCGCAGACTACGAACGGTGGATTGCAGAGCAGGATAGAAAACCGCGTCGGAGTTCTTATAGTGTCGGATGTGGGTTTTCGCTTGCGCAGAATACGCACGGCGCATTGCAGAGCAGGATAGAAAACCGCGTCGGAGTTCTCATATAGTATCGGATGTGGGTTTTCGCTTGCGCAGACTACGAACGGTGCATTGCAGAGCAGGATAGAAAACCGCGTTGGAGTTCTCATAAAGTATCGGATATTGGTTTTCGCTTGCGCAGACTACGAACGGTGCATTGCAGAGCAGGATAGAAAACCGCGTCAGAGTTCTCATATAGTATCGGATGTGGGTTTTCGCTTGCGCCGACTACGAAGGGTGCATTGCAGAGCAGGATAGAAAACCTCGTCGGAGTTCTCATATAGTATCGGATGTGGGTTTTCGCTTGCGCTGACTACGAACGGTGCATTGCAGAGCATTATAGAAAACCGCGTTGGAGTTCTCATATAGTATCGGATGTGGGTTTTCGCTTGCGCAGACTACGAACGGTGCATTGCAGAGCAGGATAGAAAACTGCGTCGGAGTTCTCATATAGTATCGGATGTGGGTTTTCGCTTGCGCAGACTACAATCGGTGTATTGCAGAGCAGGATAGAAAACCGCGTCGGAGTTCTCATATAGTATCGGATGTGGGTTTTCGCTTGCGCAGACTACGCACGGTGCATTGCAGAGCAGGATAGAAAACCGCGTCGGAGTTCTCATATAGTATCGGATGTGGGTTTTCGCTTGCGCAGACTACGATCGGTGCATTGCAGAGCAGCATAGAAAACCGCGTCGGAGTTCTCTTATAGTATCGGATGTGGGTTTTCGCTTGCACAGACTACGATCGGTGCATTGCAGAGCAGGGTAGAAAACCGCGTCGGAGTTCTCATATAGTATCGGATGTGGGTTTTCGCTTGCGCAGACTACGCACTGCGCATTGCAGAGCAGGATAGAAAACCGCGTCGGAGTTTTCATATAGTATCGGATGTGGGTTTTCGCTTGCGCAGACTACGAACGGTGCATTGCAGAGCAGGATAGAAAACCGCGTCGGAGTTCTCATAAAGTATCGGATATTGGTTTTCGCTTGCGCAGACTACGATAGGTGCATTGCAGAGCAGGATAGAAAACCGCGTCGGAGTTCTCATATAGTATCGGATGTGGGTTTTCGCTTGCGCAGACTACGAACGGTGCATTGCAGAGCAGGATAGAAAACCGCGTCGGAGTTCTCATATAGTATCGGATGTGGGTTTTCGCTTGCGCAGACTACGATCGGTGCATTGCAGAGCAGGATAGAAAGCCGCGTCGGAGTTCTCATATAGTATCGGATATTGGTTTTCGCTTGCGAAGAATACGAACGGTGCATTGCAGAGCAGGATAGAAAACCGCGTCGGAGTTCTCATAGAGTATCGGATGTGGGTTTTCGCTTCCGCAGACTACGATCGGTGCATTGCAGAGCAGGATAGAAAACCGCGTCGGAGTTCTCATATAGTATCGGATGTGGGTTTTCGCTTGCGCAGACTACGATCGGTGCATTGCAGAGCAGGATAGAAAACCGCGTCGGACTTCTCATAAAGTATCGGATATTGGTTTTCGCTTGCACTACGAACGGTGCATTGCAGAGCAGGATAGAAAACCTCATCGGAGTTCTCATATAGTATCCGATGTGGGTTTTCGCTTGCGCAGACTACGAACGGTGCATTGCAGAACAGGATAGGAAACCGCGTCGGAGTTCTCATATAGTATCGGATGTGGGTTTTCGCTTGCGCAGACTACGAACGGTGCATTGCAGAGCAGGATAGAAAATCGCGTCGGAGTTCTCATATAGTATTTGATGTGGGTTTTCGCTTGCGCAGACTACGAACGGTGCATTGCAGAGCAGGATAGAAAAACGCGACGGAGTTCTCATATAGTATCGGATGTGGGTTTTCGCTTGCGCAGACTACGAACGGTGCATTGCAGAGCAGGATACAAAACCGCGTCGGAGTTCTCATATAGTATCGGATGTGGGTTTTCGCTTGCGCAGACTACGAACGGTGCATTGCAGATCAGGATAGGAAACCGCGTCGGAGTTCTCATATAGTATCGTATGTGGGTTTTCGCTTGCGCAGACTACGAACGGTGCATTGCAGAGCAGGATAGAAAACCGCGTCGGAGTTCTCATATAGTATCGGATGTGGATTTTCGCTTGCGTAGACTACTCACGGTGCATTGCAGAGCTGGATAGAAAACCGCGTCGGAGTTCTCAAATAGTATCAGATGTGGGTTTTCGCTTGCGCAGACTACGAACGGTTCATTGCAGAGCAGGATAGAAAACCGCGTCGGAGTTCTCATATAGTATCGGATGTGGGTTTTCGCTTGTGCAGACTACGAACGGTGCATTGCAGAGCAGGATAGAAAACCGCGTCGGAGTTCTCATATAGTATCGGATGTAGGTTTTCGCTTGCGCAGACTACGAACGGTGGATTGCAGAGCAGGATAGAAAACCGCGTCGGAGTTCTCATATAGTATCGGATGTGGGTTTTCGATTGCGCAGACTACGAACGGTGGATTGCAGAGCAGGATAGAAAACCGCTTCGGAGTTCTCATATAGTATCGGATGTGGGTTTTCGCTTCCGCAGACTACGCACGGTGCATTGCAGAGCAGGAGAGAAAACCGCGTCGGAGTTCTCATATAGTATCGGATGTGGGTTGTCGCTTGCGCAGACTAGACTACGCATGGTGCATTGCAGAGCAGGATAGAAAACCGCGTCGGAGTTCTCATATAGTATCGAATGTGGGTTTTCGCTTGCGCAGACTACGAACGGTGGATTGCAGAGCAGGATAGAAAACCGCGTCGGAGTTCTCATAGTGTCGGATGTGGGTTTTCGCTTGCGCAGAATACGCACGGCGCATTGCAGAGCAGGATAGAAAACCGCGTCGGAGTTCTCATATAGTATCGGATGTGGGTTTTCGCTTGCGCAGACGACGAACGGTGCATTGCAGAGCAGGATAGAAAACCGCGTTGGAGTTCTCATAAAGTATCGGATATTGGTTTTCGCTTGCGCAGACTACGAACGGTGCATTGCAGAGCAGGATAGAAAACCGCGTCAGAGTTCTCATATAGTATCGAATGTGGGTTTTCGCTTGCTCCGACTACGAAGGGTGCATTGCAGAGCAGGATAGAAAACCTCGTCGGAGTTCTCATTTAGTATCGGATGTGGGTTTTCGCTTGCGCAGACTACGAACGGTGCATTGCAGAGCAGGATAGAAAACCGCGTCGGAGTTCTCATATAGTATCGGATGTGGGTTTTCGCTTGCGCTGACTACGAACGGTGCATTGCAGAGCAGGATAGAAAACCGCGTTGGAGTTCTCATATAGTATCGGATGTGGGTTTTCGCTTGCGCAGACTACGAACGGTGCATTGCAGAGCAGGATAGAAAACCGCGTCGGAGTTCTCATATAGTATCGGATGTGGGTTTTCGCTTGCGCAGACTACAATCGGTGCATTGCAGAGCAGGATAGAAAACCGCGTCGGAGTTCTCATATAGTATCGGATGTGGGTTTTCGCTTGCGCAGACTACGCACGGTGCATTGCAGAGCAGGATAGAAAACCGCGTCGGAGTTCTCATATAGTATCGGATGTGGGTTTTCGCTTGCGCAGACTACGATCGGTGCATTGCAGAGCAGCATAGAAAACCGCGTCGGAGTTCTCTTATAGTATCGGATGTGGGTTTTCGCTTGCACAGACTACGATCGGTGCATTGCAGAGCAGGGTAGAAAACCGCGTCGGAGTTCTCATATAGTATCGGATGTGGGTTTTCGCTTGCGCAGACTACGAACGGTGCATTGGAGAGCAGGATAGAAAACCGCGTCGGAGTTCTCATATAGTATCGGATGTGGGTTTTCGCTTGCGCAGACTACGCACTGCGCATTGCAGAGCAGGATAGAAAACCGCGTCGGAGTTTTCATATAGTATCGGATGTGGGTTTTCGCTTGCGCAGACTACGAACGGTGCATTGCAGAGCAGGATAGAAAACCGCGTCGGAGTTCTCATAAAGTATCGGATATTGGTTTTCGCTTGCGCTGACTACGATAGGTGCATTGCAGAGCAGGATAGAAAACCGCGTCGGAGTTCTCATATAGTATCGGATGTGGGTTTTCGCTTGCGCAGACTACGAACGGTGCATTGCAGAGCAGGATAGAAAACCGCGTCGGAGTTCTCATATAGTATCGGATGTGGGTTTTCGCTTGCGCAGACTACGATCGGTGCATTGCAGAGCAGGATAGAAAGCCGCGTCGGAGTTCTCATATAGTATCGGATATTGGTTTTCGCTTGCGCAGAATACGAACGGTGCATTGCAGAGCAGGATAGAAAACCGCGTCGGAGTTCTCATAGAGTATCGGATGTGGGTTTTCGCTTCCGCAGACTACGATCGGTGCATTGCAGAGCAGGATAGAAAACCGCGTCGGAGTTCTCATATAGTATCGGATGTGGGGTTTCGCTTGCGCAGACTACGATCGGTGCATTGCAGAGCAGGATAGAAAACCGCGTCGGACTTCTCATAAAGTATCGGATATTGGTTTTCGCTTGCACTACGAACGGTGCATTGCAGAGCAGGATAGAAAACCTCATCGGAGTTCTCATATAGTATCCGATGTGGGTTTTCGCTTGCGCAGACTACGAACGGTGCATTGCAGAACAGGATAGGAAACCGCGTCGGAGTTCTCATATAGTATCGGATGTGGGTTTTCGCTTGCGCAGACTACGAACGGTGCATTGCAGAGCAGGATAGAAAATCGCGTCGGAGTTCTCATATAGTATTTGATGTGGGTTTTCGCTTGCGCAGACTACGAACGGTGCATTGCAGAGCAGGATAGAAAAACGCGACGGAGTTCTCATATAGTATCGGATGTGGGTTTTCGCTTGCGCAGACTACGAACGGTGCATTGCAGAGCAGGATAGAAAACCGCGTCGGAGTTCTCATATAGTATCGGATGTGGATTTTCGCTTGCGCAGACTACGCACGGTGCATTGCAGAGCAGGATGGAAAACTGCGTCGGAGTTCTCATATAGTATCAGATGTGGATTTTCGCTTGCGCAGACTACAAACGGTGCATTGCAGAGCAGGATACAAAACCGCGGCGGAGTTCTCATATAGTATCGGATGTGGGTTTTCGCTTGCGCAGACTACGAACGGTGCATTGCAGAGCAGGATAGGAAACCTCATCGGAGTTCTCATATAGTATCCGATGTGGGTTTTCGCTTGCGCAGACTACGAACGGTGCATTGCAGATCAGGATAGGAAACCGCGTCGGAGTTCTCATATAGTATCGCATGTGGGTTTTCGCTTGCGCAGACCACGAACGGTGCATTGCAGAGCAGGATAGAAAATCTCGTCGGAGTTCTCATATAGTATCTGATGTGGGTTTTCGCTTGCGCAGACTACGAACGGTGCATTGCAGAGCAGGATAGAAAACCGCGTCGGAGTTCTCATATAGTATCGGATGTGGGTTTTCGCTTGCGCCGACTACGAAGGGTGCATTGCAAAGCAGGATAGAAAACCTCGTCGGAGTTCTCATATAGTATCGGATGTGGGTTTTCGCTTGCGCAGACTACGAACGGTGCATTGCAGAGCAGGATAGAAAACCGCGTCGGAGTTCTCATATAGTATCGGATGTGGGTTTTCGCTTGCGCAGACTACGAACGGTGCATTGCAGAGCAGAATAGAAAACCGCGTTGGAGTTCTCATATAGTATCGGATGTGGGTTTTCGCTTGCGCTGACTACGAACGGTGCATTGCAGAGCAGGATAGAAAACCGCGTCGGAGTTCTCATATAGTATCGGATGTGGGTTTTCGCTTGCGCAGACTACGCACGGTGCATTGCAGAGCAGGATAGAAAACCGCGTTGGAGTTCTCATATAGTATCGGATGTGGGTTTTCGCTTGCGCAGACTACGAACGGTGCATTGCAGAGCAGGATAGAAAACCGCGTTGGAGTTCTCATATAGTATCGGATGTGGGTTTTCGCTTGCGCAGACTACGAACGGTGCATTGCAGAGCAGGATAGAAAACCGCGTTGGAGTTCTCATATAGTATCGGATGTGGGTTTTCGCTTGCGCAGACTACGATCGGTGCGTTGCAGAGCAGGATAGAAAACCGCGTCGGAGTTCTCATATAGTATCGGATGTGGGTTTTCGCTTGCGCAGACTACGCACGGTGCATTGCAGAGCAGGATAGAAAACCGCGTCGGAGTTCTCATATAGTATCGGATGTGGGTTTTCGCTTGCGCAGACTACGATCGGTGCATTGCAGAGCAGCATAGAAAACCGCGTTGGAGTTCTCTTATAGTATCGGATGTGGGTTTTCGCTTGCACAGACTACGATCGGTGCATTGCAGAGCAGGGTAGAAAACCGCGTCGGAGTTCTCATATAGTATCGGATGTGGGTTTTCGCTTGCGCAGACTACGAACGGTGCATTGGAGATCAGGATAGAAAACCGCGTCGGAGTTCTCATATAGTATCGGATGTGGGTTTTCGCTTGCGCAGACTACGCACTGCGCATTGCAGAGCACGATAGAAAACCGCGTCGGAGTTTTCATATAGTATCGGATGTGGGTTTTCGCTTGCGCAGACTACGAACGGTGCATTGCAGAGCAGGATAGAAAACCGCGTCGGAGTTCTCATAAAGTATCGGATTTTGGTTTTCGCTTGCGCAGACTACGAACGGTGCATTGCAGAGCAGGATTGACAACCGCGTCGGAGTTCTCATATAGTATCGGATGTGGGTTTTCGCTTGCGCAGACTACGAACGGTGCATTGCAGAGCAGGATAGAAAACCGCGTCGGAGTTCTCATATAGTATCGGATGTGGGTTTTCGCTTGAGCAGACTACGATCGGTGCATTGCAGAGCAGGATAGAAAGCCGCGTCGGAGTTCTCATATAGTATCGGATGTGGGTTTTCGCTTGCGCAGACTACGCACGGTGCATTGCAGAGCAGGATAGAAAACCGCGTCGGAGTTCTCATATAGTATCGGATGTGGGTGTTTGCTTGCGCAGTATAGGAACGGTGCATTGCAGAGCAGGATATAAAACCGCGTCGGACTTCTCATATAGTATCGGATGTGGGTTTTCGCTTGCGCAGACGACGAACGGTGCATTGCAGAGCAGGATAGAAAACCGCGTTGGAGTTCTCATATAGTATCGGATGTAGGTTTTCGCTTGCGCAGACTACGAACGGTGGATTGCAGAGCAGGATAGAAAACCGCGTCGGAGTTCTCATGTAGTATCGGATGTGGGTTTTCGCTTGCGCAGACTACGAACGGTGCATTGCAGAGCAGGATAGAAAACCGCGTCGGAGTTCTCATATAGTATCGGATGTAGGTTTTCGCTTGCGCAGACTACGAACGGTGGATTGCAGAGCAGGATAGAAAACCGCGTCGGAGTTCTCATGTAGTATCGGATGTGGGTTTTCGCTTGCGCAGACTACGAACGGTGGATTGCAGAGCAGGATAGAAAACCGCGTCGGAGTTCTTATATAGTATCGGATGTGGGTTTTCGCTTGCGCAGACTACGCACGGTGCATTGCAGAGCAGGATAGAAAACCGCGTCGGAGTTCTCATATAATATCGGATGTGGGTTTTCGCTTGCGCAGACTACGATCGGTGCATTGCAGAGCAGGATAGAAAACCGCGTTGGAGTTCTCATAAAGTATCGGATATTGGTTTTCGCTTGCGCAGACTACGAACGGTGCATTGCAGAGCAGGATAGAAAACCGCGTCGGAGTTCTCATATAGTATCGGATGTGGGTTTTCGCTTGCGCAGACTACGAACGGTGCATTGCAGAGCAGGATAGAAAACCGCGTTGGAGTTCTCATATAGTATCGGATGTGGGTTTTCGCTTGCGCAGACTACGAACGGTGCATTGCAGAGCAGGATAGAAAACCGCGTCGGAGTTCTCATATAGTATCGGATGTGGGTTTTCGCTTGCGCAGACTACGATCGGTGCATTGCAGAGCAGGATAGAAAACCGCGTCGGAGTTCTCATATAGTATCGGATGTGGGTTTTCGCTTGCGCAGACTACACACGGTGCATTGCAGAGCAGGATAGAAAACCGGGTCGGTGTTCTCATATAGTATCGGATGTGGGTTTTCGCTTGCGCAGACTACGATCGGTGCATTGCAGAGCAGCATAGAAAACCGCGTTGGAGTTCTCTTATAGTATCGGTTGTGGGTTTTCGCTTGCACAGACTACGATCGGTGCATTGCAGAGCAGGGTAGAAAACCGCGTCGGAGTTCTCATATAGTATCGGATGTGGGTTTTCGCTTGCGCAGACTACGAACAGTGCATTGGAGAGCAGGATAGAAAACCGTGTCGGAGTTCTCATATAGTATCGGATGTGGGTTTTCGCTTGCGCAGACTACGCACGGCGCATTGCAGAGCAGGATAGAAAACCGCGTCGGAGTTTTCATATAGTATCCGATGTGGGATTTCGCTTGCGCAGACTACGAACGGTGCATTGCAGAGCAGGATAGAAGACCGCGTCGGAGTTCTCATAAAGTATCGGATATTGGTTTTCGCTTGCGCAGACTACGAACGGTGCATTGCAGAGCAGGATAGAAAACCGCGTCGGAGTTCTCATATAGTATCGGATGTGGGTTTTCGCTTGCGCAGACTACGAACGGTGCATTGCAGAGCAGGATAGAAAACCGTTGTTGGAGTTCTCATATAGTATCGGATGTGGGTTTTCGCTTGCGCAGACTATGATCGGTGCATTGCAGAGCAGGGTAGAAAACCGCGTCGGAGTTCTCATATAGTATCGGATGTGGGTTTTCGCTTGCGCAGACTACGAACGGTGCATTGCAGAGCAGGATATAAAACCGCGTCGGCCTTCTCATATAGTATCGGATGTGGGTGTTCGCTTGTGCAGACGACGAACGGTGCATTGCAGAGCAGGATAGAAAACCGCGTCGGAGATCTCATATAGTATCGGATGTGGGTTTTCGCTTGCGCAGACTATGAACGGTGCATTGCAGAGCAGGATAGAAAACCGCGTCGGAGTTCTCATATCGTATCGGATGTGCATTTTCGCTTGCGCAGACTACTCACGGTGCATTGCAGAGCAGGATAGAAAACAGCGTCGGAGTTCTCAAATAGTATCAGATGTGGGTTTTCGCTTGCGCAGACTACGAACGGTTCATTGCAGAGCAGGATAGAAAACCGCGTCGGAGTTCTCATATAGTATCGGATGTGGGTTTTCGCTTGTGCAGACTACGAACGGTGCATTGCAGAGCAGGATAGAAAACCGCGTCGGAGTTTTCATATAGTATCGGATGTAGGTTTTCGCTTGCGCAGACTACGAACGGTGGATTGCAGAGCAGGATAGAAAACCGCGTCGGAGTTCTCATGTAGTGTCGGATGTGGGTTTTCGCTTGCGCAGACTACGAACGGTGGATTGCAGAGCAGGATAGAAACCCGAGTCGGAGTTCTCATATAGTATCGGATGGGGGTTTTCGCTTGCGCAGACTACGAACGGTGCATTGCAGAGCAGGATAGAAAACCGCGTCGGAGTTCTCATATAGTATCGGATGTGGGTTTTCGCTTGCGCAGACTACAATCGGTGCATTGCAGAGCAGGATAGAAAACCGCGTCGGAGTTCTCACATAGTATCGTATGTGGGTTTTCGCTTGCGCAGACTACGAACGGTGCATTGCAGAGCAGGATAGAAAACCGCGGTCGGAGTTCTCATAAAGTATCGGATATTGGTTTTCGCTTGCGCAGACTGCGGATGGTGCATTGCAGATCAGGATAGAAAACCGCGTCGGAGTTCTCATATAGTATCGGATGTGGGTTTTCGATTGCGCAGACTACGAAGGGTGCATTGCAGAGCAGGATAGAAAACCGCGTCGGAGTTCTCATATAGTATCGGATGTGGGTTTTCGCTTGCGCAGACTACGAACGGTGCATTGCAGAGCAGGATAGAAAACCGCGTCGGAGTTCTCATATAGTATCGGATGTGGGTTTTCGCTTGCACAGACTACGATCGGTGCATTGCAGAGCAGGGTAGAAAACCGCGTCGGAGTTCTCATATAGTATCGGATGTGGGTTTTCGCTTGCGCAGACTACGAACAGTGCATTGGAGAGCAGGATAGAAAACCGTGTCGGAGTTCTCATATAGTATCGGATGTGGGTTTTCGCTTGCGCAGACTACGCACGGCGCATTGCAGAGCAGGATAGAAAACCGCGTCGGAGTTTTCATATAGTATCCGATGTGGGATTTCGCTTGCGCAGACTACGAACGGTGCATTGCAGAGCAGGATAGAAGACCGCGTCGGAGTTCTCATAAAGTATCGGATATTGGTTTTCGCTTGCGCAGACTACGAACGGTGCATTGCAGAGCAGGATAGAAAACCGCGTCGGAGTTCTCATAAAGTATCGGATATTGGTTTTCGCTTGCGCAGACTACGAACAGTGCATTGCAGAGCAGGATAGAAAACCGCGTTGGAGTTCTCATATAGTATCCAATGTGGGTTTTCGCTTGCGCAGACTACGCACGGCGCATTGCAGAGCAGGATAGAAAACAGCGTCGGAGTTCTCACATAGTATCGTATGTGGGTTTTCGCTTGCGCAGACTACGAACGGTGCATTGCAGAGCAGGATAGAAAACCGCGGTCGGAGTTCTCATAAAGTATCGGATATTGGTTTTCGCTTGCGCAGACTGCGAAAGGTGCATTGCAGAGCAGAATAGAAAACCGCGTCGGAGTTCTCTTATAGTATCGGATGTGGGTTTTCGATTGCGCAGACTACGAACGGTGCATTGCAGAGCAGGATAGAAAACCGCGTCGGAGTTCTCATATAGTATCGGATGTGGGTTTTCGCTTGCGCAGACTACGAACGTTGCATTGCAGAGCAGGATAGAAAACCGCGTCGGAGTTCTCAAAGAATCGAATGTGGGTTTTCGTTTGCGCAGACTACACACGGCGCATTGCAGAGCAGGATAGAAAACAGCGTCGGAGTTCTCACATAGTATCGTATGTGGGTTTTCGCTTGCGCAGACTACGAACGGTGCATTGCAGAGCAGGATAGAAAACCGCGGTCGGAGTTCTCATAAAGTATCGGATATTGGTTTTCGCTTGCGCAGACTGCGGATGGTGCATTGCAGATCAGGATAGAAAACCGCGTCGGAGTTCTCATATAGTATCGGATGTGGGTTTTCGATTGCGCAGACTACGAAGGGTGCATTGCAGAGCAGGATAGAAAACCGCGTCGGAGTTCTCATATAGTATCGGATGTGGGTTTTCGCTTGCGCAGACTACGAACGGTGCATTGCAGAGCAGGATAGAAAACCGCGTCGGAGTTCTCATATAGTATCGGATGTGGGTTTTCGCTTGCGCAGACTACGAACGGTGCATTGCAGAGCAGGATAGAAAACCGCGTCGGAGTTCTCATATAGTCTCGGATGTGGGTTTTCGCTTGCGCAGACTACGATCGGTGCAATGCAGAGCAGGATAGAAAACCGTGTCGGAGTTCTCATATAGTATCGGATGTGGGTTTTCGCTTGCGCTGACTACGAACGGTGCATTGAGGAGCAGGATAGAAAACCACGTCGGAGTTCTCATATAGTATCGGATGTGGGTTTTCGCTTGCGCAGACTACGAACGGTGCATTGCAGAGCAGGATAGAAAACCGGGTCGGAGTTCTCATATAGTATCGGATGTGGGTTTTCGCTTGCGCCGACTACGATCGGTGCATTGCAGAGCAGGTTAGAAAACCGTGTCGGAGTTCTCATATAGTATCGGATGTGGGTTTTCGCTTCAGCAGACTACGCACGGTGCATTGCAGAGCAGGATAGAAAACCGCGTCGGAGTTCTCATATGGAATCGGATGTGGGTTTTCGCTTGCGCAGACTACGAACGGTGCATTGCAGAGCAGGATAGAAAACCGCGTCGGAGTTCACATATAGTATCGGATGTAGGTTTTCGCTTGCGTAGACTACGAACGGTGGATTGCAGAGCAGGATAGAAAACCGCGTCGGAGTTTTCATATAGTATCGGATGTGGGTTTTCGCTTGCGCAGACTACGAACGGTGGATTGCAGAGCAGGATAGAAAACCGCGTCGGAGTTCTCATATAGTATCGGATGTGGGTTTTCGCTTGCGCAGACTACGCACGGTGCATTGCAGAGCAGGATAGAAAACCGCGTCGGAGTTCTCATATAGTATCAGATGTGGGCTTTCGCTTGCGCAGACTACGAACGGTGCATTGCAGAGCAGGATAGAAAACCGCGTCGGGGTTCTGATATAGTATCGGATGTGGGCTTTCGCTAGCGCAGACTACGAACGGTGTATTGCAGAGCAGGATAGAAAACCGCGTCGGAGTTCTCATATAGTATCGGATGTGGGTTTTCGCTTGCGCAGACTGCGAACGGTGCATTGCAGAGCAGGATAGAAAACCGCGTCGGAGTTCTCATAAAGTTTCGGATATTGGTTTTCGCTTGCGCAGACTAAAAACGGTGCATTGCAGAGCAGGATAGAAAACCGCGTCGGAGTTCTCATATAGTATCGGATGTGGGTTTTCGCTTGCGCAGACTACGAACGGTGCATTGCAGAGCAGGATAGAAAACCGCGTCGGAGTTCTCAATAGTATCGAATGTGGGTTTTCGCTTGCGCAGACTACGCACGGTGCATTGCAGAGCAAGATAGAAAACCGCGTCGTACTTCTCATATAGTATCAGATGTGGGTTTTCGCTTGCGCAGACTACGATCGGTGCATTGCAGAGCAGGATAGAAAGCCGCGTCGGAGTTCTCATATAGTATCGGATGTGGGTTTTCGCTTGCGCAGACTACACACGGTGCATTGCAGAGCAGGATAGAAAACCGCGTCGGAGTTCTCATATAGTATCGGATGTGGGTTTTTGCTTGCGCAGACTACGAACGGTGCATTGCAGAGCAGGATAAAAAACCGCGTCGGAGTTCTCATAAAGTATCGGATATTGGTTTTCGCTTGCGCAGACTACGAACGGTGCATTGCAGAGCAGGATAGAAAACCGCGTCGGAGTTCTCTATAGTATCGGATGTGGGTTTTCGCTTGCGCAGACTACGAACGGTGCATTGCAGAGCAGGATAGAAAACCGCGTCGGAGTTCTCATAAAGTATCGGATATTGGTTTTCGCTTGCGCAGACTACGAACAGTGCATTGCAGAGCAGGATAGAAAACCGCGTTGGAGTTCTCATATAGTATCGGATGTGGGTTTTCGCTTGCGCAGACTATGATCGGTGCATTGCAGAGCAGGGTAGAAAACCGCGTCGGAGTTCTCATATAGTATCGGATGTGGGTTTTCGCTTGCGCAGACTACGAACGGTGCATTGGAGATCAGGATAGAAAACCGCGTCGGAGTTCTCAAAGAATCGAATGTGGGTTTTCGCTTGCGCAGACTACGAACGGTGCATTGCAGAGCAGGATAGAAAACCGCGTCGGTGTTCTCTATAGTATCGGATGTGGGTTTTCGCTTGCGCAGACTACGAACGGTGCATTGCAGAGCAGGATAGAAAACCGCGTCGGAGTTCTCATATAGTATCGGATGTGGGTTTTCGCTTGCGCAGACTATGATCGGTGCATTGCAGAGCAGGGTAGAAAACCGCGTCGGAGTTCTCATATAGTATCGGATGTGGGTTTTCGCTTGCGCAGACTACGAACGGTGCATTGGAGATCAGGATAGAAAACCGCGTCGGAGTTCTCATATAGTATCGGATGTGGGTTTTCGCTTGCGCAGACTACGAACGTTGTATTGCAGAGCAGGATAGAAAACCGCGTCGGAGTTCTCAAAGAATCGAATGTGGGTTTTCGCTTGCGCAGACTACGAACGGTGCATTGCAGAGCAGGATAGAAAACCGCGTCGGAGTTCTCTATAGTATCGGATGTGGGTTTTCGCTTGCGCAGACTACGAACGGTGCATTGCAGAGCAGGATAGAAAACCGCGTCGGAGTTCTCATAAAGTATCGGATATTGGTTTTCGCTTGCGCAGACTACGAACAGTGCATTGCAGAGCAGGATAGAAAACCGCGTTGGAGTTCTCATATAGTATCGGATGTGGGTTTTCGCTTGCGCAGACTATGATCGGTGCATTGCAGAGCAGGGTAGAAAACCGCGTCGGAGTTCTCATATAGTATCGGATGTGGGTTTTCGCTTGCGCAGACTACGAACGGTGCATTGGAGATCAGGATAGAAAACCGCGTCGGAGTTCTCAAAGAATCGAATGTGGGTTTTCGCTTGCGCAGACTACGAACGGTGCATTGCAGAGCAGGATAGAAAACCGCGTCGGTGTTCTCTATAGTATCGGATGTGGGTTTTCGCTTGCGCAGACTACGAACGGTGCATTGCAGAGCAGGATAGAAAACCGCGTCGGAGTTCTCATATAGTATCGGATGTGGGTTTTCGCTTGCGCAGACTATGATCGGTGCATTGCAGAGCAGGGTAGAAAACCGCGTCGGAGTTCTCATATAGTATCGGATGTGGGTTTTCGCTTGCGCAGACTACGAACGGTGCATTGGAGATCAGGATAGAAAACCGCGTCGGAGTTCTCATATAGTATCGGATGTGGGTTTTCGCTTGCGCAGACTACAAACGTTGCATTGCAGAGCAGGATAGAAAACCGCGTCGGAGTTCTCAAAGAATCGAATGTGGGTTTTCGCTTGCGCAGACTACGAACGGTGCATTGCAGAGCAAAATAGAAAACCGCGTCGGAGTTCTCTATAGTATCGGATGTGGGTTTTCGCTTGCGCAGACTACGAACGGTGCATTGCAGAGCAGGATAGAAAACCGCGTCGGAGTTCTCATAAAGTATCGGATATTGGTTTTCGCTTGCGCAGACTACGAACAGTGCATTGCAGAGCAGGATAGAAAACCGCGTTGGAGTTCTCATATAGTATCGGATGTGGGTTTTCGCTTGCGCAGACTATGATCGGTGCATTGCAGAGCAGGGTAGAAAACCGCGTCGGAGTTCTCATATAGTATCGGATGTGGGTTTTCGCTTGCGCAGACTACGAACGGTGCATTGGAGATCAGGATAGAAAACCGCGTCGGAGTTCTCATATAGTATCGGATGTGGGTTTTCGCTTGCGCAGACTACGAACGTTGCATTGCAGAGCAGGATAGAAAACCGCGTCGGAGTTCTCAAAGAATCGAATGTGGGTTTTCGCTTGCGCAGACTACGCACGGCGCATTGCAGAGCAGGATAGAAAACAGCGTCGGAGTTCTCACATAGTATCGTATGTGGGTTTTCGCTTGCGCAGACTACGAACGGTGCATTGCAGAGCAGGATAGAAAACCGCTGTCGGAGTTCTCATAAAGTATCGGATATTGGTTTTCGCTTGCGCAGACTGCGAAAGGTGCATTGCAGAGCAGAAAAGAAAACCGCGTCGGAGTTCTCATATAGTATCGGATGTGGGTTTTCGATTGCGCAGACTACGAACGGTGCATTGCAGAGCAGGATAGAAAACCGCGTCGGAGTTCTCATATAGTATCGGATGTGTGTTTTCGCTTGCGCAGACTACGATCGGTGCATTGCAGAGCAGGATAAAAAGCCGCGTCGGAGTTCTCATATAGTATCGGATGTGGGTTTTCGCTTGCGCAGACTACGAACGGTGCATTGGAGATCAGGATAGAAAACCGCGTCGGAGTTCTCATATAGTATCGGATGTGGGTTTTCGCTTGCGCAGACTACGCACTGCGCATTGCAGAGCAGGATAGAAAGCCGCGTCGGAGTTCTCATATAGTATCGGATGTGGGTTTTCGCTTGCGCAGACTACACACGGTGCATTGCAGAGCAGGGTAGAAAACCGCGTCGGAGTTCTCATATATTATCGGATGTGGGTTTTTGCTTGCGCAGACTACGAACGGTGCATTGCGGAGCAGGATAGAAAACCGCGTCGGAGTTCTCATAAAGTATCGGATATTGGTTTTCGCTTGCGCAGACTACGAACGGTGCATTGCAGAGCAGGATAGAAAACCGCGTCGGAGTTCTCATATAGTATCGGATGTGGGTTTTCGCTTGCGCAGACTATGATCGGTGCATTGCAGAGCAGGGTAGAAAACCGCGTCGGAGTTCTCATATAGTATCGGATGTGGGTTTTCGCTTGCGCAGACTACGAACGGTGCATTGGAGATCAGGATAGAAAACCGCGTCGGAGTTCTCATATAGTATCGGATGTGGGTTTTCGCTTGCGCAGACTACGAACGTTGCATTGCAGAGCAGGATAGAAAACCGCGTCGGAGTTCTCAAAGAATCGAATGTGGGTTTTCGCTTGCGCAGACTACGAACGGTGCATTGCAGAGCAGGATAGAAAACCGCGTCGGAGTTCTCTATAGTATCGGATGTGGGTTTTCGCTTGCGCAGACTACGAACGGTGCATTGCAGAGCAGGATAGAAAACCGCGTCGGAGTTCTCATAAAGTATCGGATATTGGTTTTCGCTTGCGCAGACTACGAACAGTGCATTGCAGAGCAGGATAGAAAACCGCGTTGGAGTTCTCATATAGTATCGGATGTGGGTTTTCGCTTGCGCAGACTATGATCGGTGCATTGCAGAGCAGGGTAGAAAACCGCGTCGGAGTTCTCATATAGTATCGGATGTGGGTTTTCGCTTGCGCAGACTACGAACGGTGCATTGGAGATCAGGATAGAAAACCGCGTTGGAGTTCTCAAAGAATCGAATGTGGGTTTTCGCTTGCGCAGACTACGAACGGTGCATTGCAGAGCAGGATAGAAAACCGCGTCGGTGTTCTCTATAGTATCGGATGTGGGTTTTCGCTTGCGCAGACTACGAACGGTGCATTGCAGAGCAGGATAGAAAACCGCGTCGGAGTTCTCATATAGTATCGGATGTGGGTTTTCGCTTGCGCAGACTATGATCGGTGCATTGCAGAGCAGGGTAGAAAACCGCGTCGGAGTTCTCATATAGTATCGGATGTGGGTTTTCGCTTGCGCAGACTACGAACGGTGCATTGGAGATCAGGATAGAAAACCGCGTCGGAGTTCTCATATAGTATCGGATGTGGGTTTTCGCTTGCGCAGACTACGAACGTTGCATTGCAGAGCAGGATAGAAAACCGCGTCGGAGTTCTCATATAGTATCGGATGTGTGTTTTCGCTTGCGCAGACTACGATCGGTGCATTGCAGAGCAGGATAAAAAGCCGCGTCGGAGTTCTCATATAGTATCGGATGTGGGTTTTCGCTTGCGCAGACTACGAACGGTGCATTGGAGATCAGGATAGAAAACCGCGTCGGAGTTCTCATATAGTATCGGATGTGGGTTTTCGCTTGCGCAGACTACGCACTGCGCATTGCAGAGCAGGATAGAAAGCCGCGTCGGAGTTCTCATATAGTATCGGATGTGGGTTTTCGCTTGCGCAGACTACACACGGTGCATTGCAGAGCAGGGTAGAAAACCGCGTCGGAGTTCTCATATATTATCGGATGTGGGTTTTTGCTTGCGCAGACTACGAACGGTGCATTGCGGAGCAGGATAGAAAACCGCGTCGGAGTTCTCATAAAGTATCGGATATTGGTTTTCGCTTGCGCAGACTACGAACGGTGCATTGCAGAGCAGGATAGAAAACCGCGTCGGAGTTCTCATATAGTATCGGAAGTGGGTTTTCGCTTGCGCAGACTATGATCGGTGCATTGCAGAGCAGGGTAGAAAACCGCGTCGGAGTTCTCATATAGTATCGGATGTGGGTTTTCGCTTGCGCAGACTACGAACGGTGCATTGGAGATCAGGATAGAAAACCGCGTCGGAGTTCTCATATAGTATCGGATGTGGGTTTTCGCTTGCGCAGACTACGAACGTTGCATTGCAGAGCAGGATAGAAAACCGCGTCGGAGTTCTCAAAGAATCGAATGTGGGTTTTTGCTTGCGCAGACTACGAACGGTGCATTGCAGAGCAGGATAGAAAACCGCGTCGGAGTTCTCTATAGTATCGGATGTGGGTTTTCGCTTGCGCAGACTACGAACGGTGCATTGCAGAGCAGGATAGAAAACCGCGTCGGAGTTCTCATAAAGTATCGGATATTGGTTTTCGCTTGCGCAGACTACGAACAGTGCATTGCAGAGCAGGATAGAAAACCGCGTTGGAGTTCTCATATAGTATCGGATGTGGGTTTTCGCTTGCGCAGACTATGATCGGTGCATTGCAGAGCAGGGTAGAAAACCGCGTCGGAGTTCTCATATAGTATCGGATGTGGGTTTTCGCTTGCGCAGACTACGAACGGTGCATTGGAGATCAGGATAGAAAACCGCGTCGGAGTTCTCAAAGAATCGAATGTGGGTTTTCGCTTGCGCAGACTACGAACGGTGCATTGCAGAGCAGGATAGAAAACCGCGTCGGTGTTCTCTATAGTATCGGATGTGGGTTTTCGCTTGCGCAGACTACGAACGGTGCATTGCAGAGCAGGATAGAAAACCGCGTCGGAGTTCTCATATAGTATCGGATGTGGGTTTTCGCTTGCGCAGACTATGATCGGTGCATTGCAGAGCAGGGTAGAAAACCGCGTCGGAGTTCTCATATAGTATCGGATGTGGGTTTTCGCTTGCGCAGACTACGAACGGTGCATTGGAGATCAGGATAGAAAACCGCGTCGGAGTTCTCATATAGTATCGGATGTGGGTTTTCGCTTGCGCAGACTACGAACGTTGCATTGCAGAGCAGGATAGAAAACCGCGTCGGAGTTCTCAAAGAATCGAATGTGGGTTTTCGCTTGCGCAGACTACGAACGGTGCATTGCAGAGCAAAATAGAAAACCGCGTCGGAGTTCTCTATAGTATCGGATGTGGGTTTTCGCTTGCGCAGACTACGAACGGTGCATTGCAGAGCAGGATAGAAAACCGCGTCGGAGTTCTCATAAAGTATCGGATATTGGTTTTCGCTTGCGCAGACTACGAACAGTGCATTGCAGAGCAGGATAGAAAACCGCGTTGGAGTTCTCATATAGTATCGGATGTGGGTTTTCGCTTGCGCAGACTATGATCGGTGCATTGCAGAGCAGGGTAGAAAACCGCGTCGGAGTTCTCATATAGTATCGGATGTGGGTTTTCGCTTGCGCAGACTACGAACGGTGCATTGGAGATCAGGATAGAAAACCGCGTCGGAGTTCTCATATAGTATCGGATGTGGGTTTTCGCTTGCGCAGACTACGAACGGTGCATTGCAGAGCAGGATAGAAAACCGCTGTCGGAGTTCTCAAAAAGTATCGGATATTGGTTTTCGCTTGCGCAGACTGCGAAAGGTGCATTGCAGAGCAGAAAAGAAAACCGCGTCGGAGTTCTCATATAGTATCGGATGTGGGTTTTCGATTGCGCAGACTACGAACGGTGCATTGCAGAGCAGGATAGAAAACCGCGTCGGAGTTCTCATATAGTATCGGATGTGTGTTTTCGCTTGCGCAGACTACGATCGGTGCATTGCAGAGCAGGATAAAAAGCCGCGTCGGAGTTCTCATATAGTATCGGATGTGGGTTTTCGCTTGCGCAGACTACGAACGGTGCATTGGCGACCAGGATAGAAAACCGCGTCGGAGTTCTCATATAGTATCGGATGTGGGTTTTCGCTTGCGCAGACTACGCACTGCGCATTGCAGAGCAGGATAGAAAGCCGCGTCGGAGTTCTCATATAGTATCGGATGTGGGTTTTCGCTTGCGCAGACTACACACGGTGCATTGCAGAGCAGGGTAGAAAACCGCGTCGGAGTTCTCATATATTATCGGATGTGGGTTTTTGCTTGCGCAGACTACGAACGGTGCATTGCGGAGCAGGATAGAAAACCGCGTCGGAGTTCTCATAAAGTATCGGATATTGGTTTTCGCTTGCGCAGACTACGAACGGTGCATTGCAGAGCAGGATAGAAAACCGCGTCGGAGTTCTCTATAGTATCGGATGTGGGTTTTCGCTTGCGCAGACTACGAACGGTGCATTGCAGAGCAGGATAGAAAACCGCGTCGGAGTTCTCATAAAGTATCGGATATTGGTTTTCGCTTGCGCAGACTACGAACAGTGCATTGCAGAGCAGGATAGGAAACCGCGTCGGAGTTCTCATATAGTATCGGATGTGGGTTTTCGCTTGCGCAGACTACGAACGTTGCATTGCAGAGCAGGATAGAAAACCGCGTCGGAGTTCTCAAAGAATCGAATGTGGGTTTTCGTTTGCGCAGACTACACACGGCGCATTGCAGAGCAGGATAGAAAACAGCGTCGGAGTTCTCACATAGTATCGTATGTGGGTTTTCGCTTGCGCAGACTACGAACGGTGCATTGCAGAGCAGGATAGAAAACCGCGGTCGGAGTTCTCATAAAGTATCGGATATTGGTTTTCGCTTGCGCAGACTGCGGATGGTGAATTGCAGATCAGGATAGAAAACCGCGTCGGAGTTCTCATATAGTATCGGATGTGGGTTTTCGATTGCGCAGACTACGAAGGGTGCATTGCAGAGCAGGATAGAAAACCGCGTCGGAGTTCTCATATAGTATCGGATGTGGGTTTTCGCTTGCGCAGACTACGAACGGTGCATTGCAGAGCAGGATAGAAAACCGCGTCGGAGTTCTCATATAGTATCGGATGTGGGTTTTCGCTTGCGCAGACTACGAACGGTGCATTGCAGAGCAGGATAGAAAACCGCGTCGGAGTTCTCATATAGTCTCGGATGTGGGTTTTCGCTTGCGCAGACTACGATCGGTGCAATGCAGAGCAGGATAGAAAACCGTGTCGGAGTTCTCATATAGTATCGGATGTGGGTTTTCGCTTGCGCAGACTGCGGATGGTGAATTGCAGATCAGGATAGAAAACCGCGTCGGAGTTCTCATATAGTATCGGATGTGGGTTTTCGATTGCGCAGACTACGAAGGGTGCATTGCAGAGCAGGATAGAAAACCGCGTCGGAGTTCTCATAAAGTATCGGATATTGGTTTTCGCTTGCGCAGACTACGAACAGTGCATTGCAGAGCAGGATAGAAAACCGCATTGGAGTTCTCATATAGTATCGGATGTGGGTTTTCGCTTGCGCAGACTATGATCGGTGCATTGCAGAGCAGGGTAGAAAACCGCGTCGGAGTTCTCATATAGTATCGGATGTGGGTTTTCGCTTGCGCAGACTACGAACGGTGCATTGGAGATCAGGATAGAAAACCGCGTCGGAGTTCTCATATAGTATCGGATGTGGGTTTTCGCTTGCGCAGACTACGAACGGTGCATTGCAGAGCAGGATAGAAAACCGCTGTCGGAGTTCTCAAAAAGTATCGGATATTGGTTTTCGCTTGCGCAGACTGCGAAAGGTGCATTGCAGAGCAGAAAAGAAAACCGCGTCGGAGTTCTCATATAGTATCGGATGTGGGTTTTCGATTGCGCAGACTACGAACGGTGCATTGCAGAGCAGGATAGAAAACCGCGTCGGAGTTCTCATATAGTATCGGATGTGTGTTTTCGCTTGCGCAGACTACGATCGGTGCATTGCAGAGCAGGATAAAAAGCCGCGTCGGAGTTCTCATATAGTATCGGATGTGGGTTTTCGCTTGCGCAGACTACGAACGGTGCATTGGCGATCAGGATAGAAAACCGCGTCGGAGTTCTCATATAGTATCGGATGTGGGTTTTCGCTTGCGCAGACTACGCACTGCGCATTGCAGAGCAGGATAGAAAGCCGCGTCGGAGTTCTCATATAGTATCGGATGTGGGTTTTCGCTTGCGCAGACTACACACGGTGCATTGCAGAGCAGGGTAGAAAACCGCGTCGGAGTTCTCATATATTATCGGATGTGGGTTTTTGCTTGCGCAGACTACGAACGGTGCATTGCGGAGCAGGATAGAAAATCGCGTCGGAGTTCTCATAAAGTATCGGATATTGGTTTTCGCTTGCGCAGACTACGAACAGTGCATTGCAGAGCAGGATAGAAAACCGCGTCGGAGTTCTCTATAGTATCGGATGTGGGTTTTCGCTTGCGCAGACTACGAACGGTGCATTGCAGAGCAGGATAGAAAACCGCGTCGGAGTTCTCATAAAGTATCGGATATTGGTTTTCGCTTGCGCAGACTACGAACAGTGCATTGCAGAGCAGGATAGGAAACCGCGTCGGAGTTCTCATATAGTATCGGATGTGGGTTTTCGCTTGCGCAGACTACGAACGTTGCATTGCAGAGCAGGATAGAAAACCGCGTCGGAGTTCTCAAAGAATCGAATGTGGGTTTTCGTTTGCGCAGACTACACACGGCGCATTGCAGAGCAGGATAGAAAACAGCGTCGGAGTTCTCACATAGTATCGTATGTGGGTTTTCGCTTGCGCAGACTACGAACGGGGCATTGCAGAGCAGGATAGAAAACCGCGGTCGGAGTTCTCATAAAGTATCGGATATTGGTTTTCGCTTGCGCAGACTGCGGATGGTGAATTGCAGATCAGGATAGAAAACCGCGTCGGAGTTCTCATATAGTATCGGATGTGGGTTTTCGATTGCGCAGACTACGAAGGGTGCATTGCAGAGCAGGATAGAAAACCGCGTCGGAGTTCTCATATAGTATCGGATGTGGGTTTTCGCTTGCGCAGACTACGAACGGTGCATTGCAGAGCAGGATAGAAAACCGCGTCGGAGTTCTCATATAGTATCGGATGTGGGTTTTCGCTTGCGCAGACTACGAACGGTGCATTGCAGAGCAGGATAGAAAACCGCGTCGGAGTTCTCATATAGTCTCGGATGTGGGTTTTCGCTTGCGCAGACTACGATCGGTGCAATGCAGAGCAGGATAGAAAACCGTGTCGGAGTTCTCATATAGTATCGGATGTGGGTTTTCGCTTGCGCAGACTGCGGATGGTGAATTGCAGATCAGGATAGAAAACCGCGTCGGAGTTCTCATATAGTATCGGATGTGGGTTTTCGATTGCGCAGACTACGAAGGGTGCATTGCAGAGCAGGATAGAAAACCGCGTCGGAGTTCTCATAAAGTATCGGATATTGGTTTTCGCTTGCGCAGACTACGAACAGTGCATTGCAGAGCAGGATAGAAAACCGCGTTGGAGTTCTCATATAGTATCGGATGTGGGTTTTCGCTTGCGCAGACTATGATCGGTGCATTGCAGAGCAGGGTAGAAAACCGCGTCGGAGTTCTCATATAGTATCGGATGTGGGTTTTCGCTTGCGCAGACTACGAACGGTGCATTGGAGATCAGGATAGAAAACCGCGTCGGAGTTCTCATATAGTATCGGATGTGGGTTTTCGCTTGCGCAGACTACGAACGGTGCATTGCAGAGCAGGATAGAAAACCGCTGTCGGAGTTCTCAAAAAGTATCGGATATTGGTTTTCGCTTGCGCAGACTGCGAAAGGTGCATTGCAGAGCAGAAAAGAAAACCGCGTCGGAGTTCTCATATAGTATCGGATGTGGGTTTTCGATTGCGCAGACTACGAACGGTGCATTGCAGAGCAGGATAGAAAACCGCGTCGGAGTTCTCATATAGTATCGGATGTGTGTTTTCGCTTGCGCAGACTACGATCGGTGCATTGCAGAGCAGGATAAAAAGCCGCGTCGGAGTTCTCATATAGTATCGGATGTGGGTTTTCGCTTGCGCAGACTACGAACGGTGCATTGGCGATCAGGATAGAAAACCGCGTCGGAGTTCTCATATAGTATCGGATGTGGGTTTTCGCTTGCGCAGACTACGCACTGCGCATTGCAGAGCAGGATAGAAAGCCGCGTCGGAGTTCTCATATAGTATCGGATGTGGGTTTTCGCTTGCGCAGACTACACACGGTGCATTGCAGAGCAGGGTAGAAAACCGCGTCGGAGTTCTCATATATTATCGGATGTGGGTTTTTGCTTGCGCAGACTACGAACGGTGCATTGCGGAGCAGGATAGAAAACCGCGTCGGAGTTCTCATAAAGTATCGGATATTGGTTTTCGCTTGCGCAGACTACGAACAGTGCATTGCAGAGCAGGATAGAAAACCGCGTCGGAGTTCTCTATAGTATCGGATGTGGGTTTTCGCTTGCGCAGACTACGAACGGTGCATTGCAGAGCAGGATAGAAAACCGCGTCGGAGTTCTCATAAAGTATCGGATATTGGTTTTCGCTTGCGCAGACTACGAACAGTGCATTGCAGAGCAGGATAGGAAACCGCGTCGGAGTTCTCATATAGTATCGGATGTGGGTTTTCGCTTGCGCAGACTACGAACGTTGCATTGCAGAGCAGGATAGAAAACCGCGTCGGAGTTCTCAAAGAATCGAATGTGGGTTTTCGTTTGCGCAGACTACACACGGCGCATTGCAGAGCAGGATAGAAAACAGCGTCGGAGTTCTCACATAGTATCGTATGTGGGTTTTCGCTTGCGCAGACTACGAACGGTGCATTGCAGAGCAGGATAGAAAACCGCGGTCGGAGTTCTCATAAAGTATCGGATATTGGTTTTCGCTTGCGCAGACTGCGGATGGTGAATTGCAGATCAGGATAGAAAACCGCGTCGGAGTTCTCATATAGTATCGGATGTGGGTTTTCGATTGCGCAGACTACGAAGGGTGCATTGCAGAGCAGGATAGAAAACCGCGTCGGAGTTCTCATATAGTATCGGATGTGGGTTTTCGCTTGCGCAGACTACGAACGGTGCATTGCAGAGCAGGATAGAAAACCGCGTCGGAGTTCTCATATAGTATCGGATGTGGGTTTTCGCTTGCGCAGACTACGAACGGTGCATTGCAGAGCAGGATAGAAAACCGCGTCGGAGTTCTCATATAGTCTCGGATGTGGGTTTTCGCTTGCGCAGACTACGATCGGTGCAATGCAGAGCAGGATAGAAAACCGTGTCGGAGTTCTCATATAGTATCGGATGTGGGTTTTCGCTTGCGCTGACTACGAACGGTGCATTGAGGAGCAGGATAGAAAACCACGTCGGAGTTCTCATATAGTATCGGATGTGGGTTTTCGCTTGCGCAGACTACGAACGGTGCATTGCAGAGCAGGATAGAAAACCGGGTCGGAGTTCTCATATAGTATCGGATGTGGGTTTTCGCTTGCGCAGACTACGATCGGTGCATTGCAGAGCAGGTTAGAAAACCGCGTCGGAGTTCTCATATAGTATCGGATGTGGGTTTTCGCTTCAGCAGACTACGCACGGTGCATTGCAGAGCAGGATAGAAAACCGCGTCGGAGTTCTCATATGGTATCGGATGTGGGTTTTCGCTTGCGCAGACTACGAACGGTGCATTGCAGAGCAGGATAGAAAACCGCGTCGGAGTTCACATATAGTATCGGATGTAGGTTTTCGCTTGCGCAGACTACGAACGGTGGATTGCAGAGCAGGATAGAAAACCGCGTCGGAGTTTTCATATAGTATCGGATGTGGGTTTTCGCTTGCGCAGACTACGAACGGTGGATTGCAGAGCAGGATAGAAAACCGCGTCGGAGTTCTCATATAGTATCGGATGTGGGTTTTCGCTTGCGCAGACTACGCACGGTGCATTGCAGAGCAGGATAGAAAACCGCGTCGGAGTTCTCATATAGTATCAGATGTGGGCTTTCGCTTGCGCAGACTACGAACGGTGCATTGCAGAGCAGGATAGAAAACCGCGTCGGGGTTCTGATATAGTATCGGATGTGGGCTTTCGCTAGCGCAGACTACGAACGGTGTATTGCAGAGCAGGATAGAAAACCGCGTCGGAGTTCTCATATAGTATCGGATGTGGGTTTTCGCTTGCGCAGACTGCGAACGGTGCATTGCAGAGCAGGATAGAAAACCGCGTCGGAGTTCTCATATAGTATCGAATGTGGGTTTTCGCTTGCGCAGACTACGAACGGTGCATTGCAGAGCAGGATAAAAAACCGCGTCGGAGTTCTCATATAGTATCGGATGAGGGTTTTCGCTTGCGCAGACTACGAACGGTGCATTGCAGAGCAGGATAAAAATCCGCGTCGGAGTTCTCATATAGTATCGGATGTGGGTTTTCGCTTGCGCAGACTACGAACGGTGCATTGCAGAGCAGGATAGAAAACCGCGTCGGAGTTCTCTATAGAATCGGATGTGGGTTTTCGCTTGCGCAGACTACGAACGGTGCATTGCAGAGCAGGATAGAAAACCACGTCGGATTTCTCATAAAGTATCGGATTTTGGTTTTCGCTTGCGCAGACTACGAACAGTGCATTGCAGAGCAGGATAGGAAACCGCGTCGGAGTTCTCATATAGTATCGGATGTGGGTTTTCGCTTGCGCAGACTACGATCGGTGCATTGCAGAGCAGGATAGAAAACCGCGGTCGGAGTTCTCATAAAGTATCGGATATTGGTTTTCGCTTGCGCAGACTGCGAATAGTGCATTGCAGAGCAGGATAAAAAACCGCGTCGGAGTTCTCATATAGTATCGGATGTGGGTTTTCGATTGCGCAGACTACGAAGGGTGCATTGCAGAGCAGGATAGAAAACCTCGTCGGAGTTCTCATATAGTATCGGATGTGGGTTTTCGCTTGCGCAGACTACGAACGGTGCATTGCAGAGCAGGATAGAAAACCGCGTCGGAGTTCTCATATAGTATCGGATGTGGGTTTTCGGTTGCGCAGACTACGAACGGTGCATTGCAGAGCAGGATAGAAAACCGCGTCGGAGTTCTCATATAATCTCGGATGTGGGTTTTCGGTTGCGCAGACTCGAACGGTGCATTGCAGAGCAGGATAGAAAACCGCGTCGGAGTTCTCATATTGTCTCGGATGTGGGTTTTCGGTTGCGCAGACTACGAAGGGTGCATTGCAGAGCAGGATAGAAAACCTCGTCGGAGTTCTCATATAGTATCGGATGTGGGTTTTCGCTTGCGCAGACTACGAACGGTGTATTGCAGAGCAGGATAGAAAACCGCGTCGGAGTTCTCATATAGTATCGGATGTGGGTTTTCGCTTGCGCAGACTACGAACGGTGCATTGCAGAGCAGGATAGAAAACCGCGTCGGAGTTCTCATATAGTATCGGATGTGGGTTTTCGCTTGCGCAGACTACGAACGGTGCATTGGAGAGCAGGGTAGAAAACCGCGTCGGAGTTCTCATATAGTTTTGGATGTGGGTTTTCGCTTGCGCAGACTACGAACGGTGCATTGCAGAGCAGGATAGAAAACCGTGTCGGAGTTCTCATATAGTATCGGATGTGGGTTTTCGCTTGCGCAGACTACGAACGGTGCATTGCAGAGCAGGATATAACACCGCGTCGGAGTTCTCATATAGTATCGGATGTGGGCTTTCGGTTGCGCAGACTACGAACGGTGCATTGCAGAGCAGGATAGAAAACCGCGTCGGAGTTCTCATATAGTCTCGGATGTGAGTTTTCGCTTGCGCAGACTACGATCGGTGCAATGCAGAGCAGGATAGAAAACCGTGTCGGAGTTCTCATATAGTATCGGATGTGGGTTTTCGCTTGCGCAGACTACGAACGGTGCATTGCAGAGCAGGATATAAAACCGCGTCGGAGTTCTCATATAGTATCGGATGTGGGTTTTCGGTTGCGCAGACTACGAACGGTGCATTGCAGAGCAGGATAGAAAACCGCGTCGGAGTTCTCATATAGTCTCGGATGTGGGTTTTCGCTTGCGCAGACTACGATCGGTGCAATGCAGAGCAGGATAGAAAACCGTGTCGGAGTTCTCATATAGTATCGGATGTGGGTTTTCGCTTGCGCAGACTACGAACGGTGCATTGCAAAGCAGGATAGAAAACCGCTTCGGAGTTCACATATAGTATCGGATGTAGGTTTTCGCTTGCGCAGACTACGAACGGTGGATTGCAGAGCAGGATAGAAAACCGCGTCGGAGTTTTCATATAGTATCGAATGTGGGTTTTCGCTTGCGCAGACTACGAACGGTGGATTGCAGAGCAGGATAGAAAACCGCGTCGGAGTTCTCATATAGTATCGGATGTGGGTTTTCGCTTGCGCAGACTACGCACGGTGCATTGCAGAGCAGGATAGAAAACCGCGTCGGAGTTCTCATATAGTATCGGATGTGGGCTTTCGCTTGCGCAGACTACGAACGGTGCATTGCAGAGCAGGATAGAAAACCGCGTCGGGGTTCTGATATAGTATCGGATGTGGGCTTTCGCTTGCGCAGACTACGAACGGTGCATTGCAGAGCAGGATAGAAAACCGCGTCGGAGTTCTCATATAGTATCGGATGTGGGTTTTCGCTTGCGCAGACTGCGAATGGTGCATTGCAGAGCAGGATAGAAAACCGCGTCGGAGTTCTCATATAGTATCGAATGTGGGTTTTCGCTTGCGCAGACTACGAACGGTGCATTGCAGAGCAGGATAAAAAACCGCGTCGGAGTTCTCATATAGTATCGGATGTGGGTTTTCGCTTGCGCAGACTACGAACGGTGCATTGCAGAGCAGGATAAAAATCCGCGTCGGAGTTCTCATATAGTATCGGATGTGGGTTTTCGCTTGCGCAGACTACGAACGGTGCATTGCAGAGCAGGATAGGAAACCGCGTCGGAGTTCTCTATAGAATCGGATGTGGGTTTTCGCTTGCGCAGACTACGAACGGTGCATTGCAGAGCAGGATAGAAAACCGCGTCGGATTTCTCATAAAGTATCGGATATTGGTTTTCGCTTGCGCAGACTACGAACAGTGCATTGCAGAGCAGGATAGGAAACCGCGTCGGAGTTCTCATATAGTATCGGATGTGGGTTTTCGCTTGCGCAGACTACGATCGGTGCATTGCAGAGCAGGATAGAAAACCGCGCTCGGAGTTCTCATAAAGTATCGGATATTGGTTTTCGCTTGCGCAGACTGCGAATAGTGCATTGCAGAGCAGGATAAAAAACCGCGTTGGAGTTCTCATATAGTATCGGATGTGGGTTTTCGATTGCGCAGACTACGAAGGGTGCATTGCAGAGCAGGATAGAAAACCTCGTCGGAGTTCTCATATAGTATCGGATGTGGGTTTTCGCTTGCGCAGACTACGAACGGTGCATTGCAGAGCAGGATAGAAAACCGCGTCGAAGTTCTCATATAGTATCGGATGTGGGTTTTCGCTTGCGCAGACTACGAACGGTGCATTGCAGAGCAGGATAGAAAACCGCGTCGGAGTTCTCATATAGTATCGGATGTGGGTTTTCGGTTGCGCAGACTACGAACGGTGCATTGCAGAACAGGATAAAAAACCGCGTCGGAGTTCTCATATAGTATCGGATGTGGGTTTTCGCTTGCGCAGACTACGAACGGTGCATTGCAGAGCAGGATAAAAATCCGCGTCGGAGTTCTCATATAGTATCGGATGTGGGTTTTCGCTTGCGCAGACTACGAACGGTGCATTGCAGAGCAGGATAGGAAACCGCGTCGGAGTTCTTTATAGAATCGGATGTGGGTTTTCGCTTGCGCAGACTACGAACGGTGCATTGCAGAGCAGGATAGAAAACCGCGTCGGATTTCTCATAAAGTATCGGATATTGGTTTTCGCTTGCGCAGACTACGAACAGTGCATTGCAGAGCAGGATAGGAAACCGCGTCGGAGTTCTCATATAGTATCGGATGTGGGTTTTCGCTTGCGCAGACTACGATCGGTGCATTGCAGAGCAGGATAGAAAACCGCGCTCGGAGTTCTCATAAAGTATCGGATATTGGTTTTCGCTTGCGCAGACTGCGAATAGTGCATTGCAGAGCAGGATAAAAAACCGCGTCGGAGTTCTCATATAGTATCGGATGTGGGTTTTCGATTGCGCAGACTACGAAGGGTGCATTGCAGAGCAGGATAGAAAACCTCGTCGGAGTTCTCATATAGTATCGGATGTGGGTTTTCGCTTGCGCAGACTACGAACGGTGCATTGCAGAGCAGGATAGAAAACCGCGTCGAAGTTCTCATATAGTATCGGATGTGGGTTTTCGCTTGCGCAGACTACGAACGGTGCATTGCAGAGCAGGATAGAAAACCGCGTCGGAGTTCTCATATAGTATCGGATGTGGGTTTTCGATTGCGCAGACTACGAAGGGTGCATTGCAGAGCAGGATAGAAAACCTCGTCGGAGTTCTCATATAGTATCGGATGTGGGTTTTCGCTTGCGCAGACTACGAACGGTGCATTGCAGAGCAGGATAGAAAACCGCGTCGAAGTTCTCATATAGTATCGGATGTGGGTTTTCGCTTGCGCAGACTACGAACGGTGCATTGCAGAGCAGGATAGAAAACCGCGTCGGAGTTCTCATATAGTCTCGGATGTGGGTTTTCGGTTGCGCAGACTACGAACGGTGCATTGCAGAGCAGGATAGAAAACCGCGTCGGAGTTCTCATATAGTCTCGGATGTGGGTTTTCGGTTGCGCAGACTACGAAGGGTGCATTGCAGAGCAGGATAGAAAACCTCGTCGGAGTTCTCATATAGTATCGGATGTGGGTTTTCGCTTGCGCAGACTACGAACGGTGCATTGCAGAGCAGGATAGAAAACCGCGTCGGAGTTCTCATATAGTATCGGATGTGGGTTTTCGCTTGCGCAGACTAAGAACGGTGCATTGCAGAGCAGGATAGAAAACCGCGTCGGAGTTCTCATATAGTATCGGATGTGGGTTTTCGCTTGCGCAGACTACGAACGGTGCATTGGAGAGCAGGGTAGAAAACCGCGTCGGAGTTCTCATATAGTATCGGATGTGGGTTTTCGGTTGCGCAGACTACGAACGGTGCATTGCAGAGCAGGATAGAAAACCGCGTCGGAGTTCTCATATAGTCTCGGATGTGGGTTTTCGCTTGCGCAGACTACGATCGGTGCAATGCAGAGCAGGATAGAAAACCGTGTCGGAGTTCTCATATAGTATCGGATGTGGGTTTTCGCTTGCGCTGACTACGAACGGTGCATTGAGGAGCAGGATAGAAAACCGCGTCGGAGTTCTCATATAGTATCGGATGTGGGTTTTCGCTTGCGCAGACTACGATCGGTGCATTGCAGAGCAGGATAGAAAACCGCGTCGGAGTTCTCATATAGTATCGGATATGGGTTTTCGCTTGCGCAGACTACGAACGGTGCATTGCAGAGCAGGATAGAAAACCGCGTCGGAGTTCTCATATAGTATCGGATGTGGGTTTTCGCTTGCGCAGACTGCGAACGGTGCATTGCAGAGCAGGATATAAAACCGCGTCGGAGTTCTCATATAGTATCGGATGTGGGTTTTCGGTTGCGCAGACTACGAACGGTGCATTGCAGAGCAGGATAGAAAACCGCGTCGGAGTTCTCATATAGTCTCGGATGTGGGTTTTCGCTTGCGCAGACTACGATCGGTGCAATGCAGAGCAGGATAGAAAACCGTGTCGGAGTTCTCATATAGTATCGGATGTGGGTTTTCGCTTGCGCTGACTACGAACGGTGCATTGAGGAGCAGGATAGAAAACCGCGTCGGAGTTCTCATATAGTATCGGATGTGGGTTTTCGCTTGCGCAGACTACGATCGGTGCATTGCAGAGCAGGATAGAAAACCGCGTCGGAGTTCTCATATAGTATCGGATATGGGTTTTCGCTTGCGCAGACTACGAACGGTGCATTGCAGAGCAGGATAGAAAACCGCGTCGGAGTTCTCATATAGTATCGGATGTGGGTTTTCGCTTGCGCAGAATACGAACGGTGCATTGGAGAGCAGGGTAGAAAACCGCGTCGGAGTTCTCATATAGTTTTGGATGTGGGTTTTCGCTTGCGCAGACTACGAACGGTGCATTGCAGAGCAGGATAGAAAACCGCGTCGGAGTTCTCATATAGTATCGGATGTGGGTTTTCGCTTGCGCAGACTACGAACGGTGCATTGCAGAGCAGGATATAAAACCGCGTCGGAGTTCTCATATAGTATCGGATGTGGGTTTTCGCTTGCGCAGACTACGCACGGTGCATTGCAGAGCAGGATAGAAAACCGCGTCGGAGTTCTCTTATAGTATCGGATGTGGGTTTTCGCTTGCACAGACTACGATCGGTGCATTGCAGAGCAGGGTAGAAAACCGCGTCGGAGTTCTCATATAGTATCGGATGTGGGTTTTCACTTGCGCAGACTACGAACGGTGCATTGGAGAGCAGGATAGAAAACCGCGTCGGAGTTCTCATATAGTATCGGATGTGGGTTTTCGCTTGCGCAGACTACGCACGGCGCATTGCAGAGCAGGATAGAAAACCGCGTCGGAGTTTTCATATAGTATCGGATATGGGTTTTCGCTTGAGCAGACTACGAACGGTGCATTGCAGAGCAGGATAGAAAACCGCGTCGGAGTCCTCATATAGTATCGGATGTGGGTTTTCGCTTGCGCAGACTACGAACGGTGCATTGGAGAGCAGGGTAGAAAACCGCGTCGGAGTTCTCATATAGTATCGAATGTGGGTTTTCGCTTGCGCAGACTACGAACGGTGCATTGCAGAGCAGGATAAAAAACCGCGTCGGAGTTCTCATATAGTATCGGATGTGGGTTTTCGCTTGCGCAGACTACGAACGGTGCATTGCAGAGCAGGATAAAAATCCGCGTCGGAGTTCTCATATAGTATCGGATGTGGGTTTTCGCTTGCGCAGACTACGAACGGTGCATTGCAGAGCAGGATAGAAAACCGCGTCGGAGTTCTCATATAGTATCGGATGTGGGTTTTCGCTTGCGCAGACTGCGAATGGTGCATTGCAGAGCAGGATAGAAAACCGCGTCGGAGTTCTCATATAGTATCGAATGTGGGTTTTCGCTTGCGCAGACTACGAACGGTGCATTGCAGAGCAGGATAAAAAACCGCGTCGGAGTTCTCATATAGTATCGGATGTGGGTTTTCGCTTGCGCAGACTACGAACGGTGCATTGCAGAGCAGGATAAAAATCCGCGTCGGAGTTCTCATATAGTATCGGATGTGGGTTTTCGCTTGCGCAGACTACGAACGGTGCATTGCAGAGCAGGATAGGAAACCGCGTCGGAGTTCTCTATAGAATCGGATGTGGGTTTTCGCTTGCGCAGACTACGAACGGTGCATTGCAGAGCAGGATAGAAAACCGCGTCGGATTTCTCATAAAGTATCGGATATTGGTTTTCGCTTGCGCAGACTACGAACAGTGCATTGCAGAGCAGGATAGGAAACCGCGTCGGAGTTCTCATATAGTATCGGATGTGGGTTTTCGCTTGCGCAGACTACGATCGGTGCATTGCAGAGCAGGATAGAAAACCGCGCTCGGAGTTCTCATAAAGTATCGGATATTGGTTTTCGCTTGCGCTGACTGCGAATAGTGCATTGCAGAGCAGGATAAAAAACCGCGTTGGAGTTCTCATATAGTATCGGATGTGGGTTTTCGATTGCGCAGACTACGAAGGGTGCATTGCAGAGCAGGATAGAAAACCTCGTCGGAGTTCTCATATAGTATCGGATGTGGGTTTTCGCTTGCGCAGACTACGAACGGTGCATTGCAGAGCAGGATAGAAAACCGCGTCGAAGTTCTCATATAGTATCGGATGTGGGTTTTCGCTTGCGCAGACTACGAACGGTGCATTGCAGAGCAGGATAGAAAACCGCGTCGGAGTTCTCATATAGTATCGGATGTGGGTTTTCGGTTGCGCAGACTACGAACGGTGCATTGCAGAGCAGGATAAAAAACCGCGTCGGAGTTCTCATATAGTATCGGATGTGGGTTTTCGCTTGCGCAGACTACGAACGGTGCATTGCAGAGCAGGATAAAAATCCGCGTCGGAGTTCTCATATAGTATCGGATGTGGGTTTTCGCTTGCGCAGACTACGAACGGTGCATTGCAGAGCAGGATAGGAAACCGCGTCGGAGTTCTTTATAGAATCGGATGTGGGTTTTCGCTTGCGCAGACTACGAACGGTGCATTGCAGAGCAGGATAGAAAACCGCGTCGGATTTCTCATAAAGTATCGGATATTGGTTTTCGCTTGCGCAGACTACGAACAGTGCATTGCAGAGCAGGATAGGAAACCGCGTCGGAGTTCTCATATAGTATCGGATGTGGGTTTTCGCTTGCGCAGACTACGATCGGTGCATTGCAGAGCAGGATAGAAAACCGCGCTCGGAGTTCTCATAAAGTATCGGATATTGGTTTTCGCTTGCGCAGACTGCGAATAGTGCATTGCAGAGCAGGATAAAAAACCGCGTCGGAGTTCTCATATAGTATCGGATGTGGGTTTTCGATTGCGCAGACTGCGAATAGTGCATTGCAGAGCAGGATAAAAAACCGCGTCGGAGTTCTCATATAGTATCGGATGTGGGTTTTCGCTTGCGCAGACTACGAACGGTGCATTGCAGAGCAGGATAGAAAACCGCGTCGAAGTTCTCATATAGTATCGGATGTGGGTTTTCGCTTGCGCAGACTACGAACGGTGCATTGCAGAGCAGGATAGAAAACCGCGTCGGAGTTCTCATATAGTCTCGGATGTGGGTTTTCGGTTGCGCAGACTACGAACGGTGCATTGCAGAGCAGGATAGAAAACCGCGTCGGAGTTCTCATATAGTCTCGGATGTGGGTTTTCGGTTGCGCAGACTACGAAGGGTGCATTGCAGAGCAGGATAGAAAACCTCGTCGGAGTTCTCATATAGTATCGGATGTGGGTTTTCGCTTGCGCAGACTACGAACGGTGCATTGCAGAGCAGGATAGAAAACCGCGTCGGAGTTCTCATATAGTATCGGATGTGGGTTTTCGCTTGCGCAGACTACGAACGGTGCATTGCAGAGCAGGATAGAAAACCGCGTCGGAGTTCTCATATAGTATCGGATGTGGGTTTTCGCTTGCGCAGACTACGAACGGTGCATTGGAGAGCAGGGTAGAAAACCGCGTCGGAGTTCTCATATAGTTTTGGATGTGGGTTTTCGCTTGCGCAGACTACGAACGGTGCATTGCAGAGCAGGATAGAAAACCGTGTCGGAGTTCTCATATAGTATCGGATGTGGGTTTTCGCTTGCGCAGACTACGAATGGTGCATTGCAGAGCAGGATATAAAACCGCGTCGGAGTTCTCATACAGTATCGGATGTGGGTTTTCGGTTGCGCAGACTACGAACGGTGCATTGCAGAGCAGGATAGAAAACCGCGTCGGAGTTCTCATATAGTCTCGGATGTGGGTTTTCGCTTGCGCAGACTACGATCGGTGCAATGCAGAGCAGGATAGAAAACCGTGTCGGAGTTCTCATATAGTATCGGATGTGGGTTTTCGCTTGCGCAGACTACGAACGGTGCATTGCAGAGCAGGATAGAAAACCGCGTCGGAGTTCTCATATAGTATCGGATGTGGGTTTTCGCTTGCGCAGACTACGAACGGTGCATTGCAGAGCAGGATAGAAAACCGCGTCGGAGTTCTCATATAGTATCGGATGTGGGTTTTCGCTTGCGCAGACTACGAACGGTGCATTGGAGAGCAGGGTAGAAAACCGCGTCGGAGTTCTCATATAGTTTTGGATGTGGGTTTTCGCTTGCGCAGACTACGAACGGTGCATTGCAGAGCAGGATATAAAACCGCGTCGGAGTTCTCATATAGTATCGGATGTGGGTTTTCGGTTGCGCAGACTACGAACGGTGCATTGCAGAGCAGGATAGAAAACCGCGTCGGAGTTCTCATATAGTCTCGGATGTGGGTTTTCGCTTGCGCAGACTACGATCGGTGCAATGCAGAGCAGGATAGAAAACCGTGTCGGAGTTCTCATATAGTATCGGATGTGGGTTTTCGCTTGCGCTGACTACGAACGGTGCCTTGAGGAGCAGGATAGAAAACCGCGTCGGAGTTCTCATATAGTATCGGATGTGGGTTTTCGCTTGCGCAGACTACGATCGGTGCATTGCAGAGCAGGATAGAAAACCGCGTCGGAGTTCTCATATAGTATCGGATATGGGTTTTCGCTTGCGCAGACTACGAACGGTGCATTGCAGAGCAGGATAGAAAACCGCGTCGGAGTTCTCATATAGTATCGGATGTGGGTTTTCGCTTGCGCAGAATACGAACGGTGCATTGGAGAGCAGGGTAGAAAACCGCTTCGGAGTTCTCATATAGTTTTGGATGTGGGTTTTCGCTTGCGCAGACTACGAACGGTGCATTGCAGAGCAGGATAGAAAACCGCGTCGGAGTTCTCATATAGTATCGGATGTGGGTTTTCGCTTGCGCAGACTACGAACGGTGCATTGCAGAGCAGGATATAAAACCGCGTCGGAGTTCTCATATAGTATCGGATGTGGGTTTTCGCTTGCGCAGACTACGCACGGTGCATTGCAGAGCAGGATAGAAAACCGCGTCGGAGTTCTCTTATAGTATCGGATGTGGGTTTTCGCTTGCACAGACTACGATCGGTGCATTGCAGAGCAGGATAGAAAACCGCGTCGGAGTTCTCATATAGTATCGAATGTGGGTTTTCGCTTGCGCAGACTACGAACGGTGCATTGCAGAGCAGGATAAAAAACCGCGTCGGAGTTCTCATATAGTATCGGATGTGGGTTTTCGCTTGCGCAGACTACGATCGGTGCATTGCAGAGCAGGATAGAAAACCGCGGTCGGAGTTCTCATAAAGTATCGGATATTGGTTTTCGCTTGCGCAGACTGCGAATAGTGCATTGCAGAGCAGGATAAAAAACCGCGTCGGAGTTCTCATATAGTATCGGATGTGGGTTTTCGATTGCGCAGACTACGAAGGGTGCATTGCAGAGCAGGATAGAAAACCTCGTCGGAGTTCTCATATAGTATCGGATGTGGGTTTTCGCTTGCGCAGACTACGAACGGTGCATTGCAGAGCAGGATAGAAAACCGCGTCGGAGTTCTCATATAGTATCGGATGTGGGTTTTCGGTTGCGCAGACTACGAACGGTGCATTGCAGAGCAGGATAGAAAACCGCGTCGGAGTTCTCATATAATCTCGGATGTGGGTTTTCGGTTGCGCAGACTCGAACGGTGCATTGCAGAGCAGGATAGAAAACCGCGTCGGAGTTCTCATATTGTCTCGGATGTGGGTTTTCGGTTGCGCAGACTACGAAGGGTGCATTGCAGAGCAGGATAGAAAACCTCGTCGGAGTTCTCATATAGTATCGGATGTGGGTTTTCGCTTGCGCAGACTACGAACGGTGTATTGCAGAGCAGGATAGAAAACCGCGTCGGAGTTCTCATATAGTATCGGATGTGGGTTTTCGCTTGCGCAGACTACGAACGGTGCATTGCAGAGCAGGATAGAAAACCGCGTCGGAGTTCTCATATAGTATCGGATGTGGGTTTTCGCTTGCGCAGACTACGAACGGTGCATTGGAGAGCAGGGTAGAAAACCGCGTCGGAGTTCTCATATAGTTTTGGATGTGGGTTTTCGCTTGCGCAGACTACGAACGGTGCATTGCAGAGCAGGATAGAAAACCGTGTCGGAGTTCTCATATAGTATCGGATGTGGGTTTTCGCTTGCGCAGACTACGAACGGTGCATTGCAGAGCAGGATATAACACCGCGTCGGAGTTCTCATATAGTATCGGATGTGGGTTTTCGGTTGCGCAGACTACGAACGGTGCATTGCAGAGCAGGATAGAAAACCGCGTCGGAGTTCTCATATAGTCTCGGATGTGAGTTTTCGCTTGCGCAGACTACGATCGGTGCAATGCAGAGCAGGATAGAAAACCGTGTCGGAGTTCTCATATAGTATCGGATGTGGGTTTTCGCTTGCGCAGACTACGAACGGTGCATTGCAGAGCAGGATATAAAACCGCGTCGGAGTTCTCATATAGTATCGGATGTGGGTTTTCGGTTGCGCAGACTACGAACGGTGCATTGCAGAGCAGGATAGAAAACCGCGTCGGAGTTCTCATATAGTCTCGGATGTGGGTTTTCGCTTGCGCAGACTACGATCGGTGCAATGCAGAGCAGGATAGAAAACCGTGTCGGAGTTCTCATATAGTATCGGATGTGGGTTTTCGCTTGCGCAGACTACGAACGGTGCATTGCAAAGCAGGATAGAAAACCGCTTCGGAGTTCACATATAGTATCGGATGTAGGTTTTCGCTTGCGCAGACTACGAACGGTGGATTGCAGAGCAGGATAGAAAACCGCGTCGGAGTTTTCATATAGTATCGAATGTGGGTTTTCGCTTGCGCAGACTACGAACGGTGGATTGCAGAGCAGGATAGAAAACCGCGTCGGAGTTCTCATATAGTATCGGATGTGGGTTTTCGCTTGCGCAGACTACGCACGGTGCATTGCAGAGCAGGATAGAAAACCGCGTCGGAGTTCTCATATAGTATCGGATGTGGGCTTTCGCTTGCGCAGACTACGAACGGTGCATTGCAGAGCAGGATAGAAAACCGCGTCGGGGTTCTGATATAGTATCGGATGTGGGCTTTCGCTTGCGCAGACTACGAACGGTGCATTGCAGAGCAGGATAGAAAACCGCGTCGGAGTTCTCATATAGTATCGGATGTGGGTTTTCGCTTGCGCAGACTGCGAATGGTGCATTGCAGAGCAGGATAGAAAACCGCGTCGGAGTTCTCATATAGTATCCAATGTGGGTTTTCGCTTGCGCAGACTACGAACGGTGCATTGCAGAGCAGGATAAAAAACCGCGTCGGAGTTCTCATATAGTATCGGATGTGGGTTTTCGCTTGCGCAGACTACGAACGGTGCATTGCAGAGCAGGATAAAAATCCGCGTCGGAGTTCTCATATAGTATCGGATGTGGGTTTTCGCTTGCGCAGACTACGAACGGTGCATTGCAGAGCAGGATAGGAAACCGCGTCGGAGTTCTCTATAGAATCGGATGTGGGTTTTCGCTTGCGCAGACTACGAACGGTGCATTGCAGAGCAGGATAGAAAACCGCGTCGGATTTCTCATAAAGTATCGGATATTGGTTTTCGCTTGCGCAGACTACGAACAGTGCATTGCAGAGCAGGATAGGAAACCGCGTCGGAGTTCTCATATAGTATCGGATGTGGGTTTTCGCTTGCGCAGACTACGAATGCTGCATTGCAGAGCAGGATAAAAAACCGCGTTGGAGTTCTCATATAGTATCGGATGTGGGTTTTCGATTGCGCAGACTACGAAGGGTGCATTGCAGAGCAGGATAGAAAACCGCGTCGGAGTTCTCATATAGTCTCGGATGTGGGTTTTCGGTTGCGCAGACTACGAAGGGTGCATTGCAGAGCAGGATAGAAAACCTCGTCGGAGTTCTCATATAGTATCGGATGTGGGTTTTCGCTTGCGCAGACTACGAACGGTGCATTGCAGAGCAGGATAGAAAACCGCGTCGGAGTTCTCATATAGTATCGGATGTGGGTTTTCGCTTGCGCAGACTACGAACGGTGCATTGCAGAGCAGGATAGAAAACCGCGTCGGAGTTCTCATATAGTATCGGATGTGGGTTTTCGCTTGCGCAGACTACGAACGGTGCATTGGAGAGCAGGGTAGAAAACCGCGTCGGAGTTCTCATATAGTTTTGGATGTGGGTTTTCGCTTGCGCAGACTACGAACGGTGCATTGCAGAGCAGGATAGAAAACCGTGTCGGAGTTCTCATATAGTATCGGATGTGGGTTTTCGCTTGCGCAGACTACGAATGGTGCATTGCAGAGCAGGATATAAAACCGCGTCGGAGTTCTCATACAGTATCGGATGTGGGTTTTCGGTTGCGCAGACTACGAACGGTGCATTGCAGAGCAGGATAGAAAACCGCGTCGGAGTTCTCATATAGTCTCGGATGTGGGTTTTCGCTTGCGCAGACTACGATCGGTGCAATGCAGAGCAGGATAGAAAACCGTGTCGGAGTTCTCATATAGTATCGGATGTGGGTTTTCGCTTGCGCAGACTACGAACGGTGCATTGCAGAGCAGGATAGAAAACCGCGTCGGAGTTCTCATATAGTATCGGATGTGGGTTTTCGCTTGCGCAGACTACGAACGGTGCATTGCAGAGCAGGATAGAAAACCGCGTCGGAGTTCTCATATAGTATCGGATGTGGGTTTTCGCTTGCGCAGACTACGAACGGTGCATTGGAGAGCAGGGTAGAAAACCGCGTCGGAGTTCTCATATAGTTTTGGATGTGGGTTTTCGCTTGCGCAGACTACGAACGGTGCATTGCAGAGCAGGATATAAAACCGCGTCGGAGTTCTCATATAGTATCGGATGTGGGTTTTCGGTTGCGCAGACTACGAACGGTGCATTGCAGAGCAGGATAGAAAACCGCGTCGGAGTTCTCATATAGTCTCGGATGTGGGTTTTCGCTTGCGCAGACTACGATCGGTGCAATGCAGAGCAGGATAGAAAACCGTGTCGGAGTTCTCATATAGTATCGGATGTGGGTTTTCGCTTGCGCTGACTACGAACGGTGCCTTGAGGAGCAGGATAGAAAACCGCGTCGGAGTTCTCATATAGTATCGGATGTGGGTTTTCGCTTGCGCAGACTACGATCGGTGCATTGCAGAGCAGGATAGAAAACCGCGTCGGAGTTCTCATATAGTATCGGATATGGGTTTTCGCTTGCGCAGACTACGAACGGTGCATTGCAGAGCAGGATAGAAAACCGCGTCGGAGTTCTCATATAGTATCGGATGTGGGTTTTCGCTTGCGCAGAATACGAACGGTGCATTGGAGAGCAGGGTAGAAAACCGCTTCGGAGTTCTCATATAGTTTTGGATGTGGGTTTTCGCTTGCGCAGACTACGAACGGTGCATTGCAGAGCAGGATAGAAAACCGCGTCGGAGTTCTCATATAGTATCGGATGTGGGTTTTCGCTTGCGCAGACTACGAACGGTGCATTGCAGAGCAGGATATAAAACCGCGTCGGAGTTCTCATATAGTATCGGATGTGGGTTTTCGCTTGCGCAGACTACGCACGGTGCATTGCAGAGCAGGATAGAAAACCGCGTCGGAGTTCTCTTATAGTATCGGATGTGGGTTTTCGCTTGCACAGACTACGATCGGTGCATTGCAGAGCAGGATAGAAAACCGCGTCGGAGTTCTCATATAGTATCGAATGTGGGTTTTCGCTTGCGCAGACTACGAACGGTGCATTGCAGAGCAGGATAAAAAACCGCGTCGGAGTTCTCATATAGTATCGGATGTGGGTTTTCGCTTGCGCAGACTACGATCGGTGCATTGCAGAGCAGGATAGAAAACCGCGGTCGGAGTTCTCATAAAGTATCGGATATTGGTTTTCGCTTGCGCAGACTGCGAATAGTGCATTGCAGAGCAGGATAAAAAACCGCGTCGGAGTTCTCATATAGTATCGGATGTGGGTTTTCGATTGCGCAGACTACGAAGGGTGCATTGCAGAGCAGGATAGAAAACCTCGTCGGAGTTCTCATATAGTATCGGATGTGGGTTTTCGCTTGCGCAGACTACGAACGGTGCATTGCAGAGCAGGATAGAAAACCGCGTCGGAGTTCTCATATAGTATCGGATGTGGGTTTTCGGTTGCGCAGACTACGAACGGTGCATTGCAGAGCAGGATAGAAAACCGCGTCGGAGTTCTCATATAATCTCGGATGTGGGTTTTCGGTTGCGCAGACTCGAACGGTGCATTGCAGAGCAGGATAGAAAACCGCGTCGGAGTTCTCATATTGTCTCGGATGTGGGTTTTCGGTTGCGCAGACTACGAAGGGTGCATTGCAGAGCAGGATAGAAAACCTCGTCGGAGTTCTCATATAGTATCGGATGTGGGTTTTCGCTTGCGCAGACTACGAACGGTGTATTGCAGAGCAGGATAGAAAACCGCGTCGGAGTTCTCATATAGTATCGGATGTGGGTTTTCGCTTGCGCAGACTACGAACGGTGCATTGCAGAGCAGGATAGAAAACCGCGTCGGAGTTCTCATATAGTATCGGATGTGGGTTTTCGCTTGCGCAGACTACGAACGGTGCATTGGAGAGCAGGGTAGAAAACCGCGTCGGAGTTCTCATATAGTTTTGGATGTGGGTTTTCGCTTGCGCAGACTACGAACGGTGCATTGCAGAGCAGGATAGAAAACCGTGTCGGAGTTCTCATATAGTATCGGATGTGGGTTTTCGCTTGCGCAGACTACGAACGGTGCATTGCAGAGCAGGATATAACACCGCGTCGGAGTTCTCATATAGTATCGGATGTGGGTTTTCGGTTGCGCAGACTACGAACGGTGCATTGCAGAGCAGGATAGAAAACCGCGTCGGAGTTCTCATATAGTCTCGGATGTGAGTTTTCGCTTGCGCAGACTACGATCGGTGCAATGCAGAGCAGGATAGAAAACCGTGTCGGAGTTCTCATATAGTATCGGATGTGGGTTTTCGCTTGCGCAGACTACGAACGGTGCATTGCAGAGCAGGATATAAAACCGCGTCGGAGTTCTCATATAGTATCGGATGTGGGTTTTCGGTTGCGCAGACTACGAACGGTGCATTGCAGAGCAGGATAGAAAACCGCGTCGGAGTTCTCATATAGTCTCGGATGTGGGTTTTCGCTTGCGCAGACTACGATCGGTGCAATGCAGAGCAGGATAGAAAACCGTGTCGGAGTTCTCATATAGTATCGGATGTGGGTTTTCGCTTGCGCAGACTACGAACGGTGCATTGCAAAGCAGGATAGAAAACCGCTTCGGAGTTCACATATAGTATCGGATGTAGGTTTTCGCTTGCGCAGACTACGAACGGTGGATTGCAGAGCAGGATAGAAAACCGCGTCGGAGTTTTCATATAGTATCGAATGTGGGTTTTCGCTTGCGCAGACTACGAACGGTGGATTGCAGAGCAGGATAGAAAACCGCGTCGGAGTTCTCATATAGTATCGGATGTGGGTTTTCGCTTGCGCAGACTACGCACGGTGCATTGCAGAGCAGGATAGAAAACCGCGTCGGAGTTCTCATATAGTATCGGATGTGGGCTTTCGCTTGCGCAGACTACGAACGGTGCATTGCAGAGCAGGATAGAAAACCGCGTCGGGGTTCTGATATAGTATCGGATGTGGGCTTTCGCTTGCGCAGACTACGAACGGTGCATTGCAGAGCAGGATAGAAAACCGCGTCGGAGTTCTCATATAGTATCGGATGTGGGTTTTCGCTTGCGCAGACTGCGAATGGTGCATTGCAGAGCAGGATAGAAAACCGCGTCGGAGTTCTCATATAGTATCGAATGTGGGTTTTCGCTTGCGCAGACTACGAACGGTGCATTGCAGAGCAGGATAAAAAACCGCGTCGGAGTTCTCATATAGTATCGGATGTGGGTTTTCGCTTGCGCAGACTACGAACGGTGCATTGCAGAGCAGGATAAAAATCCGCGTCGGAGTTCTCATATAGTATCGGATGTGGGTTTTCGCTTGCGCAGACTACGAACGGTGCATTGCAGAGCAGGATAGGAAACCGCGTCGGAGTTCTCTATAGAATCGGATGTGGGTTTTCGCTTGCGCAGACTACGAACGGTGCATTGCAGAGCAGGATAGAAAACCGCGTCGGATTTCTCATAAAGTATCGGATATTGGTTTTCGCTTGCGCAGACTACGAACAGTGCATTGCAGAGCAGGATAGGAAACCGCGTCGGAGTTCTCATATAGTATCGGATGTGGGTTTTCGCTTGCGCAGACTACGATCGGTGCATTGCAGAGCAGGATAGAAAACCGCGCTCGGAGTTCTCATAAAGTATCGGATATTGGTTTTCGCTTGCGCAGACTGCGAATAGTGCATTGCAGAGCAGGATAAAAAACCGCGTTGGAGTTCTCATATAGTATCGGATGTGGGTTTTCGATTGCGCAGACTACGAAGGGTGCATTGCAGAGCAGGATAGAAAACCTCGTCGGAGTTCTCATATAGTATCGGATGTGGGTTTTCGCTTGCGCAGACTACGAACGGTGCATTGCAGAGCAGGATAGAAAACCGCGTCGAAGTTCTCATATAGTATCGGATGTGGGTTTTCGCTTGCGCAGACTACGAACGGTGCATTGCAGAGCAGGATAGAAAACCGCGTCGGAGTTCTCATATAGTATCGGATGTGGGTTTTCGGTTGCGCAGACTACGAACGGTGCATTGCAGAACAGGATAAAAAACCGCGTCGGAGTTCTCATATAGTATCGGATGTGGGTTTTCGCTTGCGCAGACTACGAACGGTGCATTGCAGAGCAGGATAAAAATCCGCGTCGGAGTTCTCATATAGTATCGGATGTGGGTTTTCGCTTGCGCAGACTACGAACGGTGCATTGCAGAGCAGGATAGGAAACCGCGTCGGAGTTCTTTATAGAATCGGATGTGGGTTTTCGCTTGCGCAGACTACGAACGGTGCATTGCAGAGCAGGATAGAAAACCGCGTCGGATTTCTCATAAAGTATCGGATATTGGTTTTCGCTTGCGCAGACTACGAACAGTGCATTGCAGAGCAGGATAGGAAACCGCGTCGGAGTTCTCATATAGTATCGGATGTGGGTTTTCGCTTGCGCAGACTACGATCGGTGCATTGCAGAGCAGGATAGAAAACCGCGCTCGGAGTTCTCATAAAGTATCGGATATTGGTTTTCGCTTGCGCAGACTGCGAATAGTGCATTGCAGAGCAGGATAAAAAACCGCGTCGGAGTTCTCATATAGTATCGGATGTGGGTTTTCGATTGCGCAGACTACGAAGGGTGCATTGCAGAGCAGGATAGAAAACCTCGTCGGAGTTCTCATATAGTATCGGATGTGGGTTTTCGCTTGCGCAGACTACGAACGGTGCATTGCAGAGCAGGATAGAAAACCGCGTCGAAGTTCTCATATAGTATCGGATGTGGGTTTTCGCTTGCGCAGACTACGAACGGTGCATTGCAGAGCAGGATAGAAAACCGCGTCGGAGTTCTCATATAGTATCGGATGTGGGTTTTCGATTGCGCAGACTACGAAGGGTGCATTGCAGAGCAGGATAGAAAACCTCGTCGGAGTTCTCATATAGTATCGGATGTGGGTTTTCGCTTGCGCAGACTACGAACGGTGCATTGCAGAGCAGGATAGAAAACCGCGTCGAAGTTCTCATATAGTATCGGATGTGGGTTTTCGCTTGCGCAGACTACGAACGGTGCATTGCAGAGCAGGATAGAAAACCGCGTCGGAGTTCTCATATAGTCTCGGATGTGGGTTTTCGGTTGCGCAGACTACGAACGGTGCATTGCAGAGCAGGATAGAAAACCGCGTCGGAGTTCTCATATAGTCTCGGATGTGGGTTTTCGGTTGCGCAGACTACGAAGGGTGCATTGCAGAGCAGGATAGAAAACCTCGTCGGAGTTCTCATATAGTATCGGATGTGGGTTTTCGCTTGCGCAGACTACGAACGGTGCATTGCAGAGCAGGATAGAAAACCGCGTCGGAGTTCTCATATAGTATCGGATGTGGGTTTTCGCTTGCGCAGACTAAGAACGGTGCATTGCAGAGCAGGATAGAAAACCGCGTCGGAGTTCTCATATAGTATCGGATGTGGGTTTTCGCTTGCGCAGACTACGAACGGTGCATTGGAGAGCAGGGTAGAAAACCGCGTCGGAGTTCTCATATAGTATCGGATGTGGGTTTTCGGTTGCGCAGACTACGAACGGTGCATTGCAGAGCAGGATAGAAAACCGCGTCGGAGTTCTCATATAGTCTCGGATGTGGGTTTTCGCTTGCGCAGACTACGATCGGTGCAATGCAGAGCAGGATAGAAAACCGCGTCGGAGTTCTCATATAGTATCGGATGTGGGTTTTCGCTTGCGCAGACTACGATCGGTGCATTGCAGAGCAGGATAGAAAACCGCGTCGGAGTTCTCATATAGTATCGGATATGGGTTTTCGCTTGCGCAGACTACGAACGGTGCATTGCAGAGCAGGATAGAAAACCGCGTCGGAGTTCTCATATAGTATCGGATGTGGGTTTTCGCTTGCGCAGACTACGATCGGTGCATTGCAGAGCAGGATAGAAAACCGCGCTCGGAGTTCTCATAAAGTATCGGATATTGGTTTTCGCTTGCGCAGACTGCGAATAGTGCATTGCAGAGCAGGATAAAAAACCGCGTTGGAGTTCTCATATAGTATCGGATGTGGGTTTTCGATTGCGCAGACTACGAAGGGTGCATTGCAGAGCAGGATAGAAAACCTCGTCGGAGTTCTCATATAGTATCGGATGTGGGTTTTCGCTTGCGCAGACTACGAACGGTGCATTGCAGAGCAGGATAGAAAACCGCGTCGAAGTTCTCATATAGTATCGGATGTGGGTTTTCGCTTGCGCAGACTACGAACGGTGCATTGCAGAGCAGGATAGAAAACCGCGTCGGAGTTCTCATATAGTATCGGATGTGGGTTTTCGGTTGCGCAGACTACGAACGGTGCATTGCAGAACAGGATAAAAAACCGCGTCGGAGTTCTCATATAGTATCGGATGTGGGTTTTCGCTTGCGCAGACTACGAACGGTGCATTGCAGAGCAGGATAAAAATCCGCGTCGGAGTTCTCATATAGTATCGGATGTGGGTTTTCGCTTGCGCAGACTACGAACGGTGCATTGCAGAGCAGGATAGGAAACCGCGTCGGAGTTCTTTATAGAATCGGATGTGGGTTTTCGCTTGCGCAGACTACGAACGGTGCATTGCAGAGCAGGATAGAAAACCGCGTCGGATTTCTCATAAAGTATCGGATATTGGTTTTCGCTTGCGCAGACTACGAACAGTGCATTGCAGAGCAGGATAGGAAACCGCGTCGGAGTTCTCATATAGTATCGGATGTGGGTTTTCGCTTGCGCAGACTACGATCGGTGCATTGCAGAGCAGGATAGAAAACCGCGCTCGGAGTTCTCATAAAGTATCGGATATTGGTTTTCGCTTGCGCAGACTGCGAATAGTGCATTGCAGAGCAGGATAAAAAACCGCGTCGGAGTTCTCATATAGTATCGGATGTGGGTTTTCGATTGCGCAGACTACGAAGGGTGCATTGCACAGCAGGATAGAAAACCTCGTCGGAGTTCTCATATAGTATCGGATGTGGGTTTTCGCTTGCGCAGACTACGAACGGTGCATTGCAGAGCAGGATAGAAAACCGCGTCGAAGTTCTCATATAGTATCGGATGTGGGTTTTCGCTTGCGCAGACTACGAACGGTGCATTGCAGAGCAGGATAGAAAACCGCGTCGGAGTTCTCATATAGTATCGGATGTGGGTTTTCGATTGCGCAGACTACGAAGGGTGCATTGCAGAGCAGGATAGAAAACCTCGTCGGAGTTCTCATATAGTATCGGATGTGGGTTTTCGCTTGCGCAGACTACGAACGGTGCATTGCAGAGCAGGATAGAAAACCGCGTCGAAGTTCTCATATAGTATCGGATGTGGGTTTTCGCTTGCGCAGACTACGAACGGTGCATTGCAGAGCAGGATAGAAAACCGCGTCGGAGTTCTCATATAGTCTCGGATGTGGGTTTTCGGTTGCGCAGACTACGAACGGTGCATTGCAGAGCAGGATAGAAAACCGCGTCGGAGTTCTCATATAGTCTCGGATGTGGGTTTTCGGTTGCGCAGACTACGAAGGGTGCATTGCAGAGCAGGATAGAAAACCTCGTCGGAGTTCTCATATAGTATCGGATGTGGGTTTTCGCTTGCGCAGACTACGAACGGTGCATTGCAGAGCAGGATAGAAAACCGCGTCGGAGTTCTCATATAGTATCGGATGTGGGTTTTCGCTTGCGCAGACTAAGAACGGTGCATTGCAGAGCAGGATAGAAAACCGCGTCGGAGTTCTCATATAGTATCGGATGTGGGTTTTCGCTTGCGCAGACTACGAACGGTGCATTGGAGAGCAGGGTAGAAAACCGCGTCGGAGTTCTCATATAGTATCGGATGTGGGTTTTCGGTTGCGCAGACTACGAACGGTGCATTGCAGAGCAGGATAGAAAACCGCGTCGGAGTTCTCATATAGTCTCGGATGTGGGTTTTCGCTTGCGCAGACTACGATCGGTGCAATGCAGAGCAGGATAGAAAACCGTGTCGGAGTTCTCATATAGTATCGGATGTGGGTTTTCGCTTGCGCTGACTACGAACGGTGCATTGAGGAGCAGGATAGAAAACCGCGTCGGAGTTCTCATATAGTATCGGATGTGGGTTTTCGCTTGCGCAGACTACGATCGGTGCATTGCAGAGCAGGATAGAAAACCGCGTCGGAGTTCTCATATAGTATCGGATATGGGTTTTCGCTTGCGCAGACTACGAACGGTGCATTGCAGAGCAGGATAGAAAACCGCGTCGGAGTTCTCATATAGTATCGGATGTGGGTTTTCGCTTGCGCAGACTGCGAACGGTGCATTGCAGAGCAGGATATAAAACCGCGTCGGAGTTCTCATATAGTATCGGATGTGGGTTTTCGGTTGCGCAGACTACGAACGGTGCATTGCAGAGCAGGATAGAAAACCGCGTCGGAGTTCTCATATAGTCTCGGATGTGGGTTTTCGCTTGCGCAGACTACGATCGGTGCAATGCAGAGCAGGATAGAAAACCGTGTCGGAGTTCTCATATAGTATCGGATGTGGGTTTTCGCTTGCGCTGACTACGAACGGTGCATTGAGGAGCAGGATAGAAAACCGCGTCGGAGTTCTCATATAGTATCGGATGTGGGTTTTCGCTTGCGCAGACTACGATCGGTGCATTGCAGAGCAGGATAGAAAACCGCGTCGGAGTTCTCATATAGTATCGGATATGGGTTTTCGCTTGCGCAGACTACGAACGGTGCATTGCAGAGCAGGATAGAAAACCGCGTCGGAGTTCTCATATAGTATCGGATGTGGGTTTTCGCTTGCGCAGAATACGAACGGTGCATTGGAGAGCAGGGTAGAAAACCGCGTCGGAGTTCTCATATAGTTTTGGATGTGGGTTTTCGCTTGCGCAGACTACGAACGGTGCATTGCAGAGCAGGATAGAAAACCGCGTCGGAGTTCTCATATAGTATCGGATGTGGGTTTTCGCTTGCGCAGACTACGAACGGTGCATTGCAGAGCAGGATATAAAACCGCGTCGGAGTTCTCATATAGTATCGGATGTGGGTTTTCGCTTGCGCAGACTACGCACGGTGCATTGCAGAGCAGGATAGAAAACCGCGTCGGAGTTCTCTTATAGTATCGGATGTGGGTTTTCGCTTGCACAGACTACGATCGGTGCATTGCAGAGCAGGGTAGAAAACCGCGTCGGAGTTCTCATATAGTATCGGATGTGGGTTTTCACTTGCGCAGACTACGAACGGTGCATTGGAGAGCAGGATAGAAAACCGCGTCGGAGTTCTCATATAGTATCGGATGTGGGTTTTCGCTTGCGCAGACTACGCACGGCGCATTGCAGAGCAGGATAGAAAACCGCGTCGGAGTTTTCATATAGTATCGGATATGGGTTTTCGCTTGAGCAGACTACGAACGGTGCATTGCAGAGCAGGATAGAAAACCGCGTCGGAGTCCTCATATAGTATCGGATGTGGGTTTTCGCTTGCGCAGACTACGAACGGTGCATTGGAGAGCAGGGTAGAAAACCGCGTCGGAGTTCTCATATAGTATCGAATGTGGGTTTTCGCTTGCGCAGACTACGAACGGTGCATTGCAGAGCAGGATAAAAAACCGCGTCGGAGTTCTCATATAGTATCGGATGTGGGTTTTCGCTTGCGCAGACTACGAACGGTGCATTGCAGAGCAGGATAAAAATCCGCGTCGGAGTTCTCATATAGTATCGGATGTGGGTTTTCGCTTGCGCAGACTACGAACGGTGCATTGCAGAGCAGGATAGAAAACCGCGTCGGAGTTCTCATATAGTATCGGATGTGGGTTTTCGCTTGCGCAGACTGCGAATGGTGCATTGCAGAGCAGGATAGAAAACCGCGTCGGAGTTCTCATATAGTATCGAATGTGGGTTTTCGCTTGCGCAGACTACGAACGGTGCATTGCAGAGCAGGATAAAAAACCGCGTCGGAGTTCTCATATAGTATCGGATGTGGGTTTTCGCTTGCGCAGACTACGAACGGTGCATTGCAGAGCAGGATAAAAATCCGCGTCGGAGTTCTCATATAGTATCGGATGTGGGTTTTCGCTTGCGCAGACTACGAACGGTGCATTGCAGAGCAGGATAGGAAACCGCGTCGGAGTTCTCTATAGAATCGGATGTGGGTTTTCGCTTGCGCAGACTACGAACGGTGCATTGCAGAGCAGGATAGAAAACCGCGTCGGATTTCTCATAAAGTATCGGATATTGGTTTTCGCTTGCGCAGACTACGAACAGTGCATTGCAGAGCAGGATAGGAAACCGCGTCGGAGTTCTCATATAGTATCGGATGTGGGTTTTCGCTTGCGCAGACTACGATCGGTGCATTGCAGAGCAGGATAGAAAACCGCGCTCGGAGTTCTCATAAAGTATCGGATATTGGTTTTCGCTTGCGCTGACTGCGAATAGTGCATTGCAGAGCAGGATAAAAAACCGCGTTGGAGTTCTCATATAGTATCGGATGTGGGTTTTCGATTGCGCAGACTACGAAGGGTGCATTGCAGAGCAGGATAGAAAACCTCGTCGGAGTTCTCATATAGTATCGGATGTGGGTTTTCGCTTGCGCAGACTACGAACGGTGCATTGCAGAGCAGGATAGAAAACCGCGTCGAAGTTCTCATATAGTATCGGATGTGGGTTTTCGCTTGCGCAGACTACGAACGGTGCATTGCAGAGCAGGATAGAAAACCGCGTCGGAGTTCTCATATAGTATCGGATGTGGGTTTTCGGTTGCGCAGACTACGAACGGTGCATTGCAGAGCAGGATAAAAAACCGCGTCGGAGTTCTCATATAGTATCGGATGTGGGTTTTCGCTTGCGCAGACTACGAACGGTGCATTGCAGAGCAGGATAAAAATCCGCGTCGGAGTTCTCATATAGTATCGGATGTGGGTTTTCGCTTGCGCAGACTACGAACGGTGCATTGCAGAGCAGGATAGGAAACCGCGTCGGAGTTCTTTATAGAATCGGATGTGGGTTTTCGCTTGCGCAGACTACGAACGGTGCATTGCAGAGCAGGATAGAAAACCGCGTCGGATTTCTCATAAAGTATCGGATATTGGTTTTCGCTTGCGCAGACTACGAACAGTGCATTGCAGAGCAGGATAGGAAACCGCGTCGGAGTTCTCATATAGTATCGGATGTGGGTTTTCGCTTGCGCAGACTACGATCGGTGCATTGCAGAGCAGGATAGAAAACCGCGCTCGGAGTTCTCATAAAGTATCGGATATTGGTTTTCGCTTGCGCAGACTGCGAATAGTGCATTGCAGAGCAGGATAAAAAACCGCGTCGGAGTTCTCATATAGTATCGGATGTGGGTTTTCGATTGCGCAGACTGCGAATAGTGCATTGCAGAGCAGGATAAAAAACCGCGTCGGAGTTCTCATATAGTATCGGATGTGGGTTTTCGCTTGCGCAGACTACGAACGGTGCATTGCAGAGCAGGATAGAAAACCGCGTCGAAGTTCTCATATAGTATCGGATGTGGGTTTTCGCTTGCGCAGACTACGAACGGTGCATTGCAGAGCAGGATAGAAAACCGCGTCGGAGTTCTCATATAGTCTCGGATGTGGGTTTTCGGTTGCGCAGACTACGAACGGTGCATTGCAGAGCAGGATAGAAAACCGCGTCGGAGTTCTCATATAGTCTCGGATGTGGGTTTTCGGTTGCGCAGACTACGAAGGGTGCATTGCAGAGCAGGATAGAAAACCTCGTCGGAGTTCTCATATAGTATCGGATGTGGGTTTTCGCTTGCGCAGACTACGAACGGTGCATTGCAGAGCAGGATAGAAAACCGCGTCGGAGTTCTCATATAGTATCGGATGTGGGTTTTCGCTTGCGCAGACTACGAACGGTGCATTGCAGAGCAGGATAGAAAACCGCGTCGGAGTTCTCATATAGTATCGGATGTGGGTTTTCGCTTGCGCAGACTACGAACGGTGCATTGGAGAGCAGGGTAGAAAACCGCGTCGGAGTTCTCATATAGTTTTGGATGTGGGTTTTCGCTTGCGCAGACTACGAACGGTGCATTGCAGAGCAGGATAGAAAACCGTGTCGGAGTTCTCATATAGTATCGGATGTGGGTTTTCGCTTGCGCAGACTACGAATGGTGCATTGCAGAGCAGGATATAAAACCGCGTCGGAGTTCTCATACAGTATCGGATGTGGGTTTTCGGTTGCGCAGACTACGAACGGTGCATTGCAGAGCAGGATAGAAAACCGCGTCGGAGTTCTCATATAGTCTCGGATGTGGGTTTTCGCTTGCGCAGACTACGATCGGTGCAATGCAGAGCAGGATAGAAAACCGTGTCGGAGTTCTCATATAGTATCGGATGTGGGTTTTCGCTTGCGCAGACTACGAACGGTGCATTGCAGAGCAGGATAGAAAACCGCGTCGGAGTTCTCATATAGTATCGGATGTGGGTTTTCGCTTGCGCAGACTACGAACGGTGCATTGCAGAGCAGGATAGAAAACCGCGTCGGAGTTCTCATATAGTATCGGATGTGGGTTTTCGCTTGCGCAGACTACGAACGGTGCATTGGAGAGCAGGGTAGAAAACCGCGTCGGAGTTCTCATATAGTTTTGGATGTGGGTTTTCGCTTGCGCAGACTACGAACGGTGCATTGCAGAGCAGGATATAAAACCGCGTCGGAGTTCTCATATAGTATCGTATGTGGGTTTTCGGTTGCGCAGACTACGAACGGTGCATTGCAGAGCAGGATAGAAAACCGCGTCGGAGTTCTCATATAGTCTCGGATGTGGGTTTTCGCTTGCGCAGACTACGATCGGTGCAATGCAGAGCAGGATAGAAAACCGTGTCGGAGTTCTCATATAGTATCGGATGTGGGTTTTCGCTTGCGCTGACTACGAACGGTGCCTTGAGGAGCAGGATAGAAAACCGCGTCGGAGTTCTCATATAGTATCGGATGTGGGTTTTCGCTTGCGCAGACTACGATCGGTGCATTGCAGAGCAGGATAGAAAACCGCGTCGGAGTTCTCATATAGTATCGGATATGGGTTTTCGCTTGCGCAGACTACGAACGGTGCATTGCAGAGCAGGATAGAAAACCGCGTCGGAGTTCTCATATAGTATCGGATGTGGGTTTTCGCTTGCGCAGAATACGAACGGTGCATTGGAGAGCAGGGTAGAAAACCGCTTCGGAGTTCTCATATAGTTTTGGATGTGGGTTTTCGCTTGCGCAGACTACGAACGGTGCATTGCAGAGCAGGATAGAAAACCGCGTCGGAGTTCTCATATAGTATCGGATGTGGGTTTTCGCTTGCGCAGACTACGAACGGTGCATTGCAGAGCAGGATATAAAACCGCGTCGGAGTTCTCATATAGTATCGGATGTGGGTTTTCGCTTGCGCAGACTACGCACGGTGCATTGCAGAGCAGGATAGAAAACCGCGTCGGAGTTCTCTTATAGTATCGGATGTGGGTTTTCGCTTGCACAGACTACGATCGGTGCATTGCAGAGCAGGATAGAAAACCGCGTCGGAGTTCTCATATAGTATCGAATGTGGGTTTTCGCTTGCGCAGACTACGAACGGTGCATTGCAGAGCAGGATAAAAAACCGCGTCGGAGTTCTCATATAGTATCGGATGTGGGTTTTCGCTTGCGCAGACTACGAACGGTGCATTGCAGAGCAGGATAAAAATCCGCGTCGGAGTTCTCATATAGTATCGGATGTGGGTTTTCGCTTGCGCAGACTACGAACGGTGCATTGCAGAGCAGGATAGGAAACCGCGTCGGAGTTCTCTATAGAATCGGATGTGGGTTTTCGCTTGCGCAGACTACGAACGGTGCATTGCAGAGCAGGATAGAAAACCGCGTCGGATTTCTCATAAAGTATCGGATATTGGTTTTCGCTTGCGCAGACTACGAACAGTGCATTGCAGAGCAGGATAGGAAACCGCGTCGGAGTTCTCATATAGTATCGGATGTGGGTTTTCGCTTGCGCAGACTACGATCGGTGCATTGCAGAGCAGGATAGAAAACCGCGCTCGGAGTTCTCATAAAGTATCGGATATTGGTTTTCGCTTGCGCTGACTGCGAATAGTGCATTGCAGAGCAGGATAAAAAACCGCGTTGGAGTTCTCATATAGTATCGGATGTGGGTTTTCGATTGCGCAGACTACGAAGGGTGCATTGCAGAGCAGGATAGAAAACCTCGTCGGAGTTCTCATATAGTATCGGATGTGGGTTTTCGCTTGCGCAGACTACGAACGGTGCATTGCAGAGCAGGATAGAAAACCGCGTCGAAGTTCTCATATAGTATCGGATGTGGGTTTTCGCTTGCGCAGACTACGAACGGTGCATTGCAGAGCAGGATAGAAAACCGCGTCGGAGTTCTCATATAGTATCGGATGTGGGTTTTCGCTTGCGCAGACTACGCACGGTGGATTGCAGAGCAGGATAGAAAACCGCGTCGGAGTTCTCATATAGTATCGGATGTGGGTTTTCGCTTGCGCAGACTACGCACGGTGCATTGCAGAGCAGGATAGAAAACCGCGTCGGAGTTCTCATATAGTATCGGATGTGGGCTTTCGCTTGCGCAGACTACGAACGGTGCATTGCAGAGCAGGATAGAAAACCGCGTCGGGGTTCTGATATAGTATCGGATGTGGGCTTTCGCTTGCGCAGACTACGAACGGTGCATTGCAGAGCAGGATAGAAAACCGCGTCGGAGTTCTCATATAGTATCGGATGTGGGTTTTCGCTTGCGCAGACTGCGAATGGTGCATTGCAGAGCAGGATAGAAAACCGCGTCGTTCTCATATAGTATCGAATGTGGGTTTTCGCTTGCGCAGACTACGAACGGTGCATTGCAGAGCAGGATAAAAAACCGCGTCGGAGTTCTCATATAGTATCGGATGTGGGTTTTCGCTTGCGCAGACTACGAACGGTGCATTGCAGAGCAGGATAGGAAACCGCGTCGGAGTTCTCTATAGAATCGGATGTGGGTTTTCGCTTGCGCAGACTACGAACGGTGCATTGCAGAGCAGGATAGAAAACCGCGTCGGATTTCTCATAAAGTATCGGATATTGGTTTTCGCTTGCGCAGACTACGAACAGTGCATTGCAGAGCAGGATAGGAAACCGCGTCGGAGTTCTCATATAGTATCGGATGTGGGTTTTCGGTTGCGCAGACTACGAACGGTGCATTGCAGAGCAGGATAGGAAACCGCGTCGGAGTTCTCTATAGAATCGGATGTGGGTTTTCGCTTGCGCAGACTACGAACGGTGCATTGCAGAGCAGGATAGAAAACCGCGTCGGATTTCTCATAAAGTATCGGATATTGGTTTTCGCTTGCGCAGACTACGAACAGTGCATTGCAGAGCAGGATAGGAAACCGCGTCGGAGTTCTCATATAGTATCGGATGTGGGTTTTCGCTTGCGCAGACTACGATCGGTGCATTGCAGAGCAGGATAGAAAACCGCGCTCGGAGTTCTCATAAAGTATCGGATATTGGTTTTCGCTTGCGCTGACTGCGAATAGTGCATTGCAGAGCAGGATAAAAAACCGCGTTGGAGTTCTCATATAATATCGGATGTGGGTTTTCGATTGCGCAGACTACGAAGGGTGCATTGCAGAGCAGGATAGAAAACCTCGTCGGAGTTCTCATATAGTATCGGATGTGGGTTTTCGCTTGCGCAGACTACGAACGGTGCATTGCAGAGCAGGATAGAAAACCGCGTCGAAGTTCTCATATAGTATCGGATGTGGGTTTTCGCTTGCGCAGACTACGAACGGTGCATTGCAGAGCAGGTTAGAAAACCGCGTCGGAGTTCTCATATAGTATCGGATGTGGGTTTTCGGTTGCGCAGACTACGAACGGTGCATTGCAGAGCAGGATAAAAAACCGCGTCGGAGTTCTCATATAGTATCGGATGTGGGTTTTCGCTTGCGCAGACTACGAACGGTGCATTGCAGAGCAGGATAAAAATCCGCGTCGGAGTTCTCATATAGTATCGGATGTGTGTTTTCGCTTGCGCAGACTACGAACGGTGCATTGCAGAGCAGGATAGGAAACCGCGTCGGAGGTCTTTATAGAATCGGATGTGGGTTTTCGCTTGCGCAGACTACGAACGGTGCATTGCAGAGCAGGATAGAAAACCGCGTCGGATTTCTCATAAAGTATCGGATATTGGTTTTCGCTTGCGCAGACTACGAACAGTGCATTGCAGAGCAGGATAGGAAACCGCGTCGGAGTTCTCATATAGTATCGGATGTGGGTTTTCGCTTGCGCAGACTACGATCGGTGCATTGCAGAGCAGGATAGAAAACCGCGCTCGGAGTTCTCATAAAGTATCGGATATTGGTTTTCGCTTGCGCAGACTGCGAATAGTGCATTGCAGAGCAGGATAAAAAACCGCGGCGGAGTTCTCATATAGTATCGGATGTGGGTTTTCGATTGCGCAGACTACGAAGGGTGCATTGCAGAGCAGGATAGAAAACCGCGTCGGATTTCTCATAAAGTATCGGATATTGGTTTTCGCTTGCGCAGACTACGAACAGTGCATTGCAGAGCAGGATAGGAAACCGCTTCGGAGTTCTCATATAGTATCGGATGTGGGTTTTCGCTTGCGCAGACTACGATCGGTGCATTGCAGAGCAGGATAGAAAACCGCGCTCGGAGTTCTCATAAAGTATCGGATATTGGTTTTCGGTTGCGCAGACTACGAAGGGTGCATTGCAGAGCAGGATAGAAAACCTCGTCGGAGTTCTCATATAGTATCGGATGTGGGTTTTCGCTTGCGCAGACTACGAACGGTGCATTGCAGAGCAGGATAGAAAACCGCGTCGGAGTTCTTATATAGTATCGGATGTGGGTTTTCGCTTGCGCAGACTACGAACGGTGCATTGCAGAGCAGGATAGAAAACCGCGTCGGAGTTCTCATATAGTATCGGATGTGGGTTTTCGCTTGCGCAGACTACGAACGGTGCATTGGAGAGCAGGGTAGAAAACCGCGTCGGAGTTCTCATATAGTTTTGGATGTGGGTTTTCGCTTGCGCAGACTACGAACGGTGCATTGCAGAGCAGAATAGAAAACCGTGTCGGAGTTCTCATATAGTATCGGATGTGGGTTTTCGCTTGCGCAGACTACGAATGGTGCATTGCAGAGCAGGATATAAAACCGCGTCGGAGTTCTCATACAGTATCGGATGTGGGTTTTCGGTTGCGCAGACTACGAACGGTGCATTGCAGAGCAGGATAGAAAACCGCGTCGGAGTTCTCATATAGTCTCGGATGTGGGTTTTCGCTTGCGCAGACTACGAACGGTGCATTGCAGAGCAGGATAGAAAACCGCGTCGGAGTTCTCATATAGTATCGGATGTGGGTTTTCGCTTGCGCAGACTACGAACGGTGCATTGGAGAGCAGGGTAGAAAACCGCGTCGGAGTTCTCATATAGTTTTGGATGTGGGTTTTCGCTTGCGCAGACTACGAACGGTGCATTGCAGAGCAGGATAGAAAACCGTGTCGGAGTTCTCATATAGTATCGGATGTGGGTTATCGCTTGCGCAGACTACGAATGGTGCATTGCAGAGCAGGATATAAAACCGCGTCGGAGTTCTCATACAGTATCGGATGTGGGTTTTCGGTTGCGCAGACTACGAACGGTGCATTGCAGAGCAGGATAGAAAACCGCGTCGGAGTTCTCATATAGTCTCGGATGTGGGTTTTCGCTTGCGCAGACTACGATCGGTGCAATGCAGAGCAGGATAGAAAACCGTGTCGGAGTTCTCATATAGTATCGGATGTGGGTTTTCGCTTGCGCAGACTACGAACGGTGCATTGCAGAGCAGAATAGAAAACCGCGTCGGAGTTCTCATATAGTATCGGATGTGGGTTTTCGCTTGCGCAGACTACGAACGGTGCATTGCAGAGCAGGATATAAAACCGCGTCGGAGTTCTCATATAGTATCGGATGTGGGTTTTCGGTTGCGCAGACTACGAACGGTGCATTGCAGAGCAGGATAGAAAACCGCGTCGGAGTTCTCATATAGTCTCGGATGTGGGTTTTCGCTTGCGCAGACTACGAACGGTGCATTGCAGAGCAGGATAGAAAACCGCGTCGGAGTTCTCATATAGTATCGGATGTGGGTTTTCGCTTGCGCAGACTACGAACGGTGCATTGCAGAGCAGGATAGAAAACCGCGTCGGAGTTCTCATATAGTATCGCATGTGGGTTTTCGCTTGCGCAGACTACGAACGGTGCATTGGAGAGCAGGGTAGAAAACCGCGTCGGAGTTCTCATATAGTTTTGGATGTGGGTTTTCGCTTGCGCAGACTACGAACGGTGCATTGCAGAGCAGGATATAAAACCGCGTCGGAGTTCTCATATAGTATCGGATGTGGGTTTTCGGTTGCGCAGACTACGAACGGTGCATTGCAGAGCAGGATAGAAAACCGCGTCGGAGTTCTCATATAGTCTCGGATGTGGGTTTTCGCTTGCGCAGACTACGATCGGTGCAATGCAGAGCAGGATAGAAAACCGTGTCGGAGTTCTCATATAGTATCGGATGTGGGTTTTCGCTTGCGCTGACTACGAACGGTGCATTGCGGAGCAGGATAGAAAACCGCGTCGGAGTTCTCATATAGTATCGGATGTGGGTTTTCGCTTGCGCAGACTACGATCGGTGCATTGCAGAGCAGGATAGAAAACCGCGTCGGAGTTCTCATATAGTATCGGATATGGGTTTTCGCTTGCGCAGACTACGAACGGTGCATTGCAGAGCAGGATAGAAAACCGCGTCGGAGTTCTCATATAGTATCGGATGTGGGTTTTCGCTTGCGCAGAATACGAACGGTGCATTGGAGAGCAGGGTAGAAAACCGCGTCGGAGTTCTCATATAGTTTTGGATGTGGGTTTTCGCTTGCGCAGACTACGAACGGTGCATTGCAGAGCAGGATAGAAAACCGCGTCGGAGTTCTCATATAGTATCGGATGTGGGTTTTCGCTTGCGCAGACTACGAACGGTGCATTGCAGAGCAGGATATAAAACCGCGTCGGAGTTCTCATATAGTATCGGATGTGGGTTTTCGCTTGCGCAGACTACGCACGGTGCATTGCAGAGCAGGATAGAAAACCGCGTCGGAGTTCTCTTATAGTATCGGATGTGGGTTTTCGCTTGCACAGACTACGATCGGTGCATTGCAGAGCAGGATAGAAAACCGCGTCGGAGTTCTCATATAGTATCGAATGTGGGTTTTCGCTTGCGCAGACTACGAACGGTGCATTGCAGAGCAGGATAAAAAACCGCGTCGGAGTTCTCATATAGTATCGGATGTGGGTTTTCGCTTGCGCAGACTACGAACGGTGCATTGCAGAGCAGGATAAAAATCCGCGTCGGAGTTCTCATATAGTATCGGATGTGGGTTTTCGCTTGCGCAGACTACGAACGGTGCATTGCAGAGCAGGATAGGAAACCGCGTCGGAGTTCTCTATAGAATCGGATGTGGGTTTTCGCTTGCGCAGACTACGAACGGTGCATTGCAGAGCAGGATAGAAAACCGCGTCGGATTTCTCATAAAGTATCGGATATTGGTTTTCGCTTGCGCAGACTACGAACAGTGCATTGCAGAGCAGGATAGGAAACCGCGTCGGAGTTCTCATATAGTATCGGATGTGGGTTTTCGCTTGCGCAGACTACGATCGGTGCATTGCAGAGCAGGATAGAAAACCGCGCTCGGAGTTCTCATAAAGTATCGGATATTGGTTTTCGCTTGCGCTGACTGCGAATAGTGCATTGCAGAGCAGGATAAAAAACCGCGTTGGAGTTCTCATATAGTATCGGATGTGGGTTTTCGATTGCGCAGACTACGAAGGGTGCATTGCAGAGCAGGATAGAAAACCTCGTCGGAGTTCTCATATAGTATCGGATGTGGGTTTTCGCTTGCGCAGACTACGAACGGTGCATTGCAGAGCAGGATAGAAAACCGCGTCGAAGTTCTCATATAGTATCGGATGTGGGTTTTCGCTTGCGCAGACTACGAACGGTGCATTGCAGAGCAGGATAGAAAACCGCGTCGGACTTCTCATATAGTATCGGATGTGGGTTTTCGCTTGCGCAGACTACGCACGGTGGATTGCAGAGCAGGATAGAAAACCGCGTCGGAGTTCTCATATAGTATCGGATGTGGGTTTTCGCTTGCGCAGACTACGCACGGTGCATTGCAGAGCAGGATAGAAAACCGCGTCGGAGTTCTCATATAGTATCGGATGTGGGCTTTCGCTTGCGCAGACTACGAACGGTGCATTGCAGAGCAGGATAGAAAACCGCGTCGGGGTTCTGATATAGTATCGGATGTGGGCTTTCGCTTGCGCAGACTACGAACGGTGCATTGCAGAGCAGGATAGAAAACCGCGTCGGAGTTCTCATATAGTATCGGATGTGGGTTTTCGCTTGCGCAGACTGCGAATGGTGCATTGCAGAGCAGGATAGAAAACCGCGTCGGAGTTCTCATATAGTATCGAATGTGGGTTTTCGCTTGCGCAGACTACGAACGGTGCATTGCAGAGCAGGATAAAAAACCGCGTCGGAGTTCTCATATAGTATCGGGTGTGGGTTTTCGCTTGCGCAGACTACGAACGGTGCATTGCAGAGCAGGATAAAAATCCGCGTCGGAGTTCTCATATAGTATCGGATGTGGGTTTTCGCTTGCGCAGACTACGAACGGTGCATTGCAGAGCAGGATAGGAAACCGCGTCGGAGTTCTCTATAGAATCGGATGTGGGTTTTCGCTTGCGCAGACTACGAACGGTGCATTGCAGAGCAGGATAGAAAACCGCGTCGGATTTCTCATAAAGTATCGGATATTGGTTTTCGCTTGCGCAGACTACGAACAGTGCATTGCAGAGCAGGATAGGAAACCGCGTCGGAGTTCTCATATAGTATCGGATGTGGGTTTTCGCTTGCGCAGACTACGATCGGTGCATTGCAGAGCAGGATAGAAAACCGCGCTCGGAGTTCTCATAAAGTATCGGATATTGGTTTTCGCTTGCGCTGACTGCGAATAGTGCATTGCAGAGCAGGATAAAAAACCGCGTTGGAGTTCTCATATAGTATCGGATGTGGGTTTTCGATTGCGCAGACTACGAAGGGTGCATTGCAGAGCAGGATAGAAAACCTCGTCGGAGTTCTCATATAGTATCGGATGTGGGTTTTCGCTTGCGCAGACTACGAACGGTGCATTGCAGAGCAGGATAGAAAACCGCGTCGAAGTTCTCATATAGTATCGGATGTGGGTTTTCGCTTGCGCAGACTACGAACGGTGCATTGCAGAGCAGGATAGAAAACCGCGTCGGAGTTCTCATATAGTATCGGATGTGGGTTTTCGGTTGCGCAGACTACGAACGGTGCATTGCAGAGCAGGATAAAAAACCGCGTCGGAGTTCTCATATAGTATCGGATGTGGGTTTTCGCTTGCGCAGACTACGAACGGTGCATTGCAGAGCAGGATAAAAATCCGCGTCGGAGTTCTCATATAGTATCGGATGTGGGTTTTCGCTTGCGCAGACTACGAACGGTGCATTGCAGAGCAGGATAGGAAACCGCGTCGGAGGTCTTTATAGAATCGGATGTGGGTTTTCGCTTGCGCAGACTACGAACGGTGCATTGCAGAGCAGGATAGAAAACCGCGTCGGATTTCTCATAAAGTATCGGATATTGGTTTTCGCTTGCGCAGACTACGAACAGTGCATTGCAGAGCAGGATAGGAAACCGCGTCGGAGTTCTCATATAGTATCGGATGTGGGTTTTCGCTTGCACAGACTACGATCGGTGCATTGCAGAGCAGGATAGAAAACCGCGTCGGAGTTCTCATATAGTATCGAATGTGGGTTTTCGCTTGCGCAGACTACGAACGGTGCATTGCAGAGCAGGATAAAAAACCGCGTCGGAGTTCTCATATAGTATCGGATGTGGGTTTTCGCTTGCGCAGACTACGCACGGTGCATTGCAGAGCAGGATAGAAAACCGCGTCGGAGTTCTCTTATAGTATCGGATGTGGGTTTTCGCTTGCACAGACTACGATCGGTGCATTGCAGAGCAGGATAGAAAACCGCGTCGGAGTTCTCATATAGTATCGAATGTGGGTTTTCGCTTGCGCAGACTACGAACGGTGCATTGCAGAGCAGGATAAAAAACCGCGTCGGAGTTCTCATATAGTATCGGATGTGGGTTTTCGCTTGCGCAGACTACGAACGGTGCATTGCAGAGCAGGATAAAAATCCGCGTCGGAGTTCTCATATAGTATCGGATGTGGGTTTTCGCTTGCGCAGACTACGAACGGTGCATTGCAGAGCAGGATAGGAAACCGCGTCGGAGTTCTCTATAGAATCGGATGTGGGTTTTCGCTTGCGCAGACTACGAACGGTGCATTGCAGAGCAGGATAGAAAACCGCGTCGGATTTCTCATAAAGTATCGGATATTGGTTTTCGCTTGCGCAGACTACGAACAGTGCATTGCAGAGCAGGATAGGAAACCGCGTCGGAGTTCTCATATAGTATCGGATGTGGGTTTTCGCTTGCGCAGACTACGATCGGTGCATTGCAGAGCAGGATAGAAAACCGCGCTCGGAGTTCTCATAAAGTATCGGATATTGGTTTTCGCTTGCGCTGACTGCGAATAGTGCATTGCAGAGCAGGATAAAAAACCGCGTTGGAGTTCTCATATAGTATCGGATGTGGGTTTTCGATTGCGCAGACTACGAAGGGTGCATTGCAGAGCAGGATAGAAAACCTCGTCGGAGTTCTCATATAGTATCGGATGTGGGTTTTCGCTTGCGCAGACTACGAACGGTGCATTGCAGAGCAGGATAGAAAACCGCGTCGAAGTTCTCATATAGTATCGGATGTGGGTTTTCGCTTGCGCAGACTACGAACGGTGCATTGCAGAGCAGGATAGAAAACCGCGTCGGACTTCTCATATAGTATCGGATGTGGGTTTTCGCTTGCGCAGACTACGCACGGTGGATTGCAGAGCAGGATAGAAAACCGCGTCGGAGTTCTCATATAGTATCGGATGTGGGTTTTCGCTTGCGCAGACTACGCACGGTGCATTGCAGAGCAGGATAGAAAACCGCGTCGGAGTTCTCATATAGTATCGGATGTGGGCTTTCGCTTGCGCAGACTACGAACGGTGCATTGCAGAGCAGGATAGAAAACCGCGTCGGGGTTCTGATATAGTATCGGATGTGGGCTTTCGCTTGCGCAGACTACGAACGGTGCATTGCAGAGCAGGATAGAAAACCGCGTCGGAGTTCTCATATAGTATCGGATGTGGGTTTTCGCTTGCGCAGACTGCGAATGGTGCATTGCAGAGCAGGATAGAAAACCGCGTCGGAGTTCTCATATAGTATCGAATGTGGGTTTTCGCTTGCGCAGACTACGAACGGTGCATTGCAGAGCAGGATAAAAAACCGCGTCGGAGTTCTCATATAGTATCGGGTGTGGGTTTTCGCTTGCGCAGACTACGAACGGTGCATTGCAGAGCAGGATAAAAATCCGCGTCGGAGTTCTCATATAGTATCGGATGTGGGTTTTCGCTTGCGCAGACTACGAACGGTGCATTGCAGAGCAGGATAGGAAACCGCGTCGGAGTTCTCTATAGAATCGGATGTGGGTTTTCGCTTGCGCAGACTACGAACGGTGCATTGCAGAGCAGGATAGAAAACCGCGTCGGATTTCTCATAAAGTATCGGATATTGGTTTTCGCTTGCGCAGACTACGAACAGTGCATTGCAGAGCAGGATAGGAAACCGCGTCGGAGTTCTCATATAGTATCGGATGTGGGTTTTCGCTTGCGCAGACTACGATCGGTGCATTGCAGAGCAGGATAGAAAACCGCGCTCGGAGTTCTCATAAAGTATCGGATATTGGTTTTCGCTTGCGCTGACTGCGAATAGTGCATTGCAGAGCAGGATAAAAAACCGCGTTGGAGTTCTCATATAGTATCGGATGTGGGTTTTCGATTGCGCAGACTACGAAGGGTGCATTGCAGAGCAGGATAGAAAACCTCGTCGGAGTTCTCATATAGTATCGGATGTGGGTTTTCGCTTGCGCAGACTACGAACGGTGCATTGCAGAGCAGGATAGAAAACCGCGTCGAAGTTCTCATATAGTATCGGATGTGGGTTTTCGCTTGCGCAGACTACGAACGGTGCATTGCAGAGCAGGATAGAAAACCGCGTCGGAGTTCTCATATAGTATCGGATGTGGGTTTTCGGTTGCGCAGACTACGAACGGTGCATTGCAGAGCAGGATAAAAAACCGCGTCGGAGTTCTCATATAGTATCGGATGTGGGTTTTCGCTTGCGCAGACTACGAACGGTGCATTGCAGAGCAGGATAAAAATCCGCGTCGGAGTTCTCATATAGTATCGGATGTGGGTTTTCGCTTGCGCAGACTACGAACGGTGCATTGCAGAGCAGGATAGGAAACCGCGTCGGAGGTCTTTATAGAATCGGATGTGGGTTTTCGCTTGCGCAGACTACGAACGGTGCATTGCAGAGCAGGATAGAAAACCGCGTCGGATTTCTCATAAAGTATCGGATATTGGTTTTCGCTTGCGCAGACTACGAACAGTGCATTGCAGAGCAGGATAGGAAACCGCGTCGGAGTTCTCATATAGTATCGGATGTGGGTTTTCGCTTGCGCAGACTACGATCGGTGCATTGCAGAGCAGGATAGAAAACCGCGCTCGGAGTTCTCATAAAGTATCGGATATTGGTTTTCGCTTGCGCAGACTGCGAATAGTGCATTGCAGAGCAGGATAAAAAACCGCGGCGGAGTTCTCATATAGTATCGGATGTGGGTTTTCGATTGCGCAGACTACGAAGGGTGCATTGCAGAGCAGGATAGAAAACCGCGTCGGATTTCTCATAAAGTATCGGATATTGGTTTTCGCTTGCGCAGACTACGAACAGTGCATTGCAGAGCAGGATAGGAAACCGCGTCGGAGTTCTGATATAGTATCGGATGTGGGATTTCGCTTGCGCAGACTACGATCGGTGCATTGCAGAGCAGGATAGAAAACCGCGCTCGGAGTTCTCATAAAGTATCGGATATTGGTTTTCGGTTGCGCAGACTACGAAGGGTGCATTGCAGAGCAGGATAGAAAACCTCGTCGGAGTTCTCATATAGTATCGGATGTGGGTTTTCGCTTGCGCAGACTACGAACGGTGCATTGCAGAGCAGGATAGAAAACCGCGTCGGAGTTCTCATATAGTATCGGATGTGGGTTTTCGCTTGCGCAGACTACGAACGGTGCATTGCAGAGCAGGATAGAAAACCGCGTCGGAGTTCTCATATAGTATCGGATGTGGGTTTTCGCTTGCGCAGACTACGAACGGTGCATTGGAGAGCAGGGTAGAAAACCGCGTCGGAGTTCTCATATAGTTTTGGATGTGGGTTTTCGCTTGCGCAGACTACGAACGGTGCATTGCAGAGCAGGATAGAAAACCGTGTCGGAGTTCTCATATAGTATCGGATGTGGGTTTTCGCTTGCGCAGACTACGAATGGTGCATTGCAGAGCAGGATATAAAACCGCGTCGGAGTTCTCATACAGTATCGGATGTGGGTTTTCGGTTGCGCAGACTACGAACGGTGCATTGCAGAGCAGGATAGAAAACCGCGTCGGAGTTCTCATATAGTCTCGGATGTGGGTTTTCGCTTGCGCAGACTACGATCGGTGCAATGCAGAGCAGGATAGAAAACCGTGTCGGAGTTCTCATATAGTATCGGATGTGGGTTTTCGCTTGCGCAGACTACGAACGGTGCATTGCAGAGCAGGATAGAAAACCGCGTCGGAGTTCTCATATAGTATCGGATGTGGGTTTTCGCTTGCGCAGACTACGAACGGTGCATTGCAGAGCAGGATAGAAAACCGCGTCGGAGTTCTCATATAGTATCGGATGTGGGTTTTCGCTTGCGCAGACTACGAACGGTGCATTGCAGAGCAGGATAGAAAACCGCGTCGGGGTTCTGATATAGTATCGGATGTGGGCTTTCGCTTGCGCAGACTACGAACGGTGCATTGCAGAGCAGGATAGAAAACCGCGTCGGAGTTCTCATATAGTATCGGATGTGGGTTTTCGCTTGCGCAGACTGCGAATGGTGCATTGCAGAGCAGGATAGAAAACCGCGTCGGAGTTCTCATATAGTATCGAATGTGGGTTTTCGCTTGCGCAGACTACGAACGGTGCATTGCAGAGCAGGATAAAAAACCGCGTCGGAGTTCTCATATAGTATCGGATGTGGGTTTTCGCTTGCGCAGACTACGAACGGTGCATTGCAGAGCAGGATAAAAATCCGCGTCGGAGTTCTCATATAGTATCGGATGTGGGTTTTCGCTTGCGCAGACTACGAACGGTGCATTGCAGAGCAGGATAGGAAACCGCGTCGGAGTTCTCTATAGAATCGGATGTGGGTTTTCGCTTGCGCAGACTACGAACGGTGCATTGCAGAGCAGGATAGAAAACCGCGTCGGATTTCTCATAAAGTATCGGATATTGGTTTTCGCTTGCGCAGACTACGAACAGTGCATTGCAGAGCAGGATAGGAAACCGCGTCGGAGTTCTCATATAGTATCGGATGTGGGTTTTCGCTTGCGCAGACTACGATCGGTGCATTGCAGAGCAGGATAGAAAACCGCGCTCGGAGTTCTCATAAAGTATCGGATATTGGTTTTCGCTTGCGCTGACTGCGAATAGTGCATTGCAGAGCAGGATAAAAAACCGCGTTGGAGTTCTCATATAGTATCGGATGTGGGTTTTCGATTGCGCAGACTACGAAGGGTGCATTGCAGAGCAGGATAGAAAACCTCGTCGGAGTTCTCATATAGTATCGGATGTGGGTTTTCGCTTGCGCAGACTACGAACGGTGCATTGCAGAGCAGGATAGAAAACCGCGTCGAAGTTCTCATATAGTATCGGATGTGGGTTTTCGCTTGCGCAGACTACGAACGGTGCATTGCAGAGCAGGATAGAAAACCGCGTCGGAGTTCTCATATAGTATCGGATGTGGGTTTTCGGTTGCGCAGACTACGAACGGTGCATTGCAGAGCAGGATAAAAAACCGCGTCGGAGTTCTCATATAGTATCGGATGTGGGTTTTCGCTTGCGCAGACTACGAACGGTGCATTGCAGAGCAGGATAAAAATCCGCGTCGGAGTTCTCATATAGTATCGGATGTGGGTTTTCGCTTGCGCAGACTACGAACGGTGCATTGCAGAGCAGGATAGGAAACCGCGTCGGAGGTCTTTATAGAATCGGATGTGGGTTTTCGCTTGCGCAGACTACGAACGGTGCATTGCAGAGCAGGATAGAAAACCGCGTCGGATTTCTCATAAAGTATCGGATATTGGTTTTCGCTTGCGCAGACTACGAACAGTGCATTGCAGAGCAGGATAAGAAACCGCGTCGGAGTTCTCATATAGTATCGGATGTGGGTTTTCGCTTGCGCAGACTACGATCGGTGCATTGCAGAGCAGGATAGAAAACCGCGCTCGGAGTTCTCATAAAGTATCGGATATTGGTTTTCGCTTGCGCAGACTGCGAATAGTGCATTGCAGAGCAGGATAAAAAACCGCGGCGGAGTTCTCATATAGTATCGGATGTGGGTTTTCGATTGCGCAGACTACGAAGGGTGCATTGCAGAGCAGGATAGAAAACCGCGTCGGATTTCTCATAAAGTATCGGATATTGGTTTTCGCTTGCGCAGACTACGAACAGTGCATTGCAGAGCAGGATAGGAAACCGCGTCGGAGTTCTGATATAGTATCGGATGTGGGTTTTCGCTTGCGCAGACTACGATCGGTGCATTGCAGAGCAGGATAGAAAACCGCGCTCGGAGTTCTCATAAAGTATCGGATATTGGTTTTCGGTTGCGCAGACTACGAAGGGTGCATTGCAGAGCAGGATAGAAAACCTCGTCGGAGTTCTCATATAGTATCGGATGTGGGTTTTCGCTTGCGCAGACTACGAACGGTGCATTGCAGAGCAGGATAGAAAACCGCGTCGGAGTTCTCATATAGTATCGGATGTGGGTTTTCGCTTGCGCAGACTACGAACGGTGCATTGCAGAGCAGGATAGAAAACCGCGTCGGAGTTCTCATATAGTATCGGATGTGGGTTTTCGCTTGCGCAGACTACGAACGGTGCATTGGAGAGCAGGGTAGAAAACCGCGTCGGAGTTCTCATATAGTTTTGGATGTGGGTTTTCGCTTGCGCAGACTACGAACGGTGCATTGCAGAGCAGGATAGAAAACCGTGTCGGAGTTCTCATATAGTATCGGATGTGGGTTTTCGCTTGCGCAGACTACGAATGGTGCATTGCAGAGCAGGATATAAAACCGCGTCGGAGTTCTCATACAGTATCGAATGTGGCTTTTCGGTTGCGCAGACTACGAACGGTGCATTGCAGAGCAGGATAGAAAACCGCGTCGGAGTTCTCATATAGTCTCGGATGTGGGTTTTCGCTTGCGCAGACTACGATCGGTGCAATGCAGAGCAGGATAGAAAACCGTGTCGGAGTTCTCATATAGTATCGGATGTGGGTTTTCGCTTGCGCAGACTGCGAACGGTGCATTGCAGAGCAGGATAGAAAACCGCGTCGGAGTTCTCATATAGTATCGGATGTGGGTTTTCGCTTGCGCAGACTACGAACGGTGCATTGCAGAGCAGGATAGAAAACCGCGTCGGAGTTCTCATATAGTATCGGATGTGGGTTTTCGCTTGCGCAGACTACGAACGGTGCATTGGAGAGCAGGGTAGAAAACCGCGTCGGAGTTCTCATATAGTTTTGGATGTGGGTTTTCGCTTGCGCAGACTACGAACGGTGCATTGCAGAGCAGGATAGAAAACCGTGTCGGAGTTCTCATATAGTATCGGATGTGGGTTATCGCTTGCGCAGACTACGAATGGTGCATTGCAGAGCAGGATATAAATCCGCGTCGGAGTTCTCATACAGTATCGAATGTGGGTTTTCGGTTGCGCAGACTACGAACGGTGCATTGCAGAGCAGGATAGAAAACCGCGTCGGAGTTCTCATATAGTCTCGGATGTGGGTTTTCGCTTGCGCAGACTACGATCGGTGCAATGCAGAGCAGGATAGAAAACCGTGTCGGAGTTCTCATATAGTATCGGATGTGGGTTTTCGCTTGCGCAGACTACGAACGGTGCATTGCAGAGCAGAATAAAAAACCGCGTCGGAGGTCTCATATAGTATCGGATGTGGGTTTTCGCTTGCGCAGACTACGAACGGTGCATTGCAGAGCAGGATATAAAACCGCGTCGGAGTTCTCATATAGTATCGGATGTGGGTTTTCGGTTGCGCAGACTACGAACGGTGCATTGCAGAGCAGGATAGAAAACCGCGTCGGAGTTCTCATATAGTCTCGGATGTGGGTTTTCGCTTGCGCAGACTACGATCGGTGCAATGCAGAGCAGGATAGAAAACCGTGTCGGAGTTCTCATATAGTATCGGATGTGGGTTTTCGCTTGCGCTGACTACGAACGGTGCATTGAGGAGCAGGATAGAAAACCGCGTCGGAGTTCTCATATAGTATCGGATGTGGGTTTTCGCTTGCGCAGACTACGATCGGTGCATTGCAGAGCAGGATAGAAAACCGCGTCGGAGTTCTCATATAGTATCGGATATGGGTTTTCGCTTGCGCAGACTACGAACGGTGCATTGCAGAGCAGGATAGAAAACCGCGTCGGAGTTCTCATATAGTATCGGATGTGGGTTTTCGCTTGCGCAGAATACGAACGGTGCATTGGAGAGCAGGGTAGAAAACCGCGTCGGAGTTCTCATATAGTTTTGGATGTGGGTTTTCGCTTGCGCAGACTACGAACGGTGCATTGCAGAGCAGGATAGAAAACCGCGTCGGAGTTCTCATATAGTATCGGATGTGGGTTTTCGCTTGCGCAGACTACGAACGGTGCATTGCAGAGCAGGATATAAAACCGCGTCGGAGTTCTCATATAGTATCGGATGTGGGTTTTCGCTTGCGCAGACTACGCACGGTGCATTGCAGAGCAGGATAGAAAACCGCGTCGGAGTTCTCTTATAGTATCGGATGTGGGTTTTCGCTTGCACAGACTACGATCGGTGCATTGCAGAGCAGGATAGAAAACCGCGTCGGAGTTCTCATATAGTATCGAATGTGGGTTTTCGCTTGCGCAGACTACGAACGGTGCATTGCAGAGCAGGATAAAAAACCGCGTCGGAGTTCTCATATAGTATCGGATGTGGGTTTTCGCTTGCGCAGACTACGAACGGTGCATTGCAGAGCAGGATAAAAATCCGCGTCGGAGTTCTCATATAGTATCGGATGTGGGTTTTCGCTTGCGCAGACTACGAACGGTGCATTGCAGAGCAGGATAGGAAACCGCGTCGGAGTTCTCTATAGAATCGGATGTGGGTTTTCGCTTGCGCAGACTACGAACGGTGCATTGCAGAGCAGGATAGAAAACCGCGTCGGATTTCTCATAAAGTATCGGATATTGGTTTTCGCTTGCGCAGACTACGAACAGTGCATTGCAGAGCAGGATAGGAAACCGCGTCGGAGTTCTCATATAGTATCGGATGTGGGTTTTCGCTTGCGCAGACTACGATCGGTGCATTGCAGAGCAGGATAGAAAACCGCGCTCGGAGTTCTCATAAAGTATTGGATATTGGTTTTCGCTTGCGCTGACTGCGAATAGTGCATTGCAGAGCAGGATAAAAAACCGCGTTGGAGTTCTCATATAGTATCGGATGTGGGTTTTCGATTGCGCAGACTACGAAGGGTGCATTGCAGAGCAGGATAGAAAACCTCGTCGGAGTTCTCATATAGTATCGGATGTGGGTTTTCGCTTGCGCAGACTACGAACGGTGCATTGCAGAGCAGGATAGAAAACCGCGTCGGAGTTCTCATATAGTATCGAATGTGGGTTTTCGCTTGCGCAGACTACGAACGGTGCATTGCAGAGCAGGATAAAAAACCGCGTCGGAGTTCTCATATAGTATCGGATGTGGGTTTTCGCTTGCGCAGACTACGAACGGTGCATTGCAGAGCAGGATAAAAATCCGCGTCGGAGTTCTCATATAGTATCGGATGTGGGTTTTCGCTTGCGCAGACTACGAACGGTGCATTGCAGAGCAGGATAGGAAACCGCGTCGGAGTTCTCTATAGAATCGGATGTGGGTTTTCGCTTGCGCAGACTACGAACGGTGCATTGCAGAGCAGGATAGAAAACCGCGTCGGATTTCTCATAAAGTATCGGATATTGGTTTTCGCTTGCGCAGACTACGAACAGTGCATTGCAGAGCAGGATAGGAAACCGCGTCGGAGTTCTCATATAGTATCGGATGTGGGTTTTCGCTTGCGCAGACTACGATCGGTGCATTGCAGAGCAGGATAGAAAACCGCGCTCGGAGTTCTCATAAAGTATTGGATATTGGTTTTCGCTTGCGCTGACTGCGAATAGTGCATTGCAGAGCAGGATAAAAAACCGCGTTGGAGTTCTCATATGGTATCGGATGTGGGTTTTCGATTGCGCAGACTACGAAGGATGCATTGCAGAGCAGGATAGAAAACCTCGTCGGAGTTCTCATATAGTATCGGATGTGGGTTTTCGCTTGCGCAGACTACGAACGGTGCATTGCAGAGCAGGATAGAAAACCGCGTCGAAGTTCTCATATAGTATCGGATGTGGGTTTTCGCTTGCGCAGACTACGAACGGTGCATTGCAGAGCAGGATAGAAAACCGCGTCGGAGTTCTCATATAGTATCGGATGTGGGTTTTCGCTTGCGCAGACTACGCACGGTGGATTGCAGAGCAGGATAGAAAACCGCGTCGGAGATCTCATATAGTATCGGATGTGGGTTTTCGCTTGCGCAGACTACGCACGGTGCATTGCAGAGCAGGATAGAAAACCGCGTCGGAGTTCTCATATAGTATCGGATGTGGGCTTTCGCTTGCGCAGACTACGAACGGTGCATTGCAGAGCAGGATAGAAAACCGCGTCGGGGTTCTGATATAGTATCGGATGTGGGCTTTCGCTTGCGCAGACTACGAACGGTGCATTGCAGAGCAGGATAGAAAACCGCGTCGGAGTTCTCATATAGTATCGGATGTGGGTTTTCGCTTGCGCAGACTGCGAATGGTGCATTGCAGAGCAGGATAGAAAACCGCGTCGGAGTTCTCATATAGTATCGAATGTGGGTTTTCGCTTGCGCAGACTACGAACGGTGCATTGCAGAGCAGGATAAAAAACCGCGTCGGAGTTCGCATATAGTATCGGATGTGGGTTTTCGCTTGCGCAGACTACGAACGGTGCATTGCAGAGCAGGATAAAAATCCGCGTCGGAGTTCTCATATAGTATCGGATGTGGGTTTTCGCTTGCGCAGACTACGAACGGTGCATTGCAGAGCAGGATAGGAAACCGCGTCGGAGTTCTCTATAGAATCGGATGTGGGTTTTCGCTTGCGCAGACTACGAACGGTGCATTGCAGAGCAGGATAGAAAACCGCGTCGGATTTCTCATAAAGTATCGGATATTAATTTTCGCTTGCGCAGACTACGAACAGTGCATTGCAGAGCAGGATAGGAAACCGCGTCGGAGTTCTCATATAGTATCGGATGTGGGTTTTCGCTTGCGCAGACTACGATCGGTGCATTGCAGAGCAGGATAGAAAACCGCGCTCGGAGTTCTCATAAAGTATCGGATATTGGTTTTCGCTTGCGCTGACTGCGAATAGTGCATTGCAGAGCAGGATAAAAAACCGCGTTGGAGTTCTCATATAGTATCGGATGTGGGTTTTCGATTGCGCAGACTACGAAGGGTGCATTGCAGAGCAGGATAGAAAACCTCGTCGGAGTTCTCATATAGTATCGGATGTGGGTTTTCGCTTGCGCAGACTACGAACGGTGCATTGCAGAGCAGGATAGAAAACCGCGTCGAAGTTCTCATATAGTATCGGATGTGGGTTTTCGCTTGCGCAGACTACGAACGGTGCATTGCAGAGCAGGATAGAAAACCGCGTCGGAGTTCTCATATAGTATCGGATGTGGGTTTTCGGTTGCGCAGACTACGAACGGTGCATTGCAGAGCAGGATAAAAAACCGCGTCGGAGTTCTCATATAGTATCGGATGTGGGTTTTCGCTTGCGCAGACTACGAACGGTGCATTGCAGAGCAGGATAAAAATCCGCGTCGGAGTTCTCATATAGTATCGGATGTGGGTTTTCGCTTGCGCAGACTACGAACGGTGCATTGCAGAGCAGGATAGGAAACCGCGTCGGAGGTCTTTATAGAATCGGATGTGGGTTTTCGCTTGCGCAGACTACGAACGGTGCATTGCAGAGCAGGATAGAAAACCGCGTCGGATTTCTCATAAAGTATCGGATATTGGTTTTCGCTTGCGCAGACTACGAACAGTGCATTGCAGAGCAGGATAGGAAACCGCGTCGGAGTTCTCATATAGTATCGGATGTGGGTTTTCGCTTGCGCAGACTACGATCGGTGCATTGCAGAGCAGGATAGAAAACCGCGCTCGGAGTTCTCATAAAGTATCGGATATTGGTTTTCGCTTGCGCAGACTGCGAATAGTGCATTGCAGAGCAGGATAAAAAACCGCGGCGGAGTTCTCATATAGTATCGGATGTGGGTTTTCGATTGCGCAGACTACGAAGGGTGCATTGCAGAGCAGGATAGAAAACCGCGTCGGATTTCTCATAAAGTATCGGATATTGGTTTTCGCTTGCGCAGACTACGAACAGTGCATTGCAGAGCAGGATAGGAAACCGCGTCGGAGTTCTCATATAGTATCGGATGTGGGTTTTCGCTTGCGCAGACTACGATCGGTGCATTGCAGAGCAGGGTAGAAAACCGCGCTCGGAGTTCTCATAAAGTATCGGATATTGGTTTTCGGTTGCGCAGACTACGAAGGGTGCATTGCAGAGCAGGATAGAAAACCTCGTCGGAGTTCTCATATAGTATCGGATGTGGGTTTTCGCTTGCGCAGACTACGAACGGTGCATTGCAGAGCAGGATAGAAAACCGCGTCGGAGTTCTCATATAGTATCGGATGTGGGTTTTCGCTTGCGCAGACTACGAACGGTGCATTGCAGAGCAGGATAGAAAACCGCGTCGGAGTTCTCATATAGTATCGGATGTGGGTTTTCGCTTGCGCAGACTACGAACGGTGCATTGGAGAGCAGGGTAGAAAACCGCGTCGGAGTTCTCATATAGTTTTGGATGTGGGTTTTCGCTTGCGCAGACTACGAACGGTGCATTGCAGAGCAGGATAGAAAACCGTGTCGGAGTTCTCATATAGTATCGGATGTGGGTTTTCGCTTGCGCAGACTACGAATGGTGCATTGCAGAGCAGGATATAAAACCGCGTCGGAGTTCTCATACAGTATCGGATGTGGGTTTTCGGTTGCGCAGACTACGAACGGTGCATTGCAGAGCAGGATAGAAAACCGCGTCGGAGTTCTCATATAGTCTCGGATGTGGGTTTTCGCTTGCGCAGACTACGATCGGTGCAATGCAGAGCAGGATAGAAAACCGTGTCGGAGTTCTCATATAGTATCGGATGTGGGTTTTCGCTTGCGCAGACTACGAACGGTGCATTGCAGAGCAGGATAGAAAACCGCGTCGGAGTTCTCATATAGTATCGGATGTGGGTTTTCGCTTGCGCAGACTACGAACGGTGCATTGCAGAGCAGGATAGAAAACCGCGTCGGAGTTCTCATATAGTATCGGATGTGGGTTTTCGCTTGCGCAGACTACGAACGGTGCATTGGAGAGCAGGGTAGAAAACCGCGTCGGAGTTCTCATATAGTTTTGGATGTGGGTTTTCGCTTGCGCAGACTACGAACGGTGCATTGCAGAGAAGGATAGAAAACCGTGTCGGAGTTCTCATATAGTATCGGATGTGGGTTATCGCTTGCGCAGACTACGAATGGTGCATTGCAGAGCAGGATATAAAACCGCGTCGGAGTTCTCATACAGTATCGGATGTGGGTTTTCGGTTGCGCAGACTACGAACGGTGCATTGCAGAGCAGGATAGAAAACCGCGTCGGAGTTCTCATATAGTCTCGGATGTGGGTTTTCGCTTGCGCAGACTACGATCGGTGCAATGCAGAGCAGGATAGAAAACCGTGTCGGAGTTCTCATATAGTATCGGATGTGGGTTTTCGCTTGCGCAGACTACGAACGGTGCATTGCAGAGCAGAATAGAAAACCGCGTCGGAGTTCTCATATAGTATCGGATGTGGGTTTTCGCTTGCGCAGACTACGAACGGTGCATTGCAGAGCAGGATATAAAACCGCGTCGGAGTTCTCATATAGTATCGGATGTGGGTTTTCGGTTGCGCAGACTACGAACGGTGCATTGCAGAGCAGGATAGAAAACCGCGTCGGAGTTCTCATATAGTCTCGGATGTGGGTTTTCGCTTGCGCAGACTACGATCGGTGCAATGCAGAGCAGGATAGAAAACCGTGTCGGAGTTCTCATATAGTATCGGATGTGGGTTTTCGCTTGCGCTGACTACGAACGGTGCATTGAGGAGCAGGATAGAAAACCGCGTCGGAGTTCTCATATAGTATCGGATGTGGGTTTTCGCTTGCGCAGACTACGATCGGTGCATTGCAGAGCAGGATAGAAAACCGCGTCGGAGTTCTCATATAGTATCGGATATGGGTTTTCGCTTGCGCAGACTACGAACGGTGCATTGCAGAGCAGGATAGAAAACCGCGTCGGAGTTCTCATATAGTATCGGATGTGGGTTTTCGCTTGCGCAGAATACGAACGGTGCATTGGAGAGCAGGGTAGAAAACCGCGTCGGAGTTCTCATATAGTTTTGGATGTGGGTTTTCGCTTGCGCAGACTACGAACGGTGCATTGCAGAGCAGGATAGAAAACCGCGTCGGAGTTCTCATATAGTATCGGATGTGGGTTTTCGCTTGCGCAGACTACGAACGGTGCATTGCAGAGCAGGATATAAAACCGCGTCGGAGTTCTCATATAGTATCGGATGTGGGTTTTCGCTTGCGCAGACTACGCACGGTGCATTGCAGAGCAGGATAGAAAACCGCGTCGGAGTTCTCTTATAGTATCGGATGTGGGTTTTCGCTTGCACAGACTACGATCGGTGCATTGCAGAGCAGGGTAGAAAACCGCGTCGGAGTTCTCATATAGTATCGGATGTGGGTTTTCACTTGCGCAGACTACGAACGGTGCATTGGAGAGCAGGATAGAAAACCGCGTCGGAGTTCTCATATAGTATCGGATGTGGGTTTTCGCTTGCGCAGACTACGCACGGCGCATTGCAGAGCAGGATAGAAAACCGCGTCGGAGTTTTCATATAGTATCGGATATGGGTTTTCGCTTGAGCAGACTACGAACGGTGCATTGCAGAGCAGGATAGAAAACCGCGTCGGAGTTCTCATATAGTATCGGATGTGGGTTTTCGCTTGCGCAGACTACGAACGGTGCATTGGAGAGCAGGGTAGAAAACCGCGTCGGAGTTCTCATATAGTATCGAATGTGGGTTTTCGCTTGCGCAGACTACGAACGGTGCATTGCAGAGCAGGATAAAAAACCGCGTCGGAGTTCTCATATAGTATCGGATGTGGGTTTTCGCTTGCGCAGACTACGAACGGTGCATTGCAGAGCAGGATAAAAATCCGCGTCGGAGTTCTCATATAGTATCGGATGTGGGTTTTCGCTTGCGCAGACTACGAACGGTGCATTGCAGAGCAGGATAGAAAACCGCGTCGGAGTTCTCATATAGTATCGGATGTGGGTTTTCGCTTGCGCAGAATACGAACGGTGCATTGGAGAGCAGGGTAGAAAACCGCGTCGGAGTTCTCATATAGTTTTGGATGTGGGTTTTCGCTTGCGCAGACTACGAACGGTGCATTGCAGAGCAGGATAGAAAACCGCGTCGGAGTTCTCATATAGTATCGGATGTGGGTTTTCGCTTGCGCAGACTACGAACGGTGCATTGCAGAGCAGGATATAAAACCGCGTCGGAGTTCTCATATAGTATCGGATGTGGGTTTTCGCTTGCGCAGACTACGCACGGTGGATTGCAGAGCAGGATAGAAAACCGCGTCGGAGTTCTCATATAGTATCGGATGTGGGTTTTCGCTTGCGCAGACTACGCACGGTGCATTGCAGAGCAGGATAGAAAACCGCGTCGGAATTCTCATATAGTATCGGATGTGGGCTTTCGCTTGCGCAGACTACGAACGGTGCATTGCAGAGCAGGATAGAAAACCGCGTCGGGGTTCTGATATAGTATCGGATGTGGGCTTTCGCTTGCGCAGACTACGAACGGTGCATTGCAGAGCAGGATAGAAAACCGCGTCGGAGTTCTCATATAGTATCGGATGTGGGTTTTCGCTTGCGCAGACTGCGAATGGTGCATTGCAGAGCAGGATAGAAAACCGCGTCGGAGTTCTCATATAGTATCGAATGTGGGTTTTCGCTTGCGCAGACTACGAACGGTGCATTGCAGAGCAGGATAAAAAACCGCGTCGGAGTTCTCATATAGTATCGGATGTGGGTTTTCGCTTGCGCAGACTACGAACGGTGCATTGCAGAGCAGGATAAAAATCCGCGTCGGAGTTCTCATATAGTATCGGATGTGGGTTTTCGCTTGCGCAGACTACGAACGGTGCATTGCAGAGCAGGATAGCAAACCGCGTCGGAGTTCTCTATAGAATCGGATGTGGGTTTTCGCTTGCGCAGACTACGAACGGTGCATTGCAGAGCAGGATAGAAAACCGCGTCGGATTTCTCATAAAGTATCGGATATTGGTTTTCGCTTGCGCAGACTACGAACAGTGCATTGCAGAGCAGGATAGGAAACCGCGTCGGAGTTCTCATATAGTATCGGATGTGGGTTTTCGCTTGCGCAGACTACGATCGGTGCATTGCAGAGCAGGATAGAAAACCGCGCTCGGAGTTCTCATAAAGTATCGGATATTGGTTTTCGCTTGCGCTGACTGCGAATAGTGCATTGCAGAGCAGGATAAAAAACCGCGTTGGAGTTCTCATATAGTATCGGATGTGGGTTTTCGATTGCGCAGACTACGAAGGGTGCATTGCAGAGCAGGATAGAAAACCTCGTCGGAGTTCTCATATAGTATCGGATGTGGGTTTTCGCTTGCGCAGACTACGAACGGTGCATTGCAGAGCAGGATAGAAAACCGCGTCGAAGTTCTCATATAGTATCGGATGTGGGTTTTCGCTTGCGCAGACTACGAACGGTGCATTGCAGAGCAGGATAGAAAACCGCGTCGGAGTTCTCATATAGTATCGGATGTGGGTTTTCGGTTGCGCAGACTACGAACGGTGCATTGCAGAGCAGGATAAAAAACCGCGTCGGAGTTCTCATATAGTATCGGATGTGGGTTTTCGCTTGCGCAGACTACGAACGGTGCATTGCAGAGCAGGATAAAAATCCGCGTCGGAGTTCTCATATAGTATCGGATGTGGGTTTTCGCTTGCGCAGACTACGAACGGTGCATTGCAGAGCAGGATAGGAAACCGCGTCGGAGGTCTTTATAGAATCGGATGTGGGTTTTCGCTTGCGCAGACTACGAACGGTGCATTGCAGAGCAGGATAGAAAACCGCGTCGGATTTCTCATAAAGTATCGGATATTGGTTTTCGCTTGCGCAGACTACGAACAGTGCATTGCAGAGCAGGATAGGAAACCGCGTCGGAGTTCTCATATAGTATCGGATGTGGGTTTTCGCTTGCGCAGACTACGATCGGTGCATTGCAGAGCAGGATAGAAAACCGCGCTCGGAGTTCTCATAAAGTATCGGATATTGGTTTTCGCTTGCGCAGACTGCGAATAGTGCATTGCAGAGCAGGATAAAAAACCGCGGCGGAGTTCTCATATAGTATCGGATGTGGGTTTTCGATTGCGCAGACTACGAAGGGTGCATTGCAGAGCAGGATAGAAAACCGCGTCGGATTTCTCATAAAGTATCGGATATTGGTTTTCGCTTGCGCAGACTACGAACAGTGCATTGCAGAGCAGGATAGGAAACCGCGTCGGAGTTCTGATATAGTATCGGATGTGGGTTTTCGCTTGCGCAGACTACGATCGGTGCATTGCAGAGCAGGATAGAAAACCGCGCTCGGAGTTCTCATAAAGTATCGGATATTGGTTTTCGGTTGCGCAGACTACGAAGGGTGCATTGCAGAGCAGGATAGAAAACCTCGTCGGAGTTCTCATATAGTATCGGATGTGGGTTTTCGCTTGCGCAGACTACGAACGGTGCATTGCAGAGCAGGATAGAAAACCGCGTCGGAGTTCTCATATAGTATCGGATGTGGGTTTTCGCTTGCGCAGACTACGAACGGTGCATTGCAGAGCAGGATAGAAAACCGCGTCGGAGTTCTCATATAGTATCGGATGTGGGTTTTCGCTTGCGCAGACTACGAACGGTGCATTGGAGAGCAGGGTAGAAAACCGCGTCGGAGTTCTCATATAGTTTTGGATGTGGGTTTTCGCTTGCGCAGACTACGAACGGTGCATTGCAGAGCAGGATAGAAAACCGTGTCGGAGTTCTCATATAGTATCGGATGTGGGTTTTCGCTTGCGCAGACTACGAATGGTGCATTGCAGAGCAGGATATAAAACCGCGTCGGAGTTCTCATACAGTATCGGATGTGGGTTTTCGGTTGCGCAGACTACGAACGGTGCATTGCAGAGCAGGATAGAAAACCGCGTCGGAGTTCTCATATAGTCTCGGATGTGGGTTTTCGCTTGCGCAGACTACGAACGGTGCATTGCAGAGCAGGATAGAAAACCGCGTCGGAGTTCTCATATAGTATCGGATGTGGGTTTTCGCTTGCGCAGACTACGAACGGTGCATTGCAGAGCAGGATAGAAAACCGCGTCGGAGTTCTCATATAGTATCGGATGTGGGTTTTCGCTTGCGCAGACTACGAACGGTGCATTGCAGAGCAGGATAGAAAACCGCGTCGGGGTTCTGATATAGTATCGGATGTGGGCTTTCGCTTGCGCAGACTACGAACGGTGCATTGCAGAGCAGGATAGAAAACCGCGTCGGAGTTCTCATATAGTATCGGATGTGGGTTTTCGCTTGCGCAGACTGCGAATGGTGCATTGCAGAGCAGGATAGAAAACCGCGTCGGAGTTCTCATATAGTATCGAATGTGGGTTTTCGCTTGCGCAGACTACGAACGGTGCATTGCAGAGCAGGATAAAAAACCGCGTCGGAGTTCTCATATAGTATCGGATGTGGGTTTTCGCTTGCGCAGACTACGAACGGTGCATTGCAGAGCAGGATAAAAATCCGCGTCGGAGTTCTCATATAGTATCGGATGTGGGTTTTCGCTTGCGCAGACTACGAACGGTGCATTGCAGAGCAGGATAGGAAACCGCGTCGGAGTTCTCTATAGAATCGGATGTGGGTTTTCGCTTGCGCAGACTACGAACGGTGCATTGCAGAGCAGGATAGAAAACCGCGTCGGATTTCTCATAAAGTATCGGATATTGGTTTTCGCTTGCGCAGACTACGAACAGTGCATTGCAGAGCAGGATAGGAAACCGCGTCGGAGTTCTCATATAGTATCGGATGTGGGTTTTCGCTTGCGCAGACTACGATCGGTGCATTGCAGAGCAGGATAGAAAACCGCGCTCGGAGTTCTCATAAAGTATCGGATATTGGTTTTCGCTTGCGCTGACTGCGAATAGTGCATTGCAGAGCAGGATAAAAAACCGCGTTGGAGTTCTCATATAGTATCGGATGTGGGTTTTCGATTGCGCAGACTACGAAGGGTGCATTGCAGAGCAGGATAGAAAACCTCGTCGGAGTTCTCATATAGTATCGGATGTGGGTTTTCGCTTGCGCAGACTACGAACGGTGCATTGCAGAGCAGGATAGAAAACCGCGTCGAAGTTCTCATATAGTATCGGATGTGGGTTTTCGCTTGCGCAGACTACGAACGGTGCATTGCAGAGCAGGATAGAAAACCGCGTCGGAGTTCTCATATAGTATCGGATGTGGGTTTTCGGTTGCGCAGACTACGAACGGTGCATTGCAGAGCAGGATAAAAAACCGCGTCGGAGTTCTCATATAGTATCGGATGTGGGTTTTCGCTTGCGCAGACTACGAACGGTGCATTGCAGAGCAGGATAAAAATCCGCGTCGGAGTTCTCATATAGTATCGGATGTGGGTTTTCGCTTGCGCAGACTACGAACGGTGCATTGCAGAGCAGGATAGGAAACCGCGTCGGAGGTCTTTATAGAATCGGATGTGGGTTTTCGCTTGCGCAGACTACGAACGGTGCATTGCAGAGCAGGATAGAAAACCGCGTCGGATTTCTCATAAAGTATCGGATATTGGTTTTCGCTTGCGCAGACTACGAACAGTGCATTGCAGAGCAGGATAGGAAACCGCGTCGGAGTTCTCATATAGTATCGGATGTGGGTTTTCGCTTGCGCAGACTACGATCGGTGCATTGCAGAGCAGGATAGAAAACCGCGCTCGGAGTTCTCATAAAGTATCGGATATTGGTTTTCGCTTGCGCAGACTGCGAATAGTGCATTGCAGAGCAGGATAAAAAACCGCGGCGGAGTTCTCATATAGTATCGGATGTGGGTTTTCGATTGCGCAGACTACGAAGGGTGCATTGCAGAGCAGGATAGAAAACCGCGTCGGATTTCTCATAAAGTATCGGATATTGGTTTTCGCTTGCGCAGACTACGAACAGTGCATTGCAGAGCAGGATAGGAAACCGCGTCGGAGTTCTGATATAGTATCGGATGTGGGTTTTCGCTTGCGCAGACTACGATCGGTGCATTGCAGAGCAGGATAGAAAACCGCGCTCGGAGTTCTCATAAAGTATCGGATATTGGTTTTCGGTTGCGCAGACTACGAAGGGTGCATTGCAGAGCAGGATAGAAAACCTCGTCGGAGTTCTCATATAGTATCGGATGTGGGTTTTCGCTTGCGCAGACTACGAACGGTGCATTGCAGAGCAGGATAGAAAACCGCGTCGGAGTTCTCATATAGTATCGGATGTGGGTTTTCGCTTGCGCAGACTACGAACGGTGCATTGCAGAGCAGGATAGAAAACCGCGTCGGAGTTCTCATATAGTATCGGATGTGGGTTTTCGCTTGCGCAGACTACGAACGGTGCATTGGAGAGCAGGGTAGAAAACCGCGTCGGAGTTCTCATATAGTTTTGGATGTGGGTTTTCGCTTGCGCAGACTACGAACGGTGCATTGCAGAGCAGGATAGAAAACCGTGTCGGAGTTCTCATATAGTATCGGATGTGGGTTTTCGCTTGCGCAGACTACGAATGGTGCATTGCAGAGCAGGATATAAAACCGCGTCGGAGTTCTCATACAGTATCGGATGTGGGTTTTCGGTTGCGCAGACTACGAACGGTGCATTGCAGAGCAGGATAGAAAACCGCGTCGGAGTTCTCATATAGTCTCGGATGTGGGTTTTCGCTTGCGCAGACTACGATCGGTGCAATGCAGAGCAGGATAGAAAACCGTGTCGGAGTTCTCATATAGTATCGGATGTGGGTTTTCGCTTGCGCAGACTACGAACGGTGCATTGCAGAGCAGGATAGAAAACCGCGTCGGAGTTCTCATATAGTATCGGATGTGGGTTTTCGCTTGCGCAGACTACGAACGGTGCATTGCAGAGCAGGATAGAAAACCGCGTCGGAGTTCTCATATAGTATCGGATGTGGGTTTTCGCTTGCGCAGACTACGAACGGTGCATTGGAGAGCAGGGTAGAAAACCGCGTCGGAGTTCTCATATAGTTTTGGATGTGGGTTTTCGCTTGCGCAGACTACGAACGGTGCATTGCAGAGCAGGATAGAAAACCGTGTCGGAGTTCTCATATAGTATCGGATGTGGGTTATCGCTTGCGCAGACTACGAATGGTGCATTGCAGAGCAGGATATAAAACCGCGTCGGAGTTCTCATACAGTATCGGATGTGGGTTTTCGGTTGCGCAGACTACGAACGGTGCATTGCAGAGCAGGATAGAAAACCGCGTCGGAGTTCTCATATAGTCTCGGATGTGGGTTTTCGCTTGCGCAGACTACGATCGGTGCAATGCAGAGCAGGATAGAAAACCGTGTCGGAGTTCTCATATAGTATCGGATGTGGGTTTTCGCTTGCGCAGACTACGAACGGTGCATTGCAGAGCAGAATAAAAAACCACGTCGGAGGTCTCATATAGTATCGGATGTGGGTTTTCGCTTGCGCAGACTACGAACGGTGCATTGCAGAGCAGGATATAAAACCGCGTCGGAGTTCTCATATAGTATCGGATGTGGGTTTTCGGTTGCGCAGACTACGAACGGTGCATTGCAGAGCAGGATAGAAAACCGCGTCGGAGTTCTCATATAGTCTCGGATGTGGGTTTTCGCTTGCGCAGACTACGATCGGTGCAATGCAGAGCAGGATAGAAAACCGTGTCGGAGTTCTCATATAGTATCGGATGTGGGTTTTCGCTTGCGCTGACTACGAACGGTGCATTGAGGAGCAGGATAGAAAACCGCGTCGGAGTTCTCATATAGTATCGGATGTGGGTTTTCGCTTGCGCAGACTACGATCGGTGCATTGCAGAGCAGGATAGAAAACCGCGTCGGAGTTCTCATATAGTATCGGATATGGGTTTTCGCTTGCGCAGACTACGAACGGTGCATTGCAGAGCAGGATAGAAAACCGCGTCGGAGTTCTCATATAGTATCGGATGTGGGTTTTCGCTTGCGCAGAATACGAACGGTGCATTGGAGAGCAGGGTAGAAAACCGCGTCGGAGTTCTCATATAGTTTTGGATGTGGGTTTTCGCTTGCGCAGACTACGAACGGTGCATTGCAGAGCAGGATAGAAAACCGCGTCGGAGTTCTCATATAGTATCGGATGTGGGTTTTCGCTTGCGCAGACTACGAACGGTGCATTGCAGAGCAGGATATAAAACCGCGTCGGAGTTCTCATATAGTATCGGATGTGGGTTTTCGCTTGCGCAGACTACGCACGGTGCATTGCAGAGCAGGATAGAAAACCGCGTCGGAGTTCTCTTATAGTATCGGATGTGGGTTTTCGCTTGCACAGACTACGATCGGTGCATTGCAGAGCAGGATAGAAAACCGCGTCGGAGTTCTCATATAGTATCGAATGTGGGTTTTCGCTTGCGCAGACTACGAACGGTGCATTGCAGAGCAGGATAAAAAACCGCGTCGGAGTTCTCATATAGTATCGGATGTGGGTTTTCGCTTGCGCAGACTACGAACGGTGCATTGCAGAGCAGGATAAAAATCCGCGTCGGAGTTCTCATATAGTATCGGATGTGGGTTTTCGCTTGCGCAGACTACGAACGGTGCATTGCAGAGCAGGATAGGAAACCGCGTCGGAGTTCTCTATAGAATCGGATGTGGGTTTTCGCTTGCGCAGACTACGAACGGTGCATTGCAGAGCAGGATAGAAAACCGCGTCGGATTTCTCATAAAGTATCGGATATTGGTTTTCGCTTGCGCAGACTACGAACAGTGCATTGCAGAGCAGGATAGGAAACCGCGTCGGAGTTCTCATATAGTATCGGATGTGGGTTTTCGCTTGCGCAGACTACGATCGGTGCATTGCAGAGCAGGATAGAAAACCGCGCTCGGAGTTCTCATAAAGTATTGGATATTGGTTTTCGCTTGCGCTGACTGCGAATAGTGCATTGCAGAGCAGGATAAAAAACCGCGTTGGAGTTCTCATATAGTATCGGATGTGGGTTTTCGATTGCGCAGACTACGAAGGGTGCATTGCAGAGCAGGATAGAAAACCTCGTCGGAGTTCTCATATAGTATCGGATGTGGGTTTTCGCTTGCGCAGACTACGAACGGTGCATTGCAGAGCAGGATAGAAAACCGCGTCGGAGTTCTCATATAGTATCGAATGTGGGTTTTCGCTTGCGCAGACTACGAACGGTGCATTGCAGAGCAGGATAAAAAACCGCGTCGGAGTTCTCATATAGTATCGGATGTGGGTTTTCGCTTGCGCAGACTACGAACGGTGCATTGCAGAGCAGGATAAAAATCCGCGTCGGAGTTCTCATATAGTATCGGATGTGGGTTTTCGCTTGCGCAGACTACGAACGGTGCATTGCAGAGCAGGATAGGAAACCGCGTCGGAGTTCTCTATAGAATCGGATGTGGGTTTTCGCTTGCGCAGACTACGAACGGTGCATTGCAGAGCAGGATAGAAAACCGCGTCGGATTTCTCATAAAGTATCGGATATTGGTTTTCGCTTGCGCAGACTACGAACAGTGCATTGCAGAGCAGGATAGGAAACCGCGTCGGAGTTCTCATATAGTATCGGATGTGGGTTTTCGCTTGCGCAGACTACGATCGGTGCATTGCAGAGCAGGATAGAAAACCGCGCTCGGAGTTCTCATAAAGTATTGGATATTGGTTTTCGCTTGCGCTGACTGCGAATAGTGCATTGCAGAGCAGGATAAAAAACCGCGTTGGAGTTCTCATATAGTATCGGATGTGGGTTTTCGATTGCGCAGACTACGAAGGGTGCATTGCAGAGCAGGATAGAAAACCTCGTCGGAGTTCTCATATAGTATCGGATGTGGGTTTTCGCTTGCGCAGACTACGAACGGTGCATTGCAGAGCAGGATAGAAAACCGCGTCGAAGTTCTCATATAGTATCGGATGTGGGTTTTCGCTTGCGCAGACTACGAACGGTGCATTGCAGAGCAGGATAGAAAACCGCGTCGGAGTTCTCATATAGTATCGGATGTGGGTTTTCGCTTGCGCAGACTACGCACGGTGGATTGCAGAGCAGGATAGAAAACCGCGTCGGAGATCTCATATAGTATCGGATGTGGGTTTTCGCTTGCGCAGACTACGCACGGTGCATTGCAGAGCAGGATAGAAAACCGCGTCGGAGTTCTCATATAGTATCGGATGTGGGCTTTCGCTTGCGCAGACTACGAACGGTGCATTGCAGAGCAGGATAGAAAACCGCGTCGGGGTTCTGATATAGTATCGGATGTGGGCTTTCGCTTGCGCAGACTACGAACGGTGCATTGCAGAGCAGGATAGAAAACCGCGTCGGAGTTCTCATATAGTATCGGATGTGGGTTTTCGCTTGCGCAGACTGCGAATGGTGCATTGCAGAGCAGGATAGAAAACCGCGTCAGAGTTCTCATATAGTATCGAATGTGGGTTTTCGCTTGCGCAGACTACGAACGGTGCATTGCAGAGCAGGATAAAAAACCGCGTCGGAGTTCGCATATAGTATCGGATGTGGGTTTTCGCTTGCGCAGACTACGAACGGTGCATTGCAGAGCAGGATAAAAATCCGCGTCGGAGTTCTCATATAGTATCGGATGTGGGTTTTCGCTTGCGCAGACTACGAACGGTGCATTGCAGAGCAGGATAGGAAACCGCGTCGGAGTTCTCTATAGAATCGGATGTGGGTTTTCGCTTGCGCAGACTACGAACGGTGCATTGCAGAGCAGGATAGAAAACCGCGTCGGATTTCTCATAAAGTATCGGATATTAATTTTCGCTTGCGCAGACTACGAACAGTGCATTGCAGAGCAGGATAGGAAACCGCGTCGGAGTTCTCATATAGTATCGGATGTGGGTTTTCGCTTGCGCAGACTACGATCGGTGCATTGCAGAGCAGGATAGAAAACCGCGCTCGGAGTTCTCATAAAGTATCGGATATTGGTTTTCGCTTGCGCTGACTGCGAATAGTGCATTGCAGAGCAGGATAAAAAACCGCGTTGGAGTTCTCATATAGTATCGGATGTGGGTTTTCGATTGCGCAGACTACGAAGGGTGCATTGCAGAGCAGGATAGAAAACCTCGTCGGAGTTCTCATATAGTATCGGATGTGGGTTTTCGCTTGCGCAGACTACGAACGGTGCATTGCAGAGCAGGATAGAAAACCGCGTCGAAGTTCTCATATAGTATCGGATGTGGGTTTTCGCTTGCGCAGACTACGAACGGTGCATTGCAGAGCAGGATAGAAAACCGCGTCGGAGTTCTCATATAGTATCGGATGTGGGTTTTCGGTTGCGCAGACTACGAACGGTGCATTGCAGAGCAGGATAAAAAACCGCGTCGGAGTTCTCATATAGTATCGGATGTGGGTTTTCGCTTGCGCAGACTACGAACGGTGCATTGCAGAGCAGGATAAAAATCCGCGTCGGAGTTCTCATATAGTATCGGATGTGGGTTTTCGCTTGCGCAGACTACGAACGGTGCATTGCAGAGCAGGATAGGAAACCGCGTCGGAGGTCTTTATAGAATCGGATGTGGGTTTTCGCTTGCGCAGACTACGAACGGTGCATTGCAGAGCAGGATAGAAAACCGCGTCGGATTTCTCATAAAGTATCGGATATTGGTTTTCGCTTGCGCAGACTACGAACAGTGCATTGCAGAGCAGGATAGGAAACCGCGTCGGAGTTCTCATATAGTATCGGATGTGGGTTTTCGCTTGCGCAGACTACGATCGGTGCATTGCAGAGCAGGATAGAAAACCGCGCTCGGAGTTCTCATAAAGTATCGGATATTGGTTTTCGCTTGCGCAGACTGCGAATAGTGCATTGCAGAGCAGGATAAAAAACCGCGGCGGAGTTCTCATATAGTATCGGATGTGGGTTTTCGATTGCGCAGACTACGAAGGGTGCATTGCAGAGCAGGATAGAAAACCGCGTCGGATTTCTCATAAAGTATCGGATATTGGTTTTCGCTTGCGCAGACTACGAACAGTGCATTGCAGAGCAGGATAGGAAACCGCGTCGGAGTTCTCATATAGTATCGGATGTGGGTTTTCGCTTGCGCAGACTACGATCGGTGCATTGCAGAGCAGGATAGAAAACCGCGCTCGGAGTTCTCATAAAGTATCGGATATTGGTTTTCGGTTGCGCAGACTACGAAGGGTGCATTGCAGAGCAGGATAGAAAACCTCGTCGGAGTTCTCATATAGTATCGGATGTGGGTTTTCGCTTGCGCAGACTACGAACGGTGCATTGCAGAGCAGGATAGAAAACCGCGTCGGAGTTCTCATATAGTATCGGATGTGGGTTTTCGCTTGCGCAGACTACGAACGGTGCATTGCAGAGCAGGATAGAAAACCGCGTCGGAGTTCTCATATAGTATCGGATGTGGGTTTTCGCTTGCGCAGACTACGAACGGTGCATTGCAGAGCAGGATAGAAAACCTCGTCGGAGTTCTCATATAGTATCGGATGTGGGTTTTCGCTTGCGCAGACTACGAACGGTGCATTGCAGAGCAGGATAGAAAACCGCGTCGAAGTTCTCATATAGTATCGGATGTGGGTTTTCGCTTGCGCAGACTACGAACGGTGCATTGCAGAGCAGGATAGAAAACCGCGTCGGAGTTCTCATATAGTATCGGATGTGGGTTTTCGGTTGCGCAGACTACGAACGGTGCATTGCAGAGCAGGATAAAAAACCGCGTCGGAGTTCTCATATAGTATCGGATGTGGGTTTTCGCTTGCGCAGACTACGAACGGTGCATTGCAGAGCAGGATAAAAATCCGCGTCGGAGTTCTCATATAGTATCGGATGTGGGTTTTCGCTTGCGCAGACTACGAACGGTGCATTGCAGAGCAGGATAGGAAACCGCGTCGGAGGTCTTTATAGAATCGGATGTGGGTTTTCGCTTGCGCAGACTACGAACGGTGCATTGCAGAGCAGGATAGAAAACCGCGTCGGATTTCTCATAAAGTATCGGATATTGGTTTTCGCTTGCGCAGACTACGAACAGTGCATTGCAGAGCAGGATAGGAAACCGCGTCGGAGTTCTCATATAGTATCGGATGTGGGTTTTCGCTTGCGCAGACTACGATCGGTGCATTGCAGAGCAGGATAGAAAACCGCGCTCGGAGTTCTCATAAAGTATCGGATATTGGTTTTCGCTTGCGCAGACTGCGAATAGTGCATTGCAGAGCAGGATAGAAAACCGCGCTCGGAGTTCTCATAAAGTATCGGATATTGGTTTTCGCTTGCGCTGACTGCGAATAGTGCATTGCAGAGCAGGATAAAAAACCGCGTTGGAGTTCTCATATAGTATCGGATGTGGGTTTTCGATTGCGCAGACTACGAAGGGTGCATTGCAGAGCAGGATAGAAAACCTCGTCGGAGTTCTCATATAGTATCGGATGTGGGTTTTCGCTTGCGCAGACTACGAACGGTGCATTGCAGAGCAGGATAGAAAACCGCGTCGAAGTTCTCATATAGTATCGGATGTGGGTTTTCGCTTGCGCAGACTACGAACGGTGCATTGCAGAGCAGGATAGAAAACCGCGTCGGAGTTCTCATATAGTATCGGATGTGGGTTTTCGGTTGCGCAGACTACGAACGGTGCATTGCAGAGCAGGATAAAAAACCGCGTCGGAGTTCTCATATAGTATCGGATGTGGGTTTTCGCTTGCGCAGACTACGAACGGTGCATTGCAGAGCAGGATAAAAATCCGCGTCGGAGTTCTCATATAGTATCGGATGTGGGTTTTCGCTTGCGCAGACTACGAACGGTGCATTGCAGAGCAGGATAGGAAACCGCGTCGGAGGTCTTTATAGAATCGGATGTGGGTTTTCGCTTGCGCAGACTACGAACGGTGCATTGCAGAGCAGGATAGAAAACCGCGTCGGATTTCTCATAAAGTATCGGATATTGGTTTTCGCTTGCGCAGACTACGAACAGTGCATTGCAGAGCAGGATAGGAAACCGCGTCGGAGTTCTCATATAGTATCGGATGTGGGTTTTCGCTTGCGCAGACTACGATCGGTGCATTGCAGAGCAGGATAGAAAACCGCGCTCGGAGTTCTCATAAAGTATCGGATATTGGTTTTCGCTTGCGCAGACTGCGAATAGTGCATTGCAGAGCAGGATAAAAAACCGCGGCGGAGTTCTCATATAGTATCGGATGTGGGTTTTCGATTGCGCAGACTACGAAGGGTGCATTGCAGAGCAGGATAGAAAACCGCGTCGGATTTCTCATAAAGTATCGGATATTGGTTTTCGCTTGCGCAGACTACGAACAGTGCATTGCAGAGCAGGATAGGAAACCGCGTCGGAGTTCTCATATAGTATCGGATGTGGGTTTTCGCTTGCGCAGACTACGATCGGTGCATTGCAGAGCAGGATAGAAAACCGCGCTCGGAGTTCTCATAAAGTATCGGATATTGGTTTTCGGTTGCGCAGACTACGAAGGGTGCATTGCAGAGCAGGATAGAAAACCTCGTCGGAGTTCTCATATAGTATCGGATGTGGGTTTTCGCTTGCGCAGACTACGAACGGTGCATTGCAGAGCAGGATAGAAAACCGCGTCGGAGTTCTCATATAGTATCGGATGTGGGTTTTCGCTTGCGCAGACTACGAACGGTGCATTGCAGAGCAGGATAGAAAACCGCGTCGGAGTTCTCATATAGTATCGGATGTGGGTTTTCGCTTGCGCAGACTACGAACGCTGCATTGGAGAGCAGGGTAGAAAACCGCGTCGGAGTTCTCATATAGTTTTGGATGTGGGTTTTCGCTTGCGCAGACTACGAACGGTGCATTGCAGAGCAGGATAGAAAACCGTGTCGGAGTTCTCATATAGTATCGGATGTGGGTTTTCGCTTGCGCAGACTACGAATGGTGCATTGCAGAGCAGGATATAAAACCGCGTCGGAGTTCTCATACAGTATCGGATGTGGGTTTTCGGTTGCGCAGACTACGAACGGTGCATTGCAGAGCAGGATAGAAAACCGCGTCGGAGTTCTCATATAGTCTCGGATGTGGGTTTTCGCTTGCGCAGACTACGATCGGTGCAATGCAGAGCAGGATAGAAAACCGTGTCGGAGTTCTCATATAGTATCGGATGTGGGTTTTCGCTTGCGCAGACTACGAACGGTGCATTGCAGAGCAGGATAGAAAACCGCGTCGGAGTTCTCATATAGTATCGGATGTGGGTTTTCGCTTGCGCAGACTACGAACGGTGCATTGCAGAGCAGGATAGAAAACCGCGTCGGAGTTCTCATATAGTATCGGATGTGGGTTTTCGCTTGCGCAGACTACGAACGGTGCATTGGAGAGCAGGGTAGAAAACCGCGTCGGAGTTCTCATATAGTTTTGGATGTGGGTTTTCGCTTGCGCAGACTACGAACGGTGCATTGCAGAGAAGGATAGAAAACCGTGTCGGAGTTCTCATATAGTATCGGATGTGGGTTATCGCTTGCGCAGACTACGAATGGTGCATTGCAGAGCAGGATATAAAACCGCGTCGGAGTTCTCATACAGTATCGGATGTGGGTTTTCGGTTGCGCAGACTACGAACGGTGCATTGCAGAGCAGGATAGAAAACCGCGTCGGAGTTCTCATATAGTCTCGGATGTGGGTTTTCGCTTGCGCAGACTACGATCGGTGCAATGCAGAGCAGGATAGAAAACCGTGTCGGAGTTCTCATATAGTATCGGATGTGGGTTTTCGCTTGCGCAGACTACGAACGGTGCATTGCAGAGCAGAATAGAAAACCGCGTCGGAGTTCTCATATAGTATCGGATGTGGGTTTTCGCTTGCGCAGACTACGAACGGTGCATTGCAGAGCAGGATATAAAACCGCGTCGGAGTTCTCATATAGTATCGGATGTGGGTTTTCGGTTGCGCAGACTACGAACGGTGCATTGCAGAGCAGGATAGAAAACCGCGTCGGAGTTCTCATATAGTCTCGGATGTGGGTTTTCGCTTGCGCAGACTACGATCGGTGCAATGCAGAGCAGGATAGAAAACCGTGTCGGAGTTCTCATATAGTATCGGATGTGGGTTTTCGCTTGCGCTGACTACGAACGGTGCATTGAGGAGCAGGATAGAAAACCGCGTCGGAGTTCTCATATAGTATCGGATGTGGGTTTTCGCTTGCGCAGACTACGATCGGTGCATTGCAGAGCAGGATAGAAAACCGCGTCGGAGTTCTCATATAGTATCGGATATGGGTTTTCGCTTGCGCAGACTACGAACGGTGCATTGCAGAGCAGGATAGAAAACCGCGTCGGAGTTCTCATATAGTATCGGATGTGGGTTTTCGCTTGCGCAGAATACGAACGGTGCATTGGAGAGCAGGGTAGAAAACCGCGTCGGAGTTCTCATATAGTTTTGGATGTGGGTTTTCGCTTGCGCAGACTACGAACGGTGCATTGCAGAGCAGGATAGAAAACCGCGTCGGAGTTCTCATATAGTATCGGATGTGGGTTTTCGCTTGCGCAGACTACGAACGGTGCATTGCAGAGCAGGAGATAAAACCGCGTCGGAGTTCTCATATAGTATCGGATGTGGGTTTTCGCTTGCGCAGACTACGCACGGTGCATTGCAGAGCAGGATAGAAAACCGCGTCGGAGTTCTCTTATAGTATCGGATGTGGGTTTTCGCTTGCACAGACTACGATCGGTGCATTGCAGAGCAGGGTAGAAAACCGCGTCGGAGTTCTCATATAGTATCGGATGTGGGTTTTCACTTGCGCAGACTACGAACGGTGCATTGGAGAGCAGGATAGAAAACCGCGTCGGAGTTCTCATATAGTATCGGATGTGGGTTTTCGCTTGCGCAGACTACGCACGGCGCATTGCAGAGCAGGATAGAAAACCGCGTCGGAGTTTTCATATAGTATCGGATATGGGTTTTCGCTTGAGCAGACTACGAACGGTGCATTGCAGAGCAGGATAGAAAACCGCGTCGGAGTTCTCATATAGTATCGGATGTGGGTTTTCGCTTGCGCAGACTACGAACGGTGCATTGGAGAGCAGGGTAGAAAACCGCGTCGGAGTTCTCATATAGTATCGAATGTGGGTTTTCGCGTGCGCAGACTACGAACGGTGCATTGCAGAGCAGGATAAAAAACCGCGTCGGAGTTCTCATATAGTATCGGATGTGGGTTTTCGCTTGCGCAGACTACGAACGGTGCATTGCAGAGCAGGATAAAAATCCGCGTCGGAGTTCTCATATAGTATCGGATGTGGGTTTTCGCTTGCGCAGACTACGAACGGTGCATTGCAGAGCAGGATAGAAAACCGCGTCGGAGTTCTCATATAGTATCGGATGTGGGTTTTCGATTGCGCAGACTACGAAGGGTGCATTGCAGAGCAGGATAGAAAACCGCGTCGGATTTCTCATAAAGTATCGGATATTGGTTTTCGCTTGCGCAGACTACGAACAGTGCATTGCAGAGCAGGATAGGAAACCGCGTCGGAGTTCTCATATAGTATCGGATGTGGGTTTTCGCTTGCGCAGACTACGATCGGTGCATTGCAGAGCAGGATAGAAAACCGCGCTCGGAGTTCTCATAAAGTATCGGATATTGGTTTTCGGTTGCGCAGACTACGAAGGGTGCATTGCAGAGCAGGATAGAAAACCTCGTCGGAGTTCTCATATAGTATCGGATGTGGGTTTTCGCTTGCGCAGACTACGAACGGTGCATTGCAGAGCAGGATAGAAAACCGCGTCGGAGTTCTCATATAGTATCGGATGTGGGTTTTCGCTTGCGCAGACTACGAACGGTGCATTGCAGAGCAGGATAGAAAACCGCGTCGGAGTTCTCATATAGTATCGGATGTGGGTTTTCGCTTGCGCAGACTACGAACGGTGCATTGCAGAGCAGGATAGAAAACCTCGTCGGAGTTCTCATATAGTATCGGATGTGGGTTTTCGCTTGCGCAGACTACGAACGGTGCATTGCAGAGCAGGATAGAAAACCGCGTCGAAGTTCTCATATAGTATCGGATGTGGGTTTTCGCTTGCGCAGACTACGAACGGTGCATTGCAGAGCAGGATAGAAAACCGCGTCGGAGTTCTCATATAGTATCGGATGTGGGTTTTCGGTTGCGCAGACTACGAACGGTGCATTGCAGAGCAGGATAAAAAACCGCGTCGGAGTTCTCATATAGTATCGGATGTGGGTTTTCGCTTGCGCAGACTACGAACGGTGCATTGCAGAGCAGGATAAAAATCCGCGTCGGAGTTCTCATATAGTATCGGATGTGGGTTTTCGCTTGCGCAGACTACGAACGGTGCATTGCAGAGCAGGATAGGAAACCGCGTCGGAGGTCTTTATAGAATCGGATGTGGGTTTTCGCTTGCGCAGACTACGAACGGTGCATTGCAGAGCAGGATAGAAAACCGCGTCGGATTTCTCATAAAGTATCGGATATTGGTTTTCGCTTGCGCAGACTACGAACAGTGCATTGCAGAGCAGGATAGGAAACCGCGTCGGAGTTCTCATATAGTATCGGATGTGGGTTTTCGCTTGCGCAGACTACGATCGGTGCATTGCAGAGCAGGATAGAAAACCGCGCTCGGAGTTCTCATAAAGTATCGGATATTGGTTTTCGCTTGCGCAGACTGCGAATAGTGCATTGCAGAGCAGGATAGAAAACCGCGCTCGGAGTTCTCATAAAGTATCGGATATTGGTTTTCGCTTGCGCTGACTGCGAATAGTGCATTGCAGAGCAGGATAAAAAACCGCGTTGGAGTTCTCATATAGTATCGGATGTGGGTTTTCGATTGCGCAGACTACGAAGGGTGCATTGCAGAGCAGGATAGAAAACCTCGTCGGAGTTCTCATATAGTATCGGATGTGGGTTTTCGCTTGCGCAGACTACGAACGGTGCATTGCAGAGCAGGATAGAAAACCGCGTCGAAGTTCTCATATAGTATCGGATGTGGGTTTTCGCTTGCGCAGACTACGAACGGTGCATTGCAGAGCAGGATAGAAAACCGCGTCGGAGTTCTCATATAGTATCGGATGTGGGTTTTCGGTTGCGCAGACTACGAACGGTGCATTGCAGAGCAGGATAAAAAACCGCGTCGGAGTTCTCATATAGTATCGGATGTGGGTTTTCGCTTGCGCAGACTACGAACGGTGCATTGCAGAGCAGGATAAAAATCCGCGTCGGAGTTCTCATATAGTATCGGATGTGGGTTTTCGCTTGCGCAGACTACGAACGGTGCATTGCAGAGCAGGATAGGAAACCGCGTCGGAGGTCTTTATAGAATCGGATGTGGGTTTTCGCTTGCGCAGACTACGAACGGTGCATTGCAGAGCAGGATAGAAAACCGCGTCGGATTTCTCATAAAGTATCGGATATTGGTTTTCGCTTGCGCAGACTACGAACAGTGCATTGCAGAGCAGGATAGGAAACCGCGTCGGAGTTCTCATATAGTATCGGATGTGGGTTTTCGCTTGCGCAGACTACGATCGGTGCATTGCAGAGCAGGATAGAAAACCGCGCTCGGAGTTCTCATAAAGTATCGGATATTGGTTTTCGCTTGCGCAGACTGCGAATAGTGCATTGCAGAGCAGGATAAAAAACCGCGGCGGAGTTCTCATATAGTATCGGATGTGGGTTTTCGATTGCGCAGACTACGAAGGGTGCATTGCAGAGCAGGATAGAAAACCGCGTCGGATTTCTCATAAAGTATCGGATATTGGTTTTCGCTTGCGCAGACTACGAACAGTGCATTGCAGAGCAGGATAGGAAACCGCGTCGGAGTTCTCATATAGTATCGGATGTGGGTTTTCGCTTGCGCAGACTACGATCGGTGCATTGCAGAGCAGGATAGAAAACCGCGCTCGGAGTTCTCATAAAGTATCGGATATTGGTTTTCGGTTGCGCAGACTACGAAGGGTGCATTGCAGAGCAGGATAGAAAACCTCGTCGGAGTTCTCATATAGTATCGGATGTGGGTTTTCGCTTGCGCAGACTACGAACGGTGCATTGCAGAGCAGGATAGAAAACCGCGTCGGAGTTCTCATATAGTATCGGATGTGGGTTTTCGCTTGCGCAGACTACGAACGGTGCATTGCAGAGCAGGATAGAAAACCGCGTCGGAGTTCTCATATAGTATCGGATGTGGGTTTTCGCTTGCGCAGACTACGAACGCTGCATTGGAGAGCAGGGTAGAAAACCGCGTCGGAGTTCTCATATAGTTTTGGATGTGGGTTTTCGCTTGCGCAGACTACGAACGGTGCATTGCAGAGCAGGATAGAAAACCGTGTCGGAGTTCTCATATAGTATCGGATGTGGGTTTTCGCTTGCGCAGACTACGAATGGTGCATTGCAGAGCAGGATATAAAACCGCGTCGGAGTTCTCATACAGTATCGGATGTGGGTTTTCGGTTGCGCAGACTACGAACGGTGCATTGCAGAGCAGGATAGAAAACCGCGTCGGAGTTCTCATATAGTCTCGGATGTGGGTTTTCGCTTGCGCAGACTACGATCGGTGCAATGCAGAGCAGGATAGAAAACCGTGTCGGAGTTCTCATATAGTATCGGATGTGGGTTTTCGCTTGCGCAGACTACGAACGGTGCATTGCAGAGCAGGATAGAAAACCGCGTCGGAGTTCTCATATAGTATCGGATGTGGGTTTTCGCTTGCGCAGACTACGAACGGTGCATTGCAGAGCAGGATAGAAAACCGCGTCGGAGTTCTCATATAGTATCGGATGTGGGTTTTCGCTTGCGCAGACTACGAACGGTGCATTGGAGAGCAGGGTAGAAAACCGCGTCGGAGTTCTCATATAGTTTTGGATGTGGGTTTTCGCTTGCGCAGACTACGAACGGTGCATTGCAGAGAAGGATAGAAAACCGTGTCGGAGTTCTCATATAGTATCGGATGTGGGTTATCGCTTGCGCAGACTACGAATGGTGCATTGCAGAGCAGGATATAAAACCGCGTCGGAGTTCTCATACAGTATCGGATGTGGGTTTTCGGTTGCGCAGACTACGAACGGTGCATTGCAGAGCAGGATAGAAAACCGCGTCGGAGTTCTCATATAGTCTCGGATGTGGGTTTTCGCTTGCGCAGACTACGATCGGTGCAATGCAGAGCAGGATAGAAAACCGTGTCGGAGTTCTCATATAGTATCGGATGTGGGTTTTCGCTTGCGCAGACTACGAACGGTGCATTGCAGAGCAGAATAGAAAACCGCGTCGGAGTTCTCATATAGTATCGGATGTGGGTTTTCGCTTGCGCAGACTACGAACGGTGCATTGCAGAGCAGGATATAAAACCGCGTCGGAGTTCTCATATAGTATCGGATGTGGGTTTTCGGTTGCGCAGACTACGAACGGTGCATTGCAGAGCAGGATAGAAAACCGCGTCGGAGTTCTCATATAGTCTCGGATGTGGGTTTTCGCTTGCGCAGACTACGATCGGTGCAATGCAGAGCAGGATAGAAAACCGTGTCGGAGTTCTCATATAGTATCGGATGTGGGTTTTCGCTTGCGCTGACTACGAACGGTGCATTGAGGAGCAGGATAGAAAACCGCGTCGGAGTTCTCATATAGTATCGGATGTGGGTTTTCGCTTGCGCAGACTACGATCGGTGCATTGCAGAGCAGGATAGAAAACCGCGTCGGAGTTCTCATATAGTATCGGATATGGGTTTTCGCTTGCGCAGACTACGAACGGTGCATTGCAGAGCAGGATAGAAAACCGCGTCGGAGTTCTCATATAGTATCGGATGTGGGTTTTCGCTTGCGCAGAATACGAACGGTGCATTGGAGAGCAGGGTAGAAAACCGCGTCGGAGTTCTCATATAGTTTTGGATGTGGGTTTTCGCTTGCGCAGACTACGAACGGTGCATTGCAGAGCAGGATAGAAAACCGCGTCGGAGTTCTCATATAGTATCGGATGTGGGTTTTCGCTTGCGCAGACTACGAACGGTGCATTGCAGAGCAGGAGATAAAACCGCGTCGGAGTTCTCATATAGTATCGGATGTGGGTTTTCGCTTGCGCAGACTACGCACGGTGCATTGCAGAGCAGGATAGAAAACCGCGTCGGAGTTCTCTTATAGTATCGGATGTGGGTTTTCGCTTGCACAGACTACGATCGGTGCATTGCAGAGCAGGGTAGAAAACCGCGTCGGAGTTCTCATATAGTATCGGATGTGGGTTTTCACTTGCGCAGACTACGAACGGTGCATTGGAGAGCAGGATAGAAAACCGCGTCGGAGTTCTCATATAGTATCGGATGTGGGTTTTCGCTTGCGCAGACTACGCACGGCGCATTGCAGAGCAGGATAGAAAACCGCGTCGGAGTTTTCATATAGTATCGGATATGGGTTTTCGCTTGAGCAGACTACGAACGGTGCATTGCAGAGCAGGATAGAAAACCGCGTCGGAGTTCTCATATAGTATCGGATGTGGGTTTTCGCTTGCGCAGACTACGAACGGTGCATTGGAGAGCAGGGTAGAAAACCGCGTCGGAGTTCTCATATAGTATCGAATGTGGGTTTTCGCGTGCGCAGACTACGAACGGTGCATTGCAGAGCAGGATAAAAAACCGCGTCGGAGTTCTCATATAGTATCGGATGTGGGTTTTCGCTTGCGCAGACTACGAACGGTGCATTGCAGAGCAGGATAAAAATCCGCGTCGGAGTTCTCATATAGTATCGGATGTGGGTTTTCGCTTGCGCAGACTACGAACGGTGCATTGCAGAGCAGGATAGAAAACCGCGTCGGAGTTCTCATATAGTATCGGATGTGGGTTTTCGCTTGCGCAGAATACGAACGGTGCATTGGAGAGCAGGGTAGAAAACCGCGTCGGAGTTCTCATATAGTTTTGGATGTGGGTTTTCGCTTGCGCAGACTACGAACGGTGCATTGCAGAGCAGGATAGAAAACCGCGTCGGAGTTCTCATATAGTATCGGATGTGGGTTTTCGCTTGCGCAGACTACGAACGGTGCATTGCAGAGCAGGATATAAAACCGCGTCGGAGTTCTCATATAGTATCGGATGTGGGTTTTCGCTTGCGCAGACTACGCACGGTGGATTGCAGAGCAGGATAGAAAACCGCGTCGGAGTTCTCATATAGTATCGGATGTGGGTTTTCGCTTGCGCAGACTACGCACGGTGCATTGCAGAGCAGGATAGAAAACCGCGTCGGAGTTCTCATATAGTATCGGATGTGGGTTTTCGCTTGCGCAGAATACGAACGGTGCATTGGAGAGCAGGGTAGAAAACCGCGTCGGAGTTCTCATATAGTTTTGGATGTGGGTTTTCGCTTGCGCAGACTACGAACGGTGCATTGCAGAGCAGGATAGAAAACCGCGTCGGGGTTCTGATATAGTATCGGATGTGGGCTTTCGCTTGCGCAGACTACGAACGGTGCATTGCAGAGCAGGATAGAAAACCGCGTCGGAGTTCTCATATAGTATCGGATGTGGGTTTTCGCTTGCGCAGACTGCGAATGGTGCATTGCAGAGCAGGATAGAAAACCGCGTCGGAGTTCTCATATAGTATCGAATGTGGGTTTTCGCTTGCGCAGACTACGAACGGTGCATTGCAGAGCAGGATAAAAAACCGCGTCGGAGTTCTCATATAGTATCGGATGTGGGTTTTCGCTTGCGCAGACTACGAACGGTGCATTGCAGAGCAGGATAAAAATCCGCGTCGGAGTTCTCATATAGTATCGGATGTGGGTTTTCGCTTGCGCAGACTACGAACGGTGCATTGCAGAGCAGGATAGCAAACCGCGTCGGAGTTCTCTATAGAATCGGATGTGGGTTTTCGCTTGCGCAGACTACGAACGGTGCATTGCAGAGCAGGATAGAAAACCGCGTCGGATTTCTCATAAAGTATCGGATATTGGTTTTCGCTTGCGCAGACTACGAACAGTGCATTGCAGAGCAGGATAGGAAACCGCGTCGGAGTTCTCATATAGTATCGGATGTGGGTTTTCGCTTGCGCAGACTACGATCGGTGCATTGCAGAGCAGGATAGAAAACCGCGCTCGGAGTTCTCATAAAGTATCGGATATTGGTTTTCGCTTGCGCTGACTGCGAATAGTGCATTGCAGAGCAGGATAAAAAACCGCGTTGGAGTTCTCATATAGTATCGGATGTGGGTTTTCGATTGCGCAGACTACGAAGGGTGCATTGCAGAGCAGGATAGAAAACCTCGTCGGAGTTCTCATATAGTATCGGATGTGGGTTTTCGCTTGCGCAGACTACGAACGGTGCATTGCAGAGCAGGATAGAAAACCGCGTCGAAGTTCTCATATAGTATCGGATGTGGGTTTTCGCTTGCGCAGACTACGAACGGTGCATTGCAGAGCAGGATAGAAAACCGCGTCGGAGTTCTCATATAGTATCGGATGTGGGTTTTCGGTTGCGCAGACTACGAACGGTGCATTGCAGAGCAGGATAAAAAACCGCGTCGGAGTTCTCATATAGTATCGGATGTGGGTTTTCGCTTGCGCAGACTACGAACGGTGCATTGCAGAGCAGGATAAAAATCCGCGTCGGAGTTCTCATATAGTATCGGATGTGGGTTTTCGCTTGCGCAGACTACGAACGGTGCATTGCAGAGCAGGATAGGAAACCGCGTCGGAGTTCTTTATAGAATCGGATGTGGGTTTTCGCTTGCGCAGACTACGAACGGTGCATTGCAGAGCAGGATAGAAAACCGCGTCGGATTTCTCATAAAGTATCGGATATTGGTTTTCGCTTGCGCAGACTACGAACAGTGCATTGCAGAGCAGGATAGGAAACCGCGTCGGAGTTCTCGTATAGTATCGGATGTGGGTTTTCGCTTGCGCAGACTACGATCGGTGCATTGCAGAGCAGGATAGAAAACCGCGCTCGGAGTTCTCATAAAGTATCGGATATTGGTTTTCGCTTGCGCAGACTGCGAATAGTGCATTGCAGAGCAGGACAAAAAACCGCGGCGGAGTTCTCATATAGTATCGGATGTGGGTTTTCGATTGCGCAGACTACGAAGGGTGCATTGCAGAGCAGGATAGAAAACCTCGTCGGAGTTCTCATATAGTATCGGATGTGGGTTTTCGCTTGCGCAGACTACGAACGGTGCATTGCAGAGCAGGATAGAAAACCGCGTCGAAGTTCTCATATAGTATCGGATGTGGGTTTTCGCTTGCGCAGACTACGAACGGTGCATTGCAGAGCAGGATAGAAAACCGCGTCGGAGTTCTCATATAGTCTCGGATGTGGGTTTTCGGTTGCGCAGACTACGAACGGTGCATTGCAGAGCAGGATAGAAAACCGCGTCGGAGTTCTCATATAGTCTCGGATGTGGGTTTTCGGTTGCGCAGACTACGAAGGGTGCATTGCAGAGCAGGATAGAAAACCTCGTCGGAGTTCTCATATAGTATCGGATGTGGGTTTTCGCTTGCGCAGACTACGAACGGTGCATTGCAGAGCAGGATAGAAAACCGCGTCGGAGTTCTCATATAGTATCGGATGTGGGTTTTCGCTTGCGCAGACTACGAACGGTGCATTGCAGAGCAGGATAGAAAACCGCGTCGGAGTTCTCATATAGTATCGGATGTGGGTTTTCGCTTGCGCAGACTACGAACGGTGCATTGGAGAGCAGGGTAGAAAACCGCGTCGGAGTTCTCATATAGTTTTGGATGTGGGTTTTCGCTTGCGCAGACTACGAACGGTGCATTGCAGAGCAGGATAGAAAACCGTGTCGGAGTTCTCATATAGTATCGGATGTGGGTTTTCGCTTGCGCAGACTACGAATGGTGCATTGCAGAGCAGGATATAAAACCGCGTCGGAGTTCTCATACAGTATCGGATGTGGGTTTTCGGTTGCGCAGACTACGAACGGTGCATTGCAGAGCAGGATAGAAAACCGCGTCGGAGTTCTCATATAGTCTCGGATGTGGGTTTTCGCTTGCGCAGACTACGATCGGTGCAATGCAGAGCAGGATAGAAAACCGTGTCGGAGTTCTCATATAGTATCGGATGTGGGTTTTCGCTTGCGCAGACTACGAACGGTGCATTGCAGAGCAGAATAGAAAACCGCGTCGGAGTTCTCATATAGTATCGGATGTGGGTTTTCGCTTGCGCAGACTACGAACGGTGCATTGCAGAGCAGGATATAAAACCGCGTCGGAGTTCTCATATAGTATCGGATGTGGGTTTTCGGTTGCGCAGACTACGAACGGTGCATTGCAGAGCAGGATAGAAAACCGCGTCGGAGTTCTCATATAGTCTCGGATGGGGGTTTTCGCTTGCGCAGACTACGATCGGTGCAATGCAGAGCAGGATAGAAAACCGTGTCGGAGTTCTCATATAGTATCGGATGTGGGTTTTCGCTTGCGCTGACTACGAACGGTGCATTGAGGAGCAGGATAGAAAACCGCGTCGGAGTTCTCATATAGTATCGGATGTGGGTTTTCGCTTGCGCTGACTACGATCGGTGCATTGCAGAGCAGGATAGAAAACCGCGTCGGAGTTCTCATATAGTATCGGATATGGGTTTTCGCTTGAGCAGACTACGAACGGTGCATTGCAGAGCAGGATAGAAAACCGCGTCGGAGTTCTCATATAGTATCGGATGTGGGTTTTCGCTTGCGCAGAATACGAACGGTGCATTGGAGAGCAGGGTAGAAAACCGCGTCGGAGTTCTCATATAGTTTTGGATGTGGGTTTTCGCTTGCGCAGACTACGAACGGTGCATTGCAGAGCAGGATAGAAAACCGCGTCGGAGTTCTCATATAGTATCGGATGTGGGTTTTCGCTTGCGCAGACTACGAACGGTGCATTGCAGAGCAGGATATAAAACCGCGTCGGAGTTCTCATATAGTATCGGATGTGGGTTTTCGCTTGCGCAGACTACGCACGGTGCATTGCAGAGCAGGATAGAAAACCGCGTCGGAGTTCTCTTATAGTATCGGATGTGGGTTTTCGCTTGCACAGACTACGATCGGTGCATTGCAGAGCAGGGTAGAAAACCGCGTCGGAGTTCTCATATAGTATCGGATGTGGGTTTTCACTTGCGCAGACTACGAACGGTGCATTGGAGAGCAGGATAGAAAACCGCGTCGGAGTTCTCATATAGTGTCGGATGTGGGTTTTCGCTTGCGCAGACTACGCACGGCGCATTGCAGAGCAGGATAGAAAACCGCGTCGGAGTTTTCATATAGTATCGGATATGGGTTTTCGCTTGAGCAGACTACGAACGGTGCATTGCAGAGCAGGATAGAAAACCGCGTCGGAGTTCTCATATAGTATCGGATGTGGGTTTTCGCTTGCGCAGACTACGAACGGTGCATTGGAGAGCAGGGTAGAAAACCGCGTCGGAGTTCTCATATAGTTTTGGATGTGGGTTTTCGCTTGCGCAGACTACGAACGGTGCATTGCAGAGCAGGATAGAAAACCGCGTCGGAGTTCTCATATAGTATCGGATGTGGGTTTTCGCTTGCGCAGACTACGAACGGTGCATTATGAGCAGGATATAAAACCGCGTCGGAGTTCTCATATAGTATCGGATGTGGGTTTTCGCTTGCGCAGACTACGCACGGTGCATTGCAGAGCAGGATAGAAAACCGCGTCGGAGTTCTCATATAGTATCGGATGTGGGTTTTCACTTGCGCAGACTACGATCGGTGCATTGCAGAGCAGCATAGAAAACCGCGTCGGAGTTCTCTTATAGTATCGGATGTGGGTTTTCGCTTGCACAGACTACGATCGGTGCATTGCAGAGCAGGGTAGAAAACCGCGTCGGAGTTCTCATATAGTATCGGATGTGGGTTTTCGCTTGCGTAGACTAGGAACGGTGCATTGGAGAGCAGGATAGAAAACCGCGTCGGAGTTTTCATATAGTATCCGATGTGGGATTTCGCTTGCGCAGACTACGAACGGTGCATTGCAGAGCAGGATAGAAGACCGCGTCGGAGTTCTCATAAAGTATCGGATATTGGTTTTCGCTTGCGCAGACTACGAACGGTGCATTGGAGAGCAGGATAGAAAGCCGCGTCGGAGTTCTCATATAGTATCGTATGTGGGTTTTCGCTTGCGCAGACTACACACGGTGCATTGCAGAGCAGGATAGAAAACCGCGTCGGAGTTCTCATATAGTATCAGATGTGGGCTTTCGCTTGCGCAGACTACGAACGGTGCATTGCAGAGCAGGATAGAAAACCGCGTCGGGGTTCTGATATAGTATCGGATGTGGGCTTTCGCTTGCGCAGACTACGAACGGTGCATTGCAGAGCAGGATAGAAAACCGCGTCGGAGTTCTCATATAGTATCGGATGTGGGTTTTCGCTTGCGCAGACTGCGAACGGTGCATTGCAGAGCAGGATAGAAAACCGCGTCGGAGTTCTCATATAGTATCGAATGTGGGTTTTCGCTTGCGCAGACTACGAACGGTGCATTGCAGAGCAGGATAAAAAACCGCGTCGGAGTTCTCATATAGTATCGGATGTGGGTTTTCGCTTGCGCAGACTACGAACGGTGCATTGCAGAGCAGGATAAAAATCCGCGTCGGAGTTCTCATATAGTATCGGATGTGGGTTTTCGCTTGCGCAGACTACGAACGGTGCATTGCAGAGCAGGATAGAAAACCGCGTCGGAGTTCTCTATAGAATCGGATGTGGGTTTTCGCTTGCGCAGACTACGAACGGTGCATTGCAGAGCAGGATAGAAAACCGCGTCGGATTTCTCATAAAGTATCGGATATTGGTTTTCGCTTGCGCAGACTACGAACAGTGCATTGCAGAGCAGGATAGGAAACCGCGTCGGAGTTCTCATATAGTATCGGATGTGGGTTTTCGCTTGCGCAGACTACGATCGGTGCATTGCAGAGCAGGATAGAAAACCGCGGTCGGAGTTCTCATAAAGTATCGGATATTGGTTTTCGCTTGCGCAGACTGCGAATAGTGCATTGCAGAGCAGGATAAAAAACCGCGTCGGAGTTCTCATATAGTATCGGATGTGGGTTTTCGATTGCGCAGACTACGAAGGGTGCATTGCAGAGCAGGATAGAAAACCTCGTCGGAGTTCTCATATAGTATCGGATGTGGGTTTTCGCTTGCGCAGACTACGAACGGTGCATTGCAGAGCAGGATAGAAAACCGCGTCGGAGTTCTCATATAGTATCGGATGTGGGTTTTCGCTTGCGCAGACTACGAACGGTGCATTGCAGAGCAGGATAGAAAACCGCGTCGGAGTTCTCATATAGTATCGGATGTGGGTTTTCGGTTGCGCAGACTACGAACGGTGCATTGCAGAGCAGGATAGAAAACCGCGTCGGAGTTCTCATATAGTCTCGGATGTGGGTTTTCGGTTGCGCAGACTCGAACGGTGCATTGCAGAGCAGGATAGAATACCGCGTCGGAGTTCTCATATAGTTTTGGATGTGGGTTTTCGCTTGCGCAGACAACGAACGGTGCATTGCAGAGCAGGATAGAAAACCGTGTCGGAGTTCTCATATAGTATCGGATGTGGGTTTTCGCTTGCGCAGACTACGAACGGTGCATTGCAGAGCAGGATATAAAACCGCGTCGGAGTTCTCATATAGTATCGGATGTGGGTTTTCGGTTGCGCAGACTACGAACGGTGCATTGCAGAGCAGGATAGAAAACCGCGTCGGAGTTCTCAGATAGTCTCGGATGTGGGTTTTCGCTTGCGCAGACTACGATCGGTGCAATGCAGAGCAGGATAGAAAACCGTGTCGGAGTTCTCATATAGTATCGGATGTGGGTTTTCGCTTGCGCAGACTGCGAACGGTGCATTGCAGTGCAGGATAGAAAACCGCGTCGGAGTTCTCATATAGTATCGAATGTGGGTTTTCGCTTGCGCAGACTACGAACGGTGCATTGCAGAGCAGGATAAAAAACCGCGTCGGAGTTCTCATATAGTATCGGATGTGGGTTTTCGCTTGCGCAGACTACGAACGGTGCATTGCAGAGCAGGATAAAAATCCGCGTCGGAGTTCTCATATAGTATCGGATGTGGGTTTTCGCTTGCGCAGACTACGAACGGTGCATTGCAGAGCAGGATAGAAAACCGCGTCGGAGTTCTCTATAGAATCGGATGTGGGTTTTCGCTTGCGCAGACTACGAACGGTGCATTGCAGAGCAGGATAGAAAACCGCGTCGGATTTCTCATAAAGTATCGGATATTGGTTTTCGCTTGCGCAGACTACGAACAGTGCATTGCAGAGCAGGATAGGAAACCGCGTCGGAGTTCTCGTATAGTATCGGATGTGGGTTTTCGCTTGCGCAGACTACGATCGGTGCATTGCAGAGCAGGATAAAAAACCGCGGTCGGAGTTCTCATAAAGTATCGGATATTGGTTTTCGCTTGCGCAGACTGCGAATAGTGCATTGCAGAGCAGGATAAAAAACCGCGTCGGAGTTCTCATATAGTATCGGATGTGGGTTTTCGATTGCGCAGACTACGAAGGGTGCATTGCAGAGCAGGATAGAAAACCTCGTCGGAGTTCTCATATAGTATCGGATGTGGGTTTTCGCTTGCGCAGACTACGAACGGTGCATTGCAGAGCAGGATAGAAAACCGCGTCGGAGTTCTCATATAGTATCGGATGTGGGTTTTCGCTTGCGCAGACTACGAACGGTGCATTGCAGAGCAGGATAGAAAACCGCGTCGGAGTTCTCATATAGTATCGGATGTGGGTTTTCGGTTGCGCAGACTACGAACGGTGCATTGCAGAGCAGGATAGAAAACCGCGTCGGAGTTCTCATATAGTCTCGGATGTGGGTTTTCGGTTGCGCAGACTCGAACGGTGCATTGCAGAGCAGGATAGAAAACCGCGTCGGAGTTCTCATATTGTCTCGGATGTGGGTTTTCGGTTGCGCAGACTACGAAGGGTGCATTGCAGAGCAGGATAGAAAACCTCGTCGGAGTTCTCATATAGTATCGGATGTGGGTTTTCGCTTGCGCAGACTACGAACGGTGCATTGCAGAGCAGGATAGGAAACCGCGTCGGAGTTCTCATATAGTATCGGATGTGGGTTTTCGCTTGCGCAGACTACGATCGGTGCATTGCAGAGCAGGATAAAAAACCGCGGTCGGAGTTCTCATAAAGTATCGGATATTGGTTTTCGCTTGCGCAGACTGCGAATAGTGCATTGCAGAGCAGGATAAAAAACCGCGTCGGAGTTCTCATATAGTATCGGATGTGGGTTTTCGATTGCGCAGACTACGAAGGGTGCATTGCAGAGCAGGATAGAAAACCGCGTCGGAGTTCTCATATAGTATCGGATGTGGGTTTTCGCTTGCGCAGACTACGAACGGTGCATTGCAGAGCAGGATAAAAATCCGCGTCGGAGTTCTCATATAGTATCGGATGTGGGTTTTCGCTTGCGCAGACTACGAACGGTGCATTGCAGAGCAGGATAGAAAACCGCGTCGGAGTTCTCTATAGAATCGGATGTGGGTTTTCGCTTGCGCAGACTATGAACGGTGCATTGCAGAGCAGGATAGAAAACAGCGTCGGATTTCTCATAAAGTATCGGATATTGGTTTTCGCTTGCGCAGACTACGAACAGTGCATTGCAGAGCAGGATAGGAAACCGCGTCGGAGTTCTCATATAGTATCGGATGTGGGTTTTCGGTTGCGCAGACTCGAACGGTGCATTGCAGAGCAGGATAGAAAACCGCGTCGGAGTTCTCATATTGTCTCGGATGTGGGTTTTCGGTTGCGCAGACTACGAAGGGTGCATTGCAGAGCAGGATAGAAAACCTCGTCGGAGTTCTCATATAGTATCGGATGTGGGTTTTAGCTTGCGCAGACTACGAACGGTGCATTGCAGAGCAGGATAGAAAACCGCGTCGGAGTTCTCATATAGTATCGGATGTGGGTTTTCGGTTGCGCAGACTACGAACGGTGCATTGCAGAGCAGGATAGAAAACCGCGTCGGAGTTCTCATATAGTCTCGGATGTGGGTTTTCGGTTGCGCAGACTCGAACGGTGCATTGCAGAGCAGGATAGAAAACCGCGTCGGAGTTCTCATATTGTCTCGGATGTGGGTTTTCGGTTGCGCAGACTACGAAGGGTGCATTGCAGAGCAGGATAGAAAACCTCGTCGGATTTCTCATAAAGTATCGGATATTGGTTTTCGCTTGCGCAGACTACGAACGGTGCATTGCAGAGCAGGATATAAAACCGCGTCGGAGTTCTCATATAGTATCGGATGTGGGTTTTCGGTTGCGCAGACTACGAACGGTGCATTGCAGAGCAGGATATAAAACCGCGTCGGAGTTCTCATATAGTATCGGATGTGGGTTTTCGCTTGCGCAGACTACGAACGGTGCATTGGAGAGCAGGGTAGAAAACCGCGTCGGAGTTCTCATATAGTTTTGGATGTGGGTTTTCGCTTGCGCAGACTACGAACGGTGCATTGCAGAGCAGGATAGAAAACCGCGTCGGAGTTCTCATATAGTATCGGATGTGGGTTTTCGCTTGCGCAGACTACGAACGGTGCATTATGAGCAGGATATAAAACCGCGTCGGAGTTCTCATATAGTATCGGATGTGGGTTTTCGCTTGCGCAGACTACGCACGGTGCATTGCAGAGCAGGATAGAAAACCGCGTCGGAGTTCTCATATAGTATCGGATGTGGGTTTTCACTTGCGCAGACTACGATCGGTGCATTGCAGAGCAGCATAGAAAACCGCGTCGGAGTTCTCTTATAGTATCGGATGTGGGTTTTCGCTTGCACAGACTACGATCGGTGCATTGCAGAGCAGGGTAGAAAACCGCGTCGGAGTTCTCATATAGTATCGGATGTGGGTTTTCGCTTGCGTAGACTAGGAACGGTGCATTGGAGAGCAGGATAGAAAACCGCGTCGGAGTTTTCATATAGTATCCGATGTGGGATTTCGCTTGCGCAGACTACGAACGGTGCATTGCAGAGCAGGATAGAAGACCGCGTCGGAGTTCTCATAAAGTATCGGATATTGGTTTTCGCTTGCGCAGACTACGAACGGTGCATTGGAGAGCAGGATAGAAAGCCGCGTCGGAGTTCTCATATAGTATCGTATGTGGGTTTTCGCTTGCGCAGACTACACACGGTGCATTGCAGAGCAGGATAGAAAACCGCGTCGGAGTTCTCATATAGTATCGGATGTGGGTTTTCGGTTGCGCAGACTACGAACGGTGCATTGCAGAGCAGGATAGAAAACCGCGTCGGAGTTCTCATATAGTCTCGGATGTGGGTTTTCGCTTGCGCAGACTACGATCGGTGCAATGCAGAGCAGGATAGAAAACCGTGTCGGAGTTCTCATATAGTATCGGATGTGGGTTTTCGCTTGCGCAGACTGCGAACGGTGCATTGCAGTGCAGGATAGAAAACCGCGTCGGAGTTCTCATATAGTATCGAATGTGGGTTTTCGCTTGCGCAGACTACGAACGGTGCATTGCAGAGCAGGATAAAAAACCGCGTCGGAGTTCTCATATAGTATCGGATGTGGGTTTTCGCTTGCGCAGACTACGAACGGTGCATTGCAGAGCAGGATAAAAATCCGCGTCGGAGTTCTCATATAGTATCGGATGTGGGTTTTCGCTTGCGCAGACTACGAACGGTGCATTGCAGAGCAGGATAGAAAACCGCGTCGGAGTTCTCTATAGAATCGGATGTGGGTTTTCGCTTGCGCAGACTACGAACGGTGCATTGCAGAGCTGGATAGAAAACCGCGTCGGATTTCTCATAAAGTATCGGATATTGGTTTTCGCTTGCGCAGACTACGAACAGTGCATTGCAGAGCAGGATAGGAAACCGCGTCGGAGTTCTCATATAGTATCGGATGTGGGTTTTCGCTTGCGCAGACTACGATCGGTGCATTGCAGAGCAGGATAAAAAACCGCGGTCGGAGTTCTCATAAAGTATCGGATATTGGTTTTCGCTTGCGCAGACTGCGAATAGTGCATTGCAGAGCAGGATAAAAAACCGCGTCGGAGTTCTCATATAGTATCGGATGTGGGTTTTCGATTGCGCAGACTACGAAGGGTGCATTGCAGAGCAGGATAGAAAACCTCGTCGGAGTTCTCATATAGTATCGGATGTGGGTTTTCGCTTGCGCAGACTACGAACGGTGCATTGCAGAGCAGGATAGAAAACCGCGTCGGAGTTCTCATATAGTATCGGATGTGGGTTTTCGCTTGCGCAGACTACGAACGGTGCATTGCAGAGCAGGATAGAAAACCGCGTCGGAGTTCTCATATAGTATCGGATGTGGGTTTTCGGTTGCGCAGACTACGAACGGTGCATTGCAGAGCAGGATAGAAAACCGCGTCGGAGTTCTCATATAGTCTCGGATGTGGGTTTTCGGTTGCGCAGACTCGAACGGTGCATTGCAGAGCAGGATAGAAAACCGCGTCGGAGTTCTCATATTGTCTCGGATGTGGGTTTTCGGTTGCGCAGACTACGAAGGGTGCATTGCAGAGCAGGATAGAAAACCTCGTCGGAGTTCTCATATAGTATCGGATGTGGGTTTTCGCTTGCGCAGACTACGAACGGTGCATTGCAGAGCAGGATAGAAAACCGCGTCGGAGTTCTCATATAGTATCGGATGTGGGTTTTCGCTTGCGCAGACTACGAACGGTGCATTGCAGAGCAGGATAGAAAACCGCGTCGGAGTTCTCATATAGTATCGGATGTGGGTTTTCGGTTGCGCAGACTACGAACGGTGCATTGCAGAGCAGGATAGAAAACCGCGTCGGAGTTCTCATAAAGTATCGGATATTGGTTTTCGCTTGCGCAGACTGCGAATAGTGCATTGCAGAGCAGGATAAAAAACCGCGTCGGAGTTCTCATATAGTATCGGATGTGGGTTTTCGATTGCGCAGACTACGAAGGGTGCATTGCAGAGCAGGATAGAAAACCGCGTCGGAGTTCTCATATAGTATCGGATGTGGGTTTTCGCTTGCGCAGACTACGAACGGTGCATTGCAGAGCAGGATAAAAATCCGCGTCGGAGTTCTCATATAGTATCGGATGTGGGTTTTCGCTTGCGCAGACTACGAACGGTGCATTGCAGAGCAGGATAGAAAACCGCGTCGGAGTTCTCTATAGAATCGGATGTGGGTTTTCGCTTGCGCAGACTATGAACGGTGCATTGCAGAGCAGGATAGAAAACCGCGTCGGATTTCTCATAAAGTATCGGATATTGGTTTTCGCTTGCGCAGACTACGAACAGTGCATTGCAGAGCAGGATAGGAAACCGCGTCGGAGTTCTCATATAGTATCGGATGTGGGTTTTCGCTTGCGCAGACTACGATCGGTGCATTGCAGAGCAGGATAAAAAACCGCGGTCGGAGTTCTCATAAAGTATCGGATATTGGTTTTCGCTTGCGCAGACTGCGAATAGTGCATTGCAGAGCAGGATAAAAAACCGCGTCGGAGTTCTCATATAGTATCGGATGTGGGTTTTCGATTGCGCAGACTACGAAGGGTGCATTGCAGAGCAGGATAGAAAACCTCGTCGGAGTTCTCATATAGTATCGGATGTGGGTTTTCGCTTGCGCAGACTACGAACGGTGCATTGCAGAGCAGGATAGAAAACCGCGTCGGAGTTCTCATATAGTATCGGATGTGGGTTTTCGGTTGCGCAGACTACGAACGGTGCATTGCAGAGCAGGATAGAAAACCGCGTCGGAGTTCTCATATAGTCTCGGATGTGGGTTTTCGGTGGCGCAGACTCGAACGGTGCATTGCAGAGCAGGATAGAAAACCGCGTCGGAGTTCTCATATTGTCTCGGATGTGGGTTTTCGGTTGCGCAGACTACGAAGGGTGCATTGCAGAGCAGGATAGAAAACCTCGTCGGATTTCTCATAAAGTATCGGATATTGGTTTTCGCTTGCGCAGACTACGAACGGTGCATTGCAGAGCAGGATATAAAACCGCGTCGGAGTTCTCATATAGTATCGGATGTGGGTTTTCGGTTGCGCAGACTACGAACGGTGCATTGCAGAGCAGGATATAAAACCGCGTCGGAGTTCTCATATAGTATCGGATGTGGGTTTTCGCTTGCGCAGACTACGAACGGTGCATTATGAGCAGGATATAAAACCGCGTCGGAGTTCTCATATAGTATCGGATGTGGGTTTTCGCTTGCGCAGACTACGCACGGTGCATTGCAGAGCAGGATAGAAAACCGCGTCGGAGTTCTCATATAGTATCGGATGTGGGTTTTCACTTGCGCAGACTACGATCGGTGCATTGCAGAGCAGCATAGAAAACCGCGTCGGAGTTCTCTTATAGTATCGGATGTGGGTTTTCGCTTGCACAGACTACGATCGGTGCATTGCAGAGCAGGGTAGAAAACCGCGTCGGAGTTCTCATATAGTATCGGATGTGGGTTTTCGCTTGCGTAGACTAGGAACGGTGCATTGGAGAGCAGGATAGAAAACCGCGTCGGAGTTTTCATATAGTATCCGATGTGGGATTTCGCTTGCGCAGACTACGAACGGTGCATTGCAGAGCAGGATAGAAGACCGCGTCGGAGTTCTCATAAAGTATCGGATATTGGTTTTCGCTTGCGCAGACTACGAACGGTGCATTGGAGAGCAGGATAGAAAGCCGCGTCGGAGTTCTCATATAGTATCGTATGTGGGTTTTCGCTTGCGCAGACTACACACGGTGCATTGCAGAGCAGGATAGAAAACCGCGTCGGAGTTCTCATATAGTATCAGATGTGGGCTTTCGCTTGCGCAGACTACGAACGGTGCATTGCAGAGCAGGATAGAAAACCGCGTCGGGGTTCTGATATAGTATCGGATGTGGGCTTTCGCTTGCGCAGACTACGAACGGTGCATTGCAGAGCAGGATAGAAAACCGCGTCGGAGTTCTCATATAGTATCGGATGTGGGTTTTCGCTTGCGCAGACTGCGAACGGTGCATTGCAGAGCAGGATAGAAAACCGCGTCGGAGTTCTCATATAGTATCGAATGTGGGTTTTCGCTTGCGCAGACTACGAACGGTGCATTGCAGAGCAGGATAAAAAACCGCGTCGGAGTTCTCATATAGTATCGGATGTGGGTTTTCGCTTGCGCAGACTACGAACGGTGCATTGCAGAGCAGGATAAAAATCCGCGTCGGAGTTCTCATATAGTATCGGATGTGGGTTTTCGCTTGCGCAGACTACGAACGGTGCATTGCAGAGCAGGATAGAAAACCGCGTCGGAGTTCTCTATAGAATCGGATGTGGGTTTTCGCTTGCGCAGACTACGAACGGTGCATTGCAGAGCAGGATAGAAAACCGCGTCGGATTTCTCATAAAGTATCGGATATTGGTTTTCGCTTGCGCAGACTACGAACAGTGCATTGCAGAGCAGGATAGGAAACCGCGTCGGAGTTCTCATATAGTATCGGATGTGGGTTTTCGCTTGCGCAGACTACGATCGGTGCATTGCAGAGCAGGATAGAAAACCGCGGTCGGAGTTCTCATAAAGTATCGGATATTGGTTTTCGCTTGCGCAGACTGCGAATAGTGCATTGCAGAGCAGGATAAAAAACCGCGTCGGAGTTCTCATATAGTATCGGATGTGGGTTTTCGATTGCGCAGACTACGAAGGGTGCATTGCAGAGCAGGATAGAAAACCTCGTCGGAGTTCTCATATAGTATCGGATGTGGGTTTTCGCTTGCGCAGACTACGAACGGTGCATTGCAGAGCAGGATAGAAAACCGCGTCGGAGTTCTCATATAGTATCGGATGTGGGTTTTCGCTTGCGCAGACTACGAACGGTGCATTGCAGAGCAGGATAGAAAACCGCGTCGGAGTTCTCATATAGTATCGGATGTGGGTTTTCGGTTGCGCAGACTACGAACGGTGCATTGCAGAGCAGGATAGAAAACCGCGTCGGAGTTCTCATATAGTATCGGATGTGGGTTTTCGCTTGCGCAGACTACGAACGGTGCATTATGAGCAGGATATAAAACCGCGTCGGAGTTCTCATATAGTATCGGATGTGGGTTTTCGCTTGCGCAGACTACGCACGGTGCATTGCAGAGCAGGATAGAAAACCGCGTCGGAGTTCTCATATAGTATCGGATGTGGGTTTTCACTTGCGCAGACTACGATCGGTGCATTGCAGAGCAGCATAGAAAACCGCGTCGGAGTTCTCTTATAGTATCGGATGTGGGTTTTCGCTTGCACAGACTACGATCGGTGCATTGCAGAGCAGGGTAGAAAACCGCGTCGGAGTTCTCATATAGTATCGGATGTGGGTTTTCGCTTGCGTAGACTAGGAACGGTGCATTGGAGAGCAGGATAGAAAACCGCGTCGGAGTTTTCATATAGTATCCGATGTGGGATTTCGCTTGCGCAGACTACGAACGGTGCATTGCAGAGCAGGATAGAAGACCGCGTCGGAGTTCTCATAAAGTATCGGATATTGGTTTTCGCTTGCGCAGACTACGAACGGTGCATTGGAGAGCAGGATAGAAAGCCGCGTCGGAGTTCTCATATAGTATCGTATGTGGGTTTTCGCTTGCGCAGACTACACACGGTGCATTGCAGAGCAGGATAGAAAACCGCGTCGGAGTTCTCATATAGTATCAGATGTGGGCTTTCGCTTGCGCAGACTACGAACGGTGCATTGCAGAGCAGGATAGAAAACCGCGTCGGGGTTCTGATATAGTATCGGATGTGGGCTTTCGCTTGCGCAGACTACGAACGGTGCATTGCAGAGCAGGATAGAAAACCGCGTCGGAGTTCTCATATAGTATCGGATGTGGGTTTTCGCTTGCGCAGACTGCGAACGGTGCATTGCAGAGCAGGATAGAAAACCGCGTCGGAGTTCTCATATAGTATTGAATGTGGGTTTTCGCTTGCGCAGACTACGAACGGTGCATTGCAGAGCAGGATAAAAAACCGCGTCGGAGTTCTCATATAGTATCGGATGTGGGTTTTCGCTTGCGCAGACTACGAACGGTGCATTGCAGAGCAGGATAAAAATCCGCGTCGGAGTTCTCATATAGTATCGGATGTGGGTTTTCGCTTGCGCAGACTACGAACGGTGCATTGCAGAGCAGGATAGAAAACCGCGTCGGAGTTCTCTATAGAATCGGATGTGGGTTTTCGCTTGCGCAGACTACGAACGGTGCATTGCAGAGCAGGATAGAAAACCGCGTCGGATTTCTCATAAAGTATCGGATATTGGTTTTCGCTTGCGCAGACTACGAACAGTGCATTGCAGAGCAGGATAGGAAACCGCGTCGGAGTTCTCATATAGTATCGGATGTGGGTTTTCGCTTGCGCAGACTACGATCGGTGCATTGCAGAGCAGGATAGAAAACCGCGGTCGGAGTTCTCATAAAGTATCGGATATTGGTTTTCGCTTGCGCAGACTGCGAATAGTGCATTGCAGAGCAGGATAAAAAACCGCGTCGGAGTTCTCATATAGTATCGGATGTGGGTTTTCGATTGCGCAGACTACGAAGGGTGCATTGCAGAGCAGGATAGAAAACCTCGTCGGAGTTCTCATATAGTATCGGATGTGGGTTTTCGCTTGCGCAGACTACGAACGGTGCATTGCAGAGCAGGATAGAAAACCGCGTCGGAGTTCTCATATAGTATCGGATGTGGGTTTTCGCTTGCGCAGACTACGAACGGTGCATTGCAGAGCAGGATAGAAAACCGCGTCGGAGTTCTCATATAGTATCGGATGTGGGTTTTCGGTTGCGCAGACTACGAACGGTGCATTGCAGAGCAGGATAGAAAACCGCGTCGGAGTTCTCATATAGTCTCGGATGTGGGTTTTCGGTTGCGCAGACTCGAACGGTGCATTGCAGAGCAGGATAGAATACCGCGTCGGAGTTCTCATATAGTTTTGGATGTGGGTTTTCGCTTGCGCAGACAACGAACGGTGCATTGCAGAGCAGGATAAAAAACCGTGTCGGAGTTCTCATATAGTATCGGATGTGGGTTTTCGCTTGCGCAGACTACGAACGGTGCATTGCAGAGCAGGATATAAAACCGCGTCGGAGTTCTCATATAGTATCGGATGTGGGTTTTCGGTTGCGCAGACTACGAACGGTGCATTGCAGAGCAGGATAGAAAACCGCGTCGGAGTTCTCAGATAGTCTCGGATGTGGGTTTTCGCTTGCGCAGACTACGATCGGTGCAATGCAGAGCAGGATAGAAAACCGTGTCGGAGTTCTCATATAGTATCGGATGTGGGTTTTCGCTTGCGCAGACTGCGAACGGTGCATTGCAGTGCAGGATAGAAAACCGCGTCGGAGTTCTCATATAGTATCGAATGTGGGTTTTCGCTTGCGCAGACTACGAACGGTGCATTGCAGAGCAGGATAAAAAACCGCGTCGGAGTTCTCATATAGTATCGGATGTGGGTTTTCGCTTGCGCAGACTACGAACGGTGCATTGCAGAGCAGGATAAAAATCCGCGTCGGAGTTCTCATATAGTATCGGATGTGGGTTTTCGCTTGCGCAGACTACGAACGGTGCATTGCAGAGCAGGATAGAAAACCGCGTCGGAGTTCTCTATAGAATCGGATGTGGGTTTTCGCTTGCGCAGACTACGAACGGTGCATTGCAGAGCAGGATAGAAAACCGCGTCGGATTTCTCATAAAGTATCGGATATTGGTTTTCGCTTGCGCAGACTACGAACAGTGCATTGCAGAGCAGGATAGGAAACCGCGTCGGAGTTCTCGTATAGTATCGGATGTGGGTTTTCGCTTGCGCAGACTACGATCGGTGCATTGCAGAGCAGGATAAAAAACCGCGGTCGGAGTTCTCATAAAGTATCGGATATTGGTTTTCGCTTGCGCAGACTGCGAATAGTGCATTGCAGAGCAGGATAAAAAACCGCGTCGGAGTTCTCATATAGTATCGGATGTGGGTTTTCGATTGCGCAGACTACGAAGGGTGCATTGCAGAGCAGGATGGAAAACCTCGTCGGAGTTCTCATATAGTATCGGATGTGGGTTTTCGCTTGCGCAGACTACGAACGGTGCATTGCAGAGCAGGATAGAAAACCGCGTCGGAGTTCTCATATAGTATCGGATGTGGGTTTTCGCTTGCGCAGACTACGAACGGTGCATTGCAGAGCAGGATAGAAAACCGCGTCGGAGTTCTCATATAGTATCGGATGTGGGTTTTCGGTTGCGCAGACTACGAACGGTGCATTGCAGAGCAGGATAGAAAACCGCGTCGGAGTTCTCATATAGTCTCGGATGTGGGTTTTCGGTTGCGCAGACTCGAACGGTGCATTGCAGAGCAGGATAGAAAACCGCGTCGGAGTTCTCATATTGTCTCGGATGTGGGTTTTCGGTTGCGCAGACTACGAAGGGTGCATTGCAGAGCAGGATAGAAAACCTCGTCGGAGTTCTCATATAGTATCGGATGTGGGTTTTCGCTTGCGCAGACTACGAACGGTGCATTGCAGAGCAGGATAGGAAACCGCGTCGGAGTTCTCATATAGTATCGGATGTGGGTTTTCGCTTGCGCAGACTACGATCGGTGCATTGCAGAGCAGGATAAAAAACCGCGGTCGGAGTTCTCATAAAGTATCGGATATTGGTTTTCGCTTGCGCAGACTGCGAATAGTGCATTGCAGAGCAGGATAAAAAACCGCGTCGGAGTTCTCATATAGTATCGGATGTGGGTTTTCGATTGCGCAGACTACGAAGGGTGCATTGCAGAGCAGGATAGAAAACCGCGTCGGAGTTCTCATATAGTATCGGATGTGGGTTTTCGCTTGCGCAGACTACGAACGGTGCATTGCAGAGCAGGATAAAAATCCGCGTCGGAGTTCTCATATAGTATCGGATGTGGGTTTTCGCTTGCGCAGACTACGAACGGTGCATTGCAGAGCAGGATAGAAAACCGCGTCGGAGTTCTCTATAGAATCGGATGTGGGTTTTCGCTTGCGCAGACTATGAACGGTGCATTGCAGAGCAGGATAGAAAACCGCGTCGGATTTCTCATAAAGTATCGGATATTGGTTTTCGCTTGCGCAGACTACGAACAGTGCATTGCAGAGCAGGATAGGAAACCGCGTCGGAGTTCTCATATAGTATCGGATGTGGGTTTTCGCTTGCGCAGACTACGATCGGTGCATTGCAGAGCAGGATAAAAAACCGCGGTCGGAGTTCTCATAAAGTATCGGATATTGGTTTTCGCTTGCGCAGACTGCGAATAGTGCATTGCAGAGCAGGATAAAAAACCGCGTCGGAGTTCTCATATAGTATCGGATGTGGGTTTTCGATTGCGCAGACTACGAAGGGTGCATTGCAGAGCAGGATAGAAAACCTCGTCGGAGTTCTCATATAGTATCGGATGTGGGTTTTAGCTTGCGCAGACTACGAACGGTGCATTGCAGAGCAGGATAGAAAACCGCGTCGGAGTTCTCATATAGTATCGGATGTGGGTTTTCGGTTGCGCAGACTACGAACGGTGCATTGCAGAGCAGGATAGAAAACCGCGTCGGAGTTCTCATATAGTCTCGGATGTGGGTTTTCGGTTGCGCAGACTCGAACGGTGCATTGCAGAGCAGGATAGAAAACCGCGTCGGAGTTCTCATATTGTCTCGGATGTGGGTTTTCGGTTGCGCAGACTACGAAGGGTGCATTGCAGAGCAGGATAGAAAACCTCGTCGGATTTTTCATAAAGTATCGGATATTGGTTTTCGCTTGCGCAGACTACGAACGGTGCATTGCAGAGCAGGATATAAAACCGCGTCGGAGTTCTCATATAGTATCGGATGTGGGTTTTCGGTTGCGCAGACTACGAACGGTGCATTGCAGAGCAGGATATAAAACCGCGTCGGAGTTCTCATATAGTATCGGATGTGGGTTTTCGCTTGCGCAGACTACGAACGGTGCATTGGAGAGCAGGGTAGAAAACCGCGTCGGAGTTCTCATATAGTTTTGGATGTGGGTTTTCGCTTGCGCAGACTACGAACGGTGCATTGCAGAGCAGGATAGAAAACCGCGTCGGAGTTCTCATATAGTATCGGATGTGGGTTTTCGCTTGCGCAGACTACGAACGGTGCATTATGAGCAGGATATAAAACCGCGTCGGAGTTCTCATATAGTATCGGATGTGGGTTTTCGCTTGCGCAGACTACGCACGGTGCATTGCAGAGCAGGATAGAAAACCGCGTCGGAGTTCTCATATAGTATCGGATGTGGGTTTTCACTTGCGCAGACTACGATCGGTGCATTGCAGAGCAGCATAGAAAACCGCGTCGGAGTTCTCTTATAGTATCGGATGTGGGTTTTCGCTTGCACAGACTACGATCGGTGCATTGCAGAGCAGGGTAGAAAACCGCGTCGGAGTTCTCATATAGTATCGGATGTGGGTTTTCGCTTGCGTAGACTAGGAACGGTGCATTGGAGAGCAGGATAGAAAACCGCGTCGGAGTTTTCATATAGTATCCGATGTGGGATTTCGCTTGCGCAGACTACGAACGGTGCATTGCAGAGCAGGATAGAAGACCGCGTCGGAGTTCTCATAAAGTATCGGATATTGGTTTTCGCTTGCGCAGACTACGAACGGTGCATTGGAGAGCAGGATAGAAAGCCGCGTCGGAGTTCTCATATAGTATCGTATGTGGGTTTTCGCTTGCGCAGACTACACACGGTGCATTGCAGAGCAGGATAGAAAACCGCGTCGGAGTTCTCATATAGTATCGGATGTGGGTTTTCGGTTGCGCAGACTACGAACGGTGCATTGCAGAGCAGGATAGAAAACCGCGTCGGAGTTCTCATATAGTCTCGGATGTGGGTTTTCGCTTGCGCAGACTACGATCGGTGCAATGCAGAGCAGGATAGAAAACCGTGTCGGAGTTCTCATATAGTATCGGATGTGGGTTTTCGCTTGCGCAGACTGCGAACGGTGCATTGCAGTGCAGGATAGAAAACCGCGTCGGAGTTCTCATATAGTATCGAATGTGGGTTTTCGCTTGCGCAGACTACGAACGGTGCATTGCAGAGCAGGATAAAAAACCGCGTCGGAGTTCTCATATAGTATCGGATGTGGGTTTTCGCTTGCGCAGACTACGAACGGTGCATTGCAGAGCAGGATAAAAATCCGCGTCGGAGTTCTCATATAGTATCGGATGTGGGTTTTCGCTTGCGCAGACTACGAACGGTGCATTGCAGAGCAGGATAGAAAACCGCGTCGGAGTTCTCTATAGAATCGGATGTGGGTTTTCGCTTGCGCAGACTACGAACGGTGCATTGCAGAGCTGGATAGAAAACCGCGTCGGATTTCTCATAAAGTATCGGATATTGGTTTTCGCTTGCGCAGACTACGAACAGTGCATTGCAGAGCAGGATAGGAAACCGCGTCGGAGTTCTCATATAGTATCGGATGTGGGTTTTCGCTTGCGCAGACTACGATCGGTGCATTGCAGAGCAGGATAAAAAACCGCGGTCGGAGTTCTCATAAAGTATCGGATATTGGTTTTCGCTTGCGCAGACTGCGAATAGTGCATTGCAGAGCAGGATAAAAAACCGCGTTTGAGTTCTCATATAGTATCGGATGTGGGTTTTCGATTGCGCAGACTACGAAGGGTGCATTGCAGAGCAGGATAGAAAACCTCGTCGGAGTTCTCATATAGTATCGGATGTGGGTTTTCGCTTGCGCAGACTACGAACGGTGCATTGCAGAGCAGGATAGAAAACCGCGTCGGAGTTCTCATATAGTATCGGATGTGGGTTTTCGCTTGCGCAGACTACGAACGGTGCATTGCAGAGCAGGATAGAAAACCGCGTCGGAGTTCTCATATAGTATCGGATGTGGGTTTTCGGTTGCGCAGACTACGAACGGTGCATTGCAGAGCAGGATAGAAAACCGCGTCGGAGTTCTCATATAGTCTCGGATGTGGGTTTTCGGTTGCGCAGACTCGAACGGTGCATTGCAGAGCAGGATAGAAAACCGCGTCGGAGTTCTCATATTGTCTCGGATGTGGGTTTTCGGTTGCGCAGACTACGAAGGGTGCATTGCAGAGCAGGATAGAAAACCTCGTCGGAGTTCTCATATAGTATCGGATGTGGGTTTTCGCTTGCGCAGACTACGAACGGTGCATTGCAGAGCAGGATAGGAAACCGCGTCGGAGTTCTCATATAGTATCGGATGTGGGTTTTCGCTTGCGCAGACTACGATCGGTGCATTGCAGAGCAGGATAAAAAACCGCGGTCGGAGTTCTCATAAAGTATCGGATATTGGTTTTCGCTTGCGCAGACTGCGAATAGTGCATTGCAGAGCAGGATAAAAAACCGCGTCGGAGTTCTCATATAGTATCGGATGTGGGTTTTCGATTGCGCAGACTACGAAGGGTGCATTGCAGAGCAGGATAGAAAACCGCGTCGGAGTTCTCATATAGTATCGGATGTGGGTTTTCGCTTGCGCAGACTACGAACGGTGCATTGCAGAGCAGGATAAAAATCCGCGTCGGAGTTCTCATATAGTATCGGATGTGGGTTTTCGCTTGCGCAGACTACGAACGGTGCATTGCAGAGCAGGATAGAAAACCGCGTCGGAGTTCTCTATAGAATCGGATGTGGGTTTTCGCTTGCGCAGACTATGAACGGTGCATTGCAGAGCAGGATAGAAAACCGCGTCGGATTTCTCATAAAGTATCGGATATTGGTTTTCGCTTGCGCAGACTACGAACAGTGCATTGCAGAGCAGGATAGGAAACCGCGTCGGAGTTCTCATATAGTATCGGATGTGGGTTTTCGCTTGCGCAGACTACGATCGGTGCATTGCAGAGCAGGATAAAAAACCGCGGTCGGAGTTCTCATAAAGTATCGGATATTGGTTTTCGCTTGCGCAGACTGCGAATAGTGCATTGCAGAGCAGGATAAAAAACCGCGTCGGAGTTCTCATATAGTATCGGATGTGGGTTTTCGATTGCGCAGACTACGAAGGGTGCATTGCAGAGCAGGATAGAAAACCTCGTCGGAGTTCTCATATAGTATCGGATGTGGGTTTTCGCTTGCGCAGACTACGAACGGTGCATTGCAGAGCAGGATAGAAAACCGCGTCGGAGTTCTCATATAGTATCGGATGTGGGTTTTCGGTTGCGCAGACTACGAACGGTGCATTGCAGAGCAGGATAGAAAACCGCGTCGGAGTTCTCATATAGTCTCGGATGTGGGTTTTCGGTTGCGCAGACTCGAACGGTGCATTGCAGAGCAGGATAAAAATCCGCGTCGGAGTTCTCATATAGTATCGGATGTGGGTTTTCGCTTGCGCAGACTACGAACGGTGCATTGCAGAGCAGGATAGAAAACCGCGTCGGATTTCTCATAAAGCATCGGATATTGGTTTTCGCTTGCGCAGACTACGAACAGTGCATTGCAGAGCAGGATAGGAAACCGCGTCGGAGTTCTCGTATAGTATCGGGTGTGGGTTTTCGCTTGCGCAGACTACGATCGGTGCATTGCAGAGCAGGATAAAAAACCGCGGTCGGAGTTCTCATAAAGTATCGGATATTGGTTTTCGCTTGCGCAGACTGCGAATAGTGCATTGCAGAGCAGGATAAAAAACCGCGTCGGAGTTCTCATATAGTATCGGATGTGGGTTTTCGATTGCGCAGACTACGAAGGGTGCATTGCAGAGCAGGATGGAAAACCTCGTCGGAGTTCTCATATAGTATCGGATGTGGGTTTTCGCTTGCGCAGACTACGAACGGTGCATTGCAGAGCAGGATAGAAAACCGCGTCGGAGTTCTCATATAGTATCGGATGTGGGTTTTCGCTTGCGCAGACTACGAACGGTGCATTGCAGAGCAGGATAGAAAACCGCGTCGGAGTTCTCATATAGTATCGGATGTGGGTTTTCGGTTGCGCAGACTACGAACGGTGCATTGCAGAGCAGGATAGAAAACCGCGTCGGAGTTCTCATATAGTCTCGGATGTGGGTTTTCGGTTGCGCAGACTCGAACGGTGCATTGCAGAGCAGGATAGAAAACCGCGTCGGAGTTCTCATATTGTCTCGGATGTGGGTTTTCGGTTGCGCAGACTACGAAGGGTGCATTGCAGAGCAGGATAGAAAACCTCGTCGGAGTTCTCATATAGTATCGGATGTGGGTTTTCGCTTGCGCAGACTACGAACGGTGCATTGCAGAGCAGGATAGGAAACCGCGTCGGAGTTCTCATATAGTATCGGATGTGGGTTTTCGCTTGCGCAGACTACGATCGGTGCATTGCAGAGCAGGATAAAAAACCGCGGTCGGAGTTCTCATAAAGTATCGGATATTGGTTTTCGCTTGCGCAGACTGCGAATAGTGCATTGCAGAGCAGGATAAAAAACCGCGTCGGAGTTCTCATATAGTATCGGATGTGGGTTTTCGATTGCGCAGACTACGAAGGGTGCATTGCAGAGCAGGATAGAAAACCGCGTCGGAGTTCTCATATAGTATCGGATGTGGGTTTTCGCTTGCGCAGACTACGAACGGTGCATTGCAGAGCAGGATAAAAATCCGCGTCGGAGTTCTCATATAGTATCGGATGTGGGTTTTCGCTTGCGCAGACTACGAACGGTGCATTGCAGAGCAGGATAGAAAACCGCGTCGGAGTTCTCTATAGAATCGGATGTGGGTTTTCGCTTGCGCAGACTATGAACGGTGCATTGCAGAGCAGGATAGAAAACCGCGTCGGATTTCTCATAAAGTATCGGATATTGGTTTTCGCTTGCGCAGACTACGAACAGTGCATTGCAGAGCAGGATAGGAAACCGCGTCGGAGTTCTCATATAGTATCGGATGTGGGTTTTCGCTTGCGCAGACTACGATCGGTGCATTGCAGAGCAGGATAAAAAACCGCGGTCGGAGTTCTCATAAAGTATCGGATATTGGTTTTCGCTTGCGCAGACTGCGAATAGTGCATTGCAGAGCAGGATAAAAAACCGCGTCGGAGTTCTCATATAGTATCGGATGTGGGTTTTCGATTGCGCAGACTACGAAGGGTGCATTGCAGAGCAGGATAGAAAACCTCGTCGGAGTTCTCATATAGTATCGGATGTGGGTTTTAGCTTGCGCAGACTACGAACGGTGCATTGCAGAGCAGGATAGAAAACCGCGTCGGAGTTCTCATATAGTATCGGATGTGGGTTTTCGGTTGCGCAGACTACGAACGGTGCATTGCAGAGCAGGATAGAAAACCGCGTCGGAGTTCTCATATAGTCTCGGATGTGGGTTTTCGGTTGCGCAGACTCGAACGGTGCATTGCAGAGCAGGATAGAAAACCGCGTCGGAGTTCTCATATTGTCTCGGATGTGGGTTTTCGGTTGCGCAGACTACGAAGGGTGCATTGCAGAGCAGGATAGAAAACCTCGTCGGATTTTTCATAAAGTATCGGATATTGGTTTTCGCTTGCGCAGACTACGAACGGTGCATTGCAGAGCAGGATATAAAACCGCGTCGGAGTTCTCATATAGTATCGGATGTGGGTTTTCGGTTGCGCAGACTACGAACGGTGCATTGCAGAGCAGGATATAAAACCGCGTCGGAGTTCTCATATAGTATCGGATGTGGGTTTTCGCTTGCGCAGACTACGAACGGTGCATTGGAGAGCAGGGTAGAAAACCGCGTCGGAGTTCTCATATAGTTTTGGATGTGGGTTTTCGCTTGCGCAGACTACGAACGGTGCATTGCAGAGCAGGATAGAAAACCGCGTCGGAGTTCTCATATAGTATCGGATGTGGGTTTTCGCTTGCGCAGACTACGAACGGTGCATTATGAGCAGGATATAAAACCGCGTCGGAGTTCTCATATAGTATCGGATGTGGGTTTTCGCTTGCGCAGACTACGCACGGTGCATTGCAGAGCAGGATAGAAAACCGCGTCGGAGTTCTCATATAGTATCGGATGTGGGTTTTCACTTGCGCAGACTACGATCGGTGCATTGCAGAGCAGCATAGAAAACCGCGTCGGAGTTCTCTTATAGTATCGGATGTGGGTTTTCGCTTGCACAGACTACGATCGGTGCATTGCAGAGCAGGGTAGAAAACCGCGTCGGAGTTCTCATATAGTATCGGATGTGGGTTTTCGCTTGCGTAGACTAGGAACGGTGCATTGGAGAGCAGGATAGAAAACCGCGTCGGAGTTTTCATATAGTATCCGATGTGGGATTTCGCTTGCGCAGACTACGAACGGTGCATTGCAGAGCAGGATAGAAGACCGCGTCGGAGTTCTCATAAAGTATCGGATATTGGTTTTCGCTTGCGCAGACTACGAACGGTGCATTGGAGAGCAGGATAGAAAGCCGCGTCGGAGTTCTCATATAGTATCGTATGTGGGTTTTCGCTTGCGCAGACTACACACGGTGCATTGCAGAGCAGGATAGAAAACCGCGTCGGAGTTCTCATATAGTATCGGATGTGGGTTTTCGGTTGCGCAGACTACGAACGGTGCATTGCAGAGCAGGATAGAAAACCGCGTCGGAGTTCTCATATAGTCTCGGATGTGGGTTTTCGCTTGCGCAGACTACGATCGGTGCAATGCAGAGCAGGATAGAAAACCGTGTCGGAGTTCTCATATAGTATCGGATGTGGGTTTTCGCTTGCGCAGACTGCGAACGGTGCATTGCAGTGCAGGATAGAAAACCGCGTCGGAGTTCTCATATAGTATCGAATGTGGGTTTTCGCTTGCGCAGACTACGAACGGTGCATTGCAGAGCAGGATAAAAAACCGCGTCGGAGTTCTCATATAGTATCGGATGTGGGTTTTCGCTTGCGCAGACTACGAACGGTGCATTGCAGAGCAGGATAAAAATCCGCGTCGGAGTTCTCATATAGTATCGGATGTGGGTTTTCGCTTGCGCAGACTACGAACGGTGCATTGCAGAGCAGGATAGAAAACCGCGTCGGAGTTCTCTATAGAATCGGATGTGGGTTTTCGCTTGCGCAGACTACGAACGGTGCATTGCAGAGCTGGATAGAAAACCGCGTCGGATTTCTCATAAAGTATCGGATATTGGTTTTCGCTTGCGCAGACTACGAACAGTGCATTGCAGAGCAGGATAGGAAACCGCGTCGGAGTTCTCATATAGTATCGGATGTGGGTTTTCGCTTGCGCAGACTACGATCGGTGCATTGCAGAGCAGGATAAAAAACCGCGGTCGGAGTTCTCATAAAGTATCGGATATTGGTTTTCGCTTGCGCAGACTGCGAATAGTGCATTGCAGAGCAGGATAAAAAACCGCGTTTGAGTTCTCATATAGTATCGGATGTGGGTTTTCGATTGCGCAGACTACGAAGGGTGCATTGCAGAGCAGGATAGAAAACCTCGTCGGAGTTCTCATATAGTATCGGATGTGGGTTTTCGCTTGCGCAGACTACGAACGGTGCATTGCAGAGCAGGATAGAAAACCGCGTCGGAGTTCTCATATAGTATCGGATGTGGGTTTTCGCTTGCGCAGACTACGAACGGTGCATTGCAGAGCAGGATAGAAAACCGCGTCGGAGTTCTCATATAGTATCGGATGTGGGTTTTCGGTTGCGCAGACTACGAACGGTGCATTGCAGAGCAGGATAGAAAACCGCGTCGGAGTTCTCATATAGTCTCGGATGTGGGTTTTCGGTTGCGCAGACTCGAACGGTGCATTGCAGAGCAGGATAGAAAACCGCGTCGGAGTTCTCATATTGTCTCGGATGTGGGTTTTCGGTTGCGCAGACTACGAAGGGTGCATTGCAGAGCAGGATAGAAAACCTCGTCGGAGTTCTCATATAGTATCGGATGTGGGTTTTCGCTTGCGCAGACTACGAACGGTGCATTGCAGAGCAGGATAGGAAACCGCGTCGGAGTTCTCATATAGTATCGGATGTGGGTTTTCGCTTGCGCAGACTACGATCGGTGCATTGCAGAGCAGGATAAAAAACCGCGGTCGGAGTTCTCATAAAGTATCGGATATTGGTTTTCGCTTGCGCAGACTGCGAATAGTGCATTGCAGAGCAGGATAAAAAACCGCGTCGGAGTTCTCATATAGTATCGGATGTGGGTTTTCGATTGCGCAGACTACGAAGGGTGCATTGCAGAGCAGGATAGAAAACCGCGTCGGAGTTCTCATATAGTATCGGATGTGGGTTTTCGCTTGCGCAGACTACGAACGGTGCATTGCAGAGCAGGATAAAAATCCGCGTCGGAGTTCTCATATAGTATCGGATGTGGGTTTTCGCTTGCGCAGACTACGAACGGTGCATTGCAGAGCAGGATAGAAAACCGCGTCGGAGTTCTCTATAGAATCGGATGTGGGTTTTCGCTTGCGCAGACTATGAACGGTGCATTGCAGAGCAGGATAGAAAACCGCGTCGGATTTCTCATAAAGTATCGGATATTGGTTTTCGCTTGCGCAGACTACGAACAGTGCATTGCAGAGCAGGATAGGAAACCGCGTCGGAGTTCTCATATAGTATCGGATGTGGGTTTTCGCTTGCGCAGACTACGATCGGTGCATTGCAGAGCAGGATAAAAAACCGCGGTCGGAGTTCTCATAAAGTATCGGATATTGGTTTTCGCTTGCGCAGACTGCGAATAGTGCATTGCAGAGCAGGATAAAAAACCGCGTCGGAGTTCTCATATAGTATCGGATGTGGGTTTTCGATTGCGCAGACTACGAAGGGTGCATTGCAGAGCAGGATAGAAAACCTCGTCGGAGTTCTCATATAGTATCGGATGTGGGTTTTCGCTTGCGCAGACTACGAACGGTGCATTGCAGAGCAGGATAGAAAACCGCGTCGGAGTTCTCATATAGTATCGGATGTGGGTTTTCGGTTGCGCAGACTACGAACGGTGCATTGCAGAGCAGGATAGAAAACCGCGTCGGAGTTCTCATATAGTCTCGGATGTGGGTTTTCGGTTGCGCAGACTCGAACGGTGCATTGCAGAGCAGGATAAAAATCCGCGTCGGAGTTCTCATATAGTATCGGATGTGGGTTTTCGCTTGCGCAGACTACGAACGGTGCATTGCAGAGCAGGATAGAAAACCGCGTCGGAGTTCTCTATAGAATCGGATGTGGGTTTTCGCTTGCGCAGACTACGAACGGTGCATTGCAGAGCTGGATAGAAAACCGCGTCGGATTTCTCATAAAGTATCGGATATTGGTTTTCGCTTGCGCAGACTACGAACAGTGCATTGCAGAGCAGGATAGGAAACCGCGTCGGAGTTCTCATATAGTATCGGATGTGGGTTTTCGCTTGCGCAGACTACGATCGGTGCATTGCAGAGCAGGATAAAAAACCGCGGTCGGAGTTCTCATAAAGTATCGGATATTGGTTTTCGCTTGCGCAGACTGCGAATAGTGCATTGCAGAGCAGGATAAAAAACCGCGTCGGAGTTCTCATATAGTATCGGATGTGGGTTTTCGATTGCGCAGACTACGAAGGGTGCATTGCAGAGCAGGATAGAAAACCTCGTCGGAGTTCTCATATAGTATCGGATGTGGGTTTTCGCTTGCGCAGACTACGAACGGTGCATTGCAGAGCAGGATAGAAAACCGCGTCGGAGTTCTCATATAGTATCGGATGTGGGTTTTCGCTTGCGCAGACTACGAACGGTGCATTGCAGAGCAGGATAGAAAACCGCGTCGGAGTTCTCATATAGTATCGGATGTGGGTTTTCGGTTGCGCAGACTACGAACGGTGCATTGCAGAGCAGGATAGAAAACCGCGTCGGAGTTCTCATATAGTCTCGGATGTGGGTTTTCGGTTGCGCAGACTCGAACGGTGCATTGCAGAGCAGGATAGAAAACCGCGTCGGAGTTCTCATATTGTCTCGGATGTGGGTTTTCGGTTGCGCAGACTACGAAGGGTGCATTGCAGAGCAGGATAGAAAACCTCGTCGGAGTTCTCATATAGTATCGGATGTGGGTTTTCGCTTGCGCAGACTACGAACGGTGCATTGCAGAGCAGGATAGGAAACCGCGTCGGAGTTCTCATATAGTATCGGATGTGGGTTTTCGCTTGCGCAGACTACGATCGGTGCATTGCAGAGCAGGATAAAAAACCGCGGTCGGAGTTCTCATAAAGTATCGGATATTGGTTTTCGCTTGCGCAGACTGCGAATAGTGCATTGCAGAGCAGGATAAAAAACCGCGTCGGAGTTCTCATATAGTATCGGATGTGGGTTTTCGATTGCGCAGACTACGAAGGGTGCATTGCAGAGCAGGATAGAAAACCGCGTCGGAGTTCTCATATAGTATCGGATGTGGGTTTTCGCTTGCGCAGACTACGAACGGTGCATTGCAGAGCAGGATAAAAATCCGCGTCGGAGTTCTCATATAGTATCGGATGTGGGTTTTCGCTTGCGCAGACTACGAACGGTGCATTGCAGAGCAGGATAGAAAACCGCGTCGGAGTTCTCTATAGAATCGGATGTGGGTTTTCGCTTGCGCAGACTATGAACGGTGCATTGCAGAGCAGGATAGAAAACCGCGTCGGATTTCTCATAAAGTATCGGATATTGGTTTTCGCTTGCGCAGACTACGAACAGTGCATTGCAGAGCAGGATAGGAAACCGCGTCGGAGTTCTCATATAGTATCGGATGTGGGTTTTCGCTTGCGCAGACTACGATCGGTGCATTGCAGAGCAGGATAAAAAACCGCGGTCGGAGTTCTCATAAAGTATCGGATATTGGTTTTCGCTTGCGCAGACTGCGAATAGTGCATTGCAGAGCAGGATAAAAAACCGCGTCGGAGTTCTCATATAGTATCGGATGTGGGTTTTCGATTGCGCAGACTACGAAGGGTGCATTGCAGAGCAGGATAGAAAACCTCGTCGGAGTTCTCATATAGTATCGGATGTGGGTTTTCGCTTGCGCAGACTACGAACGGTGCATTGCAGAGCAGGATAGAAAACCGCGTCGGAGTTCTCATATAGTATCGGATGTGGGTTTTCGGTTGCGCAGACTACGAACGGTGCATTGCAGAGCAGGATAGAAAACCGCGTCGGAGTTCTCATATAGTCTCGGATGTGGGTTTTCGGTTGCGCAGACTCGAACGGTGCATTGCAGAGCAGGATAGAAAACCGCGTCGGAGTTCTCATATTGTCTCGGATGTGGGTTTTCGGTTGCGCAGACTACGAAGGGTGCATTGCAGAGCAGGATAGAAAACCTCGTCGGATTTCTCATAAAGTATCGGATATTGGTTTTCGCTTGCGCAGACTACGAACGGTGCATTGCAGAGCAGGATATAAAACCGCGTCGGAGTTCTCATATAGTATCGGATGTGGGTTTTCGGTTGCGCAGACTACGAACGGTGCATTGCAGAGCAGGATATAAAACCGCGTCGGAGTTCTCATATAGTATCGGATGTGGGTTTTCGCTTGCGCAGACTACGAACGGTGCATTGGAGAGCAGGGTAGAAAACCGCGTCGGAGTTCTCATATAGTTTTGGATGTGGGTTTTCGCTTGCGCAGACTACGAACGGTGCATTGCAGAGCAGGATAGAAAACCGCGTCGGAGTTCTCATATAGTATCGGATGTGGGTTTTCGCTTGCGCAGACTACGAACGGTGCATTATGAGCAGGATATAAAACCGCGTCGGAGTTCTCATATAGTATCGGATGTGGGTTTTCGCTTGCGCAGACTACGCACGGTGCATTGCAGAGCAGGATAGAAAACCGCGTCGGAGTTCTCATATAGTATCGGATGTGGGTTTTCACTTGCGCAGACTACGATCGGTGCATTGCAGAGCAGCATAGAAAACCGCGTCGGAGTTCTCTTATAGTATCGGATGTGGGTTTTCGCTTGCACAGACTACGATCGGTGCATTGCAGAGCAGGGTAGAAAACCGCGTCGGAGTTCTCATATAGTATCGGATGTGGGTTTTCGCTTGCGTAGACTAGGAACGGTGCATTGGAGAGCAGGATAGAAAACCGCGTCGGAGTTTTCATATAGTATCCGATGTGGGATTTCGCTTGCGCAGACTACGAACGGTGCATTGCAGAGCAGGATAGAAGACCGCGTCGGAGTTCTCATAAAGTATCGGATATTGGTTTTCGCTTGCGCAGACTACGAACGGTGCATTGGAGAGCAGGATAGAAAGCCGCGTCGGAGTTCTCATATAGTATCGTATGTGGGTTTTCGCTTGCGCAGACTACACACGGTGCATTGCAGAGCAGGATAGAAAACCGCGTCGGAGTTCTCATATAGTATCAGATGTGGGCTTTCGCTTGCGCAGACTACGAACGGTGCATTGCAGAGCAGGATAGAAAACCGCGTCGGGGTTCTGATATAGTATCGGATGTGGGCTTTCGCTTGCGCAGACTACGAACGGTGCATTGCAGAGCAGGATAGAAAACCGCGTCGGAGTTCTCATATAGTATCGGATGTGGGTTTTCGCTTGCGCAGACTGCGAACGGTGCATTGCAGAGCAGGATAGAAAACCGCGTCGGAGTTCTCATATAGTATCGAATGTGGGTTTTCGCTTGCGCAGACTACGAACGGTGCATTGCAGAGCAGGATAAAAAACCGCGTCGGAGTTCTCATATAGTATCGGATGTGGGTTTTCGCTTGCGCAGACTACGAACGGTGCATTGCAGAGCAGGATAAAAATCCGCGTCGGAGTTCTCATATAGTATCGGATGTGGGTTTTCGCTTGCGCAGACTACGAACGGTGCATTGCAGAGCAGGATAGAAAACCGCGTCGGATTTCTCATAAAGTATCGGATATTGGTTTTCGCTTGCGCAGACTACGAACAGTGCATTGCAGAGCAGGATAGGAAACCGCGTCGGAGTTCTCATATAGTATCGGATGTGGGTTTTCGCTTGCGCAGACTACGATCGGTGCATTGCAGAGCAGGATAGAAAACCGCGGTCGGAGTTCTCATAAAGTATCGGATATTGGTTTTCGCTTGCGCAGACTGCGAATAGTGCATTGCAGAGCAGGATAAAAAACCGCGTCGGAGTTCTCATATAGTATCGGATGTGGGTTTTCGATTGCGCAGACTACGAAGGGTGCATTGCAGAGCAGGATAGAAAACCGCGTCGGAGTTCTCATATAGTATCGGATGTGGGTTTTCGCTTGCGCAGACTACGATCGGTGCATTGCAGAGCAGGATAAAAAACCGCGGTCGGAGTTCTCATAAAGTATCGGATATTGGTTTTCGCTTGCGCAGACTGCGAATAGTGCATTGCAGAGCAGGATAAAAAACCGCGTCGGAGTTCTCATATAGTATCGGATGTGGGTTTTCGATTGCGCAGACTACGAAGGGTGCATTGCAGAGCAGGATAGAAAACCTCGTCGGAGTTCTCATATAGTATCGGATGTGGGTTTTCGCTTGCGCAGACTACGAACGGTGCATTGCAGAGCAGGATAGAAAACCGCGTCGGAGTTCTCATATAGTATCGGATGTGGGTTTTCGGTTGCGCAGACTACGAACGGTGCATTGCAGAGCAGGATAGAAAACCGCGTCGGAGTTCTCATATAGTCTCGGATGTGGGTTTTCGGTTGCGCAGACTCGAACGGTGCATTGCAGAGCAGGATAGAAAACCGCGTCGGAGTTCTCATATTGTCTCGGATGTGGGTTTTCGGTTGCGCAGACTACGAAGGGTGCATTGCAGAGCAGGATAGAAAACCTCGTCGGATTTCTCATAAAGTATCGGATATTGGTTTTCGCTTGCGCAGACTACGAACGGTGCATTGCAGAGCAGGATATAAAACCGCGTCGGAGTTCTCATATAGTATCGGATGTGGGTTTTCGGTTGCGCAGACTACGAACGGTGCATTGCAGAGCAGGATATAAAACCGCGTCGGAGTTCTCATATAGTATCGGATGTGGGTTTTCGCTTGCGCAGACTACGAACGGTGCATTGGAGAGCAGGGTAGAAAACCGCGTCGGAGTTCTCATATAGTTTTGGATGTGGGTTTTCGCTTGCGCAGACTACGAACGGTGCATTGCAGAGCAGGATAGAAAACCGCGTCGGAGTTCTCATATAGTATCGGATGTGGGTTTTCGCTTGCGCAGACTACGAACGGTGCATTATGAGCAGGATATAAAACCGCGTCGGAGTTCTCATATAGTATCGGATGTGGGTTTTCGCTTGCGCAGACTACGAACGGTGCATTGCAGAGCAGGATAGAAAACCGCGTCGGAGTTCTCTATAGAATCGGATGTGGGTTTTCGCTTGCGCAGACTACGAACGGTGCATTGCAGAGCAGGATAGAAAACCGCGTCGGATTTCTCATAAAGTATCGGATATTGGTTTTCGCTTGCGCAGACTACGAACAGTGCATTGCAGAGCAGGATAGGAAACCGCGTCGGAGTTCTCATATAGTATCGGATGTGGGTTTTCGCTTGCGCAGACTACGATCGGTGCATTGCAGAGCAGGATAAAAAACCGCGGTCGGAGTTCTCATAAAGTATCGGATATTGGTTTTCGCTTGCGCAGACTGCGAATAGTGCATTGCAGAGCAGGATAAAAAACCGCGTCGGAGTTCTCATATAGTATCGGATGTGGGTTTTCGATTGCGCAGACTACGAAGGGTGCATTGCAGAGCAGGATAGAAAACCTCGTCGGAGTTCTCATATAGTATCGGATGTGGGTTTTCGCTTGCGCAGACTACGAACGGTGCATTGCAGAGCAGGATAGAAAACCGCGTCGGAGTTCTCATATAGTATCGGATGTGGGTTTTCGCTTGCGCAGACTACGAACGGTGCATTGCAGAGCAGGATAGAAAACCGCGTCGGAGTTCTCATATAGTATCGGATGTGGGTTTTCGGTTGCGCAGACTACGAACGGTGCATTGCAGAGCAGGATAGAAAACCGCGTCGGAGTTCTCATATAGTCTCGGTTGTGGGTTTTCGGTTGCGCAGACTACGAAGGGTGCATTGCAGAGCAGGATAGAAAACCTCGTCGGAGTTCTCATATAGTATCGGATGTGGGTTTTCGCTTGCGCAGACTACGAACGGTGCATTGCAGAGCAGGATAGGAAACCGCGTCGGAGTTCTCATATAGTATCGGATGTGGGTTTTCGCTTGCGCAGACTACGATCGGTGCATTGCAGAGCAGGATAAAAAACCGCGGTCGGAGTTCTCATAAAGTATCGGATATTGGTTTTCGCTTGCGCAGACTGCGAATAGTGCATTGCAGAGCAGGATAAAAAACCGCGTCGGAGTTCTCATATAGTATCGGCTGTGGGTTTTCGATTGCGCAGACTACGAAGGGTGCATTGCAGAGCAGGATAGAAAACCGCGTCGGAGTTCTCATATAGTATCGGATGTGGGTTTTCGCTTGCGCAGACTACGAACGGTGCATTGCAGAGCAGGATAGAAAACCGCGTCGGAGTTCTCATATAGTATCGGATGTGGGTTTTCGCTTGCGCAGACTACGAACGGTGCATTGCAGAGCAGGATAGAAAACCGCGTCGGAGTTCTCTATAGAATCGGATGTGGGTTTTCGCTTGCGCAGACTATGAACGGTGCATTGCAGAGCAGGATAGAAAACCGCGTCGGATTTCTCATAAAGTATCGGATATTGGTTTTCGCTTGCGCAGACTACGAACAGTGCATTGCAGAGCAGGATAGGAAACCGCGTCGGAGTTCTCATATAGTATCGGATGTGGGTTTTCGCTTGCGCAGACTACGATCGGTGCATTGCAGAGCAGGATAAAAAATAAAAAACCGCGGTCGGAGTTCTCATAAAGTATCGGATATTGGTTTTCGCTTGCGCAGACTGCGAATAGTGCATTGCAGAGCAGGATAAAAAACCGCGTCGGAGTTCTCATATAGTATCGGATGTGGGTTTTCGATTGCGCAGACTACGAAGGGTGCATTGCAGAGCAGGATAGAAAACCTCGTCGGAGTTCTCATATAGTATCGGATGTGGGTTTTCGCTTGCGCAGACTACGAACGGTGCATTGCAGAGCAGGATAGAAAACCGCGTCGGAGTTCTCATATAGTATCGGATGTGGGTTTTCGGTTGCGCAGACTACGAACGGTGCATTGCAGAGCAGGATAGAAAACCGCGTCGGAGTTCTCATATAGTCTCGGATGTGGGTTTTCGGTTGCGCAGACTCGAACGGTGCATTGCAGAGCAGGATAGAAAACCGCGTCGGAGTTCTCATATTGTCTCGGATGTGGGTTTTCGGTTGCGCAGACTACGAAGGGTGCATTGCAGAGCAGGATAGAAAACCTCGTCGGATTTCTCATAAAGTATCGGATATTGGTTTTCGCTTGCGCAGACTACGAACAGTGCATTGCAGAGCAGGATAGGAAACCGCGTCGGAGTTCTCATATAGTATCGGATGTGGGTTTTCGCTTGCGCAGACTACGATCGGTGCATTGCAGAGCAGGATAAAAACCGCGGTCGGAGTTCTCATAAAGTATCGGATATTGGTTTTCGCTTGCGCAGACTGCGAATAGTGCATTGCAGAGCAGGATAAAAAACCGCGTCGGAGTTCTCATATAGTATCGGATGTGGGTTTTCGATTGCGCAGACTACGAAGGGTGCATTGCAGAGCAGGATAGAAAACCTCGTCGGAGTTCTCATATAGTATCGGATGTGGGTTTTCGCTTGCGCAGACTACGAACGGTGCATTGCAGAGCAGGATAGAAAACCGCGTCGGAGTTCTCATATAGTATCGGATGTGGGTTTTCGCTTGCGCAGACTACGAACGGTGCATTGCAGAGCAGGATAGAAAACCGCGTCGGAGTTCTCATATAGTATCGGACGTGGGTTTTCGGTTGCGCAGACTACGAACGGTGCATTGCAGAGCAGGATAGAAAACCGCGTCGGAGTTCTCATATAGTCTCGGATGTGGGTTTTCGGTTGCGCAGACTCGAACGGTGCATTGCAGAGCAGGATAGAAAACCGCGTCGGAGTTCTCATATTGTCTCGGATGTGGGTTTTCGGTTGCGCAGACTACGAAGGGTGCATTGCAGAGCAGGATAGAAAACCTCGTCGGAGTTCTCATATAGTATCGGATGTGGGTTTTCGCTTGCGCAGACTACGAACGGTGCATTGCAGAGCAGGATAGAAAACCGCGTCGGAGTTGTCATATAGTATCGGATGTCGGTTTTCGCTTGCGCAGACTACGAACGGTGCATTGCAGAGCAGGATAGAAAACCGCGTCGGAGTTCTCATATAGTATCGGATGTGGGTTTTCGCTTGCGCAGACTACGAACGGTGCATTGGAGAGCAGGGTAGAATACCGCGTCGGAGTTCTCATATAGTTTTGGATGTGGGTTTTCGCTTGCGCAGACTACGAACGGTGCATTGCAGAGCAGGATAGAAAACCGTGTCGGAGTTCTCATATAGTATCGGATGTGGGTTTTCGCTTGCGCAGACTACGAACGGTGCATTGCAGAGCAGGATATAAAACCGCGTCGGAGTTCTCATATAGTATCGGATGTGGGTTTTCGGTTGCGCAGACTACGAACGGTGCATTGCAGAGCAGGATAGAAAACCGCGTCGGAGTTCTCATATAGTATCGAATGTGGGTTTTCGCTTGCGCAGACTACGAACGGTGCATTGCAGAGCAGGATAAAAAACCGCGTCGGAGTTCTCATATAGTATCGGATGTGGGTTTCCGCTTGCGCAGACTACGAACGGTGCATTGCAGAGCAGGATAAAAATCCGCGTCGGAGTTCTCATATAGTATCGGATGTGGGTTTTCGCTTGCGCAGACTACGAACGGTGCATTGCAGAGCAGGATAGAAAACCGCGTCGGAGTTCTCTATAGAATCGGATGTGGGTTTTCGCTTGCGCAGACTACGAACGGTGCATTGCAGAGCAGGATAGAAAACCGCGTCGGATTTCTCATAAAGTATCGGATATTGGTTTTCGCTTGCGCAGACTACGAACAGTGCATTGCAGAGCAGGATAGGAAACCGCGTCGGAGTTCTCATATAGTATCGGATGTGGGTTTTCGCTTGCGCAGACTACGATCGGTGCATTGCAGAGCAGGATAGAAAACCGCGGTCGGAGTTCTCATAAAGTATCGGATATTGGTCTTCGCTTGCGCAGACTGCGAATAGTGCATTGCAGAGCAGGATAAAAAACCGCGTCGGAGTTCTCATATAGTATCGGATGTGGGTTTTCGATTGCGCAGACTACGAAGGGTGCATTGCAGAGCAGGATAGAAAACCTCGTCGGAGTTCTCATATAGTATCGGATGTGGGTTTTCGCTTGCGCAGACTACGAACGGTGCATTGCAGAGCAGGATAGAAAACCGCGTCGGAGTTCTCATATAGTATCGGATGTGGGTTTTCGCTTGCGCAGACTACGAACGGTGCATTGCAGAGCAGGATAGAAAACCGCGTCGGAGTTCTCATATAGTATCGGATGTGGGTTTTCGGTTGCGCAGACTACGAACGGTGCATTGCAGAGCAGGATAGAAAACCGCGTCGGAGTTCTCATATAGTCTCGGATGTGGGTTTTCGGTTGCGCAGACTCGAACGGTGCATTGCAGAGCAGGATAGAATACCGCGTCGGAGTTCTCATATAGTTTTGGATGTGGGTTTTCGCTTGCGCAGACTACGAACGGTGCATTGCAGAGCAGGATAGAAAACCGTGTCGGAGTTCTCATATAGTATCGGATGTGGGTTTTCGCTTGCGCAGACTACGAACGGTGCATTGCAGAGCAGGATATAAAACCGCGTCGGAGTTCTCATATAGTATCGGATGTGGGTTTTCGGTTGCGCAGACTACGAACGGTGCATTGCAGAGCAGGATAGAAAACCGCGTCGGAGTTCTCATATAGTCTCGGATGTGGGTTTTCGCTTGCGCAGACTACGATCGGTGCAATGCAGAGCAGGATAGAAAACCGTGTCGGAGTTCTCATATAGTATCGGATGTGGGTTTTCGCTTGCGCAGACTGCGAACGGTGCATTGCAGAGCAGGATAGAAAACCGCGTCGGAGTTCTCATATAGTATCGGATGTGGGTTTTCGCTTGCGCAGACTACGAACGGTGCATTGCAGAGCAGGATAAAAATCCGCGTCGGAGTTCTCATATAGTATCGGATGTGGGTTTTCGCTTGCGCAGACTACGAACGGTGCATTGCAGAGCAGGATAGAAAACCGCGTCGGAGTTCTCTATAGAATCGGATGTGGGTTTTCGCTTGCGCAGACTATGAACGGTGCATTGCAGAGCAGGATAGAAAACCGCGTCGGATTTCTCATAAAGTATCGGATATTGGTTTTCGCTTGCGCAGACTACGAACAGTGCATTGCAGAGCAGGATAGGAAACCGCGTCGGAGTTCTCATATAGTATCGGATGTGGGTTTTCGCTTGCGCAGACTACGATCGGTGCATTGCAGAGCAGGATAAAAAACCGCGGTCGGAGTTCTCATAAAGTATCGGATATTGGTTTTCGCTTGCGCAGACTGCGAATAGTGCATTGCAGAGCAGGATAAAAAACCGCGTCGGAGTTCTCATATAGTATCGGATGTGGGTTTTCGATTGCGCAGACTACGAAGGGTGCATTGCAGAGCAGGATAGAAAACCTCGTCGGAGTTCTCATATAGTATCGGATGTGGGTTTTCGCTTGCGCAGACTACGAACGGTGCATTGCAGAGCAGGATAGAAAACCGCGTCGGAGTTCTCATATAGTATCGGATGTGGGTTTTCGCTTGCGCAGACTACGAACGGTGCATTGCAGAGCAGGATAGAAAACCGCTTCGGAGTTCACATATAGTATCGGATGTAGGTTTTCGCTTGCGCAGACTACGAACGGTGGATTGCAGAGCAGGATAGAAAACCGCGTCGGAGTTTTCATATAGTATCGAATGTGGGTTTTCGCTTGCGCAGACTACGAACGGTGGATTGCAGAGCAGGATAGAAAACCGCGTCGGAGTTCTCATATAGTGTCGGATGTGGGTTTTCGCTTGCGCAGACTACGCACGGTGCATTGCAGAGCAGGATAGAAAACCGCGTCGGAGTTCTCATATAGTATCGGATGTGGGCTTTCGCTTGCGCAGACTACGAACGGTGCATTGCAGAGCAGGATAGAAAACCGCGTCGGGGTTCTGATATAGTATCGGATGTGGGCTTTCGCTTGCGCAGACTACGAACGGTGCATTGCAGAGCAGGATAGAAAACCGCGTCGGAGTTCTCATATAGTATCGGATGTGGGTTTTCGCTTGCGCAGACTGCGAATGGTGCATTGCAGAGCAGGATAGAAAACCGCGTCGGAGTTCTCATATAGTATCAAATGTGGGTTTTCGCTTGCGCAGACTACGAACGGTGCATTGCAGAGCAGGATAAAAAACCGCGTCGGAGTTCTCATATAGTATCGGATGTGGGTTTTCGCTTGCGCAGACTACGAACGGTGCATTGCAGAGCAGGATAAAAATCCGCGTCGGAGTTCTCATATAGTATCGGATGTGGGTTTTCGCTTGCGCAGACTACGAACGGTGCATTGCAGAGCAGGATAGGAAACCGCGTCGGAGTTCTCTATAGAATCGGATGTGGGTTTTCGCTTGCGCAGACTACGAACGGTGCATTGCAGAGCAGGATAGAAAACCGCGTCGGATTTCTCATAAAGTATCGGATATTGGTTTTCGCTTGCGCAGACTACGAACAGTGCATTGCAGAGCAGGATAGGAAACCGCGTCGGAGTTCTCATATAGTATCGGATGTGGGTTTTCGCTTGCGCAGACTACGAACGGTGCATTGCAGAGCAGGATAGAAAACCGCGTCGGAGTTCTCATATAGTATCGGATGTGGGTTTTCGGTTGCGCAGACTACGAACGGTGCATTGCAGAGCAGGATAAAAAACCGCGTCGGAGTTCTCATATAGTATCGGATGTGGGTTTTCGCTTGCGCAGACTACGAACGGTGCATTGCAGAGCAGGATAAAAATCCGCGTCGGAGTTCTCATATAGTATCGGATGTGGGTTTTCGCTTGCGCAGACTACGAACGGTGCATTGCAGAGCAGGATAGGAAACCGCGTCGGAGTTCTTTATAGAATCGGATGTGGGTTTTCGCTTGCGCAGACTACGAACGGTGCATTGCAGAGCAGGATAGAAAACCGCGCTCGGAGTTCTCATAAAGTATCGGATATTGGTTTTCGCTTGCGCAGACTGCGAATAGTGCATTGCAGAGCAGGATAAAAAACCGCGTCGGAGTTCTCATATAGTATCGGATGTGGGTTTTCGATTGCGCAGACTACGAACGGTGCATTGCAAAGCAGGATAGAAAACCGCGTCGGAGTTCTCATATAGTATCGGATGTGGGTTTTCGCTTGCGCAGACTACGAACGGTGCATTGCAGAGCAGGATAGAAAACCGCGTCGAAGTTCTCATATAGTATCGGATGTGGGTTTTCGCTTGCGCAGACTACGAACGGTGCATTGCAGAGCAGGATAGAAAACCGCGTCGGAGTTCTCATATAGTCTCGGATGTGGGTTTTCGGTTGCGCAGACTACGAACGGTGCATTGCAGAGCAGGATAGAAAACCTCGTCGGAGTTCTCATATAGTCTCGGATGTGGGTTTTCGGTTGCGCAGACTACGAAGGGTGCATTGCAGAGCAGGATAGAAAACCTCGTCGGAGTTCTCATATAGTATCGGATGTGGGTTTTCGCTTGCGCAGACTACGAACGGTGCATTGCAGACGAGGGTTGAAAACCGCGTCGGAGTTCTCATATAGTATCGGATGTGGGTTTTCGCTTGCGCAGACTACGAACGGTGCATTGGAGAGCAGGGTAGAAAACCGCGTCGGAGTTCTCATATAGTTTTGGATGTGGGTTTTCGCTTGCGCAGACTACGAACGGTGCATTGCAGAGCAGGATAGAAAACCGTGTCGGAGTTCTCATATAGTATCGGATGTGGGTTTTCGCTTGCGCAGACTACGAATGGTGCATTGCAGAGCAGGATATAAAACCGCGTCGGAGTTCTCATACAGTATCGGATGTGGGTTTTCGGTTGCGCAGACTACGAACGGTGCATTGCAGAGCAGGATAGAAAACCGCGTCGGAGTTCTCATATAGTCTCGGATGTGGGTTTTCGCTTGCGCAGACTACGATCGGTGCAATGCAGAGCAGGATAGAAAACCGTGTCGGAGTTCTCATATAGTATCGGATGTGGGTTTTCGCTTGCGCAGACTACGAACGGTGCATTGCAGAGCAGAATAGAAAACCGCGTCGGAGTTCTCATATAGTATCGGATGTGGGTTTTCGCTTGCGCAGACTACGAACGGTGCATTGCAGAGCAGGATATAAAACCGCGTCGGAGTTCTCATATAGTATCGGATGTGGGTTTTCGGTTGCGCAGACTACGAACGGTGCATTGCAGAGCAGGATAGAAAACCGCGTCGGAGTTCTCATATAGTCTCGGATGTGGGTTTTCGCTTGCGCAGACTACGATCGGTGCAATGCAGAGCAGGATAGAAAACCGTGTCGGAGTTCTCATATAGTATCGGATGTGGGTTTTCGCTTGCGCTGACTACGAACGGTGCATTGAGGAGCAGGATAGAAAACCGCGTCGGAGTTCTCATATAGTATCGGATGTGGGTTTTCGCTTGCGCAGACTACGATCGGTGCATTGCAGAGCAGGATAGAAAACCGCGTCGGAGTTCTCATATAGTATCGGATATGGGTTTTCGCTTGCGCAGACTACGAACGGTGCATTGCAGAGCAGGATAGAAAACCGCGTCGGAGTTCTCATATAGTATCGGATGTGGGTTTTCGCTTGCGCAGAATACGAACGGTGCATTGGAGAGCAGGGTAGAAAACCGCGTCGGAGTTCTCATATAGTTTTGGATGTGGGTTTTCGCTTGCGCAGACTACGAACGGTGCATTGCAGAGCAGGATAAAAATCCGCGTCGGAGTTCTCATATAGTATCGAATGTGGGTTTTCGCTTGCGCAGACTACGAACGGTGCATTGCAGAGCAGGATAAAAAACCGCGTCGGAGTTCTCATATAGTATCGGATGTGGGTTTTCGCTTGCGCAGACTACGAACGGTGCATTGCAGAGCAGGATAAAAAACCGCGTCGGAGTTCTCATATAGTATCGGATGTGGGTTTTCGCTTGCGCAGACTACGAACGGTGCATTGCAGAGCAGGATAGAAAACCGCGTCGGAGTTCTCATATAGTATCGGATGTGGGTTTTCGCTTGCGCAGACTACGAACGGTGCATTATGAGCAGGATATAAAACCGCGTCGGAGTTCTCATATAGTATCGGATGTGGGTTTTCGCTTGCGCAGACTACGCACGGTGCATTGCAGAGCAGGATAGAAAACCGCGTCGGAGTTCTCATATAGTATCGGATGTGGGTTTTCACTTGCGCAGACTACGATCGGTGCATTGCAGAGCAGCATAGAAAACCGCGTCGGAGTTCTCTTATAGTATCGGATGTGGGTTTTCGCTTGCACAGACTACGATCGGTGCATTGCAGAGCAGGGTAGAAAACCGCGTCGGAGTTCTCATATAGTATCGGATGTGGGTTTTCGCTTGCGTAGACTAGGAACGGTGCATTGGAGAGCAGGATAGAAAACCGCGTCGGAGTTTTCATATAGTATCCGATGTGGGATTTCGCTTGCGCAGACTACGAACGGTGCATTGCAGAGCAGGATAGAAGACCGCGTCGGAGTTCTCATAAAGTATCGGATATTGGTTTTCGCTTGCGCAGACTACGAACGGTGCATTGGAGAGCAGGATAGAAAGCCGCGTCGGAGTTCTCATATAGTATCGGATGTGGGTTTTCGCTTGCGCAGTCTACACACGGTGCATTGCAGAGCAGGATAGAAAACCGCGTCGGAGTTCTCATATAGTATCAGATGTGGGCTTTCGCTTGCGCAGACTACGAACGGTGCATTGCAGAGCAGGATAGAAAACCGCGTCGGGGTTCTGATATAGTATCGGATGTGGGCTTTCGCTTGCGCAGACTACGAACGGTGCATTGCAGAGCAGGATAGAAAACCGCGTCGGAGTTCTCATATAGTATCGGATGTGGGTTTTCGCTTGCGCAGACTGCGAACGGTGCATTGCAGAGCAGGATAGAAAACCGCGTCGGAGTTCTCATATAGTATCGAATGTGGGTTTTCGCTTGCGCAGACTACGAACGGTGCATTGCAGAGCAGGATAAAAAACCGCGTCGGAGTTCTCATATAGTATCGGATGTGGGTTTTCGCTTGCGCAGACTACGAACGGTGCATTGCAGAGCAGGATAAAAAACCGCGTCGGAGTTCTCATATAGTATCGGATGTGGGTTTTCGCTTGCGCAGACTACGAACGGTGCATTGCAGAGCAGGATAAAAATCCGCGTCGGAGTTCTCATATAGTATCGGAGGTGGGTTTTCGCTTGCGCAGACTACGAACGGTGCATTGCAGAGCAGGATAGAAAACCGCGTCGGAGTTCTCTGTAGAATCGGATGTGGGTTTTCGCTTGCGCAGACTACGAACGGTGCATTGCAGAGCAGGATAGAAAACCGCGTCGGATTTCTCATAAAGTATCGGATATTGGTTTTCGCTTGCGCAGACTACGAACAGTGCATTGCAGAGCAGGATAGGAAACCGCGTCGGAGTTCTCATATAGTATCGGATGTGGGTTTTCGCTTGCGCAGACTACGAACGGTGCATTGCAGAGCAGGATAGAAAACCGCGTCGGAGTTCTCATATAGTATCGGATGTGGGTTTTCGCTTGAGCAGACTACGAACGGTGCATTGCAGACGAGGGTTGAAAACCGCGTCGGAGTTCTCATATAGTATCGGATGTGGGTTTTCGCTTGCGCAGACTACGAACGGTGCATTGGAGAGCAGGGTAGAAAACCGCGTCGGAGTTCTCATATAGTTTTGGATGTGGGTTTTCGCTTGCGCAGACTACGAACGGTGCATTGCAGAGCAGGATAGAAAACCGTGTCGGAGTTCTCATATAGTATCGGATGTGGGTTTTCGCTTGCGCAGACTACGAATGGTGCATTGCAGAGCAGGATATAAAACCGCGTCGGAGTTCTCATACAGTATCGGATGTGGGTTTTCGGTTGCGCAGACTACGAACGGTGCATTGCAGAGCAGGATAGAAAACCGCGTCGGAGTTCTCATATAGTCTCGGATGTGGGTTTTCGCTTGCGCAGACTACGATCGGTGCAATGCAGAGCAGGATACAAAACCGTGTCGGAGTTCTCATATAGTATCGGATGTGGGTTTTCGCTTGCGCAGACTACGAACGGTGCATTGCAGAGCAGAATAGAAAACCGCGTCGGAGTTCTCATATAGTATCGGATGTGGGTTTTCGCTTGCGCAGACTACGAACGGTGCATTGCAGAGCAGGATATAAAACCGCGTCGGAGTTCTCATATAGTATCGGATGTGGGTTTTCGGTTGCGCAGACTACGAACGGTGCATTGCAGAACAGGATAGAAAACCGCGTCGGAGTTCTCATATAGTCTCAGATGTGGGTTTTCGCTTGCGCAGACTACGATCGGTGCAATGCAGAGCAGGATAGAAAACCGTGTCGGAGTTCTCATATAGTATCGGATGTGGGTTTTCGCTTGCGCTGACTACGAACGGTGCATTGAGGAGCAGGATAGAAAACCGCGTCGGAGTTCTCATATAGTATCGGATGTGGGTTTTCGCTTGCGCAGACTACGATCGGTGCATTGCAGAGCAGGATAGAAAACCGCGTCGGAGTTCTCATATAGTATCGGATATGGGTTTTCGCTTGCGCAGACTACGAACGGTGCATTGCAGAGCAGGATAGAAAACCGCGTCGGAGTTCTCATATAGTATCGGATGTGGGTTTTCGCTTGCGCAGAATACGAACGGTGCATTGGAGAGCAGGGTAGAAAACCGCGTCGGAGTTCTCATATAGTTTTGGATGTGGGTTTTCGCTTGCGCCGACTACGAACGGTGCATTGCAGAGCAGGATAAAAATCCGCGTCGGAGTTCTCATATAGTATCGGATGTGGGTTTTCGCTTGCGCAGACTACGCACGGCGCATTGCAGAGCAGGATAGAAAACCGCGTCGGAGTTTTCATATAGTATCGGATATGGGTTTTCGCTTGAGCAGACTACGAACGGTGCATTGCAGAGCAGGATAGAAAACCGCGTCGGAGTTCTCATATAGTATTGGATGTGGGTTTTCGCTTGCGCAGACTACGAACGGTGCATTGGAGAGCAGGGTAGAAAACCGCGTCGGAGTTCTCATATAGTTTTGGATGTGGGTTTTCGCTTGCGCAGACTACGAACGGTGCATTGCAGAGCAGGATAGAAAACCGCGTCGGAGTTCTCATATAGTATCGGATGTGGGTTTTCGCTTGCGCAGACTACGAACGGTGCATTATGAGCAGGATATAAAACCGCGTCGGAGTTCTCATATAGTATCGGATGTGGGTTTTCGCTTGCGCAGACTACGCACGGTGCATTGCAGAGCAGGATAGAAAACCGCGTCGGAGTTCTCATATAGTATCGGATGTGGGTTTTCACTTGCGCAGACTACGATCGGTGCATTGCAGAGCAGCATAGAAAACCGCGTCGGAGTTCTCTTATAGTATCGGATGTGGGTTTTCGCTTGCACAGACTACGATCGGTGCATTGCAGAGCAGGGTAGAAAACCGCGTCGGAGTTCTCATATAGTATCGGATGTGGGTTTTCGCTTGCGTAGACTAGGAACGGTGCATTGGAGAGCAGGATAGAAAACCGCGTCGGAGTTTTCATATAGTATCCGATGTGGGATTTCGCTTGCGCAGACTACGAACGGTGCATTGCAGAGCAGGATAGAAGACCGCGTCGGAGTTCTCATAAAGTATCGGATATTGGTTTTCGCTTGCGCAGACTACGAACGGTGCATTGGAGAGCAGGATAGAAAGCCGCGTCGGAGTTCTCATATAGTATCGGATGTGGGTTTTCGCTTGCGCAGTCTACACACGGTGCATTGCAGAGCAGGATAGAAAACCGCGTCGGAGTTCTCATATAGTATCAGATGTGGGCTTTCGCTTGCGCAGACTACGAACGGTGCATTGCAGAGCAGGATAGAAAACCGCGTCGGGGTTCTGATATAGTATCGGATGTGGGCTTTCGCTTGCGCAGACTACGAACGGTGCATTGCAGAGCAGGATAGAAAACCGCGTCGGAGTTCTCATATAGTATCGGATGTGGGTTTTCGCTTGCGCAGACTGCGAACGGTGCATTGCAGAGCAGGATAGAAAACCGCGTCGGAGTTCTCATATAGTATCGAATGTGGGTTTTCGCTTGCGCAGACTACGAACGGTGCATTGCAGAGCAGGATAAAAAACCGCGTCGGAGTTCTCATATAGTATCGGATGTGGGTTTTCGCTTGCGCAGACTACGAACGGTGCATTGCAGAGCAGGATAAAAATCCGCGTCGGAGTTCTCATATAGTATCGGATGTGGGTTTTCGCTTGCGCAGACTACGAACGGTGCATTGCAGAGCAGGATAGAAAACCGCGTCGGAGTTCTCTATAGAATCGGATGTGGGTTTTCGCTTGCGCAGACTACGAACGGTGCATTGCAGAGCAGGATAGAAAACCGCGTCGGATTTCTCATAAAGTATCGGATATTGGTTTTCGCTTGCGCAGACTACGAACAGTGCATTGCAGAGCAGGATAGGAAACCGCGTCGGAGTTCTCATATAGTATCGGATGTGGGTTTTCGCTTGCGCAGACTACGATCGGTGCATTGCAGAGCAGGATAGAAAACCGCGGTCGGAGTTCTCATAAAGTATCGGATATTGGTTTTCGCTTGCGCAGACTGCGAATAGTGCATTGCAGAGCAGGATAAAAAACCGCGTCGGAGTTCTCATATAGTATCGGATGTGGGTTTTCGATTGCGCAGACTACGAAGGGTGCATTGCAGAGCAGGATAGAAAACCTCGTCGGAGTTCTCATATAGTATCGGATGTGGGTTTTCGCTTGCGCAGACTACGAACGGTGCATTGCAGAGCAGGATAGAAAACCGCGTCGGAGTTTTCATATAGTATCGGATGTGGGTTTTCGCTTGCGCAGACTACGAACGGTGCATTGCAGAGCAGGATAGAAAACCGCGTCGGAGTTCTCATATAGTATCGGATGTGGGTTTTCGGTTGCGCAGACTACGAACGGTGCATTGCAGAGCAGGATAGAAAAGCGCGTCGGAGTTCTCATATAGTCTCGGATGTGGGTTTTCGGTTGCGCAGACTCGAACGGTGCATTGCAGAGCAGGATAGAATACCGCGTCGGAGTTCTCATATAGTTTTGGATGTGGGTTTTCGCTTGCGCACACAACGAACGGTGCATTGCAGAGCAGGATAGAAAACCGTGTCGGAGTTCTCATATAGTATCGGATGTGGGTTTTCGCTTGCGCAGACTACGAACGGTGCATTGCAGAGCAGGATATAAAACCGCGTCGGAGTTCTCATATAGTATCGGATGTGGGTTTTCGGTTGCGCAGACTACGAACGGTGCATTGCAGAGCAGGATAGAAAACCGCGTCGGAGTTCTCATATAGTCTCGGATGTGGGTTTTCGCTTGCGCAGACTACGATCGGTGCAATGCAGAGCAGGATAGAAAACCGTGTCGGAGTTCTCATATAGTATCGGATGTGGGTTTTCGCTTGCGCAGACTGCGAACGGTGCATTGCAGAGCAGGATAGAAAACCGCGTCGGAGTTCTCATATAGTATCGAATGTGGGTTTTCGCTTGCGCAGACTACGAACGGTGCATTGCAGAGCAGGATAAAAAACCGCGTCGGAGTTCTCATATAGTATCGGATGTGGGATTTCGCTTGCGCAGACTACGAACGGTGCATTGCAGAGCAGGATAAAAATCCGCGTCGGAGTTCTCATATAGTATCGGATGTGGGTTTTCGCTTGCGCAGACTACGAACGGTGCATTGCAGAGCAGGATAGAAAACCGCGTCGGAGTTCTCTATAGAATCGGATGTGGGTTTTCGCTTGCGCAGACTACGAACGGTGCATTGCAGAGCAGGATAGAAAACCGCGTCGGATTTCTCATAAAGTATCGGATATTGGTTTTCGCTTGCGCAGACTACGAACAGTGCATTGCAGAGCAGGATTGGAAACCGCGTCGGAGTTCTCATATAGTATCGGATGTGGGTTTTCGCTTGCGCAGACTACGATCGGTGCATTGCAGAGCAGGATAAAAAACCGCGGTCGGAGTTCTCATAAAGTATCGGATATTGGTTTTCGCTTGCGCAGACTGCGAATAGTGCATTGCAGAGCAGGATAAAAAACCGCGTCGGAGTTCTCATATAGTATCGGATGTGGGTTTTCGATTGCGCAGACTACGAAGGGTGCATTGCAGAGCAGGATAGAAAACCTCGTCGGAGTTCTCATATAGTATCGGATGTGGGTTTTCGCTTGCGCAGACTACGAACGGTGCATTCCAGAGCAGGATAGAAAACCGCGTCGGAGTTCTCATATAGTATCGGATGTGGGTTTTCGCTTGCGCAGACTACGAACGGTGCATTGCAGAGCAGGATAGAAAACCGCGTCGGAGTTCTCATATAGTATCGGATGTGGGTTTTCGGTTGCGCAGACTACGAACGGTGCATTGCAGAGCAGGATAGAAAACCGCGTCGGAGTTCTCATATAGTCTCGGATGTGGGTTTTCGGTTGCGCAGACTCGAACGGTGCATTGCAGAGCAGGATAGAAAACCGCGTCGGAGTTCTCATATTGTCTCGGATGTGGGTTTTCGGTTGCGCAGACTACGAAGGGTGCATTGCAGAGCAGGATAGAAAACCTCGTCGGAGTTCTCATATAGTATCGGATGTGGGTTTTCGCTTGCGCAGACTACGAACGGTGCATTGCAGAGCAGGATAGAAAACCGCGTCGGAGTTCTCATATAGTATCGGATGTGGGTTTTCGCTTGCGCAGACTACGAACGGTGCATTGCAGAGCAGGATAGAAAACCGCGTCGGAGTTCTCATATAGTATCGGATGTGGGTTTTCGCTTGCGCAGACTACGAACGGTGCATTGGAGAGCAGGGTAGAATACCGCGTCGGAGTTCTCATATAGTTTTGGATGTGGGTTTTCGCTTGCGCAGACTACGAACGGTGCATTGCAGAGCAGGATGGAAAACCGTGTCGGAGTTCTCATATAGTATCGGATGTGGGTTTTCGCTTGCGCAGACTACGAGCGGTGCATTGCAGAGCAGGATATAAAACCGCGTCGGAGTTCTCATATAGTATCGGATGTGGGTTTTCGGTTGCGCAGACTACGAACGGTGCATTGCAGAGCAGGATAGAAAACCGCGTCGGAGTTCTCATATAGTATCGAATGTGGGTTTTCGCTTGCGCAGACTACGAACGGTGCATTGCAGAGCAGGATAAAAAACCGCGTCGGAGTTCTCATATAGTATCGGATGTGGGTTTTCGCTTGCGCAGACTACGAACGGTGCATTGCAGAGCAGGATAAAAATCCGCGTCGGAGTTCTCATATAGTATCGGATGTGGGTTTTCGCTTGCGCAGACTACGAACGGTGCATTGCAGAGCAGGATAGAAAACCGCGTCGGAGTTCTCTATAGAATCGGATGTGGGTTTTCGCTTGCGCAGACTACGAACGGTGCATTGCAGAGCAGGATAGAAAACCGCGTCGGATTTCTCATAAAGTATCGGATATTGGTTTTCGCTTGCGCAGACTACGAACAGTGCATTGCAGAGCAGGATAGGAAACCGCGTCGGAGTTCTCATATAGTATCGGATGTGGGTTTTCGCTTGCGCAGACTACGATCGGTGCATTGCAGAGCAGGATAGAAAACCGCGGTCGGAGTTCTCATAAAGTATCGGATATTGGTTTTCGCTTGCGCAGACTGCGAATAGTGCATTGCAGAGCAGGATAAAAAACCGCGTCGGAGTTCTCATATAGTATCGGATGTGGGTTTTCGATTGCGCAGACTACGAAGGGTGCATTGCAGAGCAGGATAGAAAACCTCGTCGGAGTTCTCATATAGTATCGGATGTGGGTTTTCGCTTGCGCAGACTACGAACGGTGCATTGCAGAGCAGGATAGAAAACCGCGTCGGAGTTCTCATATAGTATCGGATGTGGGTTTTCGCTTGCGCAGACTACGAACGGTGCATTGCAGAGCAGGATAGAAAACCGCGTCGGAGTTCTCATATAGTATCGGATGTGGGTTTTCGGTTGCGCAGACTACGAACGGTGCATTGCAGAGCAGGATAGAAAACCGCGTCGGAGTTCTCATATAGTCTCGGATGTGGGTTTTCGGTTGCGCAGACTCGAACGGTGCATTGCAGAGCAGGATAGGAAACCGCGTCGGAGTTCTCATATAGTATCGGATGTGGGTTTTCGCTTGCGCAGACTACGAACGGTGCATTGCAGAGCAGGATAGAAAACCGTGTCGGAGTTCTCATATAGTATCGGATGTGGGTTTTCGCTTGCGCAGACTACGAACGGTGCATTGCAGAGCAGGATATAAAACCGCGTCGGAGTTCTCATATAGTATCGGATGTGGGTTTTCGGTTGCGCAGACTACGAACGGTGCATTGCAGAGCAGGATAGAAAACCGCATCGGAGTTCTCATATAGTCTCGGATGTGGGTTTTCGCTTGCGCAGACTACGATCGGTGCAATGCAGAGCAGGATAGAAAACCGCGTCGGAGTTCTCATATAGTATCGGATGTGGGTTTTCGCTTGCGCAGACTGCGAACGGTGCATTGCAGAGCAGGATAGAAAACCGCGTCGGAGTTCTCATATAGTATCGGATGTGGGTTTTCGGTTGCGCAGACTACGAACGGTGCATTGCAGAGCAGGATAGAAAACCGCGTCGGAGTTCTCATATAGTCTCGGATGTGGGTTTTCGGTTGCGCAGACTCGAACGGTGCATTGCAGAGCAAGGATAGAAAACCGCGTCGGAGTTCTCATATTGTCTCGGATGTGGGTTTTCGGTTGCGCAGACTACGAAGGGTGCATTGCAGAGCAGGATAGAAAACCTCGTCGGAGTTCTCATATAGTATCGGATGTGGGTTTTCGCTTGCGCAGACTACGAACGGTGCATTGCAGAGCAGGATAGAAAACCGCGTCGGAGTTCTCATATAGTATCGGATGTGGGTTTTCGCTTGCGCAGACTACGAACGGTGCATTGCAGAGCAGGATAGAAAACCGCGTCGGAGTTCTCATATAGTATCGGATGTGGGTTTTCGCTTGCGCAGACTACGAACGGTGCATTGGAGAGCAGGGTAGAATACCGCGTCGGAGTTCTCATATAGTTTTGGATGTGGGTTTTCGCTTGCGCAGACTACGAACGGTGCATTGCAGAGCAGGATAGAAAACCGCGTCGGAGTTCTCTATAGAATCGGATGTGGGTTTTCGCTTGCGCAGACTACGAACGGTGCATTGCAGAGCAGGATAGAAAACCGCGTCGGATTTCTCATAAAGTATCGGATATTGGTTTTCGCTTGCGCAGACTACGAACAGTGCATTGCAGAGCAGGATAGGAAACCGCGTCGGAGTTCTCATATAGTATCGGATGTGGGTTTTCGCTTGCGCAGACTACGATCGGTGCATTGCAGAGCAGGATAGAAAACCGCGGTCGGAGTTCTCATAAAGTATCGGATATTGGTTTTCGCTTGCGCAGACTACGAATAGTGCATTGCAGAGCAGGATAAAAAACCGCGTCGGAGTTCTCATATAGTATCGGATGTGGGTTTTCGATTGCGCAGACTACGAAGGGTGCATTGCAGAGCAGGATAGAAAACCTCGTCGGAGTTCTCATATAGTATCGGATGTGGGTTTTCGCTTGCGCAGACTACGAACGGTGCATTGCAGAGCAGGATAGAAAACCGCGTCGGAGTTCTCATATAGTATCGGATGTGGGTTTTCGCTTGCGCAGACTACGAACGGTGCATTGCAGAGCAGGATAGAAAACCGCGTCGGAGTTCTCATATAGTATCGGATGTGGGTTTTCGGTTGCGCAGACTACGAACGGTGCATTGCAGAGCAGGATAGAAAACCGCGTCGGAGTTCTCATATAGTCTCGGATGTGGGTTTTCGGTTGCGCAGACTCGAACGGTGCATTGCAGAGCAGGATAGGAAACCGCGTCGGAGTTCTCATATAGTATCGGATGTGGGTTTTCGCTTGCGCAGACTACGAACGGTGCATTGCAGAGCAGGATAGAAAACCGTGTCGGAGTTCTCATATAGTATCGGATGTGGGTTTTCGCTTGCGCAGACTACGAACGGTGCATTGCAGAGCAGGATATAAAACCGCGTCGGAGTTCTCATATAGTATCGGATGTGGGTTTTCGGTTGCGCAGACTACGAACGGTGCATTGCAGAGCAGGATAGAAAACCGCGTCGGAGTTCTCATATAGTCTCGGATGTGGGTTTTCGCTTGCGCAGACTACGATCGGTGCAATGCAGAGCAGGATAGAAAACCGCGTCGGAGTTCTCATATAGTATCGGATGTGGGTTTTCGCTTGCGCAGACTGCGAACGGTGCATTGCAGAGCAGGATAGAAAACCGCGTCGGAGTTCTCATATAGTATCGGATGTGGGTTTTCGGTTGCGCAGACTACGAACGGTGCATTGCAGAGCAGGATAGAAAACCGCGTCGGAGTTCTCATATAGTCTCGGATGTGGGTTTTCGGTTGCGCAGACTCGAACGGTGCATTGCAGAGCAGGATAGAAAACCGCGTCGGAGTTCTCATATTGTCTCGGATGTGGGTTTTCGGTTGCGCAGACTACGAAGGGTGCATTGCAGAGCAGGATAGAAAACCTCGTCGGAGTTCTCATATAGTATCGGATGTGGGTTTTCGCTTGCGCAGACTACGAACGGTGCATTGCAGAGCAGGATAGAAAACCGCGTCGGAGTTCTCATATAGTATCGGATGTGGGTTTTCGCTTGCGCAGACTACGAACGGTGCATTGCAGAGCAGGATAGAAAACCGCGTCGGAGTTCTCATATAGTATCGGATGTGGGTTTTCGCTTGCGCAGACTACGAACGGTGCATTGGAGAGCAGGGTAGAATACCGCGTCGGAGTTCTCATATAGTTTTGGATGTGGGTTTTCGCTTGCGCAGACTAAGAACGGTGCATTGCAGAGCAGGATAGAAAACCGTGTCGGAGTTCTCATATAGTATCGGATGTGGGTTTTCGCTTGCGCAGACTACGAACGGTGCATTGCAGAGCAGGATATAAAACCGCGTCGGAGTTCTCATATAGTATCGGATGTGGGTTTTCGGTTGCACAGACTACGAACGGTGCATTGCAGAGCAGGATAGAAAACCGCGTCGGAGTTCTCATATAGTCTCGGATGTGGGTTTTCGCTTGCGCAGACTACGATCGGTGCAATGCAGAGCAGGATAGAAAACCGTGTCGGAGTTCTCATATAGTATCGGATGTGGGTTTTCGCTTGCGCAGACTACGAACGGTGCATTGCAGAGCAGGATATAAAACCGCGTCGGAGTTCTCATATAGTATCGGATGTGGGTTTTCGGTTGCGCAGACTACGAACGGTGCATTGCAGAGCAGGATAGAAAACCGCGTCGGAGTTCTCATATAGTATCGGATGTGGGTTTTCGCTTGCGCAGACTACGATCGGTGCAATGCAGAGCAGGGTAGAAAACCGTGTCGGAGTTCTCATATAGTATCGGATGTGGGTTTTCGCTTGCGCAGACTACGAACGGTGCATTGCAGAGCAGGATAGAAAACCGCGTCGGATTTCTCATAAAGTATCGGATATTGGTTTTCGATTGCGCAGACTACGAACAGTGCATTGCAGAGCAGGATAGGAAACCGCGTCGGAGTTCTCATATAGTATCGGATGTGGGTTTTCGCTTGCGCAGACTACGATCGGTGCATTGCAGAGCAGGATAGAAAACCGCGGTCGGAGTTCTCATAAAGTATCGGATATTGGTTTTCGCTTGCGCAGACTGCGAATAGTGCATTGCAGAGCAGGATAAAAAACCGCGTCGGAGTTCTCATATAGTATCGGATGTGGGTTTTCGATTGCGCAGACTACGAAGGGTGCATTGCAGAGCAGGATAGAAAACCTCGTCGGAGTTCTCATATAGTATCGGATGTGGGTTTTCGCTTGCGCAGACTACGAACGGTGCATTGCAGAGCAGGATAGAAAACCGCGTCGGAGTTCTCATATAGTATCGGATGTGGGTTTTCGCTTGCGCAGACTACGAACGGTGCATTGCAGAGCAGGATAGAAAACCGCGTCGGAGTTCTCATATAGTATCGGATGTGGGTTTTCGGTTGCGCAGACTACGAACGGTGCATTGCAGAGCAGGATAGAAAACCGCGTCGGAGTTCTCATATAGTATCGGATGTAGGTTTTCGCTTGCGCAGACTACGAACGGTGGATTGCAGAGCAGGATAGAAAACCGCGTCGGAGTTTTCATATAGTATCGGATGTGGGTTTTCCCTTGCGCAGACTACGAACGGTGGATTGCAGAGCAGGATAGAAAACCGCGTCGGAGTTCTCATATAGTATCGGATGTGGGCTTTCGCTTGCGCAGACTACGAACGGTGCATTGCAGAGCAGGATAGAAAACCGCGTCGGGGTTCTGATATAGTATCGGATGTGGGCTTTCGCTTGCGCAGACTACGAACGGTGCATTGCAGAGCAGGATAGAAAACCGCGTCGGAGTTCTCATATAGTATCTAATGTGGGTTTTCGCTTGCGCAGACTGCGAATGGTGCATTGCAGAGCAGGATAGAAAACCGCGTCGGAGTTCTCATATAGTATCAAATGTGGGTTTTCGCTTGCGCAGACTACGAATGGTGCATTGCAGAGCAGGATAAAAAACCGCGTCGGAGTTCTCATATAGTATCGGATGTGGGTTTTCGCTTGCGCAGACTACGAACGGTGCATTGCAGAGCTGGATAAAAATCCGCGTCGGAGTTCTCATATAGTATCGGATGTGGGTTTTCGCTTGCGCAGACTACGAACGGTGCATTGCAGAGCAGGATAGAAAACCGCGTCGGAGTTCTCTATAGAATCGGATGTGGGTTTTCGCTTGCGCAGACTACGAACGGTGCATTGCAGAGCAGGATAGAAAACCGCGTCGGATTTCTCATAAAGTATCGGATATTGGTTTTCGCTTGCGCAGACTACGAACAGTGCATTGCAGAGCAGGATAGGAAACCGCGTCGGAGTTCTCATATAGTATCGGATATGGGTTTTCGCTTGCGCAGACTACGATCGGTGCATTGCAGAGCAGGATAGAAAACCGCGGTCGGAGTTCTCATAAAGTATCGGATATTGGTTTTCGCTTGCGCAGACTGCGAATAGTGCATTGCAGAGCAGGATAAAAAACCGCGTCGGAGTTCTCATATAGTATCGGATGTGGGTTTTCGATTGCGCAGACTACGAAGGGTGCATTGTAGAGCAGGATAGAAAACCTCGTCGGAGTTCTCATATAGTATCGGATGTGGGTTTTCGCTTGCGCAGACTACGAACGGTGCATTGCAGAGCAGGATAGAAAACCGCGTCGGAGTTCTCATATAGTCTCGGATATGGGTTTTCGGTTGCGCAGACTACGAAGGGTGCTTTGCAGAGCAGGATAGAAAACCTCGTCGGAGTTCTCATATAGTATCGGATGTGGGTTTTCGCTTGCGCAGACTACGAACGGTGCATTGCAGAGCAGGATAGAAAACCGCGTCGGAGTTCTCATATAGTATCGGATGTGGGTTTTCGCTTGCGCAGACTACGAACGGTGCATTGCAGAGCAGGATAGAAAACCGCGTCGGAGTTCTCATATAGTATCGGATGTGGGTTTTCGCTTGCGCAGACTACGAACGGTGCATTGGAGAGCAGGGTAGAAAACCGCGTCGGAGTTCTCATATAGTTTTGGATGGGGGTTTTCGCTTGCGCAGACTACGAACGGTGCATTGCAGAGCAGGATAGAAAACCGCGTCGGAGTTCTCATATAGTATCGGATGTGGGTTTTCGCTTGCGCAGACTACGAACGGTGCATTGCAGAGCAGGATAGAAAACCGCGTCGGAGTTCTCATATAGTATCGGATGTGGGTTTTCGCTTGCGCAGACTACGAACGGTGCATTGGAGAGCAGGGTAGAAAACCGCGTCGGAGTTCTCATATAGTTTTGGATGTGGGTTTTCGCTTGCGCAGACTACGAACGGTGCATTGCAGAGCAGGATAGAAAACCGCGTCGGAGTTCTCATATAGTATCGGATGTGGGTTTTCGCTTGCGCAGGCTACGAACGGTGCATTGCAGAGCAGGATAGAAAACCGCGTCGGAGTTCTCATATAGTATCGGATGTGGGTTTTCGCTTGCGCAGACTACGAACGGTGCATTGGAGAGCAGGGTAGAATACCGCGTCGGAGTTCTCATATAGTTTTGGATGGGGGTTTTCGCTTGCGCAGACTACGAACGGTGCATTGCAGAGCAGGATAGAAAACCGTGTCGGAGTTCTCATATATTATCGGATGTGGGTTTTCGCTTGCGCAGACTACGAACGGTGCATTGCAGAGCAGGATAGAAAACCGTGTCGGAGTTCTCATACAGTATCGGATGTGGGTTTTTGGTTGCGCAGACTACGAACGGTGCATTGCAGAGCAGGATAGAAAACCGCGTCGGAGTTCTCATATAGTCTCGGATGTGGGTTTTCGCTTGCGCAGACTACGATCGGTGCAATGCAGAGCAGGATAGAAAACCGTGTCGGAGTTCTCATATAGTATCGGATGTGGGTTTTCGCTTGCGCAGACTACGAACGGTGCATTGCAGAGCAGAATAGAAAACCGCGTCGTAGTGCTCATATAGTATCGGATGTGGGTTTTCGCTTGCGCAGACTACGAACGGTGCATTGCAGAGCAGGATATAAAACCGCGTCGGAGTTCTCATATAGTATCGGATGTGGGTTTTCGGTTGCGCAGACTACGAACGGTGCATTGCAGAGCAGGATAGAAAACCGCGTCGGAGTTCTCATATAGTCTCGGATGTGGGTTTTCGCTTGCGCAGACTACGATCGGTGCAATGCAGAGCAGGATAGAAAACCGTGTCGGAGTTCTCATATAGTATCGGATGTGGGTTTTCGCTTGCGCTGACTACGAACGGTGCATTGAGGAGCAGGATAGAAAACCGCGTCGGAGTTCTCATATAGTATCGGATGTGGGTTTTCGCTTGCGCAGACTACGATCGGTGCATTGCAGAGCAGGATAGAAAACCGCGTCGGAGTTCTCATATAGTATCGGATATGGGTTTTCGCTTGCGCAGACTACGAACGGCGCATTGCAGAGCAGGATAGAAAACCGCGTCGGAGTTCTCATATAGTATCGGATGTGGGTTTTCGCTTGCGCAGAATACGAACGGTGCATTGGAGAGCAGGGTAGAAAACCGCGTCGGAGTTCTCATATAGTTTTGGATGTGGGTTTTCGCTTGCGCAGACTACGAACGGTGCATTGCAGAGCAGGATAGAAAACCGCGTCGGAGTTCTCATATAGTATCGGATGTGGGTTTTCGCTTGCGCAGACTACGAACGGTGCATTGCAGAGCAGGATATAAAACCGCGTCGGAGTTCTCATATAGTATCGGATGTGGGTTTTCGCTTGCGCAGACTACGCACGGTGCATTGCAGAGCAGGATAGAAAACCGCGTCGGAGTTCTCATATAGTATCGGATGTGGGTTTTCACTTGCGCATACTACGATCGGTGCATATCAGAGCAGCATAGAAAGCCGCGTCGGAGTTCTCTTATAGTATCGGATGTGGGTTTTCGCTTGTACAGACTACGATCGGTGCATTGCAGAGCAGGGTAGAAAACCGCGTCGGAGTTCTCATATAGTATCGGATGTGGGTTTTCACTTGCGCAGACTACGAACGGTGCATTGGAGAGCAGGATAGAAAACCGCGTCGGAGTTCTCATATAGTATCGGATGTGGGTTTTCGCTTGCGCAGACTACGCACGGCGCATTGCAGAGCAGGATAGAAAACCGCGTCGGAGTTTTCATATAGTATCGGATGTGGGTTTTCGCTTGAGCAGACTACGAACGGTGTATTGCAGAGCAGGATAGAAAACCGCGTCGGAGTTCTCATATAGTATCGGATGTGGGTTTTCGCTTGCGCAGACTACGAACGGTGCATTGGAGAGCAGGGTAGAAAACCGCGTCGGAGTTCTCATATAGTTTTGGATGTGGGTTTTCGCTTGCGCAGACTACGAACGGTGCATTGCAGAGCAGGATAGAAAACCGTGTCGGAGTTCTCATATAGTATCGGATGTGGGTTTTCGCTTGCGCAGACTACGAACGGTGCATTATGAGCAGGATATAAAACCGCGTCGGAGTTCTCATATAGTATCGGATGTGGGTTTTCGCTTGCGCAGACTACGCACGGTGCATTGCAGAGCAGGATATAAAACCGCGTCGGAGTTCTCATATAGTATCGGATGTGGGTTTTCGCTTGCACAGACTACGATCGGTGCATTGCAGAGCAGGGTAGAAAACCGCGTCGGAGTTCTCATATAGTATCGGATGTGGGTTTTCGCTTGCGTAGACTAGGAACGGTGCATTGGAGAGCAGGATAGAAAACCGCGTCGGAGTTTTCATATAGTATCCGATGTGGGATTTCGCTTGCGCAGACTACGAACGGTGCATTGCAGAGCAGGATAGAAGACCGCGTCGGAGTTCTCATAAAGTATCGGATATTGGTTTTCGCTTGCGCAGACTACAAACGGTGCATTGGAGAGCAGGATAGAAAGCCGCGTCGGAGTTCTCATATAGTATCGGATGTGGGTTTTCGCTTGCGCAGACTACACACGGTGCATTGCAGAGCAGGATAGCAAACCGCGTCGGAGTTCTCATATAGTATCGGATGTGGGTTTTTGCTTGCGCAGACTACGAACGGTGCATTGCAGAGCAGGATAGAAAACCGCGTCGGAGTTCTCATAAAGTATCGGATATTGGTTTTCGCTTGCGCAGACTACGAACGGTGCATTGCAGAGCAGGATAGGAAACCGCGTCGGAGTTCTCATATAGTATCGGATGTGGATTTTCGCTTGCGCAGACTACGAACGTTGCATTGCAGAGCAGGATAGAAAACCGCGTTGGAGTTCTCAAAGAATCGAATGTGGGTTTTCGCTTGCGCAGACTACGCACGGCGCATTGCAGAGCAGGATAGAAAACAGCGTCGGAGTTCTCACATAGTATCGGATGTGGGTTTTCGCTTGCGCAGACTACGAACGGTGCATTGCAGAGCAGGATAGAAAACCGCGGTCGGAGTTCTCATAAAGTATCGGATATTGGTTTTCGCTTGCGCAGACTGCGAATGGTGCATTGCAGAGCAGGATAGAAAACCTCGTCGGAGTTCTCATATAGTATCGGATGTGGGTTTTCGCTTGCGCAGACTACGAACGGTGCATTACAAAGCAGGATAGAAAGCCGCGTCGGAGTTCTAATATAGTATCGGATGTGGGTTTTCGCTTGCGCAGACTACGAACGGTGCATTGTAGAGCAGGATAGAAAACCGCGTCGGAGTTCTCATATAGTATCGGATGTGGGTTTTCGCTTGCGCAGACTACGAACGGTGCATTGCAGAGCAGGATAGAAAACCGCGTCGGAGTACTCATATAGTCTCGGATGTGGGTTTTCGCTTGCGCAGACTACGATCGGTGCAATGCAGAGCAGGATAGAAAACCGTGTCGGAGTTCTCATATAGTATCGGATGTGGGTTTTCGCTTGCGCTGACTACGAACGGTGCATTGAGGAGCAGGATAGAAAACCACGACGGAGATCTCATATAGTATCGGATGTGGGTTTTCGCTTGCGCAGACTACGAACGGTGCATTGCAGAGCAGGATAGAAAACCGCGTCGGAGTTCTCATATAGTATCGGATGTGGGTTTTCGCTTGCGCAGACTACGATCGGTGCGTTGCAGAGCAGGATAGAAAACCGCGTCGGAGTTCTCATATAGTATCGGATATGGGTTTTCGCTTCCGCAGACTACGCAGGGTGCATTGCAGAGCAGGATAGAAAACCGCGTCGGAGTTCTCTTATGGTATCGGATGTGGGTTTTCGCTTGCGCAGACTACGAATGCTGCATTGCAGAGCAGGATAGAAAACCGCGTCGGAGTTCTCATATAGTATCGGATGTAGGTTTTCGCTTGCGCAGACTACGAACGGTGCATTGCAGAGCAGGATAGAAAACCGCGTCGGAGTTCTCATATAGTATCGGATGTGGGTTTTCACTTGCGCAGACTACGATCGGTGCATTGTAGAGCAGCATAGAAAACCGCGTCGGAGTTCTCTTATAGTATCGGATGTGGGTTTTCGCTTGCACAGACTACGATCGGTGCATTGCAGAGCAGGGTAGAAAACCGCGTCGGAGTTCTCATATAGTATCGGATGTGGGTTTTCGCTTGCGTAGACTAGGAACGGTGCATTGGAGAGCAGGATAGAAAACCGCGTCGGAGTTTTCATATAGTACCCGATGTGGTATTTCGCTTGCGCAGACTACGAACGGTGCATTGCAGAGCAGGATAGAAGACCGCGTCGGAGTTCTCATAAAGTATCGGATATTGGTTTTCGCTTGCGCAGACTACGAACGGTGCATTGGAGAGCAGGATAGAAAGCCGCGTCGGAGTTCTCATATAGTATCGGATGTGGGTTTTCGCTTGCGCAGACTACACACGGTGCATTGCAGAGCAGGATAGAAAACCGCGTCGGAGTTCTCATATAGTATCGGATGTGGGTTTTTGCTTGCGCAGACTACGAACGGTGCATTGCAGAGCAGGATAGAAAACCGCGTCGGAGTTCTCATAAAGTATCCGATATTGGTTTTCGCTTGCGCAGACTACGAACGGTGTATTGCAGAGCAGGATAGGAAACCGCGTCGGAGTTCTCATATAGTATCGGATGTGGATTTTCGCTTGCGCAGACTACGAACGTTGCATTGCAGAGCAGGATAGAAAACCGCGTTGGAGTTCTCAAAGAATCGAATGTGGGTTTTCGCTTGCGCAGACTACGCACGGCGCATTGCAGAGCAGGATAGAAAACAGCGTCGGAGTTCTCACATAGTATCGGATGTGGGTTTTCGCTTGCGCAGACTACGAACGGTGCATTGCAGAGCAGGATAGAAAACCGCGGTCGGAGTTCTCATAAAGTATCGGATATTGGTTTTCGCTTGCGCAGACTGCGAATGGTGCATTGCAGAGCAGGATAGAAAACCGCGTCGGAGTTCTCATATAGTATCGGATGTGGGTTTTCGATTGCGCAGACTACGAAGGGTGCATTGCAGAGCAGGATAGAAAACCGCGGTCGGAGTTCTCATAAAGTATCGGATATTGGTTTTCGCTTGCGCAGACTACGATCGGTGCAATGCAGAGCAGGATAGAAAACCGTGTCGGAGTTCTCATATAGTATCGGATGTGGGTTTTCGCTTGCGCTGACTACGAACGGTGCATTGAGGAGCAGGATAGAAAACCACGACGGAGATCTCATATAGTATCGGATGTGGGTTTTCGCTTGCGCAGACTGCGAATGGTGCATTGCAGAGCAGGATAGAAAACCGCGTCGGAGTTCTCATATAGTATCGGATGTGGGTTTTCGATTGCGCAGACTACGAAGGGTGCATTGCAGAGCAGGATAGAAAACCTCGTCGGAGTTCTCATATAGTATCGGATGTGGGTTTTCGCTTGCGCAGACTACGAACGGTGCATTGCAAAGCAGGATAGAAAACCGCGTCGGAGTTCTAATATAGTATCGGATGTGGGTTTTCGCTTGCGCAGACTACGAACGGTGCATTGTAGAGCAGGATAGAAAACCGCGTCGGAGTTCTCATATAGTATCGGATGTGGGTTTTCGCTTGCGCAGACTACGAACGGTGCATTGCAGAGCAGGATAGAAAACCGCGTCGGAGTACTCATATAGTCTCGGATGTGGGTTTTCGCTTGCGCAGACTACGATCGGTGCAATGCAGAGCAGGATAGAAAACCGTGTCGGAGTTCTCATATAGTATCGGATGTGGGTTTTCGCTTGCGCTGACTACGAACGGTGCATTGAGGAGCAGGATAGAAAACCACGACGGAGATCTCATATAGTATCGGATGTGGGTTTTCGCTTGCGCAGACTACGAACGATGCATTGCAGAGCAGGATAGAAAACCGCGTCGGAGTTCTCATATAGTATCGGATGTGGGTTTTCGCTTGCGCAGACTACGATCGGTGCGTTGCAGAGCAGGATAGAAAACCGCGTCGGAGTTCTCATATAGTATAGGATGTGGGTTTTCGCTTCCGCAGACTACGCACGGTGCATTGCAGAGCAGGATAGAAAACCGCGTCGGGGTTCTCTTATGGTATCGGATGTGGGTTTTCGCTTGCGCAGACTACGAATGCTGCATTGCAGAGCAGGATAGAAAACCGCGTCGGAGTTCTCATATAGTATCGGATGTAGGTTTTCGCTTGCGCAGACTACGAACGGTTCATTGCAGAGCAGGATAGAAAACCGCGTCGGAGTTCTCATATAGTATCGGATGTGGGTTTTCACTTGCGCAGACTACGATCGGTGCATTGCAGAGCAGGATAGAAAACCGCGTCGGAGTTCTCATATAGTATCGGATGTGGGTTTTCGCTTGCGCAGACTACGAACGGTGCATTGCAGAGCAGGATAGAAAACCGCGTCGGAGTTCTCATATTGTATCGGATGTGGGTTTTCGCTTGCGCAGACTACGAACGGTGCATTGCAGAGCAGGATAGAAAACCGCGTCGGAGTTCTCATATAGTATCGGATGTGGGTTTTCGCTTGCACAGACTACGATCGGTGCATTGCAGTGCAGGGTAGAAAACCGCGTCGGAGTTCTCATATAGTATCGGATGTGGGTTTTCGCTTGCGTAGACTAGGAACGGTGCATTGGAGAGCAGGATAGAAAACCGCGTCGGAGTTTTCATATAGTATCCGATGTGGGATTTCGCTTGCGCAGACTACGAACGGTGCATTGCAGAGCAGGATAGAAGACCGCGTCGGAGTTCTCATAAAGTATCGGATATTGGTTTTCGCTTGCGCAGACTACGAACGGTGCATTGGAGAGCAGGATAGAAAGCCGCGTCGGAGTTCTCATATAGTATCGGATGTGGGTTTTCGCTTGCGCAGACTACACACGGTGCATTGCAGAGCAGGATAGAAAACCGCGTCGGAGTTCTCATATAGTATCGGATGTGGGTTTTTGCTTGCGCAGACTACGCACGGCGCATTGCAGAGCAGGATAGAAAACCGCGTCGGAGTTCTCATAAAGTATCGGATATTGGTTTTCGCTTGCGCAGACTACGAACGGTGTATTGCAGAGCAGGATAGGAAACCGCGTCGGAGTTCTCATATAGTATCGGATGTGGATTTTCGCTTGCGCAGACTACGAACGTTGCATTGCAGAGCAGGATAGAAAACCGCGTTGGAGTTCTCAAAGAATCGAATGTGGGTTTTCGCTTGCGCAGACTACGCACGGCGCATTGCAGAGCAGGATAGAAAACAGCGTCGGAGTTCTCACATAGTATCGGATGTGGGTTTTCGCTTGCGCAGACTACGAACGGTGCATTGCAGAGCAGGATAGAAAACCGCGGTCGGAGTTCTCATAAAGTATCGGATATTGGTTTTCGCTTGCGCAGACTGCGAATGGTGCATTGCAGAGCAGGATAGAAAACCGCGTCGGAGTTCTCATATAGTATCGGATGTGGGTTTTCGATTGCGCAGACTACGAAGGGTGCATTGCAGAGCAGGATAGAAAACCTCGTCGGAGTTCTCATATAGTATCGGATGTGGGTTTTCGCTTGCGCAGACTACGAACGGTGCATTGCAAAGCAGGATAGAAAACCGCGTCGGAGTTCTAATATAGTATCGGATGTGGGTTTTCGCTTGCGCAGACTACGAACGGTGCATTGTAGAGCAGGATAGAAAACCGCGTCGGAGTTCTCATATAGTATCGGATGTGGGTTTTCGCTTGCGCAGACTACGAACGGTGCATTGCAGAGCAGGATAGAAAACCGCGTCGGAGTACTCATATAGTCTCGGATGTGGGTTTTCGCTTGCGCAGACTACGATCGGTGCAATGCAGAGCAGGATAGAAAACCGTGTCGGAGTTCTCATATAGTATCGGATGTGGGTTTTCGCTTGCGCTGACTACGAACGGTGCATTGAGGAGCAGGATAGAAAACCACGACGGAGATCTCATATAGTATCGGATGTGGGTTTTCGCTTGCGCAGACTACGAACGGTGCATTGAAGAGCAGGATAGAAAACCGCGTCGGAGTTCTCATATAGTATCGGATGTGGGTTTTCGCTTGCGCAGACTACGATCGGTGCGTTGCAGATCAGGATAGAAAACCGCGTCGGAGTTCTCATATAGTATCGGATGTGGGTTTTCGCTTCCGCAGACTACGCACGGTGCATTGCAAAGCAGGATAGAAAACCGCGTCGGAGTTCTCATATAGTATCGGATGTAGGTTTTCGCTTGCGCAGACTACGAATGCTGCATTGCAGAGCAGGATAGAAAACCGCGTCGGAGTTCTCATATAGTATCGGATGTGGGTTTTCGCTTGCGCAGACTACGCACGGTGCATTGCAGAGCAGGATAGAAAACCGCGTCGGAGTTCTCATATAGTATCGGATGTAGGTTTTCGCTTGCGCAGACTACGATCGGTGCATTGCAGAGCAGCATAGAAAACCGCGTCGGAGTTCTCTTATAGTATCGGATGTGGGTTTTCGCTTGCGCAGACTACGAACGGTGCATTGGAGAGCAGGATAGAAAACCGCGTCGGAGTTTTCATATAGTATCGGATGTGGGTTTTCGCTTGCGCAGACTACGAACGGTGGATTGCAGAGCAGGATAGAAAACCGCGTCGGAGTTCTCATATAGTATCGGATGTGGGTTTTCGCTTGCGCAGACTACGAACGGTGCATTGCAGAGCAGGATAGAAAACCACGTCGGAGTTCTCATATAGTATCGGATGTGGGCTTTCGCTTGCGCAGACTACGAACGGTGCATTGCAGAGCAGGATAGAAAACCGCGTCGGAGTTCTCATATAGTATCGGATGTGGGTTTTCGCTTGCGCAGACGACGAACGGTGCATTGCAGAGCAGGATTGAAAACCGCGTCGGAGTTCTCATATAGTATCGGATGTAGGTTTTCGCTTGCGCAGACTACGAACGGTGGATTGCAGAGCAGGATAGAAAACCGCGTCGGAGTTTTCATATAGTATCGGATGTGGGTTTTCGCTTGCGCAGACTACGCACGGTGCATTGCAGAGCAGGATAGCAAACCGCGTCGGACTTCTCATATAGTATCGGATGTGGGTTTTCGCTTGCGCAGACTACGAACGGTGCATTGCAGAGCAGGATAAAAAACCGCGTCGGAGTTCTCTATAGTATCGGATGTGGGTTTTCGCTTGCGCAGACTACGAACGGTGCATTGCAGAGCAGGATAGAAAACCGCGTCGGAGTTCTCATAAACTATCGGATATTGGTTTTCGCTTGCGCAGACTACGAACAGTGCATTGCAGAGCAGGATAGGAAACCGCGTCGGAGTTCTCATATAGTATCGGATGTGGGTTTTCGCTTGCGCAGACTACGATCGGTGCATTGCAGAGCAGGATAGAAGACCGCGTCGGAGTTCTCATAATGTATCGGATATTGGTTTTCGCTTGCGCAGACTACGAACGGTGCATTGCAGAGCAGGATAGAAAACCGCGTCGGAGTTCTCATATAGTATCGGATGTGGGTTTTCGCTTGCGCAGACTACGAACGGTGCATTGCAGAGCAGGATAGAAAACCGCGTTGGAGTTCTCATATAGTATCGGATGTGGGTTTTCGCTTGCGCAGACTACGCACGGCGCATTGCAGAGCAGGATAGAAAACCGCGTCGGAGTTTTCATATAGTATCGGATGTGGGTTTTCGCATGCGCAGACTACGAACGGTGCATTGCAGAGCAGGATAGAAAACCGCGTCGGAGTTCTCATAAGGTATCGGATATTGGTTTTCGCTTGCGCAGACTACGAACGGTGCATTGCAGAGGAGGATAGAAAACCGCGTCGGAGTTCTCATATAGTATCGGATGTGGGTTTTCGCTTGCGCAGACTACGAACGGTGCATTGCAGAGCAGGATAGAAAACCGCGTCGGAGTTCTCATATAGTATCGGATGTGGGTTTTCGCTTGCGCAGACTACGATCGGTGCATTGCAGAGCAGGGTAGAAAGCAGCGTCGGAGTTCTCATATAGTATCGGATGTGGGTTTTCGCTTGCGCAGACTACCCACGGTGCATTGCAGAGCAGGATAGAAAACCGCGTCGGAGTTCTCATATAGTATCTGATGTGGGTTTTTGCTTGCGCAGACTACGAACGGTGCATTGCAGAGCAGGATAGAAAACCGCGTCGGAGTTCTCATAAAGTATCGGATATTGGTTTTCGCTTGCGCAGACTACGAACGGTGCATTGCAGAGCAGGATAGAAAACCGCGTCGGAGTTCTCTATAGTATCGGATGTGGGTTTTCGCTTGCGCAGACTACGAACGGTGCATTGCAGAGCAGGATAGATAACCGCGTCGGAGTTCTCATAAAGTATCGGATATTGGTTTTCGCTTGCGCAGACTACGAACAGTGCATTGCAGAGCAGGATAGGAAACCGCGTCGGAGTTCTCATATAGTATCGAATGTGGGTTTTCGCTTGCGCAGACTACGATCGGTGCATTGCAGAGCAGGATAGAAAACCGCGTCGGAGTTCTCATATAGTATCGGATGTGGGTTTTCGCTTGCGCAGACTACGAACGTTGCATTGCAGAGCAGGATAGAAAACCGCGTCGGAGTTCTCAAAGAATCGAATGTGGGTTTTCGCTTGCGCAGACTACGCACGGCGCATTGCAGAGCAGGATAGAAAACAGCGTTGGAGTTCTCACATAGTATCGGATGTGGGTTTTCGCTTGCGCAGACTACGAACGGTTTATTGCAGAGCAGGATAGAAAACCGCGGTCGGAGTTCTCATAAAGTATCGGATATTGGTTTTCGCTTGCGCAGACTGCGAATGGTGCATTGCAGAGCAGGATAGAAAACCGCGTCGGAGTTCTCATATAGTATCGGATGTGGGTTTTCGATTGCGCAGACTACGAAGGGTGCATTGCAGAGCAGGATAGAAAACCTCGTCGGAGTTCTCATATAGTATCGGATGTGGGTTTTCGCTTGCGCAGACTACGAACGGTGCATTGCAGAGCAGGATAGAAAACCGCGTCGGAGTTCTCATATAGTATCGGATGTTGGTTTTCGCTTGCGCAGACTACGAACGGTGCATTGCAGAGCAGGATAGAAAACCACGTCGGAGTTCTCATATAGTATCGGACGTGGGTTTTCGCTTGCGCAGACTACGAACGGTGCATTGCAGAGCAGGATAGAAAACCGCGTCGGAGTTCTCATATAGTCTCGGATGTGGGTTTTCGCTTGCGCAGACTACGATCGGTGCAATGCAGAGCAGGATAGAAAACCGTGTCGGAGTTCTCATATAGTATCGGATGTGAGTTTTCGCTTGCGCTGACTACGAACGGTGCATTGAGGAGCAGGATCGAAAACCACGTCGGAGTTCTCATATAGTATCGGATGTGGGTTTTCGCTTGCGCAGACTACGAACGGTGCATTGCAGAGCAGGATAGAAAACCGCCTCGGAGTTCTCATAAGGTATCGGATGTTGGTTTTCGCTTGCGCAGACTACGAACGGTGCATTGCAGAGCAGGAGAGAAAACCGCGTCGGAGTTCTCATATAGTATCGGACGTGGGTTTTCGCTTGCGCAGACTACGAACGGTGCATTGCAGAGCAGGATAGAAAACCGCGTCGCAGTTCTCATATAGTCTCGGATGTGGGTTTTCGCTTGCGCAGACTACGATCGGTGCAATGCAGAGCAGGATAGAAAACCGTGTCGGAGTTCTCATATAGTATCGGATGTGAGTTTTCGCATGCGCTGACTACGAACGGTGCATTGAGGAGCAGGATAGAAAACCACGTCGGAGTTCTCATATAGTATCGGATGTGGGTTTTCGCTTGCGCAGACTACGAACGGTGCATTGCAGAGCAGGATAGAAAACCGCCTCGGAGTTCTCTTATAGTATCGGATGTGGGTTTTCGCTTGCGCAGACTACGATCGGTGCATTGCAGAGCAGGATAGAAAACCGCGTCGGAGTTCTCATATAGTATCGGATGTGGGTTTTCGCTTCCGCAGACTACGCACGGTGCATTGCAGAGCAGGGTAGAAAACCGCGTCGGAGTTCTCATATAGTATCGGATGTGGGTTTTCGCTTGCGCAGACTACGAACGGTGCACTGCAGAGCAGGATAGAAAACCGCGTCGGAGTTCTCATATAGTATCGGATGTAGGTTTTCGCTTGCGCAGACTACGAACGGTGGATTGCAGAGCAGGATAGAAAACCGCGTCGGAGTTTTCATATAGTATCGGATGTGGGTTTTCGCTTGCGCAGACTACGTACGGTGCATTGCAGAGCAGGATAGCAAACCGCGTCGGACTTCTCATATAGTATCGGATGTGGGTTTTCGCTTGCGCAGACGACGAACGGTGCATTGCAGAGCAGGATAGAAAACCGCGTCGGAGTTCTCATATAGTGTCGGATGTGGGTTTTCGCTTGCGCAGACTACGAACGGTGCATTGCAGAGCAGGATAGAAAACCGCGTCGGAGTTCTCATATAGTATCGGATGTGGATTTTCGCTTGCGTAGACTACTCACGGGGCATTGCAGAGCAGGATAGAAAACCGCGTCGGAGTTCTCATATAGTATCAGATGTGGGTTTTCGCTTGCGCAGACTACGAACGGTTCATTGCAGAGCAGGATAGAAAACCGCGTCGGAGTTCTCATATAGTATCGGATGTGGGTTTTCGCTTGCGCAGACTACGAACGGTGCATTGCAGAGCAGGATAGAAAACCGCGTCGGAGTTCTCATAAGGTATCGGATATTGGTTTTCGCTTGCGCAGACTACGAACGGTGCATTGCAGAGGAGGATAGAAAACTGCGTCGGAGTTCTCATATAGTATCGGATGTGGGTTTTCGCTTGCGCAGACTACGAACGGCGCATTGCAGAGCAGGATAGAAAACCGCGTCGGAGTTCTCATATAGTATCGGATGTGGGTTTTCGCTTGCGCAGACTACGATCGGTGCATTGCAGAGCAGGATAGAAAGCAGCGTCGGAGTTCTCATATAGTATCGGATGTGGGTTTTCGCTTGCGCAGACTACCCACGGTGCATTGCAGAGCAGGATAGATAACCGCGTCGGAGTTCTCATAAAGTATCGGATATTGGTTTTCGCTTGCGCAGACTACGAACAGTGCATTGCAGAGCAGGATAGGAAACCGCGTCGGAGTTCTCATATAGTATCGGATGTGGGTTTTCGCTTGCGCAGACTTTGATCGGTGCATTGCAGAGCAGGGTAGAAAACCGCGTCGGAGTTCTCATATAGTATCGGATGTGGGTTTTCTCTTGCGCAGACTACGCACGGCGCATTGCAGAGCAGGATAGAAAACCGCGTCGGAGTTCTCATAAAGTATCGGATATTGGTTTTCGCTTGCGCAGACCACGAACGGTGCATTGCAGAGCAGAATAGAAAACCGCGTCGGAGTTCTCATATAGTATCGGATGTGGGTTTTCGCTTGCGCAGACTTTGATCGGTGCATTGCAGAGCAGGGTAGAAAACCGCGTCGGAGTTCTCATAAAGTATCGGATATTGGTTTTCGCTTGCGCAGACCACGAACGGTGCATTGCAGAGCAGAATAGAAAACCGCGTCGGAGTTCTCATAAAGTATCGGATATTGGTTTTCGCTTGCGCAGACCACGAACGGTGCATTGCAGAGCAGAATAGAAAACCGCGTCGGAGTTCTCATATAGTATCGGATGTGGGTTTTCGCTTGCGCAGACTTTGATCGGTGCATTGCAGAGCAGGATAGAAAACCGCGTCGGAGTTCTCATAAAGTATCGGATATTGGTTTTCGCTTGCGCAGACCACGAACGGTGCATTGCAGAGCAGAATAGAAAACCGCGTCGGAGTTCTCATATAGTATCGGATGTGGGTTTTCTCTTGCGCAGACTACGCACGGCGCATTGCAGAGCAGGATAGAAAACCGCGTCGGAGTTTTCATATAGTATCGGATGTGGGTTTTCGCTTGCGCAGACTACGAACGGTGCATTGCAGAGCAGGATAGAAAACCGCATCGGAGTTCTCATAAGGTATCGGATATTGGTTTTCGCTTGCGCAGACTACGAACGGTGCATTGCAGAGGAGGATAGAAAACCGCGTCGGAGTTCTCATATAGTATCGGATGTGGGTTTTCGCTTGCGCAGACTACGAACGGCGCATTGCAGAGCAGGATAGAAAACCGCGTCGGAGTTCTCATATAGTATCGGATGTGGGTTTTCGCTTGCGCAGACTACGATCGGTGCATTGCAGAGCAGGATAGATAACCGCGTCGGAGTTCTCATAAAGTATCGGATATTGGTTTTCGCTTGCGCAGACTACGAACAGTGCATTGCAGAGCAGGATAGGAAACCGCGTCGGAGTTCTCATATAGTATCGGATGTGGGTTTTCGCTTGCGCAGACTACGATCGGTGCATTGCAGAGCAGGATAGAAAACCGCGTCGGAGTTCTCATATAGTATCGGATGTGGGTTTTCGCTTGCGCAGACTACGAACGTTGCATTGCAGAGCAGGATAGAAAACCGCGTCGGAGTTCTCAAAGAATCGAATGTGGGTTTTCGCTTGCGCAGACTACGCACGGCGCATTGCAGAGCAGGATAGAAAACAGCGTCGGAGTTCTCACATAGTATCGGATGTGGGTTTTCGCTTGCGCAGACTACGAACGGTGCATTGCAGAGCAGGATAGAAAACCGCGGTCGGTGTTCTCATAAAGTATCGGATATTGGTTTTCGCTTGCGCAGACTGCGAATGGTGCATTGCAGAGCAGGATAGAAAACCGCGTCGAAGTTCTCATATAGTATCGGATGTGGGTTTTCGATTGCGCAGACTACGAAGGGTGCATTGCAGAGCAGGATAGAAAACCTCGTCGGAGTTCTCATATAGTATCGGATGTGGGTTTTCGCTTGCGCAGACTACGAACGGTGCATTGCAGAGCAGGATAGAAAACCGCGTCGGAGTTCTCATATAGTATCGGATGTGGGTTTTCGCTTGCGCAGACTACGAACGGTGCATTGCAGAGCAGGATAGAAAACCGCGTCGGAGTTCTCATATAGTCTCGGATGTGGGTTTTCGCTTTCGCAGACTACGATCGGTGCAATGCAGAGCAGGATAGAAAACCGTGTCGGAGTTCTCATATAGTATCGGATGTGAGTTTTCGCTTGCGCTGACTACGAACGGTGCATTGAGGAGCAGGATAGAAAACCACGTCGGAGTTCTCATATAGTATCGGATGTGGGTTTTCGCTTGCGCAGACTACGAACGGTGCATTGCAGAGCAGGATAGAAAACCGCCTCGGAGTTCTCATATAGTATCGGATGTGGGTTTTCGCTTGCGCAGACTACGAACGGTGCATTGCAGAGCAGGATAGAAAACCGCGTCGGAGTTCTCATATAGTCTCGGATGTGGGTTTTCGCTTGCGCAGACTACGATCGGTGCAATGCAGAGCAGGATAGAAAACCGCGTCGGAGTTCTCATAAGGTATCGGATATTGGTTTTCGCTTGCGCAGACTACGAACGGTGCATTGCAGAGGAGGATAGAAAACCGCGTCGGAGTTCTCATATAGTATCGGATGTGGGTTTTCGCTTGCGCAGACTACGAACGGTGCATTGCAGAGCAGGATAGAAAACCGCGTCGGAGTTCTCATATAGTATCGGATGTGGGTTTTCGCTTGCGCAGACTGCGATCGGTGCATTGCAGAGCAGGATAGAAAGCAGCGTCGGAGTTCTCATATAGTATCGGATGTGGGTTTTCGCTTGCGCAGACTACCCACGGTGCATTGCAGAGCAGGATAGATAACCGCGTCGGAGTTCTCATAAAGTATCGGATATTGGTTTTCGCTTGCGCAGACTACGAACAGTGCATTGCAGAGCAGGATAGGAAACCGCGTCGGAGTTCTCATATAGTACCGGATGTGGGTTTTCGCTTGCGCAGACTACGATCGGTGCATTGCAGAGCAGGATAGAAAACCACGTCGGAGTTCTCATATAGTATCGGATGTGGGTTTTCGCTTGCGCAGACTACGAAGGGTGCATTGCAGAGCAGGATAGAAAACCTCGTCGGAGTTCTCATATAGTATCGGATGTGGGTTTTCGCTTGCGCAGACTACGAACGGTGCATTGCAGAGCAGGATAGAAAACCGCGTCGGAGTTCTCATATAGTATCGGATGTGGGTTTTCGCTTGCGCAGACTACGAACGGTGCATTGCAGAGCAGGATAGAAAACCGCGTCGGAGTTCTCATATAGTCTCGGATGTGGGTTTTCGCTTTCGCAGACTACGATCGGTGCAATGCAGAGCAGGATAGAAAACCGTGTCGGAGTTCTCATATAGTATCGGATGTGAGTTTTCGCTTGCGCTGACTACGAACGGTGCATTGAGGAGCAGGATAGAAAACCACGTCGGAGTTCTCATATAGTATCGGATGTGGGTTTTCGCTTGCGCAGACTACGAACGGTGCATTGCAGAGCAGGATAGAAAACCGCCTCGGAGTTCTCATATAGTATCGGATGTGGGTTTTCGCTTGCGCAGACTACGAACGGTGCATTGCAGAGCAGGATAGAAAACCGCGTCGGAGTTCTCATATAGTCTCGGATGTGGGTTTTCGCTTGCGCAGACTACGATCGGTGCAATGCAGAGCAGGATAGAAAACCGTGTCGGAGTTCTCATATAGTATCGGATGTGAGTTTTCGCTTGCGCTGACTACGAACGGTGCATTGAGGAGCAGGATAGAAAACCACGTCGGAGTTCTCATATAGTATCGGATGTGGGTTTTCGCTTGCGCAGACTACGAACGGTGCATTGCAGAGCAGGATAGAAAACCGCCTCGGAGTTCTCATAAGGTATCGGATATTGGTTTTCGCTTGCGCAGACTACGAACGGTGCATTGCAGAGGAGGATAGAAAACCGCGTCGGAGTTCTCATATAGTATCGGATGTGGGTTTTCGCTTGCGCAGACTACGAACGGTGCATTGCAGAGCAGGATAGAAAACCGCGTCGGAGTTCTCATATAGTATCGGATGTGGGTTTTCGCTTGCGCAGACTGCGATCGGTGCATTGCAGAGCAGGATAGAAAGCAGCGTCGGAGTTCTCATATAGTATCGGATGTGGGTTTTCGCTTGCGCAGACTACCCACGGTGCATTGCAGAGCAGGATAGATAACCGCGTCGGAGTTCTCATAAAGTATCGGATATTGGTTTTCGCTTGCGCAGACTACGAACAGTGCATTGCAGAGCAGGATAGGAAACCGCGTCGGAGTTCTCATATAGTACCGGATGTGGGTTTTCGCTTGCGCAGACTACGATCGGTGCATTGCAGAGCAGGATAGAAAACCACGTCGGAGTTCTCATATAGTATCGGATGTGGGTTTTCGCTTGCGCAGACTACGAAGGGTGCATTGCAGAGCAGGATAGAAAACCTCGTCGGAGTTCTCATATAGTATCGGATGTGGGTTTTCGCTTGCGCAGACTACGAACGGTGCATTGCAGAGCAGGATAGAAAACCGCGTCGGAGTTCTCATATAGTATCGGATGTGGGTTTTCGCTTGCGCAGACTACGAACGGTGCATTGCAGAGCAGGATAGAAAACCGCGTCGGAGTTCTCATATAGTCTCGGATGTGGGTTTTCGCTTTCGCAGACTACGATCGGTGCAATGCAGAGCAGGATAGAAAACCGTGTCGGAGTTCTCATATAGTATCGGATGTGAGTTTTCGCTTGCGCTGACTACGAACGGTGCATTGAGGAGCAGGATAGAAAACCACGTCGGAGTTCTCATATAGTATCGGATGTGGGTTTTCGCTTGCGCAGACTACGAACGGTGCATTGCAGAGCAGGATAGAAAACCGCCTCGGAGTTCTCATATAGTATCGGATGTGGGTTTTCGCTTGCGCAGACTACGAACGGTGCATTGCAGAGCAGGATAGAAAACCGCGGCGGAGTTCTCATATAGTCTCGGATGTGGGTTTTCGCTTGCGCAGACTACGATCGGTGCAATGCAGAGCAGGATAGAAAACCGTGTCGGAGTTCTCATATAGTATCGGATGTGAGTTTTCGCTTGCGCTGACTACGAACGGTGCATTGAGGAGCAGGATAGAAAACCACGTCGGAGTTCTCATATAGTATCGGATGTGGGTTTTCGCTTGCGCAGACTACGAACGGTGCATTGCAGAGCAGGATAGAAAACCGCCTCGGAGTTCTCATAAGGTATCGGATATTGGTTTTCGCTTGCGCAGACTACGAACGGTGCATTGCAGAGGAGGATAGAAAACCGCGTCGGAGTTCTCATATAGTATCGGATGTGGGTTTTCGCTTGCGCAGACTACGAACGGTGCATTGCAGAGCAGGATAGAAAACCGCTTCGGAGTTCTCATATAGTATCGGATGTGGGTTTTCGCTTGCGCAGACTACGATCGGTGCATTGCAGAGCAGGGTAGAAAGCAGCGTCGGAGTTCTCATATAGTATCGGATGTGGGTTTTCGCTTGCGCAGACTACCCACGGTGCATTGCAGAGCAGGATAGAAAACCGCGTCGGAGTTCTCATATAGTATCTGATGTGGGTTTTTGCTTGCGCACACTACGAACGGTGCATTGCAGAGCAGGATAGAAAACCGCGTCGGAGTTCTCATAAAGTATCGGATATTGGTTTTCGCTTGCGCAGACTACGAACGGTGCATTGCAGAGCAGGATAGAAAACCGCGTCGGAGTTCTCTATAGTATCGGATGTGGGTTTTCGCTTGCGCAGACTACGAACGGTGCATTGCAGAGCAGGATAGATAACCGCGTCGGAGTTCTCATAAAGTATCGGATATTGGTTTTCGCTTGCGCAGACTACGAACAGTGCATTGCAGAGCAGGATAGAAAACCGCGGTCGGAGTTCTCATAAAGTATCGGATATTGGTTTTCGCTTGCGCAGACTGCGAATGGTGCATTGCAGAGCAGGATAGAAAACCGCGTCGGAGTTCTCATATAGTATCGGATGTGGGTTTTCGATTGCGCAGACTACGAAGGGTGCATTGCAGAGCAGGATAGAAAACCTCGTCGGAGTTCTCATATAGTATCGGATGTGGGTTTTCGCTTGCGCAGACTACGAACGGTGCATTGCAGAGCAGGATAGAAAACCGCGTCGGAGTTCTCATATAGTATCGGATGTGGGTTTTCGCTTGCGCAGACTACGAACGGTGCATTGCAGAGCAGGAGAGAAAACCGCGTCGGAGTTCTCATATAGTATCGGACGTGGGTTTTCGCTTGCGCAGACTACGAACGGTGCATTGCAGAGCAGGATAGAAAACCGCGTCGGAGTTCTCATAAAGTCTCGGATGTGGGTTTTTGCTTGCGCAGACTACGATCGGTGCAATGCAGAGCAGGATAGAAAACCGTGTCGGAGTTCTCATATAGTATCGGATGTGAGTTTTCGCTTGCGCTGACTACGAACGGTGCATTGAGGAGCAGGATAGAAAACCACGTCGGAGTTCTCATATAGTATCGGATGTGGGTTTTCGCTTGCGCAGACTACGAACGGTGCATTGCAGAGCAGGATAGAAAACCGCCTCGGAGTTCTCATATAGTATCGGATGTGGGTTTTCGCTTGCGCAGACTACGAACGGTGGATTGCAGAGCAGGATAGAAAACCGCGTCGGAGTTTTCATATAGTATCGGATGTGGGTTTTCGCTTGCGCAGACTACGCACGGTGCATTGCAGAGCAGGATAGCAAACCGCGTCGGACTTCTCATATAGTATCGGATGTGGGTTTTCGCTTGCGCAGACGACGAACGGTGCATTGCAGAGCAGGATAGAAAACCGCGTCGGAGTTCTCATATAGTATCGGATGTGGGTTTTCGCTTGCGCAGACTACGAACGGTGCATTGCAGAGCAGGATAGAAAACCGCGTCGGAGTTCTCACATAGTATCGGATGTGGATTTTCGCTTGCGTAGACTACTCACGGGGCATTGCAGAGCAGGATAGAAAACCGCGTCGGAGTTCTCATATAGTATCAGATGTGGGTTTTCGCTTGCGTAGACTACGAACGGTTCATTGCAGAGCAGGATAGAAAACCGCCTCGGAGTTCTCATATAGTATCGGATGTGGGTTTTCGCTTGCGCAGACTACGAACGGTGCATTGCAGAGCAGGATAGAAAACCGCGTCGGAGTTCTCATATAGTCTCGGATGTGGGTTTTCGCTTGCGCAGACTACGATCGGTGCAATGCAGAGCAGGATAGAAAACCGTGTCGGAGTTCTCATATAGTATCGGATGTGAGTTTTCGCTTGCGCTGACTACGAACGGTGCATTGAGGAGCAGGATAGAAAACCACGTCGGAGTTCTCATATAGTATCGGATATTGGTTTTCGCTTGCGCAGACTACGAACGGTGCATTGCAGAGCAGGATAGAAAACCGCCTCGGAGTTCTCATAAGGTATCGGATATTGGTTTTCGCTTGCGCAGACTACGAACGGTGCATTGCAGAGGAGGATAGAAAACCGCGTCGGAGTTCTCATATAGTATCGGATGTGGGTTTTCGCTTGCGCAGACTACGAACGGTGCATTGCAGAGCAGGATAGAAAACCGCTTCGGAGTTCTCATATAGTATCGGATGTGGGTTTTCGCTTGCGCAGACTACGATCGGTGCATTGCAGAGCAGGGTAGAAAGCAGCGTCGGAGTTCTCATATAGTATCGGATGTGGGTTTTCGCTTGCGCAGACTACCCACGGTGCATTGCAGAGCAGGATAGAAAACCGCGTCGGAGTTCTCATATAGTATCTGATGTGGGTTTTTGCTTGCGCACACTACGAACGGTGCATTGCAGAGCAGGATAGAAAACCGCGTCGGAGTTCTCATAAAGTATCGGATATTGGTTTTCGCTTGCGCAGACTACGAACGGTGCATTGCAGAGCAGGATAGAAAACCGCGTCGGAGTTCTCTATAGTATCGGATGTGGGTTTTCGCTTGCGCAGACTACGAACGGTGCATTGCAGAGCAGGATAGATAACCGCGTCGGAGTTCTCATAAAGTATCGGATATTGGTTTTCGCTTGCGCAGACTACGAACAGTGCATTGCAGAGCAGGATAGAAAACCGCGGTCGGAGTTCTCATAAAGTATCGGATATTGGTTTTCGCTTGCGCAGACTGCGAATGGTGCATTGCAGAGCAGGATAGAAAACCGCGTCGGAGTTCTCATATAGTATCGGATGTGGGTTTTCGATTGCGCAGACTACGAAGGGTGCATTGCAGAGCAGGATAGAAAACCTCGTCGGAGTTCTCATATAGTATCGGATGTGGGTTTTCGCTTGCGCAGACTACGAACGGTGCATTGCAGAGCAGGATAGAAAACCGCGTCGGAGTTCTCATATAGTATCGGATGTGGGTTTTCGCTTGCGCAGACTACGAACGGTGCATTGCAGAGCAGGAGAGAAAACCGCGTCGGAGTTCTCATATAGTATCGGACGTGGGTTTTCGCTTGCGCAGACTACGAACGGTGCATTGCAGAGCAGGATAGAAAACCGCGTCGGAGTTCTCATAAAGTCTCGGATGTGGGTTTTTGCTTGCGCAGACTACGATCGGTGCAATGCAGAGCAGGATAGAAAACCGTGTCGGAGTTCTCATATAGTATCGGATGTGAGTTTTCGCTTGCGCTGACTACGAACGGTGCATTGAGGAGCAGGATAGAAAACCACGTCGGAGTTCTCATATAGTATCGGATGTGGGTTTTCGCTTGCGCAGACTACGAACGGTGCATTGCAGAGCAGGATAGAAAACCGCCTCGGAGTTCTCATATAGTATCGGATGTGGGTTTTCGCTTGCGCAGACTACGATCGGTGCATTGCAGAGCAGGATAGAAAACCGCGTCGGAGTTCTCATATAGTATCGGATGTGGGTTTTCGCTTCCGCAGACTACGCACGGTGCATTGCAGAGCAGGATAGAAAACCGCGTCGGAGTTCTCATATAGTATCGGATGTGGGTTTTCGCTTGCGCAGACTACGAACGGTGCATTGCAGAGCAGGATAGAAAACCGCGTCGGAGTTCTCATATAGTATCGGATGTAGGTTTTCGCTTGCGCAGACTACGAACGGTGGATTGCAGAGCAGGATAGAAAACCGCGTCGGAGTTTTCATATAGTATCGGATGTGGGTTTTCGCTTGCGCAGACTACGCACGGTGCATTGCAGAGCAGGATAGCAAACCGCGTCGGACTTCTCATATAGTATCGGATGTGGGTTTTCGCTTGCGCAGACGACGAACGGTGCATTGCAGAGCAGGATAGAAAACCGCGTCGGAGTTCTCATATAGTATCGGATGTGGGTTTTCGCTTGCGCAGACTACGAACGGTGCATTGCAGAGCAGGATAGAAAACCGCGTCGGAGTTCTCACATAGTATCGGATGTGGATTTTCGCTTGCGTAGACTACTCACGGGGCATTGCAGAGCAGGATAGAAAACCGCGTCGGAGTTCTCATATAGTATCAGATGTGGGTTTTCGCTTGCGTAGACTACGAACGGTTCATTGCAGAGCAGGATAGAAAACCGCGTCGGAGTTCTCATATAGTATCGGATGTGGGTTTTCGCTTGCGCAGACCACGAACGGTGCATTGCAGAGCAGAATAGAAAACCGCGTCGGAGTTCTCATATAGTATTGGATGTGGGTTCTCGCTTGCGCAGACTTTGATCGGTGCATTGCAGAGCAGGGTAGAAAACCGCGTCGGAGTTCTCATATAGTATCGGATGTGGGTTTTCGCTTGCGCAGACTACGCACGGCGCATTGCAGAGCAGGATAGAAAACCGCGTCGGAGTTTTCATATAGTATCGGATGTGGGTTTTCGCTTGCGCAGACTACGAACGGTGCATTGCAGAGCAGGATAGAAAACCGCGTCGGAGTTCTCATAAGGTATCGGATATTTGTTTTCGCTTGCGCAGACTACGAACGGTGCATTGCAGAGGAGGATAGAAAACCGCGTCGGAGTTCTCATATAGTATCGGATGTGGGTTTTCGCTTGCGCAGACTACGAACGGTGCATTGCAGAGCAGGATAGAAAACCGCGTCGGAGTTCTCATATAGTATCGGATGTGGGTTTTCGCTTGCGCAGACTACGATCGGTGCATTGCAGAGCAGGATAGAAAGCAGCGTCGGAGTTCTCATATAGTATCGGATGTGGGTTTTCGCTTGCGCAGACTACCCACGGTGCATTGCAGAGCAGGATAGATAACCGCGTCGGAGTTCTCATAAAGTATCGGATATTGGTTTTCGCTTGCGCAGACTACGAACAGTGCATTGCAGAGCAGGATAGGAAACCGCGTCGGAGTTCTCATATAGTATCGGATGTGGGTTTTCGCTTGCGCAGACTACGATCGGTGCATTGCAGAGCAGGATAGAAAACCGCGTCGGAGTTCTCATATAGTATCGGATGTGGGTTTTCGCTTGCGCAGACTACGAACGTTGCATTGCAGAGCAGGATAGAAAACCGCGTCGGAGTTCTCAAAGAATCGAATGTGGGTTTTCGCTTGCGCAGACTACGCACGGCTCATTGCAGAGCAGGATAGAAAACAGCGTCGGAGTTCTCACATAGTATCGGATGTGGGTTTTCGCTTGCGCAGACTACGAACGGTGCATTGCAGAGCCGGATAGAAAACCGCGGTCGGAGTTCTCATAAAGTATCGGATATTGGTTTTCGCTTGCGCAGACTGCGAATGGTGCATTGCAGAGCAGGATAGAAAACCGCGTCGGAGTTCTCATATAGTATCGGATGTGGGTTTTCGATTGCGCAGACTACGAAGGGTGCATTGCAGAGCAGGATAGAAAACCTCGTCGGAGTTCTCATATAGTATCGGATGTGGGTTTTCGCTTGCGCAGACTACGAACGGTGCATTGCAGAGCAGGATAGAAAACCGCGTCGGAGTTCTCATATAGTATCGGATGTGGGTTTTCGCTTGCGCAGACTACGAACGGTGCATTGCAGAGCAGGATAGAAAACCGCGTCGGAGTTCTCATATAGTCTCGGATGTGGGTTTTTGCTTTCGCAGACTACGATCGGTGCAATGCAGAGCAGGATAGAAAACCGTGTCGGAGTTCTCATATAGTATCGGATGTGAGTTTTCGCTTGCGCTGACTACGAACGGTGCATTGAGGAGCAGGATAGAAAACCACGTCGGAGTTCTCATATAGTATCGGATGTGGGTTTTCGCTTGCGCAGACTACGAACGGTGCATTGCAGAGCAGGATAGAAAACCGCCTCGGAGTTCTCATATAGTATCGGATGTGGGTTTTCGCTTGCGCAGACTACGAACGGTGCATTGCAGAGCAGGATAGAAAACCGCGTCGGAGTTCTCATATAGTATCGGATGTGGGTTTTCGCTTGCGCAGACTACGCACGGTGCATTGCAGAGCAGGATAGCAAACCGCGTCGGACTTCTCATATAGTATCGGATGTGGGTTTTCGCTTGCGCAGACGACGAACGGTGCATTGCAGAGCAGGATAGAAAACCGCGTCGGAGTTCTCATATAGTATCGGATGTAGGTTTTCGCTTGCGCAGACTACGAACGGTGGATTGCAGAGCAGGATAGAAAACCGCGTCGGAGTTTTCATATAGTATCGGATGTGGGTTTTCGCTTGCGCAGACTACGCACGGTGCATTGCAGAGCAGGATAGCAAACCGCGTCGGACTTCTCATATAGTATCGGATGTGGGTTTTCGCTTGCGCAGACGACGAACGGTGCATTGCAGAGCAGGATAGAAAACCGCGTCGGAGTTCTCATATAGTATCGGATGTGGGTTTTCGCTTGCGCAGACTACGAACGGTGCATTGCAGAGCAGGATAGAAAACCGCGTCGGAGTTCTCATATAGTATCGGATGTGGATTTTCGCTTGCGTAGACTACTCACGGTGCATTGCAGAGCAGGATAGAAAACCGCGTCGGAGTTCTCATATAGTATCAGATGTGGGTTTTCGCTTGCGCAGACTACGAACGGTTCATTGCAGAGCAGGATAGAAAACCGCGTCGGAGCTCTCATATAGTATCGGATGTGGGTTTTCGCTTGCGCAGACTACGAACGGTGCATTGCAGAGCAGGATAGAAAACCGCGTCGGAGTTCTCAAATAGTATCGGATGTAGGTTTTCGCTTGCGCAGACTACGAACGGTGGATTGCAGAGCAGGATAGAAAACCGCGTCGGAGTTTTCATATAGTATCGGATGTGGGTTTTCGCTTGCGCAGACTACGCACGGTGCATTGCAGAGCAGGATAGCAAACCGCGTCGGACTTCTCATATAGTATCGGATGTGGGTTTTCGCTTGCGCAGACGACGAACGGTGCATTGCAGAGCAGGATAGAAAACCGCGTCGGAGTTCTCATATAGTATCGGATGTGGGTTTTCGCTTGCGCAGACTACGAACGGTGGATTGCAGAGCAGGATAGAAAACCGCGTCGGAGTTTTCATATAGTATCGGATGTGGGTTTTCGCTTGCGCAGACTACGCACGGTGCATTGCAGAGCAGGATAGCAAACCGCGTCGGACTTCTCATATAGTATCGGATGTGGGTTTTCGCTTGCGCAGACGACGAACGGTGCATTGCAGAGCAGGATAGAAAACCGCGTCGGAGTTCTCATATAGTATCGGATGTGGGTTTTCGCTTGCCCAGACTACGAACGGTGCATTGCAGAGCAGGATAGAAAACCGCGTCGGAGTTCTCATATAGTATCGGATGTGGATTTTCGCTTGCGTAGACTACTCACGGGGCATTGCAGAGCAGGATAGAAAACCGCGTCGGAGTTCTCATATAGTATCAGATGTGGGTTTTCGCTTGCGCAGACTACGAACGGTTCATTGCAGAGCAGGATAGAAAACCGCGTCGGAGTTCTCATATAGTATCGGATGTGGGTTTTCGCTTGCGCAGACCACGAACGGTGCATTGCAGAGCAGAATAGAAAACCGCGTCGGAGTTCTCATATAGTATCGGATGTGGGTTTTCGCTTGCGCAGACTACGCACGGCGCATTGCAGAGCAGGATAGAAAACCGCGTCGGAGTTCTCATATAGTATCGGATGTGGGTTTTCGCTTGCGCAGACTACGAACGGTTCATTGCAGAGCAGGATAGAAAACCGCGTCGGAGTTCTCATATAGTATCGGATGTGGGTTTTCGCTTGCGCAGACCACGAACGGTGCATTGCAGAGCAGAATAGAAAACCGCGTCGGAGTTCTCATATAGTATCGGATGTGGGTTTTCGCTTGCGCAGACTTTGATCGGTGCATTGCAGAGCAGGGTAGAAAACCGCGTCGGAGTTCTCATATAGTATCGGATGTGGGTTTTCGCTTGCGCAGACTACGCACGGCGCATTGCAGAGCAGGATAGAAAACCGCGTCGGAGTTTTCATATAGTATCGGATGTGGGTTTTCGCTTGCGCAGACTACGAACGGTGCATTGCAGAGCAGGATAGGAAACCGCGTCGGAGTTCTCATAAGGTATCGGATATTGGTTTTCGCTTGCGCAGACTACGAACGGTGCATTGCAGAGGAGGATAGAAAACCGCGTCGGAGTTCTCATATAGTATCGGATGTGGGTTTTCGCTTGCGCAGACTACGAACGGTGCATTGCAGAGCAGGATAGAAAACCGCGTCGGAGTTCTCATATAGTATCGAATGTGGGTTTTCGCTTGCGCAGACTACGATCGGTGCATTGCAGAGCAGGATAGAAAGCAGCGTCGGAGTTCTCATATAGTATCGGATGTGGGTTTTCGCTTGCGCAGACTACGAACGTTTCATTGCAGAGCAGGATAGAAAACCGCGTCGGAGTTCTCAAAGAATCGAATGTGGGTTTTCGCTTGCGCAGACTACGCACGGCTCATTGCAGAGCAGGATAGAAAACAGCGTCGGAGTTCTCACATAGTATCGGATGTGGGTTTTCGCTTGCGCAGACTACGAACGGTGCATTGCAGAGCAGGATAGAAAACCGTGTCGGAGTTCTCATATAGTAGCGGATGTGAGTTTTCGCTTGCGCTGACTACGAACGGTGCATTGAGGAGCAGGATAGAAAACCACGTCGGAGTTCTCATATAATATCGGATGTGGGTTTTCGCTTGCGCAGACTACGAACGGTGCATTGCAGAGCAGGATAGAAAACCGCCTCGGAGTTCTCATATAGTATCGGATGTGGGTTTTCGCTTGCGCAGACTACGATCGGTGCATTGCAGAGCAGGATAGAAAACCGCGTCGGAGTTCTCATATAGTATCGGATGTGGGTTTTCGCTTGCGCAGACTACGCACGGTGCATTGCAGAGCAGGATAGCAAACCGCGTCGGACTTCTCATATAGTATCGGATGTGGGTTTTCGCTTGCGCAGACGACGAACGGTGCATTGCAGAGCAGGATAGAAAACCGCGTCGGAGTTCTCATATAGTATCGGATGTAGGTTTTCGCTTGCGCAGACTACGAACGGTGGATTGCAGAGCAGGATAGAAAACCGCGTCGGAGTTTTCATATAGTATCGGATGTGGGTTTTCGCTTGCGCAGACTACGCACGGTGCATTGCAGAGCAGGATAGCAAACCGCGTCGGACTTCTCATATAGTATCGGATGTGGGTTTTCGCTTGCGCAGACGACGAACGGTGCATTGCAGAGCAGGATAGAAAACCGCGTCGGAGTTCTCATATAGTATCGGATGTGGGTTTTCGCTTGCGCAGACTACGAACGGTGCATTGCAGAGCAGGATAGAAAACCGCGTCGGAGTTCTCATATAGTATCGGATGTGGATTTTCGCTTGCATAGACTACTCACGGTGCATTGCAGAGCAGGATAGAAAACCGCGTCGGAGTTCTCATATAGTATCAGATGTGGGTTTTCGCTTGCGCAGACTACGAACGGTTCATTGCAGAGCAGGATAGAAAACCGCGTCGGAGCTCTCATATAGTATCGGATGTGGGTTTTCGCTTGCGCAGACTACGAACGGTGCATTGCAGAGCAGGATAGAAAACCGCGTCGGAGTTCTCAAATAGTATCGGATGTAGGTTTTCGCTTGCGCAGACTACGAACGGTGGATTGCAGAGCAGGATAGAAAACCGCGTCGGAGTTTTCATATAGTATCGGATGTGGGTTTTCGCTTGCGCAGACTACGCACGGTGCATTGCAGAGCAGGATAGCAAACCGCGTCGGACTTCTCATATAGTATCGGATGTGGGTTTTCGCTTGCGCAGACGACGAACGGTGCATTGCAGAGCAGGATAGAAAACCGCGTCGGAGTTCTCATATAGTATCGGATGTGGGTTTTCGCTTGCGCAGACTACGAACGGTGCATTGCAGAGCAGGATAGAAAACCGCGTCGGAGTTCTCATATAGTATCGGATGTGGATTTTCGCTTGCGTAGACTACTCACGGGGCATTGCAGAGCAGGATAGAAAACCGCGTCGGAGTTCTCATATAGTATCAGATGTGGGTTTTCGCTTGCGCAGACTACGAACGGTTCATTGCAGAGCAGGATAGAAAACCGCGTCGGAGTTCTCATATAGTATCGGATGTGGGTTTTCGCTTGCGCAGACCACGAACGGTGCATTGCAGAGCAGAATAGAAAACCGCGTCGGAGTTCTCATATAGTATCGGATGTGGGTTTTCGCTTGCGCAGACTTTGATCGGTGCATTGCAGAGCAGGGTAGAAAACCGCGTCGGAGTTCTCATATAGTATCGGATGTGGGTTTTCGCTTGCGCAGACTACGCACGGCGCATTGCAGAGCAGGATAGAAAACCGCGTCGGAGTTTTCATATAGTATCGGATGTGGGTTTTCGCTTGCGCAGACTACGAACGGTGCATTGCAGAGCAGGATAGAAAACCGCGTCGGAGTTCTCATAAGGTATCGGATATTGGTTTTCGCTTGCGCAGACTACGAACGGTGCATTGCAGAGGAGGATAGAAAACCGCGTCGGAGTTCTCATATAGTATCGGATGTGGGTTTTCGCTTGCGCAGACTACGAACGGTGCATTGCAGAGCAGGATAGAAAACCGCGTCGGAGTTCTCATATAGTATCGGATGTGGGTTTTCGCTTGCGCAGACTACGATCGGTGCATTGCAGAGCAGGATAGAAAGCAGCGTCGGAGTTCTCATATAGTATCGGATGTGGGTTTTCGCTTGCGCAGACTACCCACGGTGCATTGCAGAGCAGGATAGATAACCGCGTCGGAGTTCTCATAAAGTATCGGGTATTGGTTTTCGCTTGCGCAGACTACGAACAGTGCATTGCAGAGCAGAATAGGAAACCGCGTCGGAGTTCTCATATAGTATCGGATGTGGGTTTTCGCTTGCGCAGACTACGATCGGTGCATTGCAGAGCAGGATAGAAAACCGCGCCGGAGTTCTCATATAGTATCGGATGTGGGTTTTCGCTTGCGCAGACTACGAACGTTGCATTGCAGAGCAGGATAGAAAACCGCGTCGGAGTTCTCAAAGAATCGAATGTGGGTTTTCGCTTGCGCAGACTACGCACGGCTCATTGCAGAGCAGGATAGAAAACAGCGTCGGAGTTCTCACATAGTATCGGATGTGGGTTTTCGCTTGCGCAGACTACGAACGGTGCATTGCAGAGCAGGATAGAAAACCGCGGTCGGAGTTCTCATAAAGTATCGGATATTGGTTTTCGCTTGCGCAGACTGCGAATGGTGCATTGCAGAGCAGGATAGAAAACCGCGTCGGAGTTCTCATATAGTATCGGATGTGGGTTTTCGATTGCGCAGACTACGAAGGGTGCATTGCAGAGCAGGATAGAAAACCTCGTCGGAGTTCTCATATAGTATCGGATGTGGGTTTTCGCTTGCGCAGACTACGAACGGTGCATTGCAGAGCAGGATAGAAAACCGCGTCGGAGTTCTCATATAGTATCGGATGTGGGTTTTCGCTTGCGCAGACTACGAACGGTGCATTGCAGAGCAGGATAGAAAACCGCGTCGGAGTTCTCATATAGTCTCGGATGTGGGTTTTCGCTTTTGCAGACTACGATCGGTGCAATGCAGAGCAGGATAGAAAACCGTGTCGGAGTTCTCATATAGTATCGGATGTGAGTTTTCGCTTGCGCTGACTACGAACGGTGCATTGAGGAGCAGGATAGAAAACCACGTCGGAGTTCTCATATTGTATCGGATGTGGGTTTTCGCTTGCGCAGACTACGAACGGTGCATTGCAGAGCAGGATAGAAAACCGCCTCGGAGTTCTCATATAGTATCGGATGTGGGTTTTCGCTTGCGCAGACTACGATCGGTGCATTGCAGAGCAGGATAGAAAACCGCGTCGGAGTTCTCATATAGTATCGGATGTGGGTTTTCGCTTGCGCAGACTACGCACGGTGCATTGCAGAGCAGGATAGCAAACCGCGTCGGACTTCTCATATAGTATCGGATGTGGGTTTTCGCTTGCGCAGACGACGAACGGTGCATTGCAGAGCAGGATAGAAAACCGCGTCGGAGTTCTCATATAGTATCGGATGTAGGTTTTCGCTTGCGCAGACTACGAACGGTGGATTGCAGAGCAGGATAGAAAACCGCGTCGGAGTTTTCATATAGTATCGGATGTGGGTTTTCGCTTGCGCAGACTACGCACGGTGCATTGCAGAGCAGGATAGCAAACCGCGTCGGACTTCTCATATAGTATCGGATGTGGGTTTTCGCTTGCGCAGACGACGAACGGTGCATTGCAGAGCAGGATAGAAAACCGCGTCGGAGTTCTCATATAGTATCGGATGTGGGTTTTCGCTTGCGCAGACTACGAACGGTGCATTGCAGAGCAGGATAGAAAACCGCGTCGGAGTTCTCATATAGTATCGGATGTGGATTTTCGCTTGCGCAGACTACGAACGGCGCATTGGAGATCAGGATAGAAAACCGCGTCGGAGTTCTCATATAGTATCGGATGTGGGTTTTCGCTTGCGCAGACTACGCACGGCGCATTGCAGAGCAGGATAGAAAACCGCGTCGGAGTTTTCATATAGTATCGGATGTGGGTTTTCGCTTGCGCAGACTACGATCGGTGCATTGCAGAGCAGGATAGAAAGCAGCGTCGGAGTTCTCATATAGTATCGGATGTGGGTTTTCGCTTGCGCAGACTACCCACGGTGCATTGCAGAGCAGGATAGAAAACCGCCTCGGAGTTCTCATAAGGTATCGGATATTGGTTTTCGCTTGCGCAGACTACGAACGGTGCATTGCAGAGGAGGATAGAAAACCGCGTCGGAGTTCTCATATAGTATCGGATGTGGGTTTTCGCTTGCGCAGACTACGAACGGTGCATTGCAGAGCAGGATAGAAAACCGCGTCGGAGTTCTCATATAGTATCGGATGTGGGTTTTCGCTTGCGCAGACTACGATCGGTGCATTGCAGAGCAGGGTAGAAAGCAGCGTCGGAGTTCTCATATAGTATCGGATGTGGGTTTTCGCTTGCGCAGACTACCCACGGTGCATTGCAGAGCAGGATAGAAAACCGCGTCGGAGTTCTCATATAGTATCTGATGTGGGTTTTTGCTTGCGCACACTATGAACGGTGCATTGCAGAGCAGGATAGAAAACCGCGTCGGAGTTCTCATAAAGTATCGGATATTGGTTTTCGCTTGCGCAGACTACGAACGGTGCATTGCAGAGCAGGATAGAAAACCGCGTCGGAGTTCTCTATAGTATCGGATGTGGGTTTTCGCTTGCGCAGACTACGAACGGTGCATTGCAGAGCAGGATAGATAACCGCGTCGGAGTTCTCATAAAGTATCGGATATTGGTTTTCGCTTGCGCAGACTACGAACAGTGGATTGCAGAGCAGGATAGGAAACCGCGTCGGAGTTCTCATATAGTATCGGATGTGGGTTTTCGCTTGCGCAGACTACGATCGGTGCATTGCAGAGCAGGATAGAAAACCGCGTCGGAGTTCTCATATAGTATCAGATGTGGGTTTTCGCTTGCGCAGACTACGAACGGTTCATTGCAGAGCAGGATAGAAAACCGCGTCGGAGCTCTCATATAGTATCGGATGTGGGTTTTCGCTTGCGCAGACTACGAACGGTGCATTGCAGAGCAGGATAGAAAACCGCGTCGGAGTTCTCAAATAGTATCGGATGTAGGTTTTCGCTTGCGCAGACTACGAACGGTGGATTGCAGAGCAGGATAGAAAACCGCGTCGGAGTTTTCATATAGTATCGGATGTGGGTTTTCGCTTGCGCAGACTACGCACGGTGCATTGCAGAGCAGGATAGCAAACCGCGTCGGACTTCTCATATAGTATCGGATGTGGGTTTTCGCTTGCGCAGACGACGAACGGTGCATTGCAGAGCAGGATAGAAAACCGCGTCGGAGTTCTCATATAGTATCGGATGTGGGTTTTCGCTTGCGCAGACTACGAACGGTGCATTGCAGAGCAGGATAGAAAACCGCGTCGGAGTTCTCATATAGTATCGGATGTGGATTTTCGCTTGCGTAGACTACTCACGGGGCATTGCAGAGCAGGATAGAAAACCGCGTCGGAGTTCTCATATAGTATCAGATGTGGGTTTTCGCTTGCGCAGACTACGAACGGTTCATTGCAGAGCAGGATAGAAAACCGCGTCGGAGTTCTCATATAGTATCGGATGTGGGTTTTCGCTTGCGCAGACCACGAACGGTGCATTGCAGAGCAGAATAGAAAACCGCGTCGGAGTTCTCATATAGTATCGGATGTGGGTTTTCGCTTGCGCAGACTTTGATCGGTGCATTGCAGAGCAGGGTAGAAAACCGCGTCGGAGTTCTCATATAGTATCGGATGTGGGTTTTCGCTTGCGCAGACTACGCACGGCGCATTGCAGAGCAGGATAGAAAACCGCGTCGGAGTTTTCATATAGTATCGGATGTGGGTTTTCGCTTGCGCAGACTACGAACGGTGCATTGCAGAGCAGGATAGAAAACCGCGTCGGAGTTCTCATAAGGTATCGGATATTGGTTTTCGCTTGCGCAGACTACGAACGGTGCATTGCAGAGGAGGATAGAAAACCGCGTCGGAGTTCTCATATAGTATCGGATGTGGGTTTTCGCTTGCGCAGACTACGAACGGTGCATTGCAGAGCAGGATAGAAAACCGCGTCGGAGTTCTCATATAGTATCGGATGTGGGTTTTCGCTTGCGCAGACTACGATCGGTGCATTGCAGAGCAGGATAGAAAGCAGCGTCGGAGTTCTCATATAGTATCGGATGTGGGTTTTCGCTTGCGCAGACTACGAACGGTTCATTGCAGAGCAGGATAGAAAACCGCGTCGGAGCTCTCATATAGTATCGGATGTGGGTTTTCGCTTGCGCAGACTACGAACGGTGCATTGCAGAGCAGGATAGAAAACCGCGTCGGAGTTCTCAAATAGTATCGGATGTAGGTTTTCGCTTGCGCAGACTACGAACGGTGGATTGCAGAGCAGGATAGAAAACCGCGTCGGAGTTTTCATATAGTATCGGATGTGGGTTTTCGCTTGCGCAGACTACGCACGGTGCATTGCAGAGCAGGATAGCAAACCGCGTCGGACTTCTCATATAGTATCGGATGTGGGTTTTCGCTTGCGCAGACGACGAACGGTGCATTGCAGAGCAGGATAGAAAACCGCGTCGGAGTTCTCATATAGTATCGGATGTTGGTTTTCGCTTGCGCAGACTACGAACGGTGCATTGCAGAGCAGGATAGAAAACCGCGTCGGAGTTCTCATATAGTATCGGATGTGGATTTTCGCTTGCGTAGACTACTCACGGGGCATTGCAGAGCAGGATAGAAAACCGCGTCGGAGTTCTCATATAGTATCAGATGTGGGTTTTCGCTTGCGCAGACTACGAACGGTTCATTGCAGAGCAGGATAGAAAACCGCGTCGGAGTTCTCATATAGTATCGGATGTGGGTTTTCGCTTGCGCAGACCACGAACGGTGCATTGCAGAGCAGAATAGAAAACCGCGTCGGAGTTCTCATATAGTATCGGATGTGGGTTTTCGCTTGCGCAGACTTTGATCGGTGCATTGCAGAGCAGGGTAGAAAACCGCGTCGGAGTTCTCATATAGTATCGGATGTGGGTTTTCGCTTGCGCAGACTACGCACGGCGCATTGCAGAGCAGGATAGAAAACCGCGTCGGAGTTTTCATATAGTATCGGATGTGGGTTTTCGCTTGCGCAGACTACGAACGGTGCATTGCAGAGCAGGATAGAAAACCGCGTCGGAGTTCTCATAAGGTATCGGATATTGGTTTTCGCTTGCGCAGACTACGAACGGTGCATTGCAGAGGAGGATAGAAAACCGCGTCGGAGTTCTCATATAGTATCGGATGTGGGTTTTCGCTTGCGCAGACTACGAACGGTGCATTGCAGAGCAGGATAGAAAACCGCGTCGGAGTTCTCATATAGTATCGGATGTGGGTTTTCGCTTGCGCAGACTACGATCGGTGCATTGCAGAGCAGGATAGAAAGCAGCGTCGGAGTTCTCATATAGTATCGGATGTGGGTTTTCGCTTGCGCAGACTACCCACGGTGCATTGCAGAGCAGGATAGATAACCGCGTCGGAGTTCTCATAAAGTATCGGGTATTGGTTTTCGCTTGCGCAGACTACGAACAGTGCATTGCAGAGCAGAATAGGAAACCGCGTCGGAGTTCTCATATAGTATCGGATGTGGGTTTTCGCTTGCGCAGACTACGATCGGTGCATTGCAGAGCAGGATAGAAAACCGCGTCGGAGTTCTCATATAGTATCGGATGTGGGTTTTCGCTTGCGCAGACTACGAACGTTGCATTGCAGAGCAGGATAGAAAACCGCGTCGGAGTTCTCAAAGAATCGAATGTGGGTTTTCGCTTGCGCAGACTACGCACGGCTCATTGCAGAGCAGGATAGAAAACAGCGTCGGAGTTCTCACATAGTATCGGATGTGGGTTTTCGCTTGCGCAGACTACGAACGGTGCATTGCAGAGCAGGATAGAAAACCGCGGTCGGAGTTCTCATAAAGTATCGGATATTGGTTTTCGCTTGCGCAGACTGCGAATGGTGCATTGCAGAGCAGGATAGAAAACCGCGTCGGAGTTCTCATATAGTATCGGATGTGGGTTTTCGATTGCGCAGACTACGAAGGGTGCATTGCAGAGCAGGATAGAAAACCTCGTCGGAGTTCTCATATAGTATCGGATGTGGGTTTTCGCTTGCGCAGACTACGAACGGTGCATTGCAGAGCAGGATAGAAAACCGCGTCGGAGTTCTCATATAGTATCGGATGTGGGTTTTCGCTTGCGCAGACTACGAACGGTGCATTGCAGAGCAGGATAGAAAACCGCGTCGGAGTTCTCATATAGTCTCGGATGTGGGTTTTCGCTTTTGCAGACTACGATCGGTGCAATGCAGAGCAGGATAGAAAACCGTGTCGGAGTTCTCATATAGTATCGGATGTGAGTTTTCGCTTGCGCTGACTACGAACGGTGCATTGAGGAGCAGGATAGAAAACCACGTCGGAGTTCTCATATTGTATCGGATGTGGGTTTTCGCTTGCGCAGACTACGAACGGTGCATTGCAGAGCAGGATAGAAAACCGCCTCGGAGTTCTCATATAGTATCGGATGTGGGTTTTCGCTTGCGCAGACTACGATCGGTGCATTGCAGAGCAGGATAGAAAACCGCGTCGGAGTTCTCATATAGTATCGGATGTGGGTTTTCGCTTGCGCAGACTACGCACGGTGCATTGCAGAGCAGGATAGCAAACCGCGTCGGACTTCTCATATAGTATCGGATGTGGGTTTTCGCTTGCGCAGACGACGAACGGTGCATTGCAGAGCAGGATAGAAAACCGCGTCGGAGTTCTCATATAGTATCGGATGTAGGTTTTCGCTTGCGCAGACTACGAACGGTGGATTGCAGAGCAGGATAGAAAACCGCGTCGGAGTTTTCATATAGTATCGGATGTGGGTTTTCGCTTGCGCAGACTACGCACGGTGCATTGCAGAGCAGGATAGCAAACCGCGTCGGACTTCTCATATAGTATCGGATGTGGGTTTTCGCTTGCGCAGACGACGAACGGTGCATTGCAGAGCAGGATAGAAAACCGCGTCGGAGTTCTCATATAGTATCGGATGTGGGTTTTCGCTTGCGCAGACTACGAACGGTGCATTGCAGAGCAGGATAGAAAACCGCGTCGGAGTTCTCATATAGTATCGGATGTGGATTTTCGCTTGCGCAGACTACGAACGGCGCATTGGAGATCAGGATAGAAAACCGCGTCGGAGTTCTCATATAGTATCGGATGTGGGTTTTCGCTTGCGCAGACTACGCACGGCGCATTGCAGAGCAGGATAGAAAACCGCGTCGGAGTTTTCATATAGTATCGGATGTGGGTTTTCGCTTGCGCAGACTACGATCGGTGCATTGCAGAGCAGGATAGAAAGCAGCGTCGGAGTTCTCATATAGTATCGGATGTGGGTTTTCGCTTGCGCAGACTACCCACGGTGCATTGCAGAGCAGGATAGAAAACCGCCTCGGAGTTCTCATAAGGTATCGGATATTGGTTTTCGCTTGCGCAGACTACGAACGGTGCATTGCAGAGGAGGATAGAAAACCGCGTCGGAGTTCTCATATAGTATCGGATGTGGGTTTTCGCTTGCGCAGACTACGAACGGTGCATTGCAGAGCAGGATAGAAAACCGCGTCGGAGTTCTCATATAGTATCGGATGTGGGTTTTCGCTTGCGCAGACTACGATCGGTGCATTGCAGAGCAGGGTAGAAAGCAGCGTCGGAGTTCTCATATAGTATCGGATGTGGGTTTTCGCTTGCGCAGACTACCCACGGTGCATTGCAGAGCAGGATAGAAAACCGCGTCGGAGTTCTCATATAGTATCTGATGTGGGTTTTTGCTTGCGCACACTATGAACGGTGCATTGCAGAGCAGGATAGAAAACCGCGTCGGAGTTCTCATAAAGTATCGGATATTGGTTTTCGCTTGCGCAGACTACGAACGGTGCATTGCAGAGCAGGATAGAAAACCGCGTCGGAGTTCTCTATAGTATCGGATGTGGGTTTTCGCTTGCGCAGACTACGAACGGTGCATTGCAGAGCAGGATAGATAACCGCGTCGGAGTTCTCATAAAGTATCGGATATTGGTTTTCGCTTGCGCAGACTACGAACAGTGGATTGCAGAGCAGGATAGGAAACCGCGTCGGAGTTCTCATATAGTATCGGATGTGGGTTTTCGCTTGCGCAGACTACGATCGGTGCATTGCAGAGCAGGCTAGAAAACCGCGTCGGAGTTCTCATATAGTATCGGATGTGGGTTTTCGCTTGCGCAGACTACGAACGTTGCATTGCAGAGCAGGATAGAAAACCGCGTCGGAGTTCTCAAAGAATCGAATGTGGGTTTTCGCTTGCGCAGACTACGCACGGCGCATTGCAGAGCAGGATAGAAAACAGCGTCGGAGTTCTCACATAGTATCGGATGTGGGTTTTCGCTTGCGCAGACTACGAACGGTGCATTGCAGAGCAGGATAGAAAACCGCGGTCGGAGTTCTCATAAAGTATCGGATATTGGTTTTCGCTTGCGCAGACTGCGAATGGTGCATTGCAGAGCAGGATAGAAAACCGCGTCGGAGTTCTCATATAGTATCGGATGTGGGTTTTCGATTGCGCAGACTACGAAGGGTGCATTGCAGAGCAGGATAGAAAACCTCGTCGGAGTTCTCATATAGTATCGGATGTGGGTTTTCGCTTGCGCAGACTACGAACGGTGCATTGCAGAGCAGGATAGAAAACCGCCTCGGAGTTCTCATATAGTATCGGATGTGGGTTTTCGCTTGCGCAGACTACGATCGGTGCATTGCAGAGCAGGATAGAAAACCGCGTCGGAGTTCTCATATAGTATCGGATGTGGGTTTTCGCTTCCGCAGACTACGCACGGTGCATTGCAGAGCAGGATAGAAAACCGCGTCGGAGTTCTCATATAGTATCGGATGTGGGTTTTCGCTTGCGCAGACTACGAACGGTGCATTGCAGAGCAGGATAGAAAACCGCGTCGGAGTTCTCATATAGTATCGGATGTAGGTTTTCGCTTGCGCAGACTGCGAACGGTGGATTGCAGAGCAGGATAGAAAACCGCGTCGGAGTTTTCATATAGTATCGGATGTGGGTTTTCGCTTGCGCAGACTACGAACGGTGCATTGCAGAGCAGGATAGAAAACCGCGTCGGAGTTCTCATAAGGTATCGGATATTGGTTTTCGCTTGCGCAGACTACGAACGGTGCATTGCAGAGGAGGATAGAAAACCGCGTCGGAGTTGTCATATAGTATCGGATGTGGGTTTTCGCTTGCGCAGACTACGAACGGTGCATTGCAGAGCAGGATAGAAAACCGCGTCGGAGTTCTCATATAGTATCGGATGTGGGTTTTCGCTTGCGCAGACTACGATCGGTGCATTGCAGAGCAGGATAGAAAGCAGCGTCGGAGTTCTCATATAGTATCGGATGTGGGTTTTCGCTTGCGCAGACTACCCACGGTGCATTGCAGAGCAGGATAGATAACCGCGTCGGAGTTCTCATAAAGTATCGGGTATTGGTTTTCGCTTGCGCAGACTACGAACAGTGCATTGCAGAGCAGGATAGGAAACCGCGTCGGAGTTCTCATATAGTATCGGATGTGGGTTTTCGCTTGCGCAGACTACGATCGGTGCATTGCAGAGCAGGATAGAAAACCGCGTCGGAGTTCTCATATAGTATCGGATGTGGGTTTTCGCTTGCGCAGACTACGAACGTTGCATTGCAGAGCAGGATAGAAAACCGCGTCGGAGTTCTCAAAGAATCGAATGTGGGTTTTCGCTTGCGCAGACTACGCACGGCTCATTGCAGAGCAGGATAGAAAACAGCGTCGGAGTTCTCACATAGTATCGGATGTGGGTTTTCGCTTGCGCAGACTACGAAGGGTGCATTGCAGAGCAGGATAGAAAACCTCGTCGGAGTTCTCATATAGTATCGGATGTGGGTTTTCGCTTGCGCAGACTACGAACGGTGCATTGCAGAGCAGGATAGAAAACCGCGTCGGAGTTCTCATATAGTATCGGATGTGGGTTTTCGCTTGCGCAGACTACGAACGGTGCATTGCAGAGCAGGATAGAAAACCGCGTCGGAGTTCTCATATAGTCTCGGATGTGGGTTTTCGCTTTTGCAGACTACGATCGGTGCAATGCAGAGCAGGATAGAAAACCGTGTCGGAGTTCTCATATAGTATCGGATGTGAGTTTTCGCTTGCGCTGACTACGAACGGTGCATTGAGGAGCAGGATAGAAAACCACGTCGGAGTTCTCATATTGTATCGGATGTGGGTTTTCGCTTGCGCAGACTACGAACGGTGCATTGCAGAGCAGGATAGAAAACCGCCTCGGAGTTCTCATATAGTATCGGATGTGGGTTTTCGCTTGCGCAGACTACGATCGGTGCATTGCAGAGCAGGATAGAAAACCGCGTCGGAGTTCTCATATAGTATCGGATGTGGGTTTTCGCTTGCGCAGACTACGCACGGTGCATTGCAGAGCAGGATAGCAAACCGCGTCGGACTTCTCATATAGTATCGGATGTGGGTTTTCGCTTGCGCAGACGACGAACGGTGCATTGCAGAGCAGGATAGAAAACCGCGTCGGAGTTCTCATATAGTATCGGATGTAGGTTTTCGCTTGCGCAGACTACGAACGGTGGATTGCAGAGCAGGATAGAAAACCGCGTCGGAGTTCTCATATAGTATCGGATGTAGGTTTTCGCTTGCGCAGACTACGAACGGTGGATTGCAGAGCAGGATAGAAAACCGCGTCGGAGTTTTCATATAGTATCGGATGTGGGTTTTCGCTTGCGCAGACTACGCACGGTGCATTGCAGAGCAGGATAGCAAACCGCGTCGGACTTCTCATATAGTATCGGATGTGGGTTTTCGCTTGCGCAGACGACGAACGGTGCATTGCAGAGCAGGATAGAAAACCGCGTCGGAGTTCTCATATAGTATCGGATGTGGGTTTTCGCTTGCGCAGACTACGAACGGTGCATTGCAGAGCAGGATAGAAAACCGCGTCGGAGTTCTCATATAGTATCGGATGTGGATTTTCGCTTGCGCAGACTACGAACGGCGCATTGGAGATCAGGATAGAAAACCGCGTCGGAGTTCTCATATAGTATCGGATGTGGGTTTTCGCTTGCGCAGACTACGCACGGCGCATTGCAGAGCAGGATAGAAAACCGCGTCGGAGTTTTCATATAGTATCGGATGTGGGTTTTCGCTTGCGCAGACTACGATCGGTGCATTGCAGAGCAGGATAGAAAGCAGCGTCGGAGTTCTCATATAGTATCGGATGTGGGTTTTCGCTTGCGCAGACTACCCACGGTGCATTGCAGAGCAGGATAGAAAACCGCCTCGGAGTTCTCATAAGGTATCGGATATTGGTTTTCGCTTGCGCAGACTACGAACGGTGCATTGCAGAGGAGGATAGAAAACCGCGTCGGAGTTCTCATATAGTATCGGATGTGGGTTTTCGCTTGCGCAGACTACGATCGGTGCATTGCAGAGCAGGGTAGAAAGCAGCGTCGGAGTTCTCATATAGTATCGGATGTGGGTTTTCGCTTGCGCAGACTACCCACGGTGCATTGCAGAGCAGGATAGAAAACCGCGTCGGAGTTCTCATATAGTATCTGATGTGGGTTTTTGCTTGCGCACACTATGAACGGTGCATTGCAGAGCAGGATAGAAAACCGCGTCGGAGTTCTCATAAAGTATCGGATATTGGTTTTCGCTTGCGCAGACTACGAACGGTGCATTGCAGAGCAGGATAGAAAACCGCGTCGGAGTTCTCTATAGTATCGGATGTGGGTTTTCGCTTGCGCAGACTACGAACGGTGCATTGCAGAGCAGGATAGATAACCGCGTCGGAGTTCTCATAAAGTATCGGATATTGGTTTTCGCTTGCGCAGACTACGAACAGTGGATTGCAGAGCAGGATAGGAAACCGCGTCGGAGTTCTCATATAGTATCGGATGTGGGTTTTCGCTTGCGCAGACTACGATCGGTGCATTGCAGAGCAGGCTAGAAAACCGCGTCGGAGTTCTCATATAGTATCGGATGTGGGTTTTCGCTTGCGCAGACTACGAACGTTGCATTGCAGAGCAGGATAGAAAACCACGTCGGAGTTCTCAAAGAATCGAATGTGGGTTTTCGCTTGCGCAGACTACGCACGGCGCATTGCAGAGCAGGATAGAAAACAGCGTCGGAGTTCTCACATAGTATCGGATGTGGGTTTTCGCTTGCGCAGACTACGAACGGTGCATTGCAGAGCAGGATAGAAAACCGCGGTCGGAGTTCTCATAAAGTATCGGATATTGGTTTTCGCTTGCGCAGACTGCGAATGGTGCATTGCAGAGCAGGATAGAAAACCGCGTCGGAGTTCTCATATAGTATCGGATGTGGGTTTTCGATTGCGCAGACTACGAAGGGTGCATTGCAGAGCAGGATAGAAAACCTCGTCAGAGTTCTCATATAGTATCGGATGTGGGTTTTCGCTTGCGCAGACTACGAACGGTGCATTGCAGAGCAGGATAGAAAACCGCCTCGGAGTTCTCATATAGTATCGGATGTGGGTTTTCGCTTGCGCAGACTACGATCGGCGCATTGCAGAGCAGGATAGAAAACCGCGTCGGAGTTCTCATATAGTATCGGATGTGGGTTTTCGCTTCCGCAGACTACGCACGGTGCATTGCAGAGCAGGATAGAAAACCGCGTCGGAGTTCTCATATAGTATCGGATGTGGGTTTTCGCTTGCGCAGACTACGAACGGTGCATTGCAGAGCAGGATAGAAAACCGCGTCGGAGTTCTCATATAGTATCGGATGTAGGTTTTCGCTTGCGCAGACTGCGAACGGTGGATTGCAGAGCAGGATAGAAAACCGCGTCGGAGTTTTCATATAGTATCGGATGTGGGTTTTCGCTTGCGCAGACTACGCACGGTGCATTGCAGAGCAGAATAGCAAACCGCGTCGGACTTCTCATATAGTATCGGATGTGGGTTTTCGCTTGCGCAGACGACGAACGGTGCATTGCAGAGCAGGATAGAAAACCGCGTCGGAGTTCTCATATAGTATCGGATGTGGGTTTTCGCTTGCGCAGACTACGAACGGTGCATTGCAGAGCAGGATAGAAAACCGCGTCGGAGTTCTCATATAGTATCGGATGTGGATTTTCGCTTGCGTACACTACTCACGGGGCATTGCAGAGCAGGATAGAAAACCGCGTCGGAGTTCTCATATAGTATCAGATGTGGGTTTTCGCTTGCGCAAACTACGAACGGTTCATTGCAGAGCAGGATAGAAAACCGCGTCGGAGTTCTCATATAGTATCGGATGTGGGTTTTCGCTTGCGCAGACCACGAACGGTGCATTGCAGAGCAGAATAGAAAACCGCGTCGGAGTTCTCATATAGTATCGGATGTGGGTTTTCGCTTGCGCAGACATTGATCGGTGCATTGCAGAGCAGGGTAGAAAACCGCGTCGGAGTTCTCATATAGTATCGGATGTGGGTTTTCGCTTGCGCAGACTACGCACGGCGCATTGCAGAGCAGGATAGAAAACCGCGTCGGAGTTTTCATATAGTATCGGATGTGGGTTTTCGCTTGCGCAGACTACGAACGGTGCATTGCAGAGCAGGATAGAAAACCGCGTCGGAGTTCTCATAAGGTATCGGATATTGGTTTTCGCTTGCGCAGACTACAAACGGTGCATTGCAGAGGAGGATAGAAAACCGCGTCGGAGTTCTCATATAGTATCGGATGTGGGTTTTCGCTTGCGCAGACTACGAACGGTGCATTGCAGAGCAGGATAGAAAACCGCGTCGGAGTTCTCATATAGTATCGGATGTGGGTTTTCGCTTGCGCAGACTACGATCGGTGCATTGCAGAGCAGGACAGAAAGCAGCGTCGGAGTTCTCATATAGTATCGGATGTGGGTTTTCGCTTGCGCAGACTACCCACGGTGCATTGCAGAGCAGGATAGATAACCGCGTCGGAGTTCTCATAAAGTATCGGATATTGGTTTTCGCTTGCGCAGACTACGAACAGTGCATGGCAGAGCAGGATAGGAAACCGCGTCGGAGTTCTCATACAGTATCGGATGTGGGTTTTCGCTTGCGCAGACTACGATCGGTGCATTGCAGAGCAGGATAGAAAACCGCGTCGGAGTTCTCATATAGTATCGGATGTGGGTTTTCGCTTGCGCAGACTACGAACGTTGCATTGCAGAGCAGGATAGAAAACCGCGTCGGAGTTCTCATATAGTATCGGATGTGGGTTTTCGCTTGCGCAGACTACGAACGGTGCATTGCAGAGCAGGATAGAAAACCGCGTCGGAGTTCTCATATAGTCTCGGATGTGGGTTTTCGCTTTCGCAGACTACGATCGGTGCAATGCAGAGCAGGATAGAAAACCGTGTCGGAGTTCTCATATAGTATCGGATGTGAGTTTTCGCTTGCGCTGACTACGAACGGTGCATTGAGGAGCAGGATAGAAAACCACGTCGGAGTTCTCATATAGTATCGGATGTGGGTTTTCGCTTGCGCAGACTACGAACGGTGCATTGCAGAGCAGGATAGAAAACCGCCTCGGAGTTCTCATATAGTATCGGATGTGGGTTTTCGCTTGCGCAGACTACGAACGGTGCATTGCAGAGCAGGATAGAAAACCGCGTCGGAGTTCTCATATAGTCTCGGATGTGGGTTTTCGCTTGCGCAGACTACGAACGGTGCATTGCAGAGCAGGATAGAAAACCGCCTCGGAGTTCTCATATAGTATCGGATGTGGGTTTTCGCTTGCGCAGACTACGAACGGTGCATTGCAGAGCAGGATAGAAAACGGCGTCGGAGTTCTCATATAGTCTCGGATGTGGGTTTTCGCTTGCGCAGACTGCGAATGGTGCATTGCAGAGCAGGATAGAAAACCGCGTCGGAGTTCTCATATAGTATCGGATGTGGGTTTTCGATTGCGCAGACTACGAAGGGTGCATTGCAGAGCAGGATAGAAAACCTCGTCGGAGTTCTCATATAGTATCGGATGTGGGTTTTCGCTTGCGCAGACTACGAACGGTGCATTGCAGAGCAGGATAGAAAACCGCGTCGGAGTTCTCATATAGTATCGGATGTGGGTTTTCGCTTGCGCAGACTACGAACGGTGCATTGCAGAGCAGGATAGAAAACCGCGTCGGAGTTCTCATATAGTCTCGGATGTGGGTTTTCGCTTGCGCAGACTACGAACGGTGCATTGCAGAGCAGGATAGAAAACCGCGTCGGAGTTCTCATATAGTATCGGATGTGGGTTTTCGCTTGCGCAGACTACAAACGGTGCATTGCAGAGCAGGATAGAAAACCGCGTCGGAGTTCTCATATAGTCTCGGATGTGGGTTTTCGCTTTCGCAGACTACGATCGGTGCAATGCAGAGCAGGATAGAAAACCGTGTCGGAGTTCTCATATAGTATCGGATGTGAGTTTTCGCTTGCGCTGACTACGAACGGTGCATTGAGGAGCAGGATAGAAAACCACGTCGGAGTTCTCATATAGTATCGGATGTGGGTTTTCGCTTGCGCAGACTACGAACGGTGCATTGCAGAGCAGGATAGAAAACCGCCTCGGAGTTCTCATATAGTATCGGATGTGGGTTTTCGCTTGCGCAGACTACGAACGGTGCATTGCAGAGCAGGATAGAAAACCGCCTCGGAGTTCTCATATAGTATCGGATGTGGGTTTTCGCTTGCGCAGACTACGAACGGTGCATTGCAGAGCAGGATAGAAAACCGCGTCGGAGTTCTCATATAGTCTCGGATGTGGGTCTTCGCTTGCGCAGACTACGATCGGTGCAATGCAGAGCAGGATAGAAAACCGTGTTGGAGTTCTCATATAGTATCGGATGTGAGTTTTCGCTTGCGCTGACTACGAACGGTGCATTGAGGAGCAGGATAGAAAACCACGTCGGAGTTCTCATATAGTATCGGATGTGGGTTTTCGCTTGCGCAGACTACGAACGGTGCATTGCAGAGCAGGATGGAAAACCGCCTCGGAGTTCTCATAAGGTATCGGATATTGCTTTTCGCTTGCGCAGACTACGAACGGTGCATTGCAGAGGAGGATAGAAAACCGCGTCGGAGTTCTCATATAGTCTCGGATGTGGGTTTTCGCTTGCGCAGACTACGATCGGTGCAATGCAGAGCAGGATAGAAAACCGTGTTGGAGTTCTCATATAGTATCGGATGTGAGTTTTCGCTTGCGCTGACTACGAACGGTGCATTGAGGAGCAGGATAGAAAACCACGTCGGAGTTCTCATATAGTATCGGATGTGGGTTTTCGCTTGCGCAGACTACGAACGGTGCATTGCAGAGCAGGATAGAAAACCGCCTCGGAGTTCTCATATAGTATCGGATGTGGGTTTTCGCTTGCGCAGACTACGAACGGTGCATTGCAGAGCAGGATAGAAAACCGCGTCGGAGTTCTCATATAGTCTCGGATGTGGGTTTTCGCTTTCGCAGACTACGATCGGTGCAATGCAGAGCAGGATAGAAAACCGTGTTGGAGTTCTCATATAGTATCGGATGTGAGTTTTCGCTTGCGCTGACTACGAACGGTGCATTGAGGAGCAGGATAGAAAACCACGTCGGAGTTCTCATATAGTATCGGATATGGGTTTTCGCTTGCGCAGACTACGAACGGTGCATTGCAGAGCAGGATAGAAAACCGCCTCGGAGTTCTCATAAGGTATCGGATATTGGTTTTCGCTTGCGCAGACTACGAACGGTGCATTGCAGAGGAGGATAGAAAACCGCGTCGGAGTTCTCATATAGTATCGGATGTGGGTTTTCGCTTGCGCAGACTACGAACGGTGCATTGCAGAGCAGGGTAGAAAGCAGCGTCGGAGTTCTCATATAGTATCGGATGTGGGTTTTCGCTTGCGCAGACTACCCACGGTGCATTGCAGAGCAGGATAGAAAACCGCGTCGGAGTTCTCATATAGTATCTGATGTGGGTTTTTGCTTGCGCACACTACGAACGGTGCATTGCAGAGCAGGATATAAAACCGCGTCGGAGTTCTCATAAAGTATCGGATATTGGTTTTCGCTTGCGCAGACTACGAACGGTGCATTGCAGAGCAGGATAGAAAACCGCGTCGGAGTTCTCTATAGTATCGGATGTGGGTTTTCGCTTGCGCAGACTACGAACGGTGCATTGCAGAGCAGGATAGATAACCGCGTCGGAGTTCTCATAAAGTATCGGATATTGGTTTTCGCTTGCGCAGACTACGAACAGTGCATTGCAGAGCAGGATAGGAAACCGCGTCGGAGTTCTCATATAGTATCGGATGTGGGTTTTCGCTTGCGCAGACTACGATCGGTGCATTGCAGAGCAGGATAGAAAACCGCGTCGGAGTTCTCATATAGTATCGGATGTGGGTTTTCGCTTGCGCAGACTACGAACGTTGCATTGCAGAGCAGGATAGAAAACCGCGTCGGAGTTCTCATATAGTATCGGATGTGGGTTTTCGCTTGCGCAGACTACGCACGGCGCATTGCAGAGCAGGATAGAAAACCGCGTCGGAGTTTTCATATAGTATCGGATGTGGGTTTTCGCTTGCGCAGACTACGAACGGTGCATTGCAGAGCAGGATAGAAAACCGCGTCGGAGTTCTCATAAAGTATCGGATATTGGTTTTCGCTTGCGCAGACTGCGAATGGTGCATTGCAGAGCAGGATAGAAAACCGCGTCGGAGTTCTCATATAGTATCGGATGTGGGTTTTCGATTGCGCAGACTACGAAGGGTGCATTGCAGAGCAGGATAGAAAACCTCGTCGGAGTTCTCATATAGTATCGGATGTGGGTTTTCGCTTGCGCAGACTACGAACGGTGCATTGCAGAGCAGGATAGAAAACCGCGTCGGAGTTCTCATATAGTATCGGATGTGGGTTTTCGCTTGCGCAGACTACGAACGGTGCATTGCAGAGCAGGAGAGAAAACCGCGTCGGAGTTCTCATATAGTATCGGACGTGGGTTTTCGCTTGCGCAGACTACGAACGGTGCATTGCAGAGCAGGATAGAAAACCGCGTCGGAGTTCTCATATAGTCTCGGATGTGGGTTTTCGCTTGCGCAGACTACGATCGGTGCAATGCAGAGCAGGATAGAAAACCGTGTCGGAGTTCTCATATAGTATCGGATGTGAGTTTTCGCTTGCGCTGACTACGAACGGTGCATTGAGGAGCAGGATAGAAAACCACGTCGGAGTTCTCATATAGTATCGGATGTGGGTTTTCGCTTGCGCAGACTACGAACGGTGCATTGCAGAGCAGGATAGAAAACCGCCTCGGAGTTCTCATATAGTATCGGATGTGGGTTTTCGCTTGCGCAGACTACGATCGGTGCATTGCAGAGCAGGATAGAAAACCGCGTCGGAGTTCTCATATAGTATCGGATGTGGGTTTTCGCTTCCGCAGACTACGCACGGTGCATTGCAGAGCAGGATAGAAAACCGCGTCGGAGTTCTCATATAGTATCGGATGTGGGTTTTCGCTTGCGCAGACTACGAACGGTGCATTGCAGAGCAGGATAGAAAACCGCGTCGGAGTTCTCATATAGTATCAGATGTGGGTTTTCGCTTGCGCAGACTACGAACGGTTCATTGCAGAGCAGGATAGAAAACGGCGTCGGAGTTCTCATATAGTATCGGATGTGGGTTTTCGCTTGCGCAGACCACGAACGGTGCATTGCAGAGCAGAATAGAAAACCGCGTCGGAGTTCTCATATAGTATCGGATGTGGGTTTTCGCTTGCGCAGACTTTGATCGGTGCATTGCAGAGCAGGGTAGAAAACCGCGTCGGAGTTCTCATATAGTATCGGATGTGGGTTTTCGCTTGCGCAGACTACGCACGGCGCATTGCAGAGCAGGATAGAAAACCGCGTCGGAGTTTTCATATAGTATCGGATGTGGGTTTTCGCTTGCGCAGACTACGAACGGTGCATTGCAGAGCAGGATAGAAAACCGCGTCGGAGTTCTCATAAGGTATCGGATATTGGTTTTCGCTTGCGCAGACTACGAACGGTGCATTGCAGAGGAGGATAGAAAACCGCGTCGGAGTTCTCATATAGTATCGGATGTGGGTTTTCGCTTGCGCAGACTACGAACGGTGCATTGCAGAGCAGGATAGAAAACCGCGTCGGAGTTCTCATATAGTATCGGATGTGGGTTTTCGCTTGCGCAGACTACGAACGTTGCATTGCAGAGCAGGATAGAAAACCGCGTCGGAGTTCTCAAAGAATCGAATGTGGGTTTTCGCTTGCGCAGACTACGCACGGCGCATTGCAGAGCAGGATAGAAAACAGCGTCGGAGTTCTCACATAGTATCGAATGTGGGTTTTCGCTTGCGCAGACTACGAACGGTGCATTGCAGAGCAGGATAGAAAACCGCGGTCGGAGTTCTCATAAAGTATCGGATATTGGTTTTCGCTTGCGCAGACTGCGAATGGTGCATTGCAGAGCAGGATAGAAAACCGCGTCGGATTTCTCATATAGTATCGGATGTGGGTTTTCGATTGCGCAGACTACGAAGGGTGCATTGCAGAGCAGGATAGAAAACCTCGTCGGAGTTCTCATATAGTATCGGATGTGGGTTTTCGCTTGCGCAGACTACGAACGGTGCATTGCAGAGCAGGATAGAAAACCGCGTCGGAGTTCTCATATAGTATCGGATGTGGGTTTTCGCTTGCGCAGACTACGAACGGTGCATTGCAGAGCAGGAGAGAAAACCGCGTCGGAGTTCTCATATAGTATCGGACGTGGGTTTTCGCTTGCGCAGACTACGAACGGTGCATTGCAGAGCAGGATAGAAAACCGCGTCGGAGTTCTCATATAGTCTCGGATGTGGGTTTTCGCTTGCGCAGACTACGATCGGTGCAATGCAGAGCAGGATAGAAAACCGTGTCGGAGTTCTCATATAGTATCGGATGTGAGTTTTCGCTTGCGCTGACTACGAACGGTGCATTGAGGAGCAGGATAGAAAACCACGTCGGAGTTCTCATATAGTATCGGATGTGGGTTTTCGCTTGCGCAGACTACGAACGGTGCATTGCAGAGCAGGATAGAAAACCGCCTCGGAGTTCTCATATAGTATCGGATGTGGGTTTTCGCTTGCGCAGACTACGATCGGTGCATTGCAGAGCAGGATAGAAAACCGCGTCGGAGTTCTCATATAGTATCGGATGTGGGTTTTCGCTTCCGCAGACTACGCACGGTGCATTGCAGAGCAGGATAGAAAACCGCGTCGGAGTTCTCATATAGTATCGGATGTGGGTTTTCGCTTGCGCAGACTACGAACGGTGCATTGCAGAGCAGGATAGAAAACCGCGTCGGCGTTCTCATATAGTATCGGATGTAGGTTTTCGCTTGCGCAGAATACGAACGGTGGATTGCAGAGCAGGATAGAAAACCGCGTCGGAGTTTTCATATAGTATCGGATGTGGGTTTTCGCTTGCGCAGACTACGCACGGTGCATTGCAGAGCAGGATAGCAAACCGCGTCGGACTTCTCATATAGTATCGGATGTGGGTTTTCGCTTGCGCAGACGACGAACGGTGCATTGCAGAGCAGGATAGAAAACCGCGTCGGAGTTCTCATATAGTATCGGATGTGGGTTTTCGCTTGCGCAGACTACGAACGGTGCATTGCAGAGCAGGATAGAAAACCGCGTCGGAGTTCTCATATAGTATCGGATGTGGATTTTCGCTTGCGTAGACTACTCACGGGGCATTGCAGAGCAGGATAGAAAACCGCGTCGGAGTTCTCATATAGTATCAGATGTGGGTTTTCGCTTGCGCAGACTACGAACGGTTCATTGCAGAGCAGGATAGAAAACCGCGTCGGAGTTCTCATATAGTATCGGATGTGGGTTTTCGCTTGCGCAGACCACGAACGGTGCATTGCAGAGCAGAATAGAAAACCGCGTCGGAGTTCTCATATAGTATCGGATGTGGGTTTTCGCTTGCGCAGACTTTGATCGGTGCATTGCAGAGCAGGGTAGAAAACCGCGTCGGAGTTCTCATATAGTATCGGATGTGGGTTTTCGCTTGCGCAGACTACGCACGGCGCATTGCAGAGCAGGATAGAAAACCGCGTCGGAGTTTTCATATAGTATCGGATGTGGGTTTTCGCTTTCGCAGACTACGAACGGTGCATTGCAGAGCAGGATATAAAAACCGCGTCGGAGTTCTCATAAGGTATCGGATATTGGGTTTCGCTTGCGCAGACTACGAACGGTGCATTGCAGAGGAGGATAGAAAACCGCGTCGGAGTTCTCATATAGTATCGGATGTGGGTTTTCGCTTGCGCAGACTACGAACGGTGCATTGCAGAGCAGGATAGAAAACCGCGTCGGAGTTCTCATATAGTATCGGATGTGGGTTTTCGCTTGCGCAGACTACCCACGGTGCATTGCAGAGCAGGATAGATAACCGCGTCGGAGTTCTCATAAAGTATCGGATATTGGTTTTTGGCTTGCGCAGACTACGAATAGTGCATGGCAGAGCAGGATAGGAAACCGCGTCGGAGTTCTCATATAGTATCGGATGTGGGTTTTCGCTTGCGCAGACTACGATCGGTGCATTGCAGAGCAGGATAGAAAACCGCGTCGGAGTTCTCATATAGTATCGGATGTGGGTTTTCGCTTGCGCAGACTACGAACGTTGCATTGCAGAGCAGGATAGAAAACCGCGTCGGAGTTCTCAAAGAATCGAATGTGGGTTTTCGCTTGCGCAGACTACGCACGGCGCATTGCAGAGCAGGATAGAAAACAGCGTTGGAGTTCTCACATAGTATCGGATGTGGGTTTTCGCTTGTGCAGACTACGAACGGTGCATTGCAGAGCAGGATAGAAAACCGCGGTCGGAGTTCTCATATAGTATCGGATGTGGGTTTTCGCTTGCGCAGACTACGAACGGTGCATTGCAGAGCAGGATAGAAAACCGCCTCGGAGTTCTCATATAGTATCGGATGTGGGTTTTCGCTTGCGCAGACTACGAACGGTGCATTGCAGAGCAGGATAGAAAACCGCGTCGGAGTTCTCATATAGTCTCGGATGTGGGTTTTCGCTTGCGCAGACTACGATCGGTGCAATGCAGAGCAGGATAGAAAACCGTGTCGGAGTTCTCATATAGTATCGGATGTGAGTTTTCGCTTGCGCTGACTACGAACGGTGCATTGAGGAGCAGGATAGAAAACCACGTCGGAGTTCTCATATAGTATCGGATGTGGGTTTTCGCTTGCGCAGACTACGAACGGTGCATTGCAGAGCAGGATAGAAAACCGCCTCGGAGTTCTCATAAGGTATCGGATATTGGTTTTCGCTTGCGCAGACTACGAACGGTGCATTGCAGAGGAGGATAGAAAACCGCGTCGGAGTTCTCATATAGTATCGGATGTGGGTTTTCGCTTGCGCAGACTACGAACGGTGCATTGCAGAGCAGGATAGAAAACCGCGTCGGAGTTCTCATATAGTATCGGATGTGGGTTTTCGCTTGCACAGACTACGATCGGTGCATTGCAGAGCAGGGTAGAAAGCAGCGTCGGAGTTCTCATATAGTATCGGGTGTGGGTTTTCGCTTGCGCAGACTACCCACGGTGCATTGCAGAGCAGGATAGAAAACCGCGTCGGAGTTCTCATATAGTATCTGATGTGGGTTTTTGCTTGCGCACACTACGAACGGTGCATTGCAGAGCAGGATAGAAAACCGCGTCGGAGTTCTCATAAAGTATCGGATATTGGTTTTCGCTTGCGCAGACTACGAACGGTGCATTGCAGAGCAGGATAGAAAACCGCGTCGGAGTTCTCTATAGTATCGGATGTGGGTTTTCGCTTGCGCAGACTACGAACGGTGCATTGCAGAGCAGGATAGATAACCGCGTCGGAGTTCTCATAAAGTATCGGATATTGGTTTTCGCTTGCGCAGACTACGAACAGTGCATTGCAGAGCAGGATAGGAAACCGCGTCGGAGTTCTCATATAGTATCGGATGTGGGTTTTCGCTTGCGCAGACTACGATCGGTGCATTGCAGAGCAGGATAGAAAACCGCGTCGGAGTTCTCATATAGTATCGGATGTGGGTTTTCGCTTGCGCAGACTACGAACGTTGCATTGCAGAGCAGGATAGAAAACCGCGTCGGAGTTCTCAAAGAATCGAATGTGGGTTTTCGCTTGCGCAGACTACGCACGGCGCATTGCAGAGCAGGATAGAAAACAGCGTCGGAGTTCTCACATAGTATCGGATGTGGGTTTTCGCTTGCGCAGACTACGAACGGTGCATTGCAGAGCAGGATAGAAAACCGCGGTCGGAGTTCTCATAAAGTATCGGATATTGGTTTTCGCTTGCGCAGACTGCGAATGGTGCATTGCAGAGCAGGATAGAAAACCGCGTCGGAGTTCTCATATAGTATCGGATGTGGGTTTTCGATTGCGCAGACTACGAAGGGTGCATTGCAGAGCAGGATAGAAAACCTCGTCGGAGTTCTCATATAGTATCGGATGTGGGTTTTCGCTTGCGCAGACTACGAACGGTGCATTGCAGAGCAGGATAGAAAACCGCGTCGGAGTTCTCATATAGTATCGGATGTGGGTTTTCGCTTGCGCAGACTACGAACGGTGCATTGCAGAGCAGGAGAGAAAACCGCGTCGGTGTTCTCATATAGTATCGGACGTGGGTTTTCGCTTGCGCAGACTACGAACGGTGCATTGCAGAGCAGGATAGAAAACCGCGTCGGAGTTCTCATATAGTATCAGATGTGGGTTTTCGCTTGCGCAGACTACGAACGGTGCATTGCAGAGCAGGATAGAAAACCGCGTCGGAGTTCTCATATAGTATCGGATGTGGGTTTTCGCTTGCGCAGACTACGCACGGTGCATTGCAGAGCAGGATAGAAAACCGTGTCCGAGTTCTCATATAGTATCGGATGTGGGTTTTCGCTTGCGCAGACTACGAACGGTGCATTGCAGAGCAGGATAGAAAACCGTCTCCGAGTTCTCATATAGTATCGGATGTGGGTTTTCGCCTGCGCAGACTACGAACGGTGCATTGCAGTGCAGGATAGAAAACCGCGTCGGAGTTCTCATATAGTATCGGATGTGGGTTTTCGCTTGCGCAGACTACGAACGGTGCATTGCAGAGCAGGACAGACAAACCGCGTCGGAGTTCTCATATAGTATCGGATGTGGGTTTTCGCTTGCGCAGACTACGAACGGTGCATTGCAGAGCAGGATAGAAAACCGCGTCGGAGTTCTCATATAGTATCGGATGTGGGTTTTCGCTTGCGCAGACTACGATCGGTGCATTGCAGAGCAGGATAGAAAACCGCGTCGGAGTTCTCATATAGTATCGGATGTGGGTTTTCCCTTCCGCAGACTACGCACGGTGCATTGCAGAGCAGGATAGAAAACCGCGTCGGAGTTCTCATATAGTATCGGATGTGGGTTTTCGCTTGCGCAGACTACGAACGGTGCATTGCAGAGCAGGATAGAAAACCGCGTCGGAGTTCTCATATAGTATCGGATGTAGGTTTTCGCTTGCGCAGACTACGAACGGTGGATTGCAGAGCAGGATAGAAAACCGCGTCGGAGTTTTCATATAGTATCGGATGTGGGTTTTCGCTTGCGCAGACTACGCACGGTGCATTGCAGAGCAGGATAGCAAACCGCGTCGGACTTCTCATATAGTATCGGATGTGGGTTTTCGCTTGCGCAGACTACGAACGGTGCATTGCAGAGCAGGATAGAAAACCGCGTCGGAGTTCTCATATAGTATCGGATGTGGGTTTTCGCTTGCGCAGACTACGAACGGTGCATTGCAGAGCAGGATAGAAAACCGCGTCGGAGTTCTCATATAGTCTCGGATGTGGGTTTTCGCTTTCGCAGACTACGATCGGTGCAATGCAGAGCAGGATAGAAAACCGTGTCGGAGTTCTCATATAGTATCGGATGTGAGTTTTCGCTTGCGCTGACTACGAACGGTGCATTGAGGAGCAGGATAGAAAACCACGTCGGAGTTCTCATATAGTATCGGATGTGGGTTTTCGCTTGCGCAGACTACGGACGGTGCATTGCAGAGCAGGATAGAAAACCGCCTCGGAGTTCTCATATAGTATCGGATGTGGGTTTTCGCTTGCGCAGACTACGATCGGTGCATTGCAGAGCAGGATAGAAAACCGCGTCGGAGTTCTCATATAGTATCGGATGTGGGTTTTCGCTTGCGCAGACTACGCACGGTGCATTGCAGAGCAGGATAGCAAACCGCGTCGGACTTCTCATATAGTATCGGATGTGGGTTTTCGCTTGCGCAGACGACGAACGGTGCATTGCAGAGCAGGATAGAAAACCGCGTCGGAGTTCTCATATAGTATCGGATGTAGGTTTTCGCTTGCGCAGACTACGAACGGTGGATTGCAGAGCAGGATAGAAAACCGCGTCGGAGTTTTCATATAGTATCAGATGTGGGTTTTCGCTTGCGCAGACTACGCACGGTGCATTGCAGAGCAGGATAGCAAACCGCGTCGGACTTCTCATATAGTATCGGATGTGGGTTTTCGCTTGCGCAGACGACGAACTGTGCATTGCAGAGCAGGATAGAAAACCGCGTCGGAGTTCTCATATAGTATCGGATGTGGGTTTTCGCTTGCGCAGACTACGAACGGTGCATTGCAGAGCAGGATAGAAAACCGCGTCGGAGTTCTCATATAGTATCGGATGTGGATTTTAGCTTGCGTAGACTACTCACGGTGCATTGCAGAGCAGGATAGAAAACCGCGTCGGAGTTCTCATATAGTATCAGATGTGGGTTTTCGCTTGCGCAGACTACGAACGGTTCATTGCAGAGCAGGATAGAAAACCGCGTCGGAGCTCTCATATAGTATCGGATGTGGGTTTTCGCTTGCGCAGACTACGAACGGTGCATTGCAGAGCAGAATAGAAAACCGCGTCGGAGTTCTCATATAGTATCGGATGTGGGTTTTCGCTTGCGCAGACTATGATCGGTGCATTGCAGAGCAGGGTAGAAAACCGCGTCGGAGTTCTCATATAGTATCGGATGTGGGTTTTCGCTTGCGCAGACTACGAACGGTGCATTGGAGATCAGGATAGAAAACCGCGTCGGAGTTCTCATATAGTATCGGATGTGGGTTTTCGCTTGCGCAGACTACGCACGGCTCATTGCAGAGCAGGATAGAAAACCGCGTCGGAGTTTTCATATAGTATCGGATGTGGGTTTTCGCTTGCGCAGACTACGATCGGTGCATTGCAGAGCAGGATAGAAAGCAGCGTCGGAGTTCTCATATAGTATCGGATGTGGGTTTTCGCTTGCGCAGACTACCCACGGTGCATTGCAGAGCAGGATAGATAACCGCGTCGGAGTTCTCATAAAGTATCGGATATTGGTTTTCGCTTGCGCAGACTACGAACAGTGCATTGCAGAGCAGGATAGGAAACCGCGTCGGAGTTCTCATATAGTATCGGATGTGGGTTTTCGCTTGCGCAGACTACGATCGGTGCATTGCAGAGCAGGATAGAAAACCGCGTCGGAGTTCTCATATAGTATCAGATGTGGGTTTTCGCTTGCGCAGACTACGAACGGTTCATTGCAGAGCAGGATAGAAAACCGCGTCGGAGTTCTCATATAGTATCGGATGTGGGTTTTCGCTTGCGCAGACTACGAACGGTGCATTGCAGAGCAGAATAGAAAACCGCGTCGGAGTTCTCATATAGTATCGGATGTGGGTTTTCGCTTGCGCAGACTACGAACGGTGCATTGGAGATCAGGATAGAAAACCGCGTCGGAGTTCTCATATAGTATCGGATGTGGGTTTTCGCTTGCGCAGACTACGCACGGCGCATTGCAGAGCAGGATAGAAAACCGCGTCGGAGTTTTCATATAGTATCGGATGTGGGTTTTCGCTTGCGCAGACTACGAACGGTGCATTGCAGAGCAGCTTAGAAAACCGCGTCGGAGTTCTCATAAGGTATCGGATATTGGTTTTCGCTTGCGCAGACTACGAACGGTGCATTGCAGAGGAGGATAGAAAACCGCGTCGGAGTTCTCATATAGTATCGGATGTGGGTTTTCGCTTGCGCAGACTACGAACGGTGCATTGCAGAGCAGGATAGAAAACCGCGTCGGAGTTCTCATATATTATCGGATGTGGGTTTTCGCTTGCGCAGACTACGAACGGTGCATTGCAGAGCAGGATAGATAACCGCGTCGGAGTTCTCATAAAGTATCGGATATTGGTTTTCGCTTGCGCAGACTACGAACAGTGCATTGCAGAGCAGGATAGGAAACCGCGTCGGAGTTCTCATATAGTATCGGATGTGGGTTTTCGCTTCGCAGACTACGCTCGGTGCATTGCAGAGCAGGATAGAAAACCGCGTCGGAGTTCTCATATAGTATCGGATGTGGGTTTTCGCTTGCGCAGAATACGAACGTTGCATTGCAGAGCAGGATAGAAAACCGCGTCGGAGTTCTCAAAGAATCGAATGTGGCTTTTCGCTTGCGCAGACTACGCACGGCGCATTGCAGAGCAGGATAGAAAACAGCGTCGGAGTTCTCACATAGTATCGAATGTGGGTTTTCGCTTGCACAGACTACGAACGGTGCATTGCAGAGCAGGATAGAAAACCGCGGTCGGAGTTCTCATAAAGTATCGGATGTGGGTTTTCGCTTGCGCAGACGACGAACGGTGCATTGCAGAGCAGGATAGAAAACCGCGTCGGAGTTCTCATATAGTATCGGATGTGGGTTTTCGCTTGCGCTGACTACGAACGGTGCATTGCAGAGCAGGATAGAAAACCGCGTCGGTGTTCTCATATAGTATCGGATGTGGGTTTTCGCTTGCGCAGACTACGCACGGCGCATTGCAGAGCAGGATAGAAAACCGCGTCGGAGTTTTCATATAGTATCGGATGTGGGTTTTCGCTTGCGCAGACTACGAACGGTGCATTGCAGAGCAGGTTAGAAAACCGCGTCGGAGTTCTCATAAGGTATCGGATATTGGTTTTCGCTTGCGCAGACTACGAACGGTGCATTGCAGAGGAGGATAGAAAACCGCGTCGGAGTTCTCATATAGTATCGGATGTGGGTTTTCGCTTGCGCAGACTACGAACGGTGCATTGCAGAGCAGGATAGAAAACCGCGTCGGAGTTCTCATATAGTATCGGATGTGGGTTTTCGCTTGCGCAGACTACGATCGGTGCATTGCAGAGCAGGATAGAAAGCAGCGTCGGAGTTCTCATATAGTATCGGATGTGGGTTTTCGCTTGCGCAGACTACCCACGGTGCATTGCAGAGCAGGACAGAAAACCGCGTCGGAGTTCTCATATAGTATCTGATGTGGGTTTTTGCTTGCGCAGACTACGAACGGTGCATTGCAGAGCAGGATAGAAAACCGCGTCGGAGTTCTCATAAAGTATCGGATATTGGTTTTCGCTTGCGCAGACTACGAACGGTGCATTGCAGAGCAGGATAGAAAACCGCGTCGGAGTTCTCTATAGTATCGGATGTGGGTTTTCGCTTGCGCAGACTACGAACGGTGCATTGCAGAGCAGGATAGATAACCGCGTCGGAGTTCTCATAAAGTATCGGATATTGTTTTTCGCTTGCGCAGACTACGAACAGTGCATTGCAGAGCAGGATAGGAAACCGCTCGGAGTTCTCATATAGTATCGGATGTGGGTTTTCGCTTGCGCAGACTACGATCGGTGCGTTGCAGAGCAGGATAGAAAACCGCGTCGGAGTTCTCATATAGTATCGGATGTGGGTTTTCGCTTGCGCAGACTACGAACGTTGCATTGCAGAGCAGGATAGAAAACCGCGTCGGAGTTCTCAAAGAATCGAATGTGGGTTTTCGCTTGCGCAGACTACGCACGGCGCATTGCAGAGCAGGATAGAAAACAACGTCGGAGTTCTCACATAGTATCGGATGTGGGTTTTCGCTTGCGCAGACTACGAACGGTGCATTGCAGAGCAGGATAGAAAACCGCGGTCGGAGTTCTCATAAAGTATCGGATATTGGTTTTCGCTTGCGCAGACTGCGAATGGTGCATTGCAGAGCAGGATAGAAAACCCCGTCGGAGTTCTCATATAGTATCGGAAGTGGGTTTTCGATTGCGCAGACTACGAAGGGTGCATTGCAGAGCAGGATAGAAAACCTCGTCGGAGTTCTCATATAGTATCGGATGTGGGTTTTCGCTTGCGCAGACTACGAACGGTGCATTGCAGAGCAGGATAGAAAACCGCGTCGGAGTTGTCATATAGTATCGGATGTGAGTTTTCGCTTGCGCTGACTACGAACGGTGCATTGAGGAGCAGGATAGAAAACCACGTCGGAGTTCTCATATAGTATCGGATGTGGGTTTTCGCTTGCGCAGACTACGAACGGTGCATTGCAGAGCAGGATAGAAAACCGCCTCGGAGTTCTCATATAGTATCGGATGTGGGTTTTCGCTTGCGCAGACTACGATCGGTGCATTGCAGAGCAGGATAGAAAACCGCGTCGGAGTTCTCATATTGTATCGGATGTGGGTTTTCGCTTCCGCAGACTACGCACGGTGCATTGCAGAGCAGGATAGAAAACCGCGTCGGAGTTCTCATATAGTATCGGATGTGGGTTTTCGCTTGCGCAGACTACGATCGGTGCATTGCAGAGCAGGATAGAAAACCGCGTCGGAGTTCTCATATAGTATCGGATGTGGGTTTTCGCTTGCGCAGACTACGAACGTTGCATTGCAGAGCAGGATAGAAAACCGCGTCGGACTTCTCATATAGTATCGGACGTGTGTTTTCGCTTGCGCAGACTACGAACGGTGCATTGCAGAGCAGGATAGAAAACCGCGTCGGAGTTCTCATATAGTCTCGGATGTGGGTTTTCGCTTTCGCAGACTACGATCGGTGCAATGCAGAGCAGGATAGAAAACCGTGTCGGAGTTCTCATATAGTATCGGATGTGAGTTTTCGCTTGCGCTGACTACGAACGGTGCATTGAGGAGCAGGATAGAAAACCACGTCGGAGTTCTCATATAGTATCGGATGTGGGTTTTCGCTTGCGCAGACTACGAACGGTGCATTGCAGAGCAGGATAGAAAACCGCCTCGGAGTTCTCATATAGTATCGGATGTGGGTTTTCGCTTGCGCAGACTACGATCGGTGCATTGCAGAGCAGGATAGAAAACCGCGTCGGAGTTCTCATATAGTATCGGATGTGGATTTTCGCTTGCGTAGACTACTCACGGTGCATTGCAGAGCAGGATAGAAAACCGCGTCGGAGTTCTCATATAGTATCGGATGTGGGTTTTCGCTTGCGCAGACTACGAACGGTGCATTGCAGAGCAGGATAGAAAACCGCGTCGGAGTTCTCATATAGTATCGGATGTGGATTTTCGCTTGCGTAGACTACTCACGGTGCATTGCAGAGCAGGATAGAAAACCGCGTCGGAGTTCTCATATAGTATCAGATGTGGGTTTTCGCTTGCGCAGACTACGAACGGTTCATTGCAGAGCAGGATAGAAAACCGCGTCGGAGTTCTCATATAGTATCGGATGTGGGTTTTCGCTTGCGCAGACTACGAACGGTGCATTGCAGAGCAGAATAGAAAACCGCGTCGGAGTTCTCATATAGTATCGGATGTGGGTTTTCGCTTGCGCAGACTATGATCGGTGCATTGCAGAGCAGGGTAGAAAACCGCGTCGGAGTTCTCATATAGTATCGGATGTGGGTTTTCGGTTGCGCAGACTACGAACGGTGCATTGGAGATCAGGATAGAAAACCGCGTCGGAGTTCTCATATAGTTTCGGATGTGGGTTTTCGCTTGCGCAGACTACGCACGGCGCATTGCAGAGCAGGACAGAAAACCGCGTCGGAGTTTTCATATAGTATCGGATGTGGGTTTTCGCTTGCGCAGACTACGAACGGTGCATTGCAGAGCAGGTTAGAAAACCGCGTCGGAGTTCTCATAAGGTATCGGATATTGGTTTTCGCTTGCGCAGACTACGAACGGTGCATTGCAGAGGAGGATAGAAAACCGCGTCAGAGTTCTCATATAGTATCGGATGTGGGTTTTCGCTTGCGCAGACTACGAACGGTGCATTGCAGAGCAGGATAGAAAACCGCGTCGGAGTTCTCATATAGTATCGGATGTGGGTTTTCGCTTGCGCAGACTAAGATCGGTGCATTGCAGAGCAGGATAGAAAGCAGCGTCGGAGTTCTCATATAGTATCGGATGTGGGTTTTCGCTTGCGCAGACTACCCACGGTGCATTGCAGAGCAGGACAGAAAACCGCGTCGGAGTTCTCATATAGTATCTGATGTGGGTTTTTGGTTGCGCAGACTACGAACGGTGCATTGCAGAGCAGGATAGAAAACCGCGTCGGAGTTCTCATAAAGTATCGGATATTGGTTTTCGCTTGCGCAGACTACGAACGGTGCATTGCAGAGCAGGATAAAAAACCGCGTCGGAGTTCACTATAGTATCGGATGTGGGTTTTCGCTTGCGCAGACTACGAACGGTGCATTGCAGAGCAGGATAGATAACCGCGTCGGAGTTCTCATAAAGTATCGGATATTGGTTTTCGCTTGCGCAGACTACGAACAGTGCATTGCAGAGCAGGATAGGAAACCGCGTCGGAGTTCTCATATAGTATCGGATGTGGGTTTTCGCTTGCGCAGACTACGATCGGTGCATTGCAGAGCAGGATAGAAAACCGCGTCGGAGTTCTCATATAGTATCGGATGTGGGTTTTCGCTTGCGCAGAATACGAACGTTGCATTGCAGAGCAGGATAGAAAACCGCGTCGGAGTTCTCAAAGAATGGAATGTGGCTTTTCGCTTGCGCAGACTACGCACGGCGCATTGCAGAGCAGGATAGAAAACAGCGTCGGAGTTCTCACATAGTATCGGATGTGGGTTTTCGCTTGCGCAGACTACGAGCGGTGCATTGCAGAGCAGGATAGAAAACCGCGGTCGGAGTTCTCATAAAGTATCGGATGTGGGTTTTCGCTTGCGCAGACGACGAACGGTGCATTGCAGAGCAGGATAGAAAACCGCGTCGGAGTTCTCATATAGTATCGGATGTGGGTTTTCGCTTGCGCAGACTACGAACGGTGCATTGCAGAGCAGGATAGAAAACCGCGTCGGAGTTCTCATATAGTATCGGATGTGGGTTTTCGCTTGCGCAGACTACGCACGGCGCATTGCAGAGCAGGATAGAAAACCGCGTCGGAGTTTTCATATAGTATCGGATGTGGGTTTTCGCTTGCGCAGACTACGAACGGTGCATTGCAGAGCAGGTTAGAAAACCGCGTCGGAGTTCTCATAAGGTATCGGATATTGGTTTTCGCTTGCGCAGACTACGAACGGTGCATTGCAGAGGAGGATAGAAAACCGCGTCGGAGTTCTCATATAGTATCGGAAGTCGGTTTTCGCTTGCGCAGACTACGATCGGTGCATTGCAGAGCAGGATAGAAAGCAGCGTCGGAGTTCTCATATAGTATCGGATGTGGGTTTTCGCTTGCGCAGACTACGATCGGTGCATTGCAGAGCAGGATAGAAAGCAGCGTCGGAGTTCTCATATAGTATCGGATGTGGGTTTTCGCTTGCGCAGACTACGATCGGTGCATTGCAGAGCAGGATAGAAAACCGCGTCGGAGTTCTCATATAGTATCGGATGTGGGTTTTCGCTTGCGCAGACTACGATTGGTGCATTGCAGAGCAGGATAGAAAGCAGCGTCGGAGTTCTCATATAGTATCGGATGTGGGTTTTCGCTTGCGCAGACTACCCACGGTGCATTGCAGAGCAGGACAGAAAACCGCGTCGGAGTTCTCATATAGTATCTGATGTGGGTTTTTGCTTGCGCAGACTACGAACGGTGCATTGCAGAGCAGGATAGAAAACCGCGTCGGAGTTCTCATAAAGTATCGGATATTGGTTTTCGCTTGCGCAGACTACGAACGGTGCATTGCAGAGCAGGATAGAAAACCGCGTCGGAGTTCTCTATAGTATCGGATGTGGGTTTTCGCTTGCGCAGACTACGAACGGTGCATTGCAGAGCAGGATAGATAACCGCGTCGGAGTTCTCATAAAGTATCGGATATTGGTTTTCGCTTGCGCAGACTACGAACAGTGCATTGCAGAGCAGGATAGGAAACCGCGTCGGAGTTCTCATATAGTATCGGATGTGGGTTTTCGCTTGCGCAGACTACGATCGGTGCATTGCAGAGCAGGATAGAAAACCGCGTCGGAGTTCTCATATAGTATCGGATGTGGGTTTTCGCTTGCGCAGACTACGAACGTTGCATTGCAGAGCAGGATAGAAAACCGCGTCGGAGTTCTCAAAGAATCGAATGTGGGTTTTCGCTTGCGCAGACTACGCACGGCGCATTGCAGAGCAGGATAGAAAACAGCGTCGGAGTTCTCACATAGTATCGGATGTGGGTTTTCGCTTGCGCAGACTACGAACGGTGCATTGCAGAGCAGGATAGAAAACCGCGGTCGGAGTTCTCATAAAGTATCGGATATTGGTTTTCGCTTGCGCAGACTGCGAATGGTGCATTGCAGAGCAGGATAGAAAACCGCGTCGGAGTTCTCATATAGTATCGGAAGTGGGTTTTCGATTGCGCAGACTACGAAGGGTGCATTGCAGAGCAGGATAGAAAACCTCGTCGGAGTTCTCATATAGTATCGGATGTGGGTTTTCGCTTGCGCAGACTACGAACGGTGCATTGCAGAGCAGGATAGAAAACCGCGTCGGAGTTCTCATATAGTATCGGATGTGGGTTTTCGCTTGCGCAGACTAGGAACGGTGCATTGCAGAGCAGGATAGAAAACCGCGTCGGAGTTCTCATATCGTATCAGACGTGGGTTTTCGCTTGCGCAGACTACGAACGGTGCATTGCAGAGCAGGATAGACAACCGCGTCGGAGTTCTCATATAGTCTCGGATGTGGGTTTTCGCTTGCGCAGACTACGATCGGTGCAATGCAGAGCAGGATAGAAAACCGTGTCGGAGTTCTCATATAGTATCGGATGTGAGTTTTCGCTTGCGCTGACTACGAACGGTGCATTGAGGAGCAGGATAGAAAACCACGTTGGAGTTCTCATATAGTATCGGATGTGGGTTTTCGCTTGCGCAGACTACGAACGGTGCATTGCAGAGCAGGATAGAAAACCGCCTCGGAGTTCTCATATAGTATCGGATGTGGGTTTTCGCTTGCGCAGACTACGATCGGTGCATTGCAGAGCAGGATAGAAAACCGCGTCGGAGTTCTCATATAGTATCGGATGTGGGTTTTCGCTTCCGCAGACTACGCACGGTGCATTGCAGAGCAGGATAGAAAACCGCGTCGGAGTTCTCATATAGTATCGGATGTGGGTTTTCGCTTGCGCAGACTACGAACGGTGCATTGCAGAGCAGGATAGAAAACCGCGTCGGAGTTCTCATATAGTATCGGATGTAGGTTTTCGCTTGTGCAGACTACGAACGGTGGATTGCAGAGCAGGATAGAAAACTGCGTCGGAGTTTTCATATAGTATCGGATGTGGGTTTTCGCTTGCGCAGACTACGCACGGTGCATTGCAGAGCAGGATAGCAAACCGCGTCGGACTTCTCATATAGTATCGGATGTGGGTTTTCGCTTGCGCAGACTATGATCGGTGCATTGCAGAGCAGGGTAGAAAACCGCGTCGGAGTTCTCATATAGTATCGGATGTGGGTTTTCGGTTGCGCAGACTACGAACGGTGCATTGGAGATCAGGATAGAAAACCGCGTCGGAGTTCTCATATAGTTTCGGATGTGGGTTTTCGCTTGCGCAGACTACGCACGGCGCATTGCAGAGCAGGACAGAAAACCGCGTCGGAGTTTTCATATAGTATCGGATGTGGGTTTTCGCTTGCGCAGACTACGAACGGTGCATTGCAGAGCAGGTTAGAAAACCGCGTCGGAGTTCTCATAAGGTATCGGATATTGGTTTTCGCTTGCGCAGACTACGAACGGTGCATTGCAGAGGAGGATAGAAAACCGCGTCAGAGTTCTCATATAGTATCGGATGTGGGTTTTCGCTTGCGCAGACTACGAACGGTGCATTGCAGAGCAGGATAGAAAACCGCGTCGGAGTTCTCATATAGTATCGGATGTGGGTTTTCGCTTGCGCAGACTAAGATCGGTGCATTGCAGAGCAGGATAGAAAGCAGCGTCGGAGTTCTCATATAGTATCGGATGTGGGTTTTCGCTTGCGCAGACTACCCACGGTGCATTGCAGAGCAGGACAGAAAACCGCGTCGGAGTTCTCATATAGTATCTGATGTGGGTTTTTGGTTGCGCAGACTACGAACGGTGCATTGCAGAGCAGGATAGAAAACCGCGTCGGAGTTCTCATAAAGTATCGGATATTGGTTTTCGCTTGCGCAGACTACGAACGGTGCATTGCAGAGCAGGATAAAAAACCGCGTCGGAGTTCACTATAGTATCGGATGTGGGTTTTCGCTTGCGCAGACTACGAACGGTGCATTGCAGAGCAGGATAGATAACCGCGTCGGAGTTCTCATAAAGTATCGGATATTGGTTTTCGCTTGCGCAGACTACGAACAGTGCATTGCAGAGCAGGATAGGAAACCGCGTCGGAGTTCTCATATAGTATCGGATGTGGGTTTTCGCTTGCGCAGACTACGATCGGTGCATTGCAGAGCAGGATAGAAAACCGCGTCGGAGTTCTCATATAGTATCGGATGTGGGTTTTCGCTTGCGCAGAATACGAACGTTGCATTGCAGAGCAGGATAGAAAACCGCGTCGGAGTTCTCAAAGAATGGAATGTGGCTTTTCGCTTGCGCAGACTACGCACGGCGCATTGCAGAGCAGGATAGAAAACAGCGTCGGAGTTCTCACATAGTATCGGATGTGGGTTTTCGCTTGCGCAGACTACGAGCGGTGCATTGCAGAGCAGGATAGAAAACCGCGGTCGGAGTTCTCATAAAGTATCGGATGTGGGTTTTCGCTTGCGCAGACGACGAACGGTGCATTGCAGAGCAGGATAGAAAACCGCGTCGGAGTTCTCATATAGTATCGGATGTGGGTTTTCGCTTGCGCAGACTACGAACGGTGCATTGCAGAGCAGGATAGAAAACCGCGTCGGAGTTCTCATATAGTATCGGATGTGGGTTTTCGCTTGCGCAGACTACGCACGGCGCATTGCAGAGCAGGATAGAAAACCGCGTCGGAGTTTTCATATAGTATCGGATGTGGGTTTTCGCTTGCGCAGACTACGAACGGTGCATTGCAGAGCAGGTTAGAAAACCGCGTCGGAGTTCTCATAAGGTATCGGATATTGGTTTTCGCTTGCGCAGACTACGAACGGTGCATTGCAGAGGAGGATAGAAAACCGCGTCGGAGTTCTCATATAGTATCGGAAGTCGGTTTTCGCTTGCGCAGACTACGATCGGTGCATTGCAGAGCAGGATAGAAAGCAGCGTCGGAGTTCTCATATAGTATCGGATGTGGGTTTTCGCTTGCGCAGACTACGATCGGTGCATTGCAGAGCAGGATAGAAAGCAGCGTCGGAGTTCTCATATAGTATCGGATGTGGGTTTTCGCTTGCGCAGACTACGATCGGTGCATTGCAGAGCAGGATAGAAAACCGCGTCGGAGTTCTCATATAGTATCGGATGTGGGTTTTCGCTTGCGCAGACTACGATTGGTGCATTGCAGAGCAGGATAGAAAGCAGCGTCGGAGTTCTCATATAGTATCGGATGTGGGTTTTCGCTTGCGCAGACTACCCACGGTGCATTGCAGAGCAGGACAGAAAACCGCGTCGGAGTTCTCATATAGTATCTGATGTGGGTTTTTGCTTGCGCAGACTACGAACGGTGCATTGCAGAGCAGGATAGAAAACCGCGTCGGAGTTCTCATAAAGTATCGGATATTGGTTTTCGCTTGCGCAGACTACGAACGGTGCATTGCAGAGCAGGATAGAAAACCGCGTCGGAGTTCTCTATAGTATCGGATGTGGGTTTTCGCTTGCGCAGACTACGAACGGTGCATTGCAGAGCAGGATAGATAACCGCGTCGGAGTTCTCATAAAGTATCGGATATTGGTTTTCGCTTGCGCAGACTACGAACAGTGCATTGCAGAGCAGGATAGGAAACCGCGTCGGAGTTCTCATATAGTATCGGATGTGGGTTTTCGCTTGCGCAGACTACGATCGGTGCATTGCAGAGCAGGATAGAAAACCGCGTCGGAGTTCTCATATAGTATCGGATGTGGGTTTTCGCTTGCGCAGACTACGAACGTTGCATTGCAGAGCAGGATAGAAAACCGCGTCGGAGTTCTCAAAGAATCGAATGTGGGTTTTCGCTTGCGCAGACTACGCACGGCGCATTGCAGAGCAGGATAGAAAACAGCGTCGGAGTTCTCACATAGTATCGGATGTGGGTTTTCGCTTGCGCAGACTACGAACGGTGCATTGCAGAGCAGGATAGAAAACCGCGGTCGGAGTTCTCATAAAGTATCGGATATTGGTTTTCGCTTGCGCAGACTGCGAATGGTGCATTGCAGAGCAGGATAGAAAACCGCGTCGGAGTTCTCATATAGTATCGGAAGTGGGTTTTCGATTGCGCAGACTACGAAGGGTGCATTGCAGAGCAGGATAGAAAACCTCGTCGGAGTTCTCATATAGTATCGGATGTGGGTTTTCGCTTGCGCAGACTACGAACGGTGCATTGCAGAGCAGGATAGAAAACCGCGTCGGAGTTCTCATATAGTATCGGATGTGGGTTTTCGCTTGCGCAGACTAGGAACGGTGCATTGCAGAGCAGGATAGAAAACCGCGTCGGAGTTCTCATATCGTATCAGACGTGGGTTTTCGCTTGCGCAGACTACGAACGGTGCATTGCAGAGCAGGATAGACAACCGCGTCGGAGTTCTCATATAGTCTCGGATGTGGGTTTTCGCTTGCGCAGACTACGATCGGTGCAATGCAGAGCAGGATAGAAAACCGTGTCGGAGTTCTCATATAGTATCGGATGTGAGTTTTCGCTTGCGCTGACTACGAACGGTGCATTGAGGAGCAGGATAGAAAACCACGTTGGAGTTCTCATATAGTATCGGATGTGGGTTTTCGCTTGCGCAGACTACGAACGGTGCATTGCAGAGCAGGATAGAAAACCGCCTCGGAGTTCTCATATAGTATCGGATGTGGGTTTTCGCTTGCGCAGACTACGATCGGTGCATTGCAGAGCAGGATAGAAAACCGCGTCGGAGTTCTCATATAGTATCGGATGTGGGTTTTCGCTTCCGCAGACTACGCACGGTGCATTGCAGAGCAGGATAGAAAACCGCGTCGGAGTTCTCATATAGTATCGGATGTGGGTTTTCGCTTGCGCAGACTACGAACGGTGCATTGCAGAGCAGGATAGAAAACCGCGTCGGAGTTCTCATATAGTATCGGATGTAGGTTTTCGCTTGTGCAGACTACGAACGGTGGATTGCAGAGCAGGATAGAAAACTGCGTCGGAGTTTTCATATAGTATCGGATGTCGGTTTTCGCTTGCGCAGACTACGCACGGTGCATTGCAGAGCAGGATAGCAAACCGCGTCGGACTTCTCATATAGTATCGGATGTGGGTTTTCGCTTGCGCAGACGACGAACGGTGCATTGCAGAGCAGGATAGAAAACCGCGTCGGAGTTCTCATATAGTATCGGATGTGGGTTTTCGCTTGCGCAGACTACGAACGGTGCATTGCAGAGCAGGATAGAAAACCGCGTCGGAGTTCTCATATAGTATCGGATGTGGATTTTCGCTTGCGTAGACTACTCACGGTGCATTGCAGAGCAGGATAGAAAACCGCGTCGGAGTTCTCATATAGTATCAGATGTGGGTTTTCGCTTGCGCAGACTACGAACGGTTCATTGCAGAGCAGGATAGAAAACCGCGTCGGAGTTCTCATATAGTATCGGATGTGGGTTTTCGCTTGCGCAGACTACGAACGGTGCATTGCAGAGCAGGGTAGAAAACCGCGTCGGAGTTCTCATATAGTATCGGATGTGGGTTTTCGCTTGCGCAGACTACGCACGGCGCATTGCAGAGCAGGATAGAAAACCGCGTCGGAGTTTTCATATAGTATCGGATGTGGGTTTTCGCTTGCGCAGACTACGAACGGTGCATTGCAGAGCAGGTTAGAAAACCGCGTCGGAGTTCTCATATAGTATCGGATGTGGGTTTTCGCTTGCGCAGACTACGCACGGCGCATTGCAGAGCAGGATAGAAAACCGCGTCGGAGTTTTCATATAGTATCGGATGTGGGTTTTCGCTTGCGCAGACTACGAACGGTGCATTGCAGAGCAGGTTAGAAAACCGCGTCGGAGTTCTCATAAGGTATCGGATATTGGTTTTCGCTTGCGCAGACTACGAACGGTGCATTGCAGAGGAGGATAGAAAACCGCGTCGGAGTTCTCATATAGTATCGGATGTGGGTTTTCGCTTGCGCAGACTACGAACGGTGCATTGCAGAGCAGGATAGAAAACCGCGTCGGAGTTCTCATATATTATCGGATGTGGGTTTTCGCTTCCGCAGACTACGATCGGTGCATTGCAGAGCAGGATAGAAAGCAGCGTCGGAGTTCTCATATAGTATCGGATGTGGGTTTTCGCTTGCGCAGACTACCCACGGTGCATTGCAGAGCAGGACAGAAAACCGCGTCGGAGTTCTCATATAGTATCTGATGTGGGTTTTTGCTTGCGCAGACTACGAACGGTGCATTGCAGAGCAGGATAGAAAACCGCGTCGGAGTTCTCTATAGTATCGGATGTGGGTTTTCGCTTGCGCAGACTACGAACGGTGCATTGCAGAGCAGGATAGATAACCGCGTCGGAGTTCTCATAAAGTATGGGATATTGGTTTTCGCTTGCGCACACTACGAACAGTGCATTGCAGAGCAGGATAGGAAACCGCGTCGGAGTTCTCATATAGTATCGGATGTGGGTTTTCGCTTGCGCAGACTACGATCGGTGCATTGCAGAGCAGGATAGAAAACCGCGTCGGAGTTCTCATAGAGTATCGGATGTGGGTTTTCGCTTGCGCAGACTACGAACGTTGCATTGCAGAGCAGGATAGAAAACCGCGTCGGAGTTCTCAAAGAATCGAATGTGGGTTTTCGCTTGCGCAGACTACGCACGGCGCATTGCAGAGCAGGATAGAAAACAGCGTCGGAGTTCTCACATAGTATCGGATGTGGGTTTTCGCTTGCGCAGACTACGAACGGTGCATTGCAGAGCAGGATAGAAAACCGCGGTCGGAGTTCTCATAAAGTATCGGATATTGGTTTTCGCTTGCGCAGACTGCGAATGGTGCATTGCAGAGCAGGATAGAAAACCGCGACGGAGTTCTCATATAGTATCGGAAGTGGGTTTTCGATTGCGCAGACTACGAAGGGTGCATTGCAGAGCAGGATAGAAAACCGCGTCGGAGTTCTCATATAGTATCGGACGTGGGTTTTCGCTTGCGCAGACTACGAACGGTGCATTGCAGAGCAGGATAGAAAACCGCGTCGGAGTTCTCATATAGTCTCGGATGTGGGTTTTCGCTTGCGCAGACTACGATCGGTGCAATGCAGAGCAGGATAGAAAACCGTGTCGGAGTTCTCATATAGTATCGGATGTGAGTTTTCGCTTGCGCTGACTACGAACGGTGCATTGAGGAGCAGGATAGAAAACCACGTCGGAGTTCTCATATAGTATCGGATGTGGGTTTTCGCTTGCGCAGACTACGAACGGTGCATTGCAGAGCAGGATAGAAAACCGCCTCGGAGTTCTCATATAGTATCGGATGTGGGTTTTCGCTTGCGCAGACTACGATCGGTGCATTGCAGAGCAGGATAGAAAACCGCGTCGGAGTTCTCATATAGTATCGGATGTGGGTTTTCGCTTCCGCAGACTACGCACGGTGCATTGCAGAGCAGGATAGAAAACCGCGTCGGAGTTCTCATATAGTATCGGATGTGGGTTTTCGCTTGCGCAGACTACGAACGGTGCATTGCAGAGCAGGATAGAAAACCGCGTCGGAGTTCTCTTATAGTATCGGATGTAGGTTTTCGCTTGCGCAGACTACGAACGGTGGATTGCAGAGCAGGATAGAAAACCGCGTCGGAGTTCTCATATAGTATCGGATGTGGATTTTCGCTTGCGTAGACTACTCACGGTGTATTGCAGAGCAGGATGGAAAACCGCGTCGGAGTTCTCATATAGTATCAGATGTGGGTTTTCGCTTGCGCAGACTACGAACGGTTCATTGCAGAGCAGGATAGAAAACCGCGTCGGAGTTCTCATATAGTATCGGATGTGGGTTTTCGCTTGCGCAGACTACGAACGGTGCATTGCAGAGCAGGATAGAAAACCGCGTCGGAGTTCTCATATAGTATCGGATGTGGATTTTCGCTTGCGTAGACTACTCACGGTGCATTGCAGAGCAGGATAGAAAACCGCGTCGGAGTTCTCATATAGTATCTGATGTGGGTTTTTGCTTGCGCAGACTACGAACGGTGCATTGCAGAGCAGGATAGAAAACCGCGTCGGAGTTCTCATAAAGTATCAGATATTGGTTTTCGCTTGCGCAGACTACGAACGGTGCATTGCAGAGCAGGATAGAAAACCGCGTCGGAGTTCTCATATAGTATCTGATGTGGGTTTTTGCTTGCGCAGACTACGAACGGTGCATTGCAGAGCAGGATAGAAAACCGCGTCGGAGTTCTCTATAGTATCGGATGTGGGTTTTCGCTTGCGCAGACTACGAACGGTGCATTGCAGAGCAGGATAGATAACCGCGTCGGAGTTCTCATAAAGTATGGGATATTGGTTTTCGCTTGCGCACACTACGAACAGTGCATTGCAGAGCAGGATAGGAAACCGCGTCGGAGTTCTCATATAGTATCGGATGTGGGTTTTCGCTTGCGCAGACTACGATCGGTGCATTGCAGAGCAGGATAGAAAACCGCGTCGGAGTTCTCATATAGTATCGGATGTGGGTTTTCGCTTGCGCAGACTACGAACGTTGCATTGCAGAGCAGGATAGAAAACCGCGTCGGAGTTCTCAAAGAATCGAATGTGGGTTTTCGCTTGCGCAGACTACGCACGGCGCATTGCAGAGCAGTATAGAAAACAGCGTCGGAGTTCTCACATAGTATCGGATGTGGGTTTTCGCTTGCGCAGACTACGAACGGTGCATTGCAGAGCAGGATAGAAAACCGCGGTCGGAGTTCTCATAAAGTATCGGATATTGGTTTTCGCTTGCGCAGACTGCGAATGGTGCATTGCAGAGCAGGATAGAAAACCGCGTCGGAGTTCTCATATAGTATCGGAAGTGGGTTTTCGATTGCGCAGACTACGAAGGGTGCATTGCAGAGCAGGATAGAAAACCGCGTCGGAGTTCTCATATAGTATCAGACGTGGGTTTTCGCTTGCGCAGACTACGAACGGTGCATTGCAGAGCAGGATAGAAAACCGCGTCGGAGTTCTCATATAGTCTCGGATGTGGGTTTTCGCTTGCGCAGACTACGATCGGTGCAATGCAGAGCAGGATAGAAAACCGTGTCGGAGTTCTCATATAGTATCGGATGTGAGTTTTCGCTTGCGCTGACTACGAACGGTGCATTGAGGAGCAGGATAGAAAACCACGTCGGAGTTCTCATATAGTATCGGATGTGGGTTTTCGCTTGCGCAGACTACGAACGGTGCATTGCAGAGCAGGATAGAAAACCGCCTCGGAGTTCTCATATAGTATCGGATGTGGGTTTTCGCTTGCGCAGACTACGATCGGTGCATTGCAGAGCAGGATAGAAAACCGCGTCGGAGTTCTCATATAGTATCGGATGTGGGTTTTCGCTTCCGCAGACTACGCACGGTGCATTGCAGAGCAGGATAGAAAACCGCGTCGGAGTTCTCATATAGTATCGGATGTGGGTTTTCGCTTGCGCAGACTACGAACGGTGCATTGCAGAGCAGGATAGAAAACCGCGTCGGAGTTCTCATATAGTATCGGATGTAGGTTTTCGCTTGCGCAGACTACGAACGGTGGATTGCAGAGCAGGATAGAAAACCGCGTCGGAGTTTTCATATAGTATCGGATGTGGGTTTTCGCTTGCGCAGACTACGCACGGTGCATTGCAGAGCAGGATAGAAAACCGCGTCGGAGTTCTCATATAGTATCGGATGTGGGTTTTCGCTTGCGCAGACTACGAACGGTGCATTGCAGAGCAGGATAGAAAACCGCGTCGGAGTTCTCATATAGTATCGGATGTGGATTTTCGCTTGCGTAGACTACTCACGGTGCATTGCAGAGCAGGATAGAAAACCGCGTCGGAGTTCTCATATAGTATCAGATGTGGGTTTTCGCTTGCGCAGACTACGAACGGTTCATTGCAGAGCAGGATAGAAAACCGCGTCGGAGTTCTCATATAGTATCGGATGTGGGTTTTCGCTTGCGCAGACTACGAACGGTGCATTGCAGAGCAGAATAGAAAACCGCGTCGGAGTTCTCATATAGTATCGGATGTGGGTTTTCGCTTGCGCAGACTACGCACGGCGCATTACAGAGCAGGATAGAAAACCGCGTCGGAGTTTTCATATAGTATCGGATGTGGGTTTTCGCTTGCGCAGACTACGAACGGTGCATTGGAGATCAGGATAGAAAACCGCGTCGGAGTTCTCATATAGTATCGGATGTGGGTTTTCGCTTGCGCAGACTACGCACGGCGCATTGCAGAGCAGGATAGAAAACCGCGTCGGAGTTTTCATATAGTATCGGATGTGGGTTTTCGCTTGCGCAGACTACGAACGGTGCATTGCAGAGCAGTTTAGAAAACCGCGTCGGAGTTCTCATAAGGTATCGGATATTGGTTTTCGCTTGCGCAGACTACGAACGGTGCATTGCAGAGGAGGATAGAAAACCGCGTCGGAGTTCTCATATAGTATCGGATGTGGGTTTTCGCTTGCGCAGACTACGAACGGTGCATTGCAGAGCAGGATAGAAAACCGCGTCGGAGTTCTCATATATTATCGGATGTGGGTTTTCGCTTCCGCAGACTACGATCGGTGCATTGCAGAGCAGGATAGAAAGCAGCGTCGGAGTTCTCATATAGTCTCGGATGTGGGTTTTCGCTTGCGCAGACTACGATCGGTGCAATGCAGAGCAGGATAGAAAACCGTGTCGGAGTTCTCATATAGTATCGGATGTGAGTTTTCGCTTGCGCTGACTACGAACGGTGCATTGAGGAGCAGGATAGAAAACCACGTCGGAGTTCTCATATAGTATCGGATGTGGGTTTTCGCTTGCGCAGACTACGAACGGTGCATTGCAGAGCAGGATAGAAAACCGCCTCGGAGTTCTCATATAGTATCGGATGTGGGTTTTCGCTTGCGCAGACTACGATCGGTGCATTGCAGAGCAGGATAGAAAACCGCGTCGGAGTTCTCATATAGTATCGGATGTGGGTTTTCGCTTCCGCAGACTACGCACGGTGCATTGCAGAGCAGGATAGAAAACCGCGTCGGAGTTCTCATATAGTATCGGATGTGGGTTTTCGCTTGCGCAGACTACGAACGGTGCATTGCAGAGCAGGATAGAAAACCGCGTCGGAGTTCTCATATAGTATCGGATGTAGGTTTTCGCTTGCGCAGACTACGAACGGTGGATTGCAGAGCAGGATAGAAAACCGCGTCGGAGTTCTCATATAGTATCGGATGTGGATTTTCGCTTGCGTAGACTACTCACGGTGCATTGCAGAGCAGGATAGAAAACCGCGTCGGAGTTCTCATATAGTATCAGATGTGGGTTTTCGCTTGCGCAGACTACGAACGGTTCATTGCAGAGCAGGATAGAAAACCGCGTCGGAGTTCTCATATAGTATCGGATGTGGGTTTTCGCTTGCGCAGACTACGAACGGTGCATTGCAGAGCAGGATAGAAAACCGCGTCGGAGTTCTCATATAGTATCGGATGTGGATTTTCGCTTGCGTAGACTACTCACGGTGCATTGCAGAGCAGGATAGAAAACCGCGTCGGAGTTCTCATATAGTATCTGATGTGGGTTTTTGCTTGCGCAGACTACGAACGGTGCATTGCAGAGCAGGATAGAAAACCGCGTCGGAGTTCTCATAAAGTATCGGATATTGGTTTTCGCTTGCGCAGACTACGAACGGTGCATTGCAGAGCAGGATAGAAAACCGCGTCGGAGTTCTCATATAGTATCTGATGTGGGTTTTTGCTTGCGCAGACTACGAACGGTGCATTGCAGAGCAGGATAGATAACCGCGTCGGAGTTCTCATAAAGTATGGGATATTGGTTTTCGCTTGCGCACACTACGAACAGTGCATTGCAGAGCAGGATAGGAAACCGCGTCGGAGTTCTCATATAGTATCGGATGTGGGTTTTCGCTTGCGCAGACTACGATCGGTGCATTGCAGAGCAGGATAGAAAACCGCGTCGGAGTTCTCATATAGTATCGGATGTGGGTTTTCGCTTGCGCAGACTACGAACGTTGCATTGCAGAGCAGGATAGAAAACCGCGTCGGAGTTCTCAAAGAATCGAATGTGGGTTTTCGCTTGCGCAGACTACGCACGGCGCATTGCAGAGCAGTATAGAAAACAGCGTCGGAGTTCTCACATAGTATCGGATGTGGGTTTTCGCTTGCGCAGACTACGAACGGTGCATTGCAGAGCAGGATAGAAAACCGCGGTCGGAGTTCTCATAAAGTATCGGATATTGGTTTTCGCTTGCGCAGACTGCGAATGGTGCATTGCAGAGCAGGATAGAAAACCGCGTCGGAGTTCTCATATAGTATCGGAAGTGGGTTTTCGATTGCGCAGACTACGAAGGGTGCATTGCAGAGCAGGATAGAAAACCGCGTCGGAGTTCTCATATAGTATCAGACGTGGGTTTTCGCTTGCGCAGACTACGAACGGTGCATTGCAGAGCAGGATAGAAAACCGCGTCGGAGTTCTCATATAGTCTCGGATGTGGGTTTTCGCTTGCGCAGACTACGATCGGTGCAATGCAGAGCAGGATAGAAAACCGTGTCGGAGTTCTCATATAGTATCGGATGTGAGTTTTCGCTTGCGCTGACTACGAACGGTGCATTGAGGAGCAGGATAGAAAACCACGTCGGAGTTCTCATATAGTATCGGATGTGGGTTTTCGCTTGCGCAGACTACGAACGGTGCATTGCAGAGCAGGATAGAAAACCGCCTCGGAGTTCTCATATAGTATCGGATGTGGGTTTTCGCTTGCGCAGACTACGATCGGTGCATTGCAGAGCAGGATAGAAAACCGCGTCGGAGTTCTCATATAGTATCGGATGTGGGTTTTCGCTTCCGCAGACTACGCACGGTGCATTGCAGAGCAGGATAGAAAACCGCGTCGGAGTTCTCATATAGTATCGGATGTGGGTTTTCGCTTGCGCAGACTACGAACGGTGCATTGCAGAGCAGGATAGAAAACCGCGTCGGAGTTCTCATATAGTATCGGATGTAGGTTTTCGCTTGCGCAGACTACGAACGGTGGATTGCAGAGCAGGATAGAAAACCGCGTCGGAGTTTTCATATAGTATCGGATGTGGGTTTTCGCTTGCGCAGACTACGCACGGTGCATTGCAGAGCAGGATAGCAAACCGCGTCGGACTTCTCATATAGTATCGGATGTGGGTTTTCGCTTGCGCAGACGACGAACGGTGCATTGCAGAGCAGGATAGAAAACCGCGTCGGAGTTCTCATATAGTATCGGATGTGGGTTTTCGCTTGCGCAGACTACGAACGGTGCATTGCAGAGCAGGATAGAAAACCGCGTCGGAGTTCTCATATAGTATCGGATGTGGATTTTCGCTTGCGTAGACTACTCACGGTGCATTGCAGAGCAGGATAGAAAACCGCGTCGGAGTTCTCATATAGTATCAGATGTGGGTTTTCGCTTGCGCAGACTACGAACGGTTCATTGCAGAGCAGGATAGAAAACCGCGTCGGAGTTCTCATATAGTATCGGATGTGGGTTTTCGCTTGCGCAGACTACGAACGGTGCATTGCAGAGCAGAATAGAAAACCGCGTCGGAGTTCTCATATAGTATCGGATGTGGGTTTTCGCTTGCGCAGACTACGCACGGCGCATTACAGAGCAGGATAGAAAACCGCGTCGGAGTTTTCATATAGTATCGGATGTGGGTTTTCGCTTGCGCAGACTACGAACGGTGCATTGGAGATCAGGATAGAAAACCGCGTCGGAGTTCTCATATAGTATCGGATGTGGGTTTTCGCTTGCGCAGACTACGCACGGCGCATTGCAGAGCAGGATAGAAAACCGCGTCGGAGTTTTCATATAGTATCGGATGTGGGTTTTCGCTTGCGCAGACTACGAACGGTGCATTGCAGAGCAGTTTAGAAAACCGCGTCGGAGTTCTCATAAGGTATCGGATATTGGTTTTCGCTTGCGCAGACTACGAACGGTGCATTGCAGAGGAGGATAGAAAACCGCGTCGGAGTTCTCATATAGTATCGGATGTGGGTTTTCGCTTGCGCAGACTACGAACGGTGCATTGCAGAGCAGGATAGAAAACCGCGTCGGAGTTCTCATATATTATCGGATGTGGGTTTTCGCTTCCGCAGACTACGATCGGTGCATTGCAGAGCAGGATAGAAAGCAGCGTCGGAGTTCTCATATAGTCTCGGATGTGGGTTTTCGCTTGCGCAGACTACGATCGGTGCAATGCAGAGCAGGATAGAAAACCGTGTCGGAGTTCTCATATAGTATCGGATGTGAGTTTTCGCTTGCGCTGACTACGAACGGTGCATTGAGGAGCAGGATAGAAAACCACGTCGGAGTTCTCATATAGTATCGGATGTGGGTTTTCGCTTGCGCAGACTACGAACGGTGCATTGCAGAGCAGGATAGAAAACCGCCTCGGAGTTCTCATATAGTATCGGATGTGGGTTTTCGCTTGCGCAGACTACGATCGGTGCATTGCAGAGCAGGATAGAAAACCGCGTCGGAGTTCTCATATAGTATCGGATGTGGGTTTTCGCTTCCGCAGACTACGCACGGTGCATTGCAGAGCAGGATAGAAAACCGCGTCGGAGTTCTCATATAGTATCGGATGTGGGTTTTCGCTTGCGCAGACTACGAACGGTGCATTGCAGAGCAGGATAGAAAACCGCGTCGGAGTTCTCATATAGTATCGGATGTAGGTTTTCGCTTGCGCAGACTACGAACGGTGGATTGCAGAGCAGGATAGAAAACCGCGTCGGAGTTCTCATATAGTATCGGATGTGGATTTTCGCTTGCGTAGACTACTCACGGTGCATTGCAGAGCAGGATAGAAAACCGCGTCGGAGTTCTCATATAGTATCAGATGTGGGTTTTCGCTTGCGCAGACTACGAACGGTTCATTGCAGAGCAGGATAGAAAACCGCGTCGGAGTTCTCATATAGTATCGGATGTGGGTTTTCGCTTGCGCAGACTACGAACGGTGCATTGCAGAGCAGGATAGAAAACCGCGTCGGAGTTCTCATATAGTATCGGATGTGGATTTTCGCTTGCGTAGACTACTCACGGTGCATTGCAGAGCAGGATAGAAAACCGCGTCGGAGTTCTCATATAGTATCTGATGTGGGTTTTTGCTTGCGCAGACTACGAACGGTGCATTGCAGAGCAGGATAGAAAACCGCGTCGGAGTTCTCATAAAGTATCGGATATTGGTTTTCGCTTGCGCAGACTACGAACGGTGCATTGCAGAGCAGGATAGAAAACCGCGTCGGAGTTCTCATATAGTATCTGATGTGGGTTTTTGCTTGCGCAGACTACGAACGGTGCATTGCAGAGCAGGATAGAAAACCGCGTCGGAGTTCTCTATAGTATCGGATGTGGGTTTTCGCTTGCGCAGACTACGATCGGTGCATTGCAGAGCAGGATAGATAACCGCGTTGGAGTTCTCATAAAGTATGGGATATTGGTTTTCGCTTGCGCACACTACGAACAGTGCATTGCAGAGCAGGATAGGAAACCGCGTCGGAGTTCTCATATAGTATCGGATGTGGGTTTTCGCTTGCGCAGACTACGATCGGTGCATTGCAGAGCAGGATAGAAAACCGCGTCGGAGTTCTCATATAGTATCGGATGTGGGTTTTCGCTTGCGCAGACTACGAACGTTGCATTGCAGAGCAGGATAGAAAACCGCGTCGGAGTTCTCAAAGAATCGAATGTGGGTTTTCGCTTGCGCAGACTACGCACGGCGCATTGCAGAGCAGGATAGAAAACAGCGTCGGAGTTCTCACATAGTATCGGATGTGGGTTTTCGCTTGCGCAGACTACGAACGGTGCATTGCAGAGCAGGATAGAAAACCGCGTCGGAGTTCTCATATAGTATCGGATGTGGGTTTTCGCTTGCGCAGACTACGAACGGTGCATTGCAGAGCAGGATAGAAAACCGCGTCGGAGTTCTCATATAGTATCGGATGTGGATTTTCGCTTGCGTAGACTACTCACGGTGCATTGCAGAGCAGGATAGAAAACCGCGTCGGAGTTCTCATATAGTATCAGATGTGGGTTTTCGCTTGCGCAGACTACGAACGGTTCATTGCAGAGCAGGATAGAAAACCGCGTCGGAGTTCTCATATAGTATCGGATGTGGGTTTTCGCTTGCGCAGACTACGAACAGTGCATTGCAGAGCAGGATAGAAAACCGCGTCGGAGTTCTCATAAAGTATCGGATATTGGTTTTCGCTTGCGCAGACTACGAACGGTGCATTGCAGAGCAGGATAGAAAACCGCGTCGGAGTTCTCTATAGTATCGGATGTGGGTTTTCGCTTGCGCAGACTACGAACGGTGCATTGCAGAGCAGGTTAGAAAACCGCGTCGGAGTTCTCATAAGGTATCGGATATTGGTTTTCGCTTGCGCAGACTACGAACGGTGCATTGCAGAGGAGGATAGAAAACCGCGTCGGAGTTCTCATATAGTATCGGATGTGGGTTTTCGCTTGCGCAGACTACGAACGGTGCATTGCAGAGCAGGATAGAAAACCGCGTCGGAGTTCTCATATAGTATCGGATGTGGGTTTTCGCTTGCGCAGACTACGAACGGTGCATTGCAGAGCAGGATAGATAACCGCGTCGGAGTTCTCATAAAGTATCGGATATTGGTTTTCGCTTGCGCAGACTACGAACAGTGCATTGCAGAGCAGGATAGGAAACCGCGTCGGAGTTCTCATATAGTATCGGATGTGGGTTTTCGCTTGCGCAGACTACGATCGGTGCATTGCAGAGCAGGATAGAAAACCGCGTCGGAGTTCTCATATAGATTCGGATGTGGGTTTTCGCTTGCGCAGACTACGAACGGTGCATTGCAGAGCAGGATAGATAACCGCGTCGGAGTTCTCATAAAGTATCGGATATTGGTTTTCGCTTGCGCAGACTACGAACGGTGCATTGCAGAGCAGGATAGAAAACCGCGTCGGAGTTCTCATATAGTATCTGATGTGGGTTTTTGCTTGCGCAGACTACGAACGGTGCATTGCAGAGCAGGATAGAAAACCGCGTCGGAGTTCTCTATAGTATCGGATGTGGGTTTTCGCTTGCGCAGACTACGAACGGTGCATTGCAGAGCAGGATAGATAACCGCGTCGGAGTTCTCATAAAGTATGGGATATTGGTTTTCGCTTGCGCACACTACGAACAGTGCATTGCAGAGCAGGATAGGAAACCGCGTCGGAGTTCTCATATAGTATCGGATGTGGGTTTTCGCTTGCGCAGACTACGATCGGTGCATTGCAGAGCAGGATAGAAAACCGCGTCGGAGTTCTCATATAGTATCGGATGTGGGTTTTCGCTTGCGCAGACTACGAACGTTGCATTGCAGAGCAGGATAGAAAACCGCGTCGGAGTTCTCAAAGAATCGAATGTGGGTTTTCGCTTGCGCAGACTACGCACGGCGCATTGCAGAGCAGGATAGAAAACAGCGTCGGAGTTCTCACATAGTATCGGATGTGGGTTTTCGCTTGCGCAGACTACGAACGGTGCATTGCAGAGCAGGATAGAAAACCGCGGTCGGAGTTCTCATAAAGTATCGGATATTGGTTTTCGCTTGCGCAGACTGCGAATGGTGCATTGCAGAGCAGGATAGAAAACCGCGTCGGAGTTCTCATATAGTATCGGAAGTGGGTTTTCGATTGCGCAGACTACGAAGGGTGCATTGCAGAGCAGGATAGAAAACCGCGTCGGAGTTCTCATATAGTATCAGACGTGGGTTTTCGCTTGCGCAGACTACGAACGGTGCATTGCAGAGCAGGATAGAAAACCGCGTCGGAGTTCTCATATAGTCTCGGATGTGGGTTTTCGCTTGCGCAGACTACGATCGGTGCAATGCAGAGCAGGATAGAAAACCGTGTCGGAGTTCTCATATAGTATCGGATGTGAGTTTTCGCTTGCGCTGACTACGAACGGTGCATTGAGGAGCAGGATAGAAAACCACGTCGGAGTTCTCATATAGTATCGGATGTGGGTTTTCGCTTGCGCAGACTACGAACGGTGCATTGCAGAGCAGGATAGAAAACCGCCTCGGAGTTCTCATATAGTTTCGGATGTGGGTTTTCGCTTGCGCAGACTACGATCGGTGCATTGCAGAGCAGGATAGAAAACCGCGTCGGAGTTCTCATATAGTATCGGATGTGGGTTTTCGCTTCCGCAGACTACGCACGGTGCATTGCAGAGCAGGATAGAAAACCGCGTCGGAGTTCTCATATAGTATCGGATGTGGGTTTTCGCTTGCGCAGACTACGAACGGTGCATTGCAGAGCAGGATAGAAAACCGCGTCGGAGTTCTCATATAGTATCGGATGTGGGTTTTCGCTTGCGCAGACTACGAACGGTGCATTGCAGAGCAGGATAGAAAACCGCGTCGGAGTTCTCATATAGTATCGGATGTGGATTTTCGCTTGCGTAGACTACTCACGGTGCATTGCAGAGCAGGATAGAAAACCGCGTCGGAGTTCTCATATAGTATCAGATGTGGGTTTTCGCTTGCGCAGACTACGAACGGTTCATTGCAGAGCAGGATAGAAAACCGCGTCGGAGTTCTCATATAGTATCGGATGTGGGTTTTCGCTTGCGCAGACTGATCGGTGCATTGCAGAGCAGGGTAGAAAACCGCGTCGGAGTTCTCATATAGTATCGGGTGTGGGTTTTCGCTTGCGCAGACTACGAACGGTGCATTGGAGATCTGGATAGAAAACCACGTCAGAGTTCTCATATAGTATCGGATGTGGGTTTTCGCTTGCGCAGACTACGAACGGTGCATTGCAGAGGAGGATAGAAAACCGCGTCGGAGTTCTCATATAGTATCGGATGTGGGTTTTCGCTTGCGCAGACTACGAACGGTGCATTGCAGAGCAGGATAGAAAACCGCGTCGGAGTTCTCATATAGTATCGGATGTGGGTTTTCGCTTGCGCAGACTACGATCGGTGCATTGCAGAGCAGGATAGAAAGCAGCGTCGGAGTTCTCATATAGTATCGGATGTGGGTTTTCGCTTGCGCAGACTACCCACGGTGCATTGCAGAGCAGGACAGAAAACCGCGTCGGAGTTCTCATATAGTATCTGATGTGGGTTTTTGCTTGCGCAGACTACGAACGGTGCATTGCAGAGCAGGATAGAAAACCGCGTCGGAGTTCTCATAAGGTATCGGATATTGGTTTTCGCTTGCGCAGACTACGAACGGTGCATTGCAGAGGAGGATAGAAAACCGCGTCGGAGTTCTCATATAGTATCGGATGTGGGTTTTCGCTTGCGCAGACTACGAACGGTGCATTGCAGAGCAGGATAGAAAACCGCGTCGGAGTTCTCATATAGTATCGGATGTGGGTTTTCGCTTGCGCAGACTACGAACGGTGCATTGCAGAGCAGGATAGATAACCGCGTCGGAGTTCTCATAAAGTATCGGATATTGGTTTTCGCTTGCGCAGACTACGAACAGTGCATTGCAGAGCAGGATAGGAAACCGCGTCGGAGTTCTCATATAGTATCGGATGTGGGTTTTCGCTTGCGCAGACTACGATCGGTGCATTGCAGAGCAGGATAGAAAACCGCGTCGGAGTTCTCATATAGATTCGGATGTGGGTTTTCGCTTGCGCAGACTACGAACGGTGCATTGCAGAGCAGGATAGATAACCGCGTCGGAGTTCTCATAAAGTATCGGATATTGGTTTTCGCTTGCGCAGACTACGAACAGTGCATTGCAGAGCAGGATAGGAAACCGCGTCGGAGTTCTCATATAGTATCGGATGTAGGTTTTCGCTTGCGCAGACTACGATCGGTGCATTGCAGAGCAGGATAGAAAACCGCGTCGGAGTTCTCATATAGTATCGGATGTGGGTTTTCGCTTGCGCAGACTACGAACGTTGCATTGCAGAGCAGGATAGAAAACCGCGTCGGAGTTCTCAAAGAATCGAATGTGGGTTTTCGCTTGCGCAGACTACGCACGGCGCATTGCAGAGCAGGATAGAAAACAGCGTCGGAGTTCTCATATAGTATCGGATGTGGGTTTTCGCTTGCGCAGACTACGAACGGTGCATTGCAGAGCAGGATAGAAAACCGCGTCGGAGTTCTCATATAGTATCGGATGTGGGTTTTCGCTTGCGCAGACTAGGAACGGTGCATTGCAGAGCAGGATAGAAAACCGCGTCGGAGTTCTCATATAGTATCGGACGTGGGTTTTCGCTTGCGCAGACTACGAACGGTGCATTGCAGAGCAGGATAGAAAACCGCGTCGGAGTTCTCATATAGTCTCGGATGTGGGTTTTCGCTTGCGCAGACTACGATCGGTGCAATGCAGAGCAGGATAGAAAACCGTGTCGGAGTTCTCATATAGTATCGGATGTGAGTTTTCGCTTGCGCTGACTACGAACGGTGCATTGAGGAGCAGGATAGAAAACCACGTCGGAGTTCTCATATAGTATCGGATGTGGGTTTTCGCTTGCGCAGACTACGAACGGTGCATTGCAGAGCAGGATAGAAAACCGCCTCGGAGTTCTCATATAGTATCGGATGTGGGTTTTCGCTTGCGCAGATTACGATCGGTGCATTGCAGAGCAGGATAGAAAACCGCGTCGGAGTTCTCATATAGTATCGGATGTGGGTTTTCGCTTCCGCAGACTACGCACGGTGCATTGCAGAGCAGGATAGAAAACCGCGTCGGAGTTCTCATATAGTATCGGATGTGGGTTTTCGCTTGCGCAGCCTACGAACGTTGCATTGCAGAGCAGGATAGAAAACCGCGTCGGAGTTCTTATATAGTATCGGATGTGGGTTTTCGCTTGCGCAGACTACGAACGGTTCATTGCAGAGCAGGATAGAAAACCGCGTCGGAGTTCTCATATAGTATCGGATGTGGGTTTTCGCTTGCGCAGGCTACGAACGGTGCATTGCAGAGCAGGATAGAAAACAGCGTCGGAGTTCTCATATAGTATCGGATGTGGGTTTTCGCTTGCGCAGGCTACGAACGGTGCATTGCAGAGCAGGATAGAAAACCGCGTCGGAGTTCTCATATAGTGTCGGATGTGGGTTTTCGCTTGCGCAGACTACGCACGGCGCATTGCAGAGCAGGATAGAAAACCGCGTCGGAGTTCTCATATAGTATCGGATGTGGGTTTTCGCTTGCCCAGGCTACGAACGGTGCATTGCAGAGCAGGATAGAAAACAGCGTCGGAGTTCTCATAAAGTATCGGATATTGGTTCTCGCTTGCGCAGACTACGAACGGTGCATTGCAGAGCAGGATAGAAAACCGCGTCGGAGTTCTCATATAGTATCGGATGTGGATTTTCGCTTGCGTAGACTACTCACGGTGCATTGCAGAGCAGGATAGAAAACCGCGTCGGAGTTCTCATATAGTATCAGATGTGGGTTTTCGCTTGCGCAGACTACGAACGGTTCATTGCAGAGCAGGATAGAAAACCGCGTCGGAGTTCTCATATAGTATCGGATGTGGGTTTTCGCTTGCGCAGGCTACGAACGGTGCATTGCAGAGCAGGATAGAAAACAGCGTCGGAGTTCTCATATAGTATCGGATGTGGGTTTTCGCTTGCGCAGGCTACGAACGGTGCATTGCAGAGCAGGATAGAAAACCGCGTCGGAGTTCTCATATAGTGTCGGATGTGGGTTTTCGCTTGCGCAGACTACGCACGGCGCATTGCAGAGCAGGATAGAAAACCGCGTCGGAGTTCTCATATAGTATCGGATGTGGGTTTTCGCTTGCGCAGGCTACGAACGGTGCATTGCAGAGCAGGATAGAAAACAGCGTCGGAGTTCTCATAAAGTATCGGATATTGGTTCTCGCTTGCGCAGACTACGAACGGTGCATTGCAGAGCAGGATAGAAAACCGCGTCGGAGTTCTCATATAGTATCGGATGTGGATTTTCGCTTGCGTAGACTACTCACGGTGCATTGCAGAGCAGGATAGAAAACCGCGTCGGAGTTCTCATATAGTATCAGATGTGGGTTTTCGCTTGCGCAGACTACGAACGGTTCATTGCAGAGCAGGATAGAAAACCGCGTCGGAGTTCTCATATAGTATCGGATGTGGGTTTTCGCTTGCGCAGACTACGAACGGTGCATTGCAGAGCAGAATAGAAAACCGCGTCGGAGTTCTCATATAGTATCGGATGTGGTTTTCGCTTGCGCAGACTACGAACGGTGCATTGCAGAGCAGGATAGAAAACCGCGTCGGAGTTCCTATATAGTATCGGATATGGGGTTTTCGCTTGCGCAGCCTACGAACGTTGCATTGCAGAGCAGGATAGAAAACCGCGTCGGAGTTCTCATATAGTATCGGATGTGGGTTTTCGCTTGCGCAGACTACGATCGGTGCATTGCAGAGCAGGATAGAAAACCGCGTCGGAGTTCTCATATAGTATCGGATGTGGATTTTCGCTTGCGCAGACTACGAACGGTGCATTGCAGAGCAGGATAGAAAACCGCGTCGGAGTTCTCATATAGTATCGGATGTGGGTTTTCGCTTGCGCAGACTACGAACGGTTCATTGCAGAGCAGGATAGAAAACCGCGTCGGAGTTCTCATATAGTATCGGATGTGGGTTTTCGCTTGCGCAGACTACGAACGGTGCATTGCAGAGCAGAATAGAAAACCGCGTCGGAGTTCTCATATAGTATCGGATGTGGGTTTTCGCTTGCGCAGACTATGATCGGTGCATTGCAGAGCAGGGTAGAAAACCGCGTCGGAGTTCTCATATAGTATCGGGTGTGGGTTTTCGCTTGCGCAGACCACGAACGGTGCATTGGAGATCTGGATAGAAAACCACGTCAGAGTTCTCATATAGTATCGGATGTGGGTTTTCGCTTGCGCAGACTACGAACGGTGCATTGCAGAGGAGGATAGAAAACCGCGTCGGAGTTCTCATATAGTATCGGATGTGGGTTTTCGCTTGCGCAGACTACGAACGGTGCATTGCAGAGCAGGATAGAAAACCGCGTCGGAGTTCTCATATAGTATCGGATGTGGGTTTTCGCTTGCGCAGACTACGATCGGTGCATTGCAGAGCAGGATAGAAAGCAGCGTCGGAGTTCTCATATAGTATCGGATGTGGGTTTTCGCTTGCGCAGACTACCCACGGTGCATTGCAGAGCAGGACAGAAAACCGCGTCGGAGTTCTCATATAGTATCTGATGTGGGTGTTTGCTTGCGCAGACTACGAACGGTGCATTGCAGAGCAGGATAGAAAACCGCGTCGGAGTTCTCATAAAGTATCGGATATTGGTTTTCGCTTGCGCAGACTACGAACGGTGCATTGCAGAGCAGGTTAGAAAACCGCGTCGGAGTTCTCATAAGGTATCGGATATTGGTTTTCGCTTGCGCAGACTACGAACGGTGCATTGCAGAGGAGGATAGAAAACCGCGTCGGAGTTCTCATATAGTATCGGATGTGGGTTTTCGCTTGCGCAGACTACGAACGGTGCATTGCAGAGCAGGATAGAAAACCGCGTCGGAGTTCTCATATAGTATCGGATGTGGGTTTTCGCTTGCGCAGACTACGAACGGTGCATTGCAGAGCAGGATAGATAACCGCGTCGGAGTTCTCATAAAGTATCGGATATTGGTTTTCGCTTGCGCAGACTACGAACAGTGCATTGCAGAGCAGGATAGGAAACCGCGTCGGAGTTCTCATATAGTATCGGATGTGGGTTTTCGCTTGCGCAGACTACGAACGGTGCATTGCAGAGCAGGTTAGAAAACCGCGTCGGAGTTCTCATAAGGTATCGGATATTGGTTTTCGCTTGCGCAGACTACGAACGGTGCATTGCAGAGGAGGATAGAAAACCGCGTCGGAGTTCTCATATAGTATCGGATGTGGGTGTTCGCTTGCGCAGACTACGAACGGTGCATTGCAGAGCAGGATAGAAAACCGCGTCGGAGTTCTCATATAGTATCGGATGTGGGTTTTCGCTTGCGCAGACTACGAACGGTGCATTGCAGAGCAGGATAGATAACCGCGTCGGAGTTCTCATAAAGTATCGGATATTGGTTTTCGCTTGCGCAGACTACGAACAGTGCATTGCAGAGCAGGATAGGAAACCGCGTCGGAGTTCTCATATAGTATCGGATGTGGGTTTTCGCTTGCGCAGACTACGATCGGTGCATTGCAGAGCAGGATAGAAAACCGCGTCGGAGTTCTCATATAGTATCGGATGTGGGTTTTCGCTTGCGCAGACTACGAACGGTGCATTGCAGAGCAGGATAGATAACCGCGTCGGAGTTCTCATAAAGTATCGGATATTGGTTTTCGCTTGCGCAGACTACGAACAGTGCATTGCAGAGCAGGATAGGAAACCGCGTCGGAGTTCTCATATAGTATCGGATGTAGGTTTTCGCTTGCGCAGACTACGATCGGTGCATTGCAGAGCAGGATAGAAAACCGCGTCGGAGTTCTCATATAGTATCGGATGTGGGTTTTCGCTTGCGCAGACTACGAACGTTGCATTGCAGAGCAGGATAGAAAACCGCGTCGGAGTTCTCAAAGAATCGAATGTGGGTTTTCGCTTGCGCAGACTACGCACGGCGCATTGCAGAGCAGGATAGAAAACAGCGTCGGAGTTCTCATATAGTATCGGATGTGGGTTTTCGCTTGCGCAGACTACGAACGGTGCATTGCAGAGCAGGATAGAAAACCGCGTCGGAGTTCTCATATAGTATCGGATGTGGGTTTTCGCTTGCGCAGACTAGGAACGGTGCATTGCAGAGCAGGATAGAAAACCGCGTCGGAGTTCTCATATAGTATCGGACGTGGGTTTTCGCTTGCGCAGACTACGAACGGTGCATTGCAGAGCAGGATAGAAAACCGCGTCGGAGTTCTCATATAGTCTCGGATGTGGGTTTTCGCTTGCGCAGACTACGATCGGTGCAATGCAGAGCAGGATAGAAAACCGTGTCGGAGTTCTCATATAGTATCGGATGTGAGTTTTCGCTTGCGCTGACTACGAACGGTGCATTGAGGAGCAGGATAGAAAACCACGTCGGAGTTCTCATATAGTATCGGATGTGGGTTTTCGCTTGCGCAGACTACGAACGGTGCATTGCAGAGCAGGATAGAAAACCGCCTCGGAGTTCTCATATAGTATCGGATGTGGGTTTTCGCTTGCGCAGACTACGATCGGTGCATTGCAGAGCAGGATAGAAAACCGCGTCGGAGTTCTCATATAGTATCGGATGTGGGTTTTCGCTTCCGCAGACTACGCACGGTGCATTGCAGAGCAGGATAGAAAACCGCGTCGGAGTTCTCATATAGTATCGGATGTGGGTTTTCGCTTGCGCAGCCTACGAACGTTGCATTGCAGAGCAGGATAGAAAACCGCGTCGGAGTTCTCATATAGTATCGGATGTGGGTTTTCGCTTGCGCAGACTACGAACGGTTCATTGCAGAGCAGGATAGAAAACCGCGTCGGAGTTCTCATATAGTATCGGATGTGGGTTTTCGCTTGCGCAGGCTACGAACGGTGCATTGCAGAGCAGGATAGAAAACAGCGTCGGAGTTCTCATATAGTATCGGATGTGGGTTTTCGCTTGCGCAGGCTACGAACGGTGCATTGCAGAGCAGGATAGAAAACCGCGTCGGAGTTCTCATATAGTGTCGGATGTGGGTTTTCGCTTGCGCAGACTACGCACGGCGCATTGCAGAGCAGGATAGAAAACCGCGTCGGAGTTCTCATATAGTATCGGATGTGGGTTTTCGCTTGCGCAGGCTACGAACGGTGCATTGCAGAGCAGGATAGAAAACAGCGTCGGAGTTCTCATAAAGTATCGGATATTGGTTCTCGCTTGCGCAGACTACGAACGGTGCATTGCAGAGCAGGATAGAAAACCGCGTCGGAGTTCTCATATAGTATCGGATGTGGATTTTCGCTTGCGTAGACTACTCACGGTGCATTGCAGAGCAGGATAGAAAACCGCGTCGGAGTTCTCATATAGTATCAGATGTGGGTTTTCGCTTGCGCAGACTACGAACGGTTCATTGCAGAGCAGGATAGAAAACCGCGTCGGAGTTCTCATATAGTATCGGATGTGGGTTTTCGCTTGCGCAGGCTACGAACGGTGCATTGCAGAGCAGGATAGAAAACAGCGTCGGAGTTCTCATATAGTATCGGATGTGGGTTTTCGCTTGCGCAGGCTACGAACGGTGCATTGCAGAGCAGGATAGAAAACCGCGTCGGAGTTCTCATATAGTGTCGGATGTGGGTTTTCGCTTGCGCAGACTACGCACGGCGCATTGCAGAGCAGGATAGAAAACCGCGTCGGAGTTCTCATATAGTATCGGATGTGGGTTTTCGCTTGCGCAGGCTACGAACGGTGCATTGCAGAGCAGGATAGAAAACAGCGTCGGAGTTCTCATAAAGTATCGGATATTGGTTCTCGCTTGCGCAGACTACTCACGGTGCATTGCAGAGCAGGATAGAAAACCGCGTCGGAGTTCTCATATAGTATCAGATGTGGGTTTTCGCTTGCGCAGACTACGAACGGTTCATTGCAGAGCAGGATAGAAAACCGCGTCGGAGTTCTCATATAGTATCGGATGTGGGTTTTCGCTTGCGCAGACTACGAACGGTGCATTGCAGAGCAGAATAGAAAACCGCGTCGGAGTTCTCATATAGTATCGGATGTGGTTTTCGCTTGCGCAGACTACGAACGGTGCATTGCAGAGCAGGATAGAAAACCGCGTCGGAGTTCTCATATAGTATCGGATGTGGGTTTTCGCTCGTGCAGACTACGAACGGTGCATTGCAGAGCAGGATAGAAAACCGCGTCGGAGTTCCTATATAGTATCGGATATGGGGTTTTCGCTTGCGCAGCCTACGAACGTTGCATTGCAGAGCAGGATAGAAAACCGCGTCGGAGTTCTCATATAGTATCGGATGTGGGTTTTCGCTTGCGCAGACTACGATCGGTGCATTGCAGAGCAGGATAGAAAACCGCGTCGGAGTTCTCATATAGTATCGGATGTGGATTTTCGCTTGCGCAGACTACGAACGGTGCATTGCAGAGCAGGATAGAAAACAGCGTCGGAGTTCTCATATAGTATCGGATGTGGGTTTTCGCTTGCGCAGACTACGAACGGTGCATTGCAGAGCAGGATAGAAAACCGCGTCGGAGTTCTCATATAGTATCGGATGTGGGTTTTCGCTTGTGCAGACTACGAACGGTGCATTGCAGAGCAGGATAGAAAACCGCGTCGGAGTTCCTATATAGTATCGGATATGGGGTTTTCGCTTGCGCAGCCTACGAACGTTGCATTGCAGAGCAGGATAGAAAACCGCGTCGGAGTTCTCATATAGTATCGGATGTGGGTTTTCGCTTGCGCAGACTACGATCGGTGCATTGCAGAGCAGGATAGAAAACCGCGTCGGAGTTCTCATATAGTATCGGATGTGGATTTTCGCTTGCGCAGACTACGAACGGTGCATTGCAGAGCAGGATAGAAAACCGCGTCGGAGTTCTCATATAGTATCGGATGTGGGTTTTCGCTTGCGCAGACTACGATCGGTGCATTGCAGAGCAGGATAGAAAACCGCGTCGGAGTTCTCATATAGTATCGGATGTGGGTTTTCGCTTCCGCAGACTACGCACGGTGCATTGCAGAGCAGGATAGAAAACCGCGTCGGAGTTCTCATATAGTATCGGATGTGGGTTTTCGCTTGCGCAGACTACGAACGGTTCATTGCAGAGCAGGATAGAAAACCGCGTCGGAGTTCTCATATAGTATCGGATGTGGGTTTTCGCTTGCGCAGACTACGAACGGTGCATTGCAGAGCAGGATAGCAAACCGCGTCGGACTTCTCATATAGTATCGGATGTGGGTTTTCGCTTGCGCAGACGACGAACGGTGCATTGCAGAGCAGGATAGAAAACCGCGTCGGAGTTCTCATATAGTATCGGATGTGGATTTTCGCTTGCGTAGACTACTCACGGTGCATTGCAGAGCAGGATAGAAAACCGCGTCGGAGTTCTCATATAGTATCAGATGTGGGTTTTCGCTTGCGCAGACTACGAACGGTTCATTGCAGAGCAGGATAGAAAACCGCGTCGAAGTTCTCATATAGTATCGGATGTGGGTTTTCGCTTGCGCAGACTACGAACGGTGCATTGCAGAGCAGGATAGAAAACCGCGTCGGAGTTCTCATATAGTATCGGACGTGGGTTTTCGCTTGCGCAGACTACGAACGGTGCATTGCAGAGCAGGATAGAAAACCGCGTCGGAGTTCTCATATAGTCTCGGATGTGGGTTTTCGCTTGCGCAGACTACGATCGGTGCAATGCAGAGCAGGATAGAAAACCGTGTCGGAGTTCTCATATAGTATCGGATGTGAGTTTTCGCTTGCGCTGACTACGAACGGTGCATTGAGGAGCAGGATAGAAAACCACGTCGGAGTTCTCATATAGTATCGGATGTGGGTTTTCGCTTGCGCAGACTACGAACGGTGCATTGCAGAGCAGGATAGAAAACCGCCTCGGAGTTCTCATATAGTATCGGATGTGGGTTTTCGCTTGCGCAGACTACGATCGGTGCATTGCAGAGCAGGATAGAAAACCGCGTCGGAGTTCTCATATAGTATCGGATGTGGGTTTTCGCTTCCGCAGACTACGCACGGTGCATTGCAGAGCAGGATAGAAAACCGCGTCGGAGTTCTCATATAGTATCGGATGTGGGTTTTCGCTTGCGCAGCCTACGAACGTTGCATTGCAGAGCAGGATAGAAAACCGCGTCAGAGTTCTCATATAGTATCGGATGTGGGTTTTCGCTTGCGCAGACTACGAACGGTGCATTGCAGAGGAGGATAGAAAACCGCGTCGGAGTTCTCATATAGTATCGGATGTGGGTTTTCGCTTGCGCAGACTACGAACGGTGCATTGCAGAGCAGGATAGAAAACCGCGTCGGAGTTCTCATATAGTATCGGATGTGGGTTTTCGCTTGCGCAGACTACGATCGGTGCATTGCAGAGCAGGATAGAAAGCAGCGTCGGAGTTCTCATATAGTATCGGATGTGGGTTTTCGCTTGCGCAGACTACGCACGGCGCATTGCAGAGCAGGATAGAAAACCGCGTCGGAGTTCTCATATAGTATCGGATGTGGGTTTTCGCTTGCGCAGGCTACGAACGGTGCATTGCAGAGCAGGATAGAAAACAGCGTCGGAGTTCTCATAAAGTATCGGATATTGGTTCTCGCTTGCGCAGACTACGAACGGTGCATTGCAGAGCAGGATAGAAAACCGCGTCGGAGTTCTCATATAGTATCGGATGTGGATTTTCGCTTGCGTAGACTACTCACGGTGCATTGCAGAGCAGGATAGAAAACCGCGTCGGAGTTCTCATATAGTATCAGATGTGGGTTTTCGCTTGCGCAGACTACGAACGGTTCATTGCAGAGCAGGATAGAAAACCGCGTCGGAGTTCTCATATAGTATCGGATGTGGGTTTTCGCTTGCGCAGGCTACGAACGGTGCATTGCAGAGCAGGATAGAAAACAGCGTCGGAGTTCTCATATAGTATCGGATGTGGGTTTTCGCTTGCGCAGGCTACGAACGGTGCATTGCAGAGCAGGATAGAAAACCGCGTCGGAGTTCTCATATAGTGTCGGATGTGGGTTTTCGCTTGCGCAGACTACGCACGGCGCATTGCAGAGCAGGATAGAAAACCGCGTCGGAGTTCTCATATAGTATCGGATGTGGGTTTTCGCTTGCGCAGGCTACGAACGGTGCATTGCAGAGCAGGATAGAAAACAGCGTCGGAGTTCTCATAAAGTATCGGATATTGGTTCTCGCTTGCGCAGACTACTCACGGTGCATTGCAGAGCAGGATAGAAAACCGCGTCGGAGTTCTCATATAGTATCAGATGTGGGTTTTCGCTTGCGCAGACTACGAACGGTTCATTGCAGAGCAGGATAGAAAACCGCGTCGGAGTTCTCATATAGTATCGGATGTGGGTTTTCGCTTGCGCAGACTACGAACGGTGCATTGCAGAGCAGAATAGAAAACCGCGTCGGAGTTCTCATATAGTATCGGATGTGGTTTTCGCTTGCGCAGACTACGAACGGTGCATTGCAGAGCAGGATAGAAAACCGCGTCGGAGTTCTCATATAGTACCGGATGTGGGTTTTCGCTCGTGCAGACTACGAACGGTGCATTGCAGAGCAGGATAGAAAACCGCGTCGGAGTTCCTATATAGTATCGGATATGGGGTTTTCGCTTGCGCAGCCTACGAACGTTGCATTGCAGAGCAGGATAGAAAACCGCGTCGGAGTTCTCATATAGTATCGGATGTGGGTTTTCGCTTGCGCAGACTACGATCGGTGCATTGCAGAGCAGGATAGAAAACCGCGTCGGAGTTCTCATATAGTATCGGATGTGGATTTTCGCTTGCGCAGACTACGAACGGTGCATTGCAGAGCAGGATAGAAAACAGCGTCGGAGTTCTCATATAGTATCGGATGTGGGTTTTCGCTTGCGCAGACTACGAACGGTGCATTGCAGAGCAGGATAGAAAACCGCGTCGGAGTTCTCATATAGTATCGGATGTGGGTTTTCGCTTGTGCAGACTACGAACGGTGCATTGCAGAGCAGGATAGAAAACCGCGTCGGAGTTCCTATATAGTATCGGATATGGGGTTTTCGCTTGCGCAGCCTACGAACGTTGCATTGCAGAGCAGGATAGAAAACCGCGTCGGAGTTCTCATATAGTATCGGATGTGGGTTTTCGCTTGCGCAGACTACGATCGGTGCATTGCAGAGCAGGATAGAAAACCGCGTCGGAGTTCTCATATAGTATCGGATGTGGATTTTCGCTTGCGCAGACTACGAACGGTGCATTGCAGAGCAGGATAGAAAACCGCGTCGGAGTTCTCATATAGTATCGGATGTGGGTTTTCGCTTGCGCAGACTACGATCGGTGCATTGCAGAGCAGGATAGAAAACCGCGTCGGAGTTCTCATATAGTATCGGATGTGGGTTTTCGCTTCCGCAGACTACGCACGGTGCATTGCAGAGCAGGATAGAAAACCGCGTCGGAGTTCTCATATAGTATCGGATGTGGGTTTTCGCTTGCGCAGACTACGAACGGTTCATTGCAGAGCAGGATAGAAAACCGCGTCGGAGTTCTCATATAGTATCGGATGTGGGTTTTCGCTTGCGCAGACGACGAACGGTGCATTGCAGAGCAGGATAGAAAACCGCGTCGGAGTTCTCATATAGTATCGGATGTGGATTTTCGCTTGCGTAGACTACTCACGGTGCATTGCAGAGCAGGATAGAAAACCGCGTCGGAGTTCTCATATAGTATCAGATGTGGGTTTTCGCTTGCGCAGACTACGAACGGTTCATTGCAGAGCAGGATAGAAAACCGCGTCGGAGTTCTCATATAGTATCGGATGTGGGTTTTCGCTTGCGCAGACTACGAACGGTGCATTGCAGAGCAGAATAGAAAACCGCGTCGGAGTTCTCATATAGTATCGGATGTGGTTTTCGCTTGCGCAGACTACGAACGGTGCATTGCAGAGCAGGATAGAAAACCGCGTCGGAGTTCTCATATAGTGTTGGATGTGGGTTTTCGCTTATGCAGACTACGAACGGTGCATTGCAGAGCAGGATAGAAAACCGCGTCGGAGTTCTCATATAGTGTCGGATGTGGGTTTTCGCTTGCGCAGACTACGAACGGTGCATTGCAGAGCAGGATAGAAAACCGCGTCGGAGTTCTCATATAGTATCGGATGTGGGTTTTCGCTTGCGCAGACTACGATCGGTGCATTGCAGAGCAGGATAGAAAACCGCGTCGAGTTCTCATATAGTATCGGATGTGGGTTTTCGCTTGCGCAGACTACGATCGGTGCATTGCAGAGCAGGATAGAAAACCGCGTCGGAGTTCTCATATAGTATCGGATATGGGGTTTTCGCTTGCGCAGCCTACGAACGTTGCATTGCAGAGCAGGATAGAAAACCGCGTCGGAGTTCTCATAGTGTCGGATGTGGGTTTTCGCTTGCGCAGATTACGCACGGCGCATTGCAGAGCAGGATAGAAATCCGCGTCGGAGTTCTCATATAGTATCGGATGTGGGTTTTCGCTTGCGCAGGCTACGAACGGTGCATTGCAGAGCAGGATAGAAAACAGCGTCGGAGTTCTCATAAAGTATCGGATATTGGCTCTCGCTTGCGCAGACTACGAACGGTGCATTGCAGAGCAGGATAGAAAACCGCGTCGGAGTTCTCATATAGTATCGGATGTGGGTTTTCGCTTGCGCCGACTATGAAGGGTGCATTGCAGAGCAGGATAGAAAACCTCGTCGGAGTTCTCATATAGTATCGGATGTGGGTTTTCGCTTGCGCAGACTACGAACGGTGCATTGCAGAGCAGGATAGAAAACCGCGTCGGAGTTCTCATATAGTATCGGATGTGGATTTTCGCTTGCGTAGACTACTCACGGTGCATTGCAGAGCAGGATAGGAAACCGCGTCGGAGTTCTCATATAGTATCGGATGTGGGTTTTCGCTTGCGCAGACTACGATCGGTGCATTGCAGAGCAGGATAGAAAACCGCGTCGGAGTTCTCATATAGTATCGGATGTGGGTTTTCGCTTGCGCAGACTACGATCGGTGCATTGCAGAGCAGGATAGAAAACCGCGTCGAGTTCTCATATAGTATCGGATGTGGGTTTTCGCTTGCGCAGACTACGATCGGTGCATTGCAGAGCAGGATAGAAAACCGCGTCGGAGTTCTCATATAGTATCGGATATGGGGTTTTCGCTAGCGCAGCCTACGAACGTTGCATTGCAGAGCAGGATAGAAAACCGCGTCGGAGTTCTCATAGTGTCGGATGTGGGTTTTCGCTTGCGCAGATTACGCACGGCGCATTGCAGAGCAGGATAGAAAACCGCGTCGGAGTTCTCATATAGTATCGGATGTGGGTTTTCGCTTGCGCAGGCTACGAACGGTGCATTGCAGAGCAGGATAGAAAACAGCGTCGGAGTTCTCATAAAGTATCGGATATTGGTTCTCGCTTGCGCAGACTACGAACGGTGCATTGCAGAGCAGGATAGAAAACCGCGTCGGAGTTCTCATATAGTATCGGATGTGGGTTTTCGCTTGCGCCGACTATGAAGGGTGCATTGCAGAGCAGGATAGAAAACCTCGTCGGAGTTCTCATATAGTATCGGATGTGGGTTTTCGCTTGCGCAGACTACGAACGGTGCATTGCAGAGCAGGATAGAAAACCGCGTCGGAGTTCTCATATAGTATCGGATGTGGATTTTCGCTTGCGTAGACTACTCACGGTGCATTGCAGAGCAGGATAGAAAACCGCGTCGGAGTTCTCATATAGTATCGGATGTGGGTTTTCGCTTGCGCAGACTACGATCGGTGCATTGCAGAGCAGGATAGAAAGCAGCGTCGGAGTTCTCATACAGTATCGGATGTGGGTTTTCGCTTGCGCAGACTACCCACGGTGCATTGCAGAGCAGGACAGAAAACCGCGTCGGAGTTCTCATATACTATCTGATGTGGGTTTTTGCTTGCGCAGACTACGAACGGTGCATTGCAGAGCAGGATAGAAAACCGCGTCGGAGTTCTCATAAAGTATCGGATATTGGTTTTCGCTTGCGCAGACTACGAACGGTGCATTGCAGAGCAGGATAGAAAACCGCGTCGGAGTTCTCTATAGTATCGGATGTGGGTTTTCGCTTGCGCAGACTACGAACGGTGCATTGCAGAGCAGGATAGATAACCGCGTCGGAGTTCTCATAAAGTATCGGATATTGGTTTTCGCTTGCGCAGACTGCGAACAGTGCATTGCAGAGCAGGATAGGAAACCGCGTCGGAGTTCTCATATAGTATCGGATGTGGGTTTTCGCTTGCGCAGACTACGATCGGTGCATTGCAGAGCAGGATAGAAAACCGCGTCGGAGTTCTCATATAGTATCGGATGTGGGTTTTCGCTTGCGCAGACTACGAACGGTGCATTGCAGAGCAGGATAGATAACCGCGTCGGAGTTCTCATAAAGTATCGGATATTGGTTTTCGCTTGCGCAGACTACGAACAGTGCATTGCAGAGCAGGATAGGAAACCGCGTCGGAGTTCTCATATAGTATCGGATGTGGGTTTTCGCTTGCGCAGACTACGATTGGTGCATTGCAGAGCAGGATAGAAAACCGCGTCGGAGTTCTCATATAGTATCGGATGTGGGTTTTCGCTTGCGCAGACTACGAACGTTGCATTGCAGAGCAGGATAGAAAACCGCGTCGGAGTTCTCAAAGAATCGAATGTGGGTTTTCGCTTGCGCAGACTACGCACGGCGCATTGCAGAGCAGGATAGAAAACAGCGTCGGAGTTCTCATATAGTATCGGATGTGGGTTTTCGCTTGCGCAGACTACGAACGGTGCATTGCAGAGCAGGATAGAAAACCGCGTCGGAGTTCTCATATAGTATCGGATGTGGGTTTTCGCTTGCGCAGACTAGGAACGGTGCATTGCAGAGCAGGATAGAAAACCGCGTCGGAGTTCTCATATAGTATCGGACGTGGGTTTTCGCTTGCGCAGACTACGAATGGTGCATTGCAGAGCAGGATAGAAAACCGCGTCGGAGTTCTCGTATAGTCTCGGATGTGGGTTTTCGCTTGCGCAGACTACGATCGGTGCAATGCAGAGCAGGATAGAAAACCGTGTCGGAGTTCTCATATAGTATCGGATCTGAGTTTTCGCTTGCGCTGACTACGAACGGTGCATTGAGGAGCAGGATAGAAAACCACGTCGGAGTTCTCATATAGTATCGGATGTGGGTTTTCGCTTGCGCAGACTACGAACGGTGCATTGCAGAGCAGGATAGAAAACCGCCTCGGAGTTCTCATATAGTATCGGATGTGGGTTTTCGCTTGCGCAGACTACGATCGGTGCATTGCAGAGCAGGATAGAAAACCGCGTCGGAGTTCTCATATAGTATCGGATGTGGGTTTTCGCTTCCGCAGACTACGCACGGTGCATTGCAGAGCAGGATAGAAAACCGCGTCGGAGTTCTCATATAGTATCGGATGTGGGTTTTCGCTTGCGCAGGCTACGAACGGTGCATTGCAGAGCAGGATAGAAAACAGCGTCGGAGTTCTCATAAAGTATCGGATATTGGTTCTCGCTTGCGCAGACTACGAACGGTGCATTGCAGAGCAGGATAGAAAACCGCGTCGGAGTTCTCATATAGTATCGGATGTGGGTTTTCGCTTGCGCCGACTATGAAGGGTGCATTGCAGAGCAGGATAGAAAACCTCGTCGGAGTTCTCATATAGTATCGGATGTGGGTTTTCGCTTGCGCAGACTACGATCGGTGCATTGCAGAGCAGGATAGAAAACCGCGTCGGAGTTCTCATATAGTATCGGATGTGGATTTTCGCTTGCGTAGACTACTCACGGTGCATTGCAGAGCAGGATAGAAAACCGCGTCGGAGTTCTCATATAGTATCGGATGTGGGTTTTCGCTTGCGCAGACTACGATCGGTGCATTGCAGAGCAGGATAGAAAGCAGCGTCGGAGTTCTCATACAGTATCGGATGTGGGTTTTCGCTTGCGCAGACTACCCACGGTGCATTGCAGAGCAGGACAGAAAACCGCGTCGGAGTTCTCATATACTATCTGATGTGGGTTTTTGCTTGCGCAGACTACGAACGGTGCATTGCAGAGCAGGATAGAAAACCGCGTCGGAGTTCTCATAAAGTATCGGATATTGGTTTTCGCTTGCGCAGACTACGAACGGTGCATTGCAGAGCAGGATAGAAAACCGCGTCGGAGTTCTCTATAGTATCGGATGTGGGTTTTCGCTTGCGCAGACTACGAACGGTGCATTGCAGAGCAGGATAGATAACCGCGTCGGAGTTCTCATAAAGTATCGGATATTGGTTTTCGCTTGCGCAGACTGCGAACAGTGCATTGCAGAGCAGGATAGGAAACCGCGTCGGAGTTCTCATATAGTATCGGATGTGGGTTTTCGCTTGCGCAGACTACGATCGGTGCATTGCAGAGCAGGATAGAAAACCGCGTCGGAGTTCTCATATAGTATCGGATGTGGGTTTTCGCTTGCGCAGACTACGAACGGTGCATTGCAGAGCAGGATAGATAACCGCGTCGGAGTTCTCATAAAGTATCGGATATTGGTTTTCGCTTGCGCAGACTACGAACAGTGCATTGCAGAGCAGGATAGGAAACCGCGTCGGAGTTCTCATATAGTATCGGATGTGGGTTTTCGCTTGCGCAGACTACGATTGGTGCATTGCAGAGCAGGATAGAAAACCGCGTCGGAGTTCTCATATAGTATCGGATGTGGGTTTTCGCTTGCGCAGACTACGAACGTTGCATTGCAGAGCAGGATAGAAAACCGCGTCGGAGTTCTCAAAGAATCGAATGTGGGTTTTCGCTTGCGCAGACTACGCACGGCGCATTGCAGAGCAGGATAGAAAACAGCGTCGGAGTTCTCATATAGTATCGGATGTGGGTTTTCGCTTGCGCAGACTACGAACGGTGCATTGCAGAGCAGGATAGAAAACCGCGTCGGAGTTCTCATATAGTATCGGATGTGGGTTTTCGCTTGCGCAGACTAGGAACGGTGCATTGCAGAGCAGGATAGAAAACCGCGTCGGAGTTCTCATATAGTATCGGACGTGGGTTTTCGCTTGCGCAGACTACGAATGGTGCATTGCAGAGCAGGATAGAAAACCGCGTCGGAGTTCTCGTATAGTCTCGGATGTGGGTTTTCGCTTGCGCAGACTACGATCGGTGCAATGCAGAGCAGGATAGAAAACCGTGTCGGAGTTCTCATATAGTATCGGATCTGAGTTTTCGCTTGCGCTGACTACGAACGGTGCATTGAGGAGCAGGATAGAAAACCACGTCGGAGTTCTCATATAGTATCGGATGTGGGTTTTCGCTTGCGCAGACTACGAACGGTGCATTGCAGAGCAGGATAGAAAACCGCCTCGGAGTTCTCATATAGTATCGGATGTGGGTTTTCGCTTGCGCAGACTACGATCGGTGCATTGCAGAGCAGGATAGAAAACCGCGTCGGAGTTCTCATATAGTATCGGATGTGGGTTTTCGCTTCCGCAGACTACGCACGGTGCATTGCAGAGCAGGATAGAAAACCGCGTCGGAGTTCTCATATAGTATCGGATGTGGGTTTTCGCTTGCGCAGACTACGAACGGTGCATTGCAGAGCAGGATAGAAAACCGCGTCGGAGTTCTCATATAGTATCGGATGTAGGTTTTCGCTTGCGCAGACTACGAACGGTGGATTGCAGAGCAGGATAGAAAACCGCGTCGGAGTTTTCATATAGTATCGGATGTGGGTTTTCGCTTGCGCAGACTACGCACGGTGCATTGCAGAGCAGGATAGCAAACCGCGTCGGACTTCTCATATAGTATCGGATGTGGGTTTTCGCTTGCGCAGACGACGAACGGTGCATTGCAGAGCAGGATAGAAAACCGCGTCGGAGTTCTCATATGGTATCGGATGTGGGTTTTCGCTTGCGCAGACTATGAACGGTGCATTGCAGAGCAGGATAGAAAACCACGTCGGAGTTCTCATATAGTATCGGATGTGGATTTTCGCTTGCGTAGACTACTCACGGTGCATTGCAGAGCAGGATAGAAAACCGCGTCGGAGTTCTCATATAGTATCAGATGTGGGTTTTCGCTTGCGCAGACTACGAACGGTTCATTGCAGAGCAGGATAGAAAACCGCGTCGGAGTTCTCATATAGTATCGGATGTGGGTTTTCGCTTGCGCAGACTACGAACGGTGCATTGCAGAGCAGAATAGAAAACCGCGTCGGAGTTCTCATATAGTATCGGATGTGGGTTTTCGCTTGTGCAGACTACGAACGGTGCATTGCAAAGCAGGATAGAAAACCGCGTCGGAGTTCTCATATAGTGTCGGATGTGGGTTTTCGCTTGCGCAGACTACGAACGGTGCATTGCAGAGCAGGATAGAAAACCGCGTCGGAGTTCTCATATAGTATCGGATGTGGGTTTTCGCTTGCGCAGACTACGATCGGTGCATTGCAGAGCAGGATAGAAAACCGCGTCGAGTTCTCATAGAGTATCGGATGTGGGTTTTCGCTTGCGCAGACTACGATCGGTGCATTGCAGAGCAGGATAGAAAACCGCGTCGGAGTTCTCATATAGTGTCGGATGTGGGTTTTCGCTTGCGCAGACTACGAACGGTGCATTGCAGAGCAGGATAGAAAACCGCGTCGGAGTTCTCATATAGTATCGGATGTGGGTTTTCGCTTGCGCAGACTACGATCGGTGCATTGCAGAGCAGGATAGAAAACCGCGTCGAGTTCTCATAGAGTATCGGATGTGGGTTTTCGCTTGCGCAGACTACGATCGGTGCATTGCAGAGCAGGATAGAAAACCGCGTCGGAGTTCTCATATAGTATCGGATATGGGGTTTTCGCTTGCGCAGCCTACGAACGTTGCATTGCAGAGCAGGATAGAAAACCGCGTCGGAGTTCTCATAGTGTCGGATGTGGGTTTTCGCTTGCGCAGACTACGAACGGTGCATTGCAGAGCAGAATAGAAAACCGCGTCGGAGTTCTCATATAGTATCGGATGTGGGTTTTCGCTTGTGCAGACTACGAACGGTGCATTGCAGAGCAGGATAGAAAACCGCGTCGGAGTTTTCATATAGTATCGGATGTGGGTTTTCGCTTGCGCAGACTACGCACGGTGCATTGCAGAGCAGGATAGCAAACCGCGTCGGACTTCTAATATAGTATCGGATGTGGGTTTTCGCTTGCGCAGACGACGAACGGTGCATTGCAGAGCAGGATAGAAAACCGCGTCGGAGTTCTCATATAGTATCGGATGTGGGTTTTCGCTTGCGCAGACTACGCACGGTGCATTGCAGAGCAGGATAGAAAACCGCGTCGGACTTCTAATATAGTATCGGATGTGGGTTTTCGCTTGCGCAGACGACGAACGGTGCATTGCAGAGCAGGATAGAAAACCGCGTCGGAGTTCTCATATAGTATCGGATGTGGGTTTTCGCTTGCGCAGACTACGCACGGTGCATTGCAGAGCAGGATAGAAAACCGCGTCGGAGTTCTCATATAGTATCGGATGTGGGTTTTCGCTTGCGCAGACTACGAACGGTGCATTGCAGAGCAGGATAGAAAACCGCGTCGGAGTTCTCATATAGTATCGGATGTAGGTTTTCGCTTGCGCAGACTACGAACGGTGGATTGCAGAGCAGGATAGAAAACCGCGTCGGAGTTTTCATATAGTATCGGATGTGGGTTTTCGCTTGCGCAGACTACGCACGGTGCATTGCAGAGCAGGATAGCAAACCGCGTCGGACTTCTAATATAGTATCGGATGTGGGTTTTCGCTTGCGCAGACGACGAACGGTGCATTGCAGAGCAGGATAGAAAACCGCGTCGGAGTTCTCATATAGTATCGGATGTGGGTTTTCGCTTGCGCAGACTACGAACGGTGCATTGCAGAGCAGGATAGAAAACCGCGTCGGAGTTCTCATATAGTATCGGATGTGGATTTTCGCTTGCGTAGACTACTCACGGTGCATTGCAGAGCAGGATAGAAAACCGCGTCGGAGTTCTCATATAGTATCAGATGTGGGTTTTCGCTTGCGCAGACTACGAACGGTTTATTGCAGAGCAGGATAGAAAACCGCGTCGGAGTTCTCATATAGTATCGGATGTGGGTTTTCGCTTGCGCAGACTACGAACGGTGCATTGCAGAGCAGAATAGAAAACCGCGTCGGAGTTCTCATATAGTATCGGATGTGGTTTTCGCTTGCGCAGACTACGAACGGTGCATTGCAGAGCAGGATAGAAAACCGCGTCGGAGTTCTCATATAGTGTCGGATGTGGGTTTTCGCTTGTGCAGACTACGCACGGCGCATTGCAGAGCAGGATAGAAAACCGCGTCGGAGTTCTCATATAGTATCGGATGTGGGTTTTCGCTTGCGCAGGCTACGAACGGTGCATTGCAGAGCAGGATAGAAAACAGCGTCGGAGTTCTCATAAAGTATCGGATATTGGTTCTCGCTTGCGCAGACTACGAACGGTGCATTGCAGAGCAGGATAGAAAACCGCGTCGGAGTTCTCATATAGTATCGGATGTGGGTTTTCGCTTGCGCCGACTATGAAGGGTGCATTGCAGAGCAGGATAGAAAACCTCGTCGGAGTTCTCATATAGTATCGGATGTGGGTTTTCGCTTGCGCAGACTACGAACGGTGCATTGCAGAGCAGGATAGAAAACCGCGTCGGAGTTCTCATATAGTATCGGATGTGGATTTTCGCTTGCGTAGACTACTCACGGTGCATTGCAGAGCGGGATAGAGAACCGCGTCGGAGTTTTCATATAGTATCAGATGTGGGTTTTCGCTTGCGCAGACTACGAACGGTTCATTGCAGAGCAGGATAGAAAACCGCGTCGGAGTTCTCATATAGTATCGGATGTGGGTTTTCGCTTGCGCAGACTACGAACGGTGCATTGCAGAGCAGAATAGAAAACCGCGTCGGAGTTCTCATATAGTATCGGATGTGGTTTTCGCTTGCGCAGACTACGAACGGTGCATTGCAGAGCAGGATAGAAAACCGCGTCGGAGTTCTCATATAGTATCTGATGTGGGTTTTCGCTTGTGCAGACTACGAACGGTGCATTGCAGAGCAGGATAGAAAACCGCGTCGGAGTTCTCATATAGTGTCGGATGTGGGTTTTCGCTTGCGCAGACTACGAACGGTGCATTGCAGAGCAGGATAGAAAACCGCGTCGGAGTTCTCATATAGTATCGGATGTGGGTTTTTGCTTGCGCAGACAACGATCGGTGCATTGCAGAGCAGGATAGAAAACCGCGTCGAGTTCTCATATAGTATCGGATGTGGGTTTTCGCTTGCGCAGACTACGATCGGTGCATTGCAGAGCAGGATAGAAAACCGCGTCGGAGTTCTCATATAGTATCGGATATGGGGTTTTCGCTTGCGCAGCCTACGAACGTTGCATTGCAGAGCAGGATAGAAAACCGCGTCGGAGTTCTCATAGTGTCGGATGTGGGTTTTCGCTTGCGCAGTCTACGCACGGCGCATTGCAGAGCAGGATAGAAAACCGCGTCGGAGTTCTCATATAGTATCGGATGTGGGTTTTCGCTTGCGCAGGCTACGAACGGTGCATTGCAGAGCAGGACAGAAAACAGCGTCGGAGTTCTCATAAAGTATCGGATATTGGTTCTCGCTTGCGCAGACTACGAACGGTGCATTGCAGAGCAGGATAGAAAACCGCGTCAAAGTTCTCATATAGTATCGGATGTGGGTTTTCGCTTGCGCCGACTATGAAGGGTGCATTGCAGAGCAGGATAGAAAACCTCGTCGGAGTTCTCATATAGTATCGGATGTGGGTTTTCGCTTGCGCAGACTACGAACGGTGCATTGCAGAGCAGGATAGAAAACCGCGTCGGAGTTCTCATATAGTATCGGATGTGGGTTTTCGCTTGCGCAGACTACGATCGGTGCATTGCAGAGCAGGATAGAAAACCGCGTCGGAGTTCTCATATAGTATCGGATGTGGGTTTTCGCTTGCGCCGACTATGAAGGGTGCATTGCAGAGCAGGATAGAAAACCTCGTCGGAGTTCTCATATAGTATCGGATGTGGGTTTTCGCTTGCGCAGACTACGAACGGTGCATTGCAGAGCAGGATAGAAAACCGCGTCGGAGTTCTCATATAGTATCGGATGTGGATTTTCGCTTGCGTAGACTACTCACGGTGCATTGCAGAGCAGGATAGAAAACCGCGTCGGAGTTCTCATATAGTATCGGATGTGGGTTTTCGCTTGCGCAGACTACGATCGGTGCATTGCAGAGCAGGATAGAAAGCAGCGTCGGAGTTCTCATATAGTATCGGATGTGGGTTTTCGCTTGCGCAGACTACCCACGGTGCATTGCAGAGCAGGACAGAAAACCGCGTCGGAGTTCTCATATACTATCTGATGTGGGTTTTTGCTTGCGCAGACTACGAACGGTGCATTGCAGAGCAGGATAGAAAACCGCGTCGGAGTTCTCATAAAGTATCGGATATTGGTTTTCGCTTGCGCAGACTACGAACGGTGCATTGCAGAGCAGGATAGAAAACCGCGTCGGAGTTCTCTATAGTATCGGATGTGGGTTTTCGCTTGCGCAGACTACGAACGGTGCATTGCAGAGCAGGATAGATAACCGCGTCGGAGTTCTCATAAAGTATCGGATATTGGTTTTCGCTTGCGCAGACTGCGAACAGTGCATTGCAGAGCAGGATAGGAAACCGCGTCGGAGTTCTCATATAGTATCGGATGTGGGTTTTCGCTTGCGCAGACTACGATCGGTGCATTGCAGAGCAGGATAGAAAACCGCGTCGGAGTTCTCATATAGTATCGGATGTGGGTTTTCGCTTGCGCAGACTACGAACGGTGCATTGCAGAGCAGGATAGATAACCGCGTCGGAGTTCTCATAAAGTATCGGATATTGGTTTTCGCTTGCGCAGACTACGAACAGTGCATTGCAGAGCAGGATAGGAAACCGCGTCGGAGTTCTCATATAGTATCGGATGTGGGTTTTCGCTTGCGCAGACTACGATTGGTGCATTGCAGAGCAGGATAGAAAACCGCGTCGGAGTTCTCATATAGTATCGGATGTGGGTTTTCGCTTGCGCAGACTACGAACGTTGCATTGCAGAGCAGGATAGAAAACCGCGTCGGAGTTCTCAAAGAATCGAATGTGGGTTTTCGCTTGCGCAGACTACGCACGGCGCATTGCAGAGCAGGATAGAAAACAGCGTCGGAGTTCTCATATAGTATCGGATGTGGGTTTTCGCTTGCGCAGACTACGAACGGTGCATTGCAGAGCAGGATAGAAAACCGCGTCGGAGTTCTCATATAGTATCGGATGTGGGTTTTCGCTTGCGCAGACTAGGAACGGTGCATTGCAGAGCAGGATAGAAAACCGCGTCGGAGTTCTCATATAGTATCGGACGTGGGTTTTCGCTTGCGCAGACTACGAATGGTGCATTACAGAGCAGGATAGAAAACCGCGTCGGAGTTCTCGTATAGTCTCGGATGTGGGTTTTCGCTTGCGCAGACTACGATCGGTGCAATGCAGAGCAGGATAGAAAACCGTGTCGGAGTTCTCATATAGTATCGGATGTGAGTTTTCGCTTGCGCTGACTACGAACGGTGCATTGAGGAGCAGGATAGAAAACCACGTCGGAGTTCTCATATAGTATCGGATGTGGGTTTTCGCTTGCGCAGACTACGAACGGTGCATTGCAGAGCAGGATAGAAAACCGCCTCGGAGTTCTCATATAGTATCGGATGTGGGTTTTCGCTTGCGCAGACTACGATCGGTGCATTGCAGAGCAGGATAGAAAACCGCGTCGGAGTTCTCATATAGAATCGGATGTGGGTTTTCGCTTCCGCAGACTACGCACGGTGCATTGCAGAGCAGGATAGAAAACCGCGTCGGAGTTCTCATATAGTATCGGATGTGGGTTTTCGCTTGCGCAGACTACGAACGGTGCATTGCAGAGCAGGATAGAAAACCGCGTCGGAGTTCTCATATAGTATCGGATGTAGGTTTTCGCTTGCGCAGACTACGAACGGTGGATTGCAGAGCAGGATAGAAAACAGCGTCGGAGTTTTCATATAGTATCGGATGTGGGTTTTCGCTTGCGCAGACTACGCACGGTGCATTGCAGAGCAGGATAGCAAACCGCGTCGGACTTCTCATATAGTATCGGATGTGGGTTTTCGCTTGCGCAGACGACGAACGGTGCATTGCAGAGCAGGATAGAAAACCGCGTCGGAGTTCTCATATAGTATCGGATGTGGGTTTTCGCTTGCGCAGACTATGAACGGTGCATTGCAGAGCAGGATAGAAAACCACGTCGGAGTTCTCATATAGTATCGGATGTGGATTTTCGCTTGCGTAGACTACTCACGGTGCATTGCAGAGCAGGATAGAAAACCGCGTCGGAGTTCTCATATAGTATCAGATGTGGGTTTTCGCTTGCGCAGACTACGAACGGTTCATTGCAGAGCAGGATAGAAAACCGCGTCGGAGTTCTCATATAGTATCGGATGTGGGTTTTCGCTTGCGCAGACTACGAACGGTGCATTGCAGAGCAGAATAGAAAACCGCGTCGGAGTTCTCATATAGTATCGGATGTGGGTTTTCGCTTGTGCAGACTACGAACGGTGCATTGCAAAGCAGGATAGAAAACCGCGTCGGAGTTCTCATATAGTGTCGGATGTGGGTTTTCGCTTGCGCAGACTACGAACGGTGCATTGCAGAGCAGGATAGAAAACCGCGTCGGAGTTCTCATATAGTATCGGATGTGGGTTTTCGCTTGCGCAGACTACGATCGGTGCATTGCAGAGCAGGATAGAAAACCGCGTCGAGTTCTCATAGAGTATCGGATGTGGGTTTTCGCTTGCGCAGACTACGATCGGTGCATTGCAGAGCAGGATAGAAAACCGCGTCGGAGTTCTCATATAGTGTCGGATGTGGGTTTTCGCTTGCGCAGACTACGAACGGTGCATTGCAGAGCAGGATAGAAAACCGCGTCGGAGTTCTCATATAGTATCGGATGTGGGTTTTCGCTTGCGCAGACTACGATCGGTGCATTGCAGAGCAGGATAGAAAACCGCGTCGAGTTCTCATAGAGTATCGGATGTGGGTTTTCGCTTGCGCAGACTACGATCGGTGCATTGCAGAGCAGGATAGAAAACCGCGTCGGAGTTCTCATATAGTATCCGATATGGGGTTTTCGCTTGCGCAGCCTACGAACGTTGCATTGCAGAGCAGGATAGAAAACCGCGTCGGAGTTCTCATAGTGTCGGATGTGGGTTTTCGCTTGCGCAGACTACGCACGGCGCATTGCAGAGCAGGATAGAAAACCGCGTCGGAGTTCTCATATAGTATCGGATGTGGGTTTTCGCTTGCGCAGGCTACGAACGGTGCATTGCAGAGCAGGATAGAAAACAGCGTCGGAGTTCTCATAAAGTATCGGATATTGGTTCTCGCTTGCGCAGACTACGAACGGTGCATTGCAGAGCAGGATAGAAAACCGCGTCGGAGTTCTCATATAGTATCGGATGTGGGTTTTCGCTTGCGCCGACTATGAAGGGTGCATTGCAGAGCAGGATAGAAAACCTCGTCGGAGCTCTCATATAGTATCGGATGTGGGTTTTCGCTTGCGCAGACTACGAACGGTGCATTGCAGAGCAGGATAGAAAACCGCGTCGGAGTTCTCATATAGTATCGGATGTGGGTTTTCGCATGCGAAGACTACGAACGGTGCATTGCAGAGCAGGATAGAAAACCGCGTCGGAGTTCTCATATATTATCGGATGTGGATTTTCGCTTGCGTAGACTACTCACGGTGCATTGCAGAGCAGGATAGAAAACCGCGTCGGAGTTCTCATATAGTATCAGATGTGGGTTTTCGCTTGCGCAGACTACGAACGGTTCATTGCAGAGCAGGATAGAAAACCGCGTCGGAGTTCTCATATAGTATCGGATGTGGGTTTTCGCTTGCGCAGACTACGAACGGTGCATTGCAGAGCAGAATAGAAAACCGCGTCGGAGTTCTCATATAGTATCGGATGTGGTTTTCGCTTGCGCAGACTACGAACGGTGCATTGCAGAGCAGGATAGAAAACCGCGTCGGAGTTCTCATATAGTATCGGATGTGTGTTTTCGCTTGTGCAGACTACGAACGGTGCATTGCAGAGCAGGATAGAAAACCGCGTCGGAGTTTTCATATAGTATCGGATGTGGGTTTTCGCTTGCGCAGACTACGCACGGTGCATTGCAGAGCAGGATAGCAAACCGCGTCGGACTTCTAATATAGTATCGGATGTGGGTTTTCGCTTGCGCAGACGACGAACGGTGCATTGCAGAGCAGGATAGAAAACCGCGTCGGAGTTCTCATATAGTATCGGATGTGGGTTTTCGCTTGCGCAGACTACGCACGGTGCATTGCAGAGCAGGATAGAAAACCGCGTCGGAGTTCTCATATAGTATCGGATGTGGGTTTTCGCTTGCGCAGACTACGAACGGTGCATTGCAGAGCAGGATAGAAAACCGCGTCGGAGTTCTCATATAGTATCGGATGTAGGTTTTCGCTTGCGCAGACTACGAACGGTGGATTGCAGAGCAGGATAGAAAACCGCGTCGGAGTTTTCATATAGTATCGGATGTGGGTTTTCGCTTGCGCAGACTACGCACGGTGCATTGCAGAGCAGGATAGCAAACCGCGTCGGACTTCTAATATAGTATCGGATGTGGGTTTTCGCTTGCGCAGACGACGAACGGTGCATTGCAGAGCAGGATAGAAAACCGCGTCGGAGTTCTCATATAGTATCGGATGTGGGTTTTCGCTTGCGCAGACTACGAACGGTGCATTGCAGAGCAGGATAGAAAACCGCGTCGGAGTTCTCATATAGTATCGGATGTGGATTTTCGCTTGCGTAGACTACTCACGGTGCATTGCAGAGCAGGATAGAAAACCGCGTCGGAGTTCTCATATAGTATCAGATGTGGGTTTTCGCTTGCGCAGACTACGAACGGTTTATTGCAGAGCAGGATAGAAAACCGCGTCGGAGTTCTCATATAGTATCGGATGTGGGTTTTCGCTTGCGCAGACTACGAACGGTGCATTGCAGAGCAGAATAGAAAACCGCGTCGGAGTTCTCATATAGTATCGGATGTGGTTTTCGCTTGCGCAGACTACGAACGGTGCATTGCAGAGCAGGATAGAAAACCGCGTCGGAGTTCTCATATAGTGTCGGATGTGGGTTTTCGCTTGTGCAGCCTACGAACGTTGCATTGCAGAGCAGGATAGAAAACCGCGTCGGAGTTCTCATAGTGTCGGATGTGGGTTTTCGCTTGCGCAGACTACGCACGGCGCATTGCAGAGCAGGATAGAAAACCGCGTCGGAGTTCTCATATAGTATCGGATGTGGGTTTTCGCTTGCGCAGGCTACGAACGGTGCATTGCAGAGCAGGATAGAAAACAGCGTCGGAGTTCTCATAAAGTATCGGATATTGGTTCTCGCTTGCGCAGACTACGAACGGTGCATTGCAGAGCAGGATAGAAAACCGCGTCGGAGTTCTCATATAGTATCGGATGTGGGTTTTCGCTTGCGCCGACTATGAAGGGTGCATTGCAGAGCAGGATAGAAAACCTCGTCGGAGTTCTCATATAGTATCGGATGTGGGTTTTCGCTTGCGCAGACTACGAACGGTGCATTGCAGAGCAGGATAGAAAACCGCGTCGGAGTTCTCATATAGTATCGGATGTGGATTTTCGCTTGCGTAGACTACTCACGGTGCATTGCAGAGCGGGATAGAGAACCGCGTCGGAGTTTTCATATAGTATCAGATGTGGGTTTTCGCTTGCGCAGACTACGAACGGTTCATTGCAGAGCAGGATAGAAAACCGCGTCGGAGTTCTCATATAGTATCGGATGTGGGTTTTCGCTTGCGCAGACTACGAACGGTGCATTGCAGAGCAGAATAGAAAACCGCGTCGGAGTTCTCATATAGTATCGGATGTGGTTTTCGCTTGCGCAGACTACGAACGGTGCATTGCAGAGCAGGATAGAAAACCGCGTCGGAGTTCTCATATAGTATCTGATGTGGGTTTTCGCTTGTGCAGACTACGAACGGTGCATTGCAGAGCAGGATAGAAAACCGCGTCGGAGTTCTCATATAGTGTCGGATGTGGGTTTTCGCTTGCGCAGACTACGAACGGTGCATTGCAGAGCAGGATAGAAAACCGCGTCGGAGTTCTCATATAGTATCGGATGTGGGTTTTTGCTTGCGCAGACTACGATCGGTGCATTGCAGAGCAGGATAGAAAACCGCGTCGAGTTCTCATATAGTATCGGATGTGGGTTTTCGCTTGCGCAGACTACGATCGGTGCATTGCAGAGCAGGATAGAAAACCGCGTCGGAGTTCTCATATAGTATCGGATATGGGGTTTTCGCTTGCGCAGCCTACGAACGTTGCATTGCAGAGCAGGATAGAAAACCGCGTCGGAGTTCTCATAGTGTCGGATGTGGGTTTTCGCTTGCGCAGTCTACGCACGGCGCATTGCAGAGCAGGATAGAAAACCGCGTCGGAGTTCTCATATAGTATCGGATGTGGGTTTTCGCTTGCGCAGGCTACGAACGGTGCATTGCAGAGCAGGACAGAAAACAGCGTCGGAGTTCTCATAAAGTATCGGATATTGGTTCTCGCTTGCGCAGACTACGAACGGTGCATTGCAGAGCAGGATAGAAAACCGCGTCAAAGTTCTCATATAGTATCGGATGTGGGTTTTCGCTTGCGCCGACTATGAAGGGTGCATTGCAGAGCAGGATAGAAAACCTCGTCGGAGTTCTCATATAGTATCGGATGTGGGTTTTCGCTTGCGCAGACTACGAACGGTGCATTGCAGAGCAGGATAGAAAACCGCGTCGGAGTTCTCATATAGTATCGGATGTGGGTTTTCGCTTGCGCAGACTACGATCGGTGCATTGCAGAGCAGGATAGAAAACCGCGTCGGAGTTCTCATATAGTATCGGATATGGGTTTTCGCTTCCGCAGACTACGCACGGTGCATTGCAGAGCAGGATAGAAAACCGCGTCGGAGTTCTCATATAGTATCGGATGTGGGTTTTCGCTTGCGCAGACTACGAACGGTGCATTGCGGAGCAGGATAGAAAACCGCGTCGGAGTTCTCATATAGTATCGGATGTAGGTTTTCGCTTGCGCAGACTACGAACGGTGGATTGCAGAGCAGGATAGAAAACCGCGTCGGAGTTTTCATATAGTATCGGATGTGGGTTTTCGCTTGCGCAGACTACGCACGGTGCATTGCAGAGCAGGATAGCAAACCGCGTCGGACTTCTCATATAGTATCGGATGTGGGTTTTCGCTTGCGCAGACGACGAACGGTGCATTACAGAGCAGGATAGAAAACCGCGTCGGAGTTCTCATATAGTATCGGATGTGGGTTTTCGCTTGCGCAGACTACGAACGGTGCATTGCAGAGCCGGATTGAAAACCGCGTCGGAGTTCTCATATAGTATCGGATGTGGATTTTCGCTTGCGTAGACTACTCACGGTGCATTGCAGAGCAGGATAGAAAACCGCGTCGGAGTTGTCATATAGTATCAGATGTGGGTTTTCGCTTGCGCAGACTACTCACGGTGCATTGCAGAGCAGGATAGAAAACCGCGTCGGAGTTCTCATATAGTATCAGATGTGGGTTTTCGCTTGCGCAGACTACGAACGGTTTATTGCAGAGCAGGATAGAAAACCGCGTCGGAGTTCTCATATAGTATCGGATGTGGGTTTTCGCTTGCGCAGACTACGAACGGTGCATTGCAGAGCAGAATAGAAAACCGCGTCGGAGTTCTCATATAGTATCGGATGTGGTTTTCGCTTGCGCAGACTACGAACGGTGCATTGCAGAGCAGGATAGAAAACCGCGTCGGAGTTCTCATATAGTGTCGGATGTGGGTTTTCGCTTGTGCAGCCTACGAACGTTGCATTGCAGAGCAGGATAGAAAACCGCGTCGGAGTTCTCATAGTGTCGGATGTGGGTTTTCGCTTGCGCAGACTACGCACGGCGCATTGCAGAGCAGGATAGAAAACCGCGTCGGAGTTCTCATATAGTATCGGATGTGGGTTTTCGCTTGCGCAGGCTACGAACGGTGCATTGCAGAGCAGGATAGAAAACAGCGTCGGAGTTCTCATAAAGTATCGGATATTGGTTCTCGCTTGCGCAGACTACGAACGGTGCATTGCAGAGCAGGATAGAAAACCGCGTCGGAGTTCTCATATAGTATCGGATGTGGGTTTTCGCTTGCGCCGACTATGAAGGGTGCATTGCAGAGCAGGATAGAAAACCTCGTCGGAGTTCTCATATAGTATCGGATGTGGGTTTTCGCTTGCGCAGACTACGAACGGTGCATTGCAGAGCAGGATAGAAAACCGCGTCGGAGTTCTCATATAGTATCGGATGTGGATTTTCGCTTGCGTAGACTACTCACGGTGCATTGCAGAGCGGGATAGAGAACCGCGTCGGAGTTTTCATATAGTATCAGATGTGGGTTTTCGCTTGCGCAGACTACGAACGGTTCATTGCAGAGCAGGATAGAAAACCGCGTCGGAGTTCTCATATAGTATCGGATGTGGGTTTTCGCTTGCGCAGACTACGAACGGTGCATTGCAGAGCAGAATAGAAAACCGCGTCGGAGTTCTCATATAGTATCGGATGTGGTTTTCGCTTGCGCAGACTACGAACGGTTCATTGCAGAGCAGGATAGAAAACCGCGTCGGAGTTCTCATATAGTATCTGATGTGGGTTTTCGCTTGTGCAGACTACGAACGGTGCATTGCAGAGCAGGATAGAAAACCGCGTCGGAGTTCTCATATAGTGTCGGATGTGGGTTTTCGCTTGCGCAGACTACGAACGGTGCATTGCAGAGCAGGATAGAAAACCGCGTCGGAGTTCTCATATAGTATCGGATGTGGGTTTTTGCTTGCGCAGACTACGATCGGTGCATTGCAGAGCAGGATAGAAAACCGCGTCGAGTTCTCATATAGTATCGGATGTGGGTTTTCGCTTGCGCAGACTACGATCGGTGCATTGCAGAGCAGGATAGAAAACCGCGTCGGAGTTCTCATATAGTATCGGATATGGGGTTTTCGCTTGCGCAGCCTACGAACGTTGCATTGCAGAGCAGGATAGAAAGCCGCGTCGGAGTTCTCATAGTGTCGGATGTGGGTTTTCGCTTGCGCAGTCTACGCACGGCGCATTGCAGAGCAGGATAGAAAACCGCGTCGGAGTTCTCATATAGTATCGGATGTGGGTTTTCGCTTGCGCAGGCTACGAACGGTGCATTGCAGAGCAGGACAGAAAACAGCGTCGGAGTTCTCATAAAGTATCGGATATTGGTTCTCGCTTGCGCAGACTACGAACGGTGCATTGCAGAGCAGGATAGAAAACCGCGTCAAAGTTCTCATATAGTATCGGATGTGGGTTTTCGCTTGCGCCGACTATGAAGGGTGCATTGCAGAGCAGGATAGAAAACCTCGTCGGAGTTCTCATATAGTATCGGATGTGGGTTTTCGCTTGCGCAGACTACGAACGGTGCATTGCAGAGCAGGATAGAAAACCGCGTCGGAGTTCTCATATAGTATCGGATGTGGGTTTTCGCTTGCGCAGACTACGATCGGTGCATTGCAGAGCAGGATAGAAAACCGCGTCGGAGTTCTCATATAGTATCGGATATGGGTTTTCGCTTCCGCAGACTACGCACGGTGCATTGCAGAGCAGGATAGAAAACCGCGTCGGAGTTCTCATATAGTATCGGATGTGGGTTTTCGCTTGCGCAGACTACGAACGGTGCATTGCGGAGCAGGATAGAAAACCGCGTCGGAGTTCTCATATAGTATCGGATGTAGGTTTTCGCTTGCGCAGACTACGAACGGTGGATTGCAGAGCAGGATAGAAAACCGCGTCGGAGTTTTCATATAGTATCGGATGTGGGTTTTCGCTTGCGCAGACTACGCACGGTGCATTGCAGAGCAGGATAGCAAACCGCGTCGGACTTCTCATATAGTATCGGATGTGGGTTTTCGCTTGCGCAGACGACGAACGGTGCATTACAGAGCAGGATAGAAAACCGCGTCGGAGTTCTCATATAGTATCGGATGTGGGTTTTCGCTTGCGCAGACTACGAACGGTGCATTGCAGAGCCGGATTGAAAACCGCGTCGGAGTTCTCATATAGTATCGGATGTGGATTTTCGCTTGCGTAGACTACTCACGGTGCATTGCAGAGCAGGATAGAAAACCGCGTCGGAGTTGTCATATAGTATCAGATGTGGGTTTTCGCTTGCGCAGACTACTCACGGTGCATTGCAGAGCAGGATAGAAAACCGCGTCGGAGTTCTCATATAGTATCAGATGTGGGTTTTCGCTTGCGCAGACTACGAACGGTTTATTGCAGAGCAGGATAGAAAACCGCGTCGGAGTTCTCATATAGTATCGGATGTGGGTTTTCGCTTGCGCAGACTACGAACGGTGCATTGCAGAGCAGAATAGAAAACCGCGTCGGAGTTCTCATATAGTATCGGATGTGGTTTTCGCTTGCGCAGACTACGAACGGTGCATTGCAGAGCAGGATAGAAAACCGCGTCGGAGTTCTCATATAGTGTCGGATGTGGGTTTTCGCTTGTGCAGCCTACGAACGTTGCATTGCAGAGCAGGATAGAAAACCGCGTCGGAGTTCTCATAGTGTCGGATGTGGGTTTTCGCTTGCGCAGACTACGCACGGCGCATTGCAGAGCAGGATAGAAAACCGCGTCGGAGTTCTCATATAGTATCGGATGTGGGTTTTCGCTTGCGCAGGCTACGAACGGTGCATTGCAGAGCAGGATAGAAAACAGCGTCGGAGTTCTCATAAAGTATCGGATATTGGTTCTCGCTTGCGCAGACTACGAACGGTGCATTGCAGAGCAGGATAGAAAACCGCGTCGGAGTTCTCATATAGTATCGGATGTGGGTTTTCGCTTGCGCCGACTATGAAGGGTGCATTGCAGAGCAGGATAGAAAACCTCGTCGGAGTTCTCATATAGTATCGGATGTGGGTTTTCGCTTGCGCAGACTACGAACGGTGCATTGCAGAGCAGGATAGAAAACCGCGTCGGAGTTCTCATATAGTATCGGATGTGGATTTTCGCTTGCGTAGACTACTCACGGTGCATTGCAGAGCGGGATAGAGAACCGCGTCGGAGTTTTCATATAGTATCAGATGTGGGTTTTCGCTTGCGCAGACTACGAACGGTTCATTGCAGAGCAGGATAGAAAACCGCGTCGGAGTTCTCATATAGTATCGGATGTGGGTTTTCGCTTGCGCAGACTACGAACGGTGCATTGCAGAGCAGAATAGAAAACCGCGTCGGAGTTCTCATATAGTATCGGATGTGGTTTTCGCTTGCGCAGACTACGAACGGTTCATTGCAGAGCAGGATAGAAAACCGCGTCGGAGTTCTCATATAGTATCTGATGTGGGTTTTCGCTTGTGCAGACTACGAACGGTGCATTGCAGAGCAGGATAGAAAACCGCGTCGGAGTTCTCATATAGTGTCGGATGTGGGTTTTCGCTTGCGCAGACTACGAACGGTGCATTGCAGAGCAGGATAGAAAACCGCGTCGGAGTTCTCATATAGTATCGGATGTGGGTTTTTGCTTGCGCAGACTACGATCGGTGCATTGCAGAGCAGGATAGAAAACCGCGTCGAGTTCTCATATAGTATCGGATGTGGGTTTTCGCTTGCGCAGACTACGATCGGTGCATTGCAGAGCAGGATAGAAAACCGCGTCGGAGTTCTCATATAGTATCGGATATGGGGTTTTCGCTTGCGCAGCCTACGAACGTTGCATTGCAGAGCAGGATAGAAAACCGCGTCGGAGTTCTCATAGTGTCGGATGTGGGTTTTCGCTTGCGCAGTCTACGCACGGCGCATTGCAGAGCAGGATAGAAAACCGCGTCGGAGTTCTCATATAGTATCGGATGTGGGTTTTCGCTTGCGCAGGCTACGAACGGTGCATTGCAGAGCAGGACAGAAAACAGCGTCGGAGTTCTCATAAAGTATCGGATATTGGTTCTCGCTTGCGCAGACTACGAACGGTGCATTGCAGAGCAGGATAGAAAACCGCGTCAAAGTTCTCATATAGTATCGGATGTGGGTTTTCGCTTGCGCCGACTATGAAGGGTGCATTGCAGAGCAGGATAGAAAACCTCGTCGGAGTTCTCATATAGTATCGGATGTGGGTTTTCGCTTGCGCAGACTACGAACGGTGCATTGCAGAGCAGGATAGAAAACCGCGTCGGAGTTCTCATATAGTATCGGATGTGGGTTTTCGCTTGCGCAGACTACGATCGGTGCATTGCAGAGCAGGATAGAAAACCGCGTCGGAGTTCTCATATAGTATCGGATATGGGTTTTCGCTTCCGCAGACTACGCACGGTGCATTGCAGAGCAGGATAGAAAACCGCGTCGGAGTTCTCATATAGTATCGGATGTGGGTTTTCGCTTGCGCAGACTACGAACGGTGCATTGCGGAGCAGGATAGAAAACCGCGTCGGAGTTCTCATATAGTATCGGATGTAGGTTTTCGCTTGCGCAGACTACGAACGGTGGATTGCAGAGCAGGATAGAAAACCGCGTCGGAGTTTTCATATAGTATCGGATGTGGGTTTTCGCTTGCGCAGACTACGCACGGTGCATTGCAGAGCAGGATAGCAAACCGCGTCGGACTTCTCATATAGTATCGGATGTGGGTTTTCGCTTGCGCAGACGACGAACGGTGCATTACAGAGCAGGATAGAAAACCGCGTCGGAGTTCTCATATAGTATCGGATGTGGGTTTTCGCTTGCGCAGACTACGAACGGTGCATTGCAGAGCCGGATTGAAAACCGCGTCGGAGTTCTCATATAGTATCGGATGTGGATTTTCGCTTGCGTAGACTACTCACGGTGCATTGCAGAGCAGGATAGAAAACCGCGTCGGAGTTGTCATATAGTATCAGATGTGGGTTTTCGCTTGCGCAGACTACGGACGGTTCATTGCAGAGCAGGATAGAAAACCGCGTCGGAGTTCTCATATAGTATCGGATGTGGGTTTTCGCTTGCGCAGACTACGAACGGTGCATTGCAGAGCAGTATAGAAAACCGCGTCGGAGTTCTCATATAGTATCGGATGTGGTTTTCGCTTGCGCAGACTACGAACGGTGCATTGCAGAGCAGGATAGAAAACCGCGTCGGAGTTCTCATATAGTATCGGATGTGGGTTTTCGCTTGTGCAGACTACGAACGGTGCATTGCAGAGCAGGATAGAAAACCGCGTCGGAGTTCTCATATAGTGTCGGATGTGGGTTTTCGCTTGCGCAGACTACGAACGGTGCATTGCAGAGCAGGAAAGAAAACCGCGTCGGAGTTCTCATATAGTATCGGATGTGGGTTTTCGCTTGCGCAGACTACGATCGGTGCATTGCAGAGCAGGATAGAAAACCGCGTCGAGTTCTCATATAGTATCGGATGTGGGTTTTCGCTTGCGCAGACTACGATCGGTGCATTGCAGAGCAGGGTAGAAAACCGCGTCGGAGTTCTCATATAGTATCGGATATGGGGTTTTCGCTTGCGCAGCCTACGAACGTTGCATTGCAGAGCAGGATAGAAAACCGCGTCGGAGTTCTCATAGTGTCGGATGTGGGTTTTCGCTTGCGCAGACTACGCACGGCGCATTGCAGAGCAGGATAGAAAACCGCGTCGGAGTTCTCATATAGTATCGGATGTGGGTTTTCGCTTGCGCAGACTACGAACGGTGCATTGCAGAGCAGGATAGAAAACCGCGTCGGAGTTCTCATAAAGTATCGGATATTGGTTTTCGCTTGCGCAGACTACGAACGGTGCATTGCAGAGCAGGATAGAAAACCGCGTCGGAGTTCTCATATAGTATCGGATGTGGGTTTTCGCTTGCGCAGACTACGAACGGTGCATTGCAGAGCAGGATATAAAACCGCGTCGGAGTTCTCATATAGTATCGGATGTGGGTTTTCGCTTGCGCTGACTTCGAACGGTGCATTGAGGAGCAGGATAGAAAACCGCGTCGGAGTTTTCATATAGTATCCGATGTGGGTTTCGTTTGCGCAGACTACGAACGGTGCATTGCAGAGCAGGATAGAAGACCGCGTCGGAGTTCTCATAAAGTATCGGATATTGGTTTTCGCTTGCGCAGACTACGAACGGTGCATTGCAGAGCAGGATAGAAAACCGCGTCGGAGTTCTCATATAGTATCGGATGTGGGTTTTCGCTTGCGCAGACTACGAACGGTGCATTGCAGAGCAGGATAGAAAACCGCGTTGGAGTTCTCATATAGTATCGGATGAGGGTTTTCGCTTGCGCAGACTATGATCGGTGCATTGCAGAGCAGGGTAGAAAACCGCGTCGGAGTTCTCATATAGTATCGGATGTGGGTTTTCGCTTGCGCAGACTACGAACGGTGCATTGGAGATCAGGATAGAAAACCGCGTCGGAGTTCTCATATAGTATCGGATGTGGGTTTTCGCTTGCGCAGACTACGCACGGCGCATTGCAGAGCAGGATAGAAAACCGCGGCGGAGTTTTCATATAGTATCGGATGTGGGTTTTAGCTTGCGCAGACTACGAACGGTGCATTGCAGAGCAGGATAGAAAACCGCGTCGTAGTTCTCATAAAGTATCGGATATTGGTTTTCGCTTGCGCAGACTACGAACGGTGCATTGCAGAGCAGGATAGAAAACCGCGTCGGAGTTATCATATAGTATCGGATGTGGGTTTTCGCTTGCGCAGACTACGAACGGTGCATTGCAGAGCAGGATAGAAAACCGCGTCGGAGTTCTCATATAGTATCGGATGTGGGTTTTCGCTTGCGCAGACTAGGAACGGTGCATTGCAGAGCATGATAGAAAACCGCGTCGGAGTTCTCATATAGTATCGGATGTGGGTCTTCGCTTGCGCAGACTACGAACGTTGCATTGCAGAGCAGGATAGAAAACCGCGTCGGTGTTCTCATATAGTATCGGATGTGGGTTTTCGCTTGCGCAGACTACGATCGGTGCATTGCAGAGCAGGATAGAAAACCGCGTTGGAGTTCTCATTTAGTATTGGATGTGGGTTTTCGCTTGCGCAGACTACGAACGGTGCATTGGAGAGCAGGATAGAAAACCGCGTCGGAGTTCTCGTATAGTATCAGATGTGGGTTTTCGCTTGCGCAGACTAGGAACGGTGCATTGCAGAGCATGATAGAAAACCGCGTCGGAGTTCTCATATAGTATCGGATGTGGGTCTTCGCTTGCGCAGACTACGAACGTTGCATTGCAGAGCAGGATAGAAAACCGCGTCGGTGTTCTCATATAGTATCGGATGTGGGTTTTCGCTTGCGCAGACTACGAACGTTGCATTGCAGAGCAGGATAGAAAACCGCGTCGGTGTTCTCATATAGTATCGGATGTGGGTTTTCGCTTGCGCAGACTACGATCGGTGCATTGCAGAGCATGATAGAAAACCGCGTCGGAGTTCTCATATAGTATCGGATGTGGGTCTTCGCTTGCGCAGACTACGAACGTTGCATTGCAGAGCAGGATAGAAAACCGCGTCGGTGTTCTCATATAGTATCGGATGTGGGTTTTCGCTTGCGCAGACTACGATCGGTGCATTGCAGAGCAGGATAGAAAACCGCGTTGGAGTTCTCATTTAGTATCGGATGTGGGTTTTCGCTTGCGCAGACTACGAACGGTGCATTGGAGAGCAGGATAGAAAACCGTGTCGGAGTTCTCGTATAGTATCAGATGTGGGTTTTCGCTTGCGCTGACTACGAACGGTGCATTGGAGAGCAGGATAGAAAACCGCGTCGGAGTTCTCATTTAGTATCGGATGTGGGTTTTCGCTTGCGCAGACTACGAACGGTGCATTGCAGAGAAGGATAGAAAACCGCGTTGGAGTTCTCATATAGTATCGGATGTGGGTTTTCGCTTGCGCAGACTACGCGTGGGTGCATTGCAGAGCAGGATAGAAAACCGCGTCGGAGTTCTCATATAGCATCGGATGTGGGTTTTCGCTTGCGCAGACTACGATCGAAGCATTGCAGAGCAGGATAGAAAACCGCGTCGGAGTTCTCATATAGTATCGGATGTGGGTCTTCGCTTGCGCAGACTACGAACGTTGCATTGCAGAGCAGGATAGAAAACCGCGTCGGTGTTCTCATATTGTATCGGATGTGGGTTTTCGCTTGCGCAGACTACGATCGGTGCATTGCAGAGCAGGATAGAAAACCGTGTCGGAGTTCTCGTATAGTATCAGATGTGGGTTTTCGCTTGCGCTGACTACGAACGGTGCATTGGAGAGCAGGATAGAAAACCGCGTCGGAGTTCTCATTTAGTATCGGATGTGGGTTTTCGCTTGCGCAGACTACGAACGGTGCATTGCAGAGAAGGATAGAAAACCGCGTCGGAGTTCTCATATAGTATCGGATGTGGGTTTTCGCTTGCGCAGACTACGCGTGGGTGCATTGCAGAGCAGGATAGAAAACCGCGTCGGAGTTCTCATATAGTATCGGATGTGGGTTTTCGCTTGCGCAGACTACGATCGGTGCATTGCAGAGCAGGATAGAAAACCGCGTCGGAGTTCTCATATAGTATCGGATGTGGGTTTTCGCTTGCGTAGACTACGAACGGTGCATTGCAGAGCAGGATAGAAAACCGCGTCGGAGTTCTCATATAGTATCGGATGTGGGTTTTCGCTTGTGCAGACTACGATCGGTGCATTGCAGAGCAGGACAGAAAACCGCGTCGGAGTTCTCATATAGTATCGGATTTGGGTTTTCGCTTGCGCAGACTACGCACGGTGCATTGCAGAGCAGGATAGAAAACCGCGTCGGAGTTCTCATATAGTATCGGATGTGGGTTTTCGCTTGCGCAGACTACGATCGGTGCATTGCCGAGCAGCATAGAAAACCGCGTCGGAGTTCTCTTATAGTATCGGATGTGGGTTTTCGCTTGCACAGGCTACGATCTGTGCATTGCAGAGCAGGGTAGAAAACCGCGTCGGAGTTCTCATATAGTATCGGATGTGGGTTTTCGCTTGCGCGGACTACGAACGGTGCATTGGAGAGCAGGATAGAAAACCGCGTCGGAGTTCTCATATAGTATCGGATGTGGGTTTTCGCTTGCGCAGACTACGCACGGCGCATTGCAGAGCAGGATAGAAAACCGCGTCGGAGTTTTCATATAGTATCCGATGTGGGTTTCGTTTGCGCAGACTACGAACGGTGCATTGCAGAGCAGGATAGAAGACCGCGTCGGAGTTCTCATAAAGTATCGGATATTGGTTTTCGCTTGCGCAGACTACGAACGGTGCATTGCAGAGCAGGATAGAAAACCGCGTCGGAGTTCTCATATAGTATTGGATGTGGGTTTTCGCTTGCGCAGACTACGAACGGTGCATTGCAGAGCAGGATAGAAAACCGCGTTGGAGTTCTCATATAGTATCGGATGTGGGTTTTCGCTTGCGCAGACTATGATCGGTGCATTGCAGAGCAGGGTAGAAAACCGCGTCGGAGTTCTCATATAGTATCGGATGTGGGTTTTCGCTTGCGCAGACTACGAACGGTGCATTGGAGATCAGGATAGAAAACCGCGTCGGAGTTCTCATATAGTATCGGATGTGGGTTTTCGCTTGCGCAGACTACGCACGGCGCATTGCAGAGCAGGATAGAAAACCGCGGCGGAGTTTTCATATAGTATCGGATGTGGGTTTTAGCTTGCGCAGACTACGAACGGTGCATTGCAGAGCAGGATAGAAAACCGCGTCGTAGTTCTCATAAAGTATCGGATATTGGTTTTCGCTTGCGCAGACTACGAACGGTGCATTGCAGAGCAGGATAGAAAACCGCGTCGGAGTTATCATATAGTATCGGATGTGGGTTTTCGCTTGCGCAGACTACGAACGGTGCATTGCAGAGCAGGATAGAAAACCGCGTCGGAGTTCTCATATAGTATCGGATGTGGGTTTTCGCTTGCGCAGACTAGGAACGGTGCATTGCAGAGCATGATAGAAAACCGCGTCGGAGTTCTCATATAGTATCGGATGTGGGTCTTCGCTTGCGCAGACTACGAACGTTGCATTGCAGAGCAGGATAGAAAACCGCGTCGGTGTTCTCATATAGTATCGGATGTGGGTTTTCGCTTGCGCAGACTACGTTCGGTGCATTGCAGAGCAGGATAGAAAACAGTGTCGGAGTTCTCGTATAGTATCAGATGTGGGTTTTCGCTTGCGCTGACTACGAACGGTGCATTGGAGAGCAGGATAGAAAACCGCGTCGGAGTCCTCATTTAGTATCGGATGTGGGTTTTCGCTTGCGCAGACTACGAACGGTGCATTGCAGAGAAGGATAGAAAACCGCGTTGGAGTTCTCATATAGTATCGGATGTGGGTTTTCGCTTGCGCAGACTACGCGTGGGTGCATTGCAGAGCAGGATAGAAAACCGCGTCGGAGTTCTCATATAGTATCGGATGTGGGTTTTCGCTTGCGCAGACTACGATCGGTGCATTGCAGAGCAGGATAGAAAACCGCGTCGGAGTTCTCATATAGTATCGGATGTGGGTTTTCGCTTGCGCAGACTACGAACGGTGCATTGCAGAGCAGGATAGAAAACCGCGTCGGATTTTCATATAGTATCCGATGTGGGTTTCGCTTGCGCAGACTACGAACGGTGCATTGCAGAGCAGGATAGAAGACCGCGTCGGAGTTCTCATAAAGTATCAGATATTGGTTTTCGCTTGCGCAGACTACGAACGGTGCATTGCAGAGCAGGATAGAAAACCGCGTCGGAGTTCTCATATAGTATCGGATGTGGGTTTTCGCTTGCGCAGACTACGAACGGTGCATTGCAGAGCAGGATAGAAAACCGCGTTGGAGTTCTCATATAGTATCGGATGTGGGTTTTCGCTTGCGCAGACTACGAACGGTGCATTGCAGAGCAGGATAGAAAACCGCGTCGGAGTTCTCATATAGTATCGGATGTGGGTTTTCGCTTGCGCAGACTACGAACGGTGCATTGCAGAGCAGGATAGAAAACCGCGTTGGAGTTCTCATAAAGTATCGGATATTGGTTTTCGCTTGCGCAGACTACGAACAGTGCATTGCAGAGCAGGATAGGAAACCGCGTCGGAGTTCGCATATAGTATCGGATGTGGGCTTTCGCTTGCGCAGACTACGAACAGTGCATTGCAGAGCAGGATAGGAAACCGCGTCGGAGTTCTCATATAGTATCGGATGTGGGTTTTCGCTTGCGCAGACTACGATCGGTGCATTGCAGAGCAGGATAGAAAACCGCATCGGAGTTCTCATATAGTATCGGATTTGGGTTTTCGCTTGCGCAGACTACGCACGGTGCATTGCAGAGCAGGATAGAAAACCGCGTCGGAGTTCTCATATAGTATCGGATGTGGGTTTTCGCTTGCGCAGACTACGATCGGTGCATTGCCGAGCAGCATAGAAAACCGCGTCGGAGTTCTCTTATAGTATCGGATGTGGGTTTTCGCTTGCACAGGCTACGATCTGTGCATTGCAGAGCAGGGTAGAAAACCGCGTCGGAGTTCTCATATAGTATCGGATGTGGGTTTTCGCTTGCGCGGACTACGAACGGTGCATTGGAGAGCAGGATAGAAAACCGCGTCGGAGTTCTCATATAGTATCGGATGTGGGTTTTCGCTTGCGCAGACTACGCACGGCGCATTGCAGAGCAGGATAGAAAACCGCGTCGGAGTTTTCATATAGTATCCGATGTGGGTTTCGTTTGCGCAGACTACGAACGGTGCATTGCAGAGCAGGATAGAAGACCGCGTCGGAGTTCTCATAAAGTATCGGATATTGGTTTTCGCTTGCGCAGACTACGAACGGTGCATTGCAGAGCAGGATAGAAAACCGCGTCGGAGTTCTCATATAGTATCGGATGTGGGTTTTCGCTTGCGCAGACTACGAACGGTGCATTGCAGAGCAGGATAGAAAACCGCGTTGGAGTTCTCATATAGTATCGGATGTGGGTTTTCGCTTGCGCAGACTATGATCGGTGCATTGCAGAGCAGGGTAGAAAACCGCGTCGGAGTTCTCATATAGTATCGGATGTGGGTTTTCGCTTGCGCAGACTACGCACGGCGCATTGCAGAGCAGGATAGAAAACCGCGGCGGAGTTTTCATATAGTATCGGATGTGGGTTTTAGCTTGCGCAGACTACGAACGGTGCATTGCAGAGCAGGATAGAAAACCGCGTCGTAGTTCTCATAAAGTATCGGATATTGGTTTTCGCTTGCGCAGACTACGAACGGTGCATTGCAGAGCAGGATAGAAAACCGCGTCGGAGTTATCATATAGTATCGGATGTGGGTTTTCGCTTGCGCAGACTACGAACGGTGCATTGCAGAGCAGGATAGAAAACCGCGTCGGAGTTCTCATATAGAATCGGATGTGGGTTTTCGCTTGCGCAGACTAGGAACGGTGCATTGCAGAGCATGATAGAAAACCGCGTCGGAGTTCTCATATAGTATCGGATGTGGGTCTTCGCTTGCGCAGACTACGAACGTTGCATTGCAGAGCAGGATAGAAAACCGCGTCGGTGTTCTCATATAGTATCGGATGTGGGTTTTCGCTTGCGCAGACTACGTTCGGTGCATTGCAGAGCAGGATAGAAAACCGTGTCGGAGTTCTCGTATAGTATCAGATGTGGGTTTTCGCTTGCGCTGACTACGAACGGTGCATTGGAGAGCAGGATAGAAAACCGCGTCGGAGTTCTCATTTAGTATCGGATGTGGGTTTTCGCTTGCGCAGACTACGAACGGTGCATTGCAGAGAAGGATAGAAAACCGCGTTGGAGTTCTCATATAGTATCGGATGTGGGTTTTCGCTTGCGCAGACTACGCGTGGGTGCATTGCAGAGCAGGATAGAAAACCGCGTCGGAGTTCTCATATAGTATCGGATGTGGGTTTTCGCTTGCGCAGACTACGATCGGTGCATTGCAGAGCAGGATAGAAAACCGCGTCGGAGTTCTCATATAGTATCGGATGTGGGTTTTTGCTTGCGCAGACTACGAACGGTGCATTGCAGAGCAGGATAGAAAACCGCGTCGGATTTTCATATAGTATCCGATGTGGGTTTCGCTTGCGCAGACTACGAACGGTGCATTGCAGAGCAGGATAGAAGACCGCGTCGGAGTTCTCATAAAGTATCGGATATTGGTTTTCGCTTGCGCAGACTACGAACGGTGCATTGCAGAGCAGGATAGAAAACCGCGTCGGAGTTCTCATATAGTATCGGATGTGGGTTTTCGCTTGCGCAGACTACGAACGGTGCATTGCAGAGCAGGATAGAAAACCGCGTTGGAGTTCTCATATAGTATCGGATGTGGGTTTTCGCTTGCGCAGACTACGAACGGTGCATTGCAGAGCAGGATAGAAAACCGCGTCGGAGTTCTCATATAGTATCGGATGTGGGTTTTCGCTTGCGCAGACTACGAACGGTGCATTGCAGAGCAGGATAGAAAACCGCGTTGGAGTTCTCATAAAGTATCGGATATTGGTTTTCGCTTGCGCAGACTACGAACAGTGCATTGCAGAGCAGGATAGGAAACCGCGTCGGAGTTCGCATATAGTATCGGATGTGGGCTTTCGCTTGCGCAGACTACGAACAGTGCATTGCAGAGCAGGATAGGAAACCGCGTCGGAGTTCTCATATAGTATCGGATGTGGGTTTTCGCTTGCGCAGACTACGATCGGTGCATTGCAGAGCAGGATAGAAAACCGCATCGGAGTTCTCATATAGTATCGGATGTGGGTTTTTGCTTGCGCAGACTACGAACGTTGCATTGCAGAGCAGGATAGAAAACCGCGTCGGAGTTCTCATAAAGTATCGAATGTGGGTTTTCGCTTGCGCAGACTACGAACAGTGCATTGCAGAGCAGGATAGGAAACCGCGCGGAGTTCTCATATAGTATCGGATGTGGGTTTTCCCCTGCGCAGACTACGAACGGTGCATTGCAGAGCAGGATAGAAAACCTCGTCGGAGTTCTCATATAGTATCGGATGTGGGTTTTCGCTTGCGCAGACTACGATCGGTGCATTGCAGAGCAGGATAGAAAACCTCGTCGGAGTTCTCTATAGTATCGGATGTGGGTTTTCGCTTGCGCAGACTACGATCGGTGCATTGCAGAGCAGGATAGAAAACCGCATCGGAGTTCTCATATAGTATCGGATGTGGGTTTTCGCTTGCGCAGACTACGAACGTTGCATTGCAGAGCAGGATAGAAAACCGCGTCGGAGTTCTCATAAAGTATCGGATATTGGTTTTCGCTTGCGCAGACTACGAACAGTGCATTGCAGAGCAGGATAGGAAACCGCGTCGGAGTTCTCATATAGTATCGGATATTGGTTTTCCCCTGCGCAGACTACGACGGTGCATTGCAGAGCAGGATAGAAAACCTCGTCGGAGTTCTCATATAGTATCGTATGTGGGTTTTCGCTTGCGCAGACTACGATCGGTGCATTGCAGAGCAGGATAGAAAACCTCGTCGGAGTTCTCATATAGTATCGGATGTGGGTTTTCGCTTGCGCAGACTACGAACGGTGCATTGCAGAGCAGGATAGAAAACCGCGTCGGAGTTCTCATATAGTATCGAATGTGGGTTTTCGCTTGCGCAGACTACGAACGGTGCATTGCAGAGCAGGATAGAAAACCGCGTCGGAGTTCTTATATAGTATCGGATGTGGGTTTTCGCTTGCGCAGACTACGAACGGTGCATTGCAGAGCAGGATAGAAAACCGCGTCGGAGTTCTCATATAGTATCGGATGTGGGTTTTCCCCTGCGCAGACTACGAACGGTGCATTGCAGAGCAGGATAGAAAACCGCGTCGGAGTTCTCTATAGTATCGGATGTGGGTTTTCGCTTGCGCAGACTACGAACGGTGCATTGCAGAGCAGGATAGAAAACCGCGTCGGAGTTTTCATAAAGTATCGGATATTGGTTTTCGCTTGCGCAGACTACGAACAGTGCATTGCAGAGCAGGATAGGAAACCGCGTCGGAGTTCTCATATAGTATCGGATGTGGGTTTTCGCTTGCGCAGACTACGAACGGTGCATTGCAGAGCAGGATAGAAAACCGCGTCGGAGTTCTCATATAGTATCGGATGTGGGTTTTCCCCTGCGCAGACTACGAACGGTGCATTGCAGAGCAGGATAGAAAACCGCGTCGGAGTTCTCATATAGTATCGGATGTGGGTTTTCCCCTGCGCAGACTACGAACGGTGCATTGCAGAGCAGGATAGAAAACCGCGTCGGAGTTCTCTATAGTATCGGATGTGGGTTTTCGCTTGCGCAGACTACGAACGGTGCATTGCAGAGCAGGATAGAAAACCGCGTCGGAGTTTTCATAAAGTATCGGATATTGGTTTTCGCTTGCGCAGACTACGAACAGTGCATTGCAGAGCAGGATAGGAAACCGCGTCGGAGTTCTCATATAGTATCGGATGTGGGTTTTCGCTTGCGCAGACTACGATCGGTGCATTGCAGAGCAGGATAGAAAACCGCGTCGGAGTTCTCATATAGTATCGGATGTGGGTTTTCGATTGCGCAGACTACGAAGGGTGCATTGCAGAGCAGGATAGAAAACCGCGTCGGAGTTCTCTTATAGTATCGGATGTGGGTTTTCGCTTGCACAGGCTACGATCTGTGCATTGCAGAGCAGGGTAGAAAACCGCGTCGGAGTTCTCATATAGTATCGGATGTGGGTTTTCGCTTGCGCGGACTACGAACGTTGCATTGGAGAGCAGGATAGAAAACCGCGTCGGAGTTCTCATATAGTATCGGATGTGGGTTTTCGCTTGCGCAGACTACGCACGGCGCATTGCAGAGCAGGATAGAAAACCGCGTCGGAGTTTTCATATAGTATCCGATGTGGGTTTTGTTTGCGCAGACTACGAGCGGTGCATTGCAGAGCAGGATAGAAGACCGCGTCGGAGTTCTCATAAAGTATCGGATATTGGTTTTCGCTTGCGCAGACTACGAACGGTGCATTGCAGAGCAGGATAGAAAACCGCGTCGGAGTTCTCTTATAGTATCGGATGTGGGTTTTCGCTTGCGCAGACTACGAACGGTGCATTGCAGAGCAGGATAGAAAACCGCGTTGGAGTTCTCATATAGTATCGGATGTGGGTTTTCGCTTGCGCAGACTATGATCGGTGCATTGCAGAGCAGGGTAGAAAACCGCGTCGGAGTTCTCATATAGTATCGGATGTGGGTTTTCGCTTGCGCAGACTACGAACGGTGCATTGGAGATCAGGATAAAAAACCGCGTCGGAGTTCTCATATAGTATCGGATGTGGGTTTTCGCTTGCGCAGACTGCGCACGGCGCATTGCAGAGCAGGATAGAAAACCGCGGCGGAGTTTTCATATAGTATCGGATGTGGGTTTAAGCTTGCGCAGACTACGAACGGTGCATTGCAGAGCAGGATAGAAAACCGCGTCGTAGTTCTCATAAAGTATCGGATATTGGTTTTCGCTTGCGCAGACTACGAACGGTGCATTGCAGAGCAGGATAGAAAACCGCGTCGGAGTTATCATATAGTATCGGATGTGGGTTTTCGCTTGCGCAGACTACGAACGGTGCATTGCAGAGCAGGATAGAAAACCGCGTCGGAGTTCTCATATAGTATCGGATGTGGGTTTTCGCTTGCGCAGACTAGGAACGGTGCATTGCAGAGCATGATAGAAAACCGCGTCGGAGTTCTCATATAGTATCGGATGTGGGTCTTCGCTTGCGCAGACTACGAACGTTGCATTGCAGAGCGGGATAGAAAACCGCGTCGGTGTTCTCATATAGTATCGGATGTGGGTTTTCGCTTGCGCAGACTACGATCGGTGCATTGCAGAGCAGGATAGAAAACCGTGTCAGAGTTCTCGTATAGTATCAGATGTGGGTTTTCGCTTGCGCTGACTACGAACGGTGCATTGGAGAGCAGGATAGAAAACCGCGTCGGAGTTCTCATTTAGTATCGGATGTGGGTTTTCGCTTGCGCAGACTACGAACGGTGCATTGCAGAGAAGGATAGAAAACCGCGTCGGAGTTCTCATATAGTATCGGATGTGGGTTTTCGCTTGCGCAGACTACGCGTGGGTGCATTGCAGAGCAGGATAGAAAACCGCGTCGGAGTTCTCATATAGTATCGGATGTGGGTTTTCGCTTGCGCAGACTACGATCGGTGCATTGCAGAGCAGGATAGAAAACCGCGTGGGAGTTCTCATATAGTATCGGATGTGGGTTTTCGCTTGCGCAGACTACGAACGGTGCATTGCAGAGCAGGATAGAAAACCGCGTCGGATTTTCATATAGTATCCGATGTGGGTTTCGCTTGCGCAGACTACGAACGGTGCATTGCAGAGCAGGATAGAAGACCGCGTCGGAGTTCTCATAAAGTATCGGATATTGGTTTTCGCTTGCGCAGACTACGAACGGTGCATTGCAGAGCAGGATAGAAAACCGCGTCGGAGTTCTCATATAGTATCGGATGTGGGTTTTCGCTTGCGCAGACTACGAACGGTGCATTGCAGAGCAGGATAGAAAACCGCGTTGGAGTTCTCATATAGTATCGGATGTGGGTTTTCGCTTGCGCAGACTATGATCGGTGCATTGCAGAGCAGGGTAGAAAACCGCGTCGGAGTTCTCATATAGTATCGGATGTGGGTTTTCGCTTGCGCAGACTACGAACGGTGCATTGGAGATCAGGATAGAAAACCGCGTCGGAGTTCTCATATAGTATCGGATGTGGGTTTTCGCTTGCGCAGACTACGCACGGCGCATTGCAGAGCAGGATAGAAAACCGCGTCGGAGTTTTCATATAGTATCGGATGTGGGTTTCAGCTTGCGCAGACTACGAACGGTGCATTGCAGAGCAGGATAGAAAACCGCGTCGGAGTTCTCATAAAGTATCGGATATTGGTTTTCGCTTGCGCAGACTACGAACGGTGCATTGCAGAGCAGGATAGAAAACCGCGTCGGAGTTCTCATATAGTATCGGATGTGGGTTTTCGCTTGCGCAGACTACGAACGGTGCATTGCAGAGCAGGATAGAAAACCGCGTGGGAGTTCTCATAAAGTATCGGATATTGGTTTTCGCTTGCGCAGACTACGAACAGTGCATTGCAGAGCAGGATAGGAAACCGCGTCGGAGTTCTCATATAGTATCGGATGTGGGTTTTCGCTTGCGCAGACTACGATCGGTGCATTGCAGAGCAGGATAGAAAACCGCATCGGAGTTCTCATATAGTATCGGATGTGGGTTTTCGCTTGCGCAGACTACGAACGTTGCATTGCAGAGCAGGATAGAAAACCGCGTCGGAGTTCTCATAAAGTATCGGATATTGGTTTTCGCTTGCGCAGACTACGAACGGTGCATTGCAGAGCAGGATAGAAAACCGCGTCGGAGTTCTCATATAGTATCGGATGTGGGTTTTCCCCTGCGCAGACTACGAACGGTGCATTGCAGAGCAGGATAGAAAACCGCGTCGGAGTTCTCTATAGTATCGGATGTGGGTTTTCGCTTGCGCAGACTAAGAACGGTGCATTGCAGAGCAGGATAGAAAACCGCGTCGGAGTTCTCATAAAGTATCGGATATTGGTTTTCGCTTGCGCAGACTACGATCGGTGCATTGCAGAGCAGGATAGAAAACCGCGTCGGAGTTCTCATATAGTATCGGATGTGGGTTTTCGCTTGCGCAGACTACGAACGGTGCATTGCAGAGCAGGATAGAAAACCGCGTCGGATTTTCATATAGTATCCGATGTGGGTTTCGCTTGCGCAGACTACGAACGGTGCATTGCAGAGCAGGATAGAAGACCGCGTCGGAGTTCTCTTAAAGTATCCGATATTGGTTTTCGGTTGCGCAGACTACGAACGGTGCATTGCAGAGCAGGATAGAAAACCGCGTCGGAGTTCTCATATAGTATCGGATGTGGGTTTTCGCTTGCGCAGACTACGAACGGTGCATTGCAGAGCAGGATAGAAAACCGCGTTGGAGTTCTCATATAGTATCGGATGTGGGTTTTCGCTTGCGCAGACTATGATCGGTGCATTGCAGAGCAGGGTAGAAAACCGCGTCGGAGTTCTCATATAGTATCGGATGTGGGTTTTCGCTTGCGCAGACTACGAACGGTGCATTGGAGATCAGGATAGAAAACCGCGTCGGAGTTCTCATATAGTATCGTATGTGGGTTTTCGCTTGCGCAGACTACGCACGGCGCATTGCAGAGCAGGATAGAAAACCGCGTCGGAGTTTTCATATAGTATCGGATGTGGGTTTTAGCTTGCGCAGACTACGAACGGTGCATTGCAGAGCAGGATAGAAAACCGCGTCGGAGTTCTCATAAAGTATCGGATATTGGTTTTCGCTTGCGCAGACTACGAACGGTGCATTGCAGAGCAGGATAGAAAACCGCGTCGGAGTTCTCATATAGTATCGGATGTGGGTTTTCGCTTGCGCAGACTACGAACGGTGCATTGCAGAGCAGGATAGAAAACCGCGTCGGAGTTTCATATAGTATCGAATGTGGGTTTTCGCTTGCGCAGACTACGATCGGTGCATTGCAGAGCAGGATAGAAAGCCGCGTCGGAGTTCTCATATAGTATCGGATGTGGGTTTTCGCTTGCGCAGACTACACACGGTGCATTTCAGAGCAGGATAGAAAACCGCGTCGGAGTTCTCATATAGTATCGGATGTGGGTTTTTGCTTGCGCAGACTACGAACGGTGCATTGCAGAGCAGGATAGAAAACCGCGTCGGAGTTCTCATAATGTATCGGATATTGGTTTTCGCTTGCGCAGACTACGAACGGTGCATTGCAGAGCAGGATAGAAAACCGCGTCGGAGTTCTCTATAGTATCGGATGTGGGTTTTCGCTTGCGCAGACTACGAACGGTGCATTGCAGAGCAGGATAGAAAACCGCGTCGGAGTTCTCATAAAGTATCGGATATTGGTTTTCGCTTGCGCAGACTACGAACAGTGCATTGCAGAGCAGGATAGGAAACCGCGTCGGAGTTCTCATATAGTATCGGATGTGGGTTTTCGCTTGCGCAGACTACGATCGGTGCATTGCAGAGCAGGATAGAAAACCGCATCGGAGTTCTCATATAGTATCGGATGTGGGTTTTCGCTTGCGCAGACTACGAACGTTGCATTGCAGAGCAGGATAGAAAACCGCGTCGGAGTTCTCATAAAGTATCGGATATTGGTTTTCGCTTGCGCAGACTACGAACAGTGCATTGCAGAGCAGGATAGGAAACCGCGTCGGAGTTCTCATATAGTATCGGATGTGGGTTTTCCCCCGCGCAGACTACGAACGGTGCATTGCAGAGCAGGATAGAAAACCTCGTCGGAGTTCTCATATAGTATCGGATGTGGGTTTTCGCTTGCGCAGACTACGATCGGTGCATTGCAGAGCAGGATAGAAAACCTCGTCGGAGTTCTCATATAGTATCGGATGTGGGTTTTCGCTTGCGCAGACTACGAACGGTGCATTGCAGAGCAGGATAGAAAACCGCGTCGGAGTTCTCATATAGTATCGAATGTGGGTTTTCGCTTGCGCAGACTACGAACGGTGCATTGCAGAGCAGGATAGAAAACCGCGTCGGAGTTCTCATATAGTATCGGATGTGGGTTTTCGCTTGCGCAGACTACGAACGGTGCATTGCAGAGCAGGATAGAAAACCGCGTCGGAGTTCTCATATAGTATCGGATGTGGGTTTTCCCCTGCGCAGACTACGAACGGTGCATTGCAGAGCAGGATAGAAAACCGCGTCGGAGTTCTCTATAGTATCGGATGTGGGTTTTCGCTTGCGCAGACTACGAACGGTGCATTGCAGAGCAGGATAGAAAACCGCGTCGGAGTTTTCATAAAGTATCGGATATTGGTTTTCGCTTGCGCAGACTACGAACAGTGCATTGCAGAGCAGGATAGGAAACCGCGTCGGAGTTCTCATATAGTATCGGATGTGGGTTTTCGCTTGCGCAGACTACGAACGGTGCATTGCAGAGCAGGATAGAAAACCGCGTCGGAGTTCTCATATAGTATCGGATGTGGGTTTTCCCCTGCGCAGACTACGAACGGTGCATTGCAGAGCAGGATAGAAAACCGCGTCGGAGTTCTCATATAGTATCGGATGTGGGTTTTCTCCTGCGCAGACTACGAACGGTGCATTGCAGAGCAGGATAGAAAACCGCGTCGGAGTTCTCTATAGTATCGGATGTGGGTTTTCGCTTGCGCAGACTACGAACGGTGCATTGCAGAGCAGGATAGAAAACCGCGTCGGAGTTTTCATAAAGTATCGGATATTGGTTTTCGCTTCCGCAGACTACGATCGGTGCATTGCAGAGCAGGATAGAAAACCGCGTCGGAGTTCTCATATAGTATCGGATGTGGGTTTTCGCTTGCGCAGACTACGAACGGTGCATTGCAGAGCAGGATAGAAAACCGCGTCGGATTTTCATATAGTATCCGATGTGGGTTTCGCTTGCGCAGACTACGAACGGTGCATTGCAGAGCAGGATAGAAGACCGCGTCGGAGTTCTCTTAAAGTATCCGATATTGGTTTTCGCTTGCGCAGACTACGAACGGTGCATTGCAGAGCAGGATAGAAAACCGCGTCGGAGTTCTCATATAGTATCGGATGTGGGTTTTCGCTTGCGCAGACTACGAACGGTGCATTGCAGAGCAGGATAGAAAACCGCGTTGGAGTTCTCATATAGTATCGGATGTGGGTTTTCGCTTGCGCAGACTATGATCGGTGCATTGCAGAGCAGGGTAGAAAACCGCGTCGGAGTTCTCATATAGTATCGGATGTGGGTTTTCGCTTGCGCAGACTACGAACGGTGCATTGGAGATCAGGATAGAAAACCGCGTCGGAGTTCTCATATAGTATCGTATGTGGGTTTTCGCTTGCGCAGACTACGCACGGCGCATTGCAGAGCAGGATAGAAAACCGCGTCGGAGTTTTCATATAGTATCGGATGTGGGTTTTAGCTTGCGCAGACTACGAACGGTGCATTGCAGAGCAGGATAGAAAACCGCGTCGGAGTTCTCATAAAGTATCGGATATTGGTTTTCGCTTGCGCAGACTACGAACGGTGCATTGCAGAGCAGGATAGAAAACCGCGTCGGAGTTCTCATATAGTATCGGATGTGGGTTTTCGCTTGCGCAGACTACGAACGGTGCATTGCAGAGCAGGATAGAAAACCGCGTCGGAGTTTCATATAGTATCGAATGTGGGTTTTCGCTTGCGCAGACTACGATCGGTGCATTGCAGAGCAGGATAGAAAGCCGCGTCGGAGTTCTCATATAGTATCGGATGTGGGTTTTCGCTTGCGCAGACTACACACGGTGCATTTCAGAGCAGGATAGAAAACCGCGTCGGAGTTCTCATATAGTATCGGATGTGGGTTTTTGCTTGCGCAGACTACGAACGGTGCATTGCAGAGCAGGATAGAAAACCGCGTCGGAGTTCTCATAAAGTATCGGATATTGGTTTTCGCTTGCGCAGACTACGAACGGTGCATTGCAGAGCAGGATAGAAAACCGCGTCGGAGTTCTCTATAGTATCGGATGTGGGTTTTCGCTTGCGCAGACTACGAACGGTGCATTGCAGAGCAGGATAGAAAACCGCGTCGGAGTTCTCATAAAGTATCGGATATTGGTTTTCGCTTGCGCAGACTACGAACAGTGCATTGCAGAGCAGGATAGGAAACCGCGTCGGAGTTCTCATATAGTATCGGATGTGGGTTTTCGCTTGCGCAGACTACGATCGGTGCATTGCAGAGCAGGATAGAAAACCGCATCGGAGTTCTCATATAGTATCGGATGTGGGTTTTCGCTTGCGCAGACTACGAACGTTGCATTGCAGAGCAGGATAGAAAACCGCGTCGGAGTTCTCATAAAGTATCGGATATTGGTTTTCGCTTGCGCAGGCTACGAACAGTGCATTGCAGAGCAGGATAGGAAACCGCGTCGGAGTTCTCATATAGTATCGGATGTGGGTTTTCCCCTGCGCAGACTACGAACGGTGCATTGCAGAGCAGGATAGAAAACCTCGTCGGAGTTCTCATATAGTATCGGATGTGGGTTTTCGCTTGCGCAGACTACGATCGGTGCATTGCAGAGCAGGATAGAAAACCTCGTCGGAGTTCTCATATAGTATCGGATGTGGGTTTTCGCTTGCGCAGACTACGAACGGTGCATTGCAGAGCAGGATAGAAAACCGCGTCGGAGTTCTCATATAGTATCGAATGTGGGTTTTCGCTTGCGCAGACTACGAACGGTGCATTGCAGAGCAGGATAGAAAACCGCATCGGAGTTCTCATATAGTATCGGATGTGGGTTTTCGCTTGCGCAGACTACGAACGTTGCATTGCAGAGCAGGATAGAAAACCGCGTCGGAGTTCTCATAAAGTATCGGATATTGGTTTTCGCTTGCGCAGACTACGAACAGTGCATTGCAGAGCAGGATAGGAAACCGCGTCGGAGTTCTCATATAGTATCGGATGTGGGTTTTCCCCCGCGCAGACTACGAACGGTGCATTGCAGAGCAGGATAGAAAACCTCGTCGGAGTTCTCATATAGTATCGGATGTGGGTTTTCGCTTGCGCAGACTACGATCGGTGCATTGCAGAGCAGGATAGAAAACCTCGTCGGAGTTCTCATATAGTATCGGATGTGGGTTTTCGCTTGCGCAGACTACGAACGGTGCATTGCAGAGCAGGATAGAAAACCGCGTCGGAGTTCTCATATAGTATCGAATGTGGGTTTTCGCTTGCGCAGACTACGAACGGTGCATTGCAGAGCAGGATAGAAAACCGCGTCGGAGTTCTCATATAGTATCGGATGTGGGTTTTCGCTTGCGCAGACTACGAACGGTGCATTGCAGAGCAGGATAGAAAACCGCGTCGGAGTTCTCATACAGTATCGGATGTGGGTTTTCCCCTGCGCAGACTACGAACGGTGCATTGCAGAGCAGGATAGAAAACCGCGTCGGAGTTCTCTATAGTATCGGATGTGGGTTTTCGCTTGCGCAGACTACGAACGGTGCATTGCAGAGCAGGATAGAAAACCGCGTCGGAGTTTTCATAAAGTATCGGATATTGGTTTTCGCTTGCGCAGACTACGAACAGTGCATTGCAGAGCAGGATAGGAAACCGCGTCGGAGTTCTCATATAGTATCGGATGTGGGTTTTCGCTTGCGCAGACTACGAACGGTGCATTGCAGAGCAGGATAGAAAACCGCGTCGGAGTTCTCATATAGTATCGGATGTGGGTTTTCCCCTGCGCAGACTACGAACGGTGCATTGCAGAGCAGGATAGAAAACCGCGTCGGAGTTCTCATATAGTATCGGATGTGGGTTTTCTCCTGCGCAGACTACGAACGGTGCATTGCAGAGCAGGATAGAAAACCGCGTCGGAGTTCTCTATAGTATCGGATGTGGGTTTTCGCTTGCGCAGACTACGAACGGTGCATTGCAGAGCAGGATAGAAAACCGCGTCGGAGTTTTCATAAAGTATCGGATATTGGTTTTCGCTTCCGCAGACTACGATCGGTGCATTGCAGAGCAGGATAGAAAACCGCGTCGGAGTTCTCATATAGTATCGGATGTGGGTTTTCGCTTGCGCAGACTACGAACGGTGCATTGCAGAGCAGGATAGAAAACCGCGTCGGATTTTCATATAGTATCCGATGTGGGTTTCGCTTGCGCAGACTACGAACGGTGCATTGCAGAGCAGGATAGAAGACCGCGTCGGAGTTCTCTTAAAGTATCCGATATTGGTTTTCGCTTGCGCAGACTACGAACGGTGCATTGCAGAGCAGGATAGAAAACCGCGTCGGAGTTCTCATATAGTATCGGATGTGGGTTTTCGCTTGCGCAGACTACGAACGGTGCATTGCAGAGCAGGATAGAAAACCGCGTTGGAGTTCTCATATAGTATCGGATGTGGGTTTTCGCTTGCGCAGACTATGATCGGTGCATTGCAGAGCAGGGTAGAAAACCGCGTCGGAGTTCTCATATAGTATCGGATGTGGGTTTTCGCTTGCGCAGACTACGAACGGTGCATTGGAGATCAGGATAGAAAACCGCGTCGGAGTTCTCATATAGTATCGTATGTGGGTTTTCGCTTGCGCAGACTACGCACGGCGCATTGCAGAGCAGGATAGAAAACCGCGTCGGAGTTTTCATATAGTATCGGATGTGGGTTTTAGCTTGCGCAGACTACGAACGGTGCATTGCAGAGCAGGATAGAAAACCGCGTCGGAGTTCTCATAAAGTATCGGATATTGGTTTTCGCTTGCGCAGACTACGAACGGTGCATTGCAGAGCAGGATAGAAAACCGCGTCGGAGTTCTCATATAGTATCGGATGTGGGTTTTCGCTTGCGCAGACTACGAACGGTGCATTGCAGAGCAGGATAGAAAACCGCGTCGGAGTTTCATATAGTATCGAATGTGGGTTTTCGCTTGCGCAGACTACGATCGGTGCATTGCAGAGCAGGATAGAAAGCCGCGTCGGAGTTCTCATATAGTATCGGATGTGGGTTTTCGCTTGCGCAGACTACACACGGTGCATTTCAGAGCAGGATAGAAAACCGCGTCGGAGTTCTCATATAGTATCGGATGTGGGTTTTTGCTTGCGCAGACTACGAACGGTGCATTGCAGAGCAGGATAGAAAACCGCGTCGGAGTTCTCATAAAGTATCGGATATTGGTTTTCGCTTGCGCAGACTACGAACGGTGCATTGCAGAGCAGGATAGAAAACCGCGTCGGAGTTCTCTATAGTATCGGATGTGGGTTTTCGCTTGCGCAGACTACGAACGGTGCATTGCAGAGCAGGATAGAAAACCGCGTCGGAGTTCTCATAAAGTATCGGATATTGGTTTTCGCTTGCGCAGACTACGAACAGTGCATTGCAGAGCAGGATAGGAAACCGCGTCGGAGTTCTCATATAGTATCGGATGTGGGTTTTCGCTTGCGCAGACTACGATCGGTGCATTGCAGAGCAGGATAGAAAACCGCATCGGAGTTCTCATATAGTATCGGATGTGGGTTTTCGCTTGCGCAGACTACGAACGTTGCATTGCAGAGCAGGATAGAAAACCGCGTCGGAGTTCTCATAAAGTATCGGATATTGGTTTTCGCTTGCGCAGGCTACGAACAGTGCATTGCAGAGCAGGATAGGAAACCGCGTCGGAGTTCTCATATAGTATCGGATGTGGGTTTTCCCCTGCGCAGACTACGAACGGTGCATTGCAGAGCAGGATAGAAAACCTCGTCGGAGTTCTCATATAGTATCGGATGTGGGTTTTCGCTTGCGCAGACTACGATCGGTGCATTGCAGAGCAGGATAGAAAACCTCGTCGGAGTTCTCATATAGTATCGGATGTGGGTTTTCGCTTGCGCAGACTACGAACGGTGCATTGCAGAGCAGGATAGAAAACCGCGTCGGAGTTCTCATATAGTATCGAATGTGGGTTTTCGCTTGCGCAGACTACGAACGGTGCATTGCAGAGCAGGATAGAAAACCGCGTCGGAGTTCTCATATAGTATCGGATGTGGGTTTTCGCTTGCGCAGACTACGAACGGTGCATTGCAGAGCAGGATAGAAAACCGCGTCGGAGTTCTCATATAGTATCGGATGTGGGTTTTCCCCTGCGCAGACTACGAACGGTGCATTGCAGAGCAGGATAGAAAACCGCGTCGGAGTTCTCTATAGTATCGGATGTGGGTTTTCGCTTGCGCAGACTACGAACGGTGCATTGCAGAGCAGGATAGAAAACCGCGTCGGAGTTTTCATAAAGTATCGGATATTGGTTTTCGCTTGCGCAGACTACGAACAGTGCATTGCAGAGCAGGATAGGAAACCGCGTCGGAGTTCTCATATAGTATCGGATGTGGGTTTTCGCTTGCGCAGACTACGAACGGTGCATTGCAGAGCAGGATAGAAAACCGCGTCGGAGTTCTCATATAGTATCGGATGTGGGTTTTCCCCTGCGTAGACTACGAACGGTGCATTGCAGAGCAGGATAGAAAACCGCGTCGGAGTTCTCATATAGTATCGGATGTGGGTTTTCTCCTGCGCAGACTACGAACGGTGCATTGCAGAGCAGGATAGAAAACCGCGTCGGAGTTCTCTATAGTATCGGATGTGGGTTTTCGCTTGCGCAGACTACGAACGGTGCATTGCAGAGCAGGATAGAAAACCGCGTCGGAGTTTTCATAAAGTATCGGATATTGGTTTTCGCTTGCGCAGACTACGAACAGTGCATTGCAGAGCAGGATAGGAAACCGCGTCGGAGTTCTCATATAGTATCGGATGTGGGTTTTCGCTTGCGCAGACTACGATCGGTGCATTGCAGAGCAGGATAGAAAACCGCGTCGGAGTTCTCATATAGTATCGGATGTGGGTTTTCGATTGCGCAGACTACGAAGGCTGCATTGCAGAGCAGGATAGAAAACCGCGTCGGAGTTCTCTTATAGTATCGGATGTGGGTTTTCGCTTGCACAGACTACGCACAGCGCATTGCAGAGCAGGATAGAAAACCGCGTCGGAGTTTTCATATAGTATCCGATGTGGGTTTCGTTTGCGCAGACTACGAGCGGTGCATTGCAGAGCAGGATAGAAGACCGCGTCGGAGTTCTCATAAAGTATCGGATATTGGTTTTCGCTTGCGCAGACTATGAACGGTGCATTGCAGAGCAGGATAGAAAACCGCGTCGGAGTTCTCATATAGTATCGGATGTGGGTTTTCGCTTGCGCAGACTACGCACAGCGCATTGCAGAGCAGGATAGAAAACCGCGTCGGAGTTTTCATATAGTATCCGATGTGGGTTTCGTTTGCGCAGACTACGAGCGGTGCATTGCAGAGCAGGATAGAAGACCGCGTCGGAGTTCTCATAAAGTATCGGATATTGGTTTTCGCTTGCGCAGACTATGAACGGTGCATTGCAGAGCAGGATAGAAAACCGCGTCGGAGTTCTCATATAGTATCGGATGTGGGTTTTCGCTTGCGCAGACTACGCACAGCGCATTGCAGAGCAGGATAGAAAACCGCGTCGGAGTTTTCATATAGTATCCGATGTGGGTTTCGTTTGCGCAGACTACGAGCGGTGCATTGCAGAGCAGGATAGAAGACCGCGTCGGAGTTCTCATAAAGTATCGGATATTGGTTTTCGCTTGCGCAGACTATGAACGGTGCATTGCAGAGCAGGATAGAAAACCGCGTCGGAGTTCTCATATAGTATCGGATGTGGGTTTTCGCTTGCGCAGACTACGAACGGTGCATTGCAGAGCAGGATAGAAAACCGCGTTGGAGTTCTCATATAGTATCGGATGTGGGTTTTCGCTTGCGCAGACTATGATCGGTGCATTGCAGAGCAGGGTAGAAAACCGCGTCGGAGTTCTCATATAGTATCGGATGTGGGTTTTCGCTTGCGCAGACTACGAACGGTGCATTGGAGATCAGGATAGAAAACCGCGTCGGAGCTCTCATATAGTATCGGATGTGGGTTTTCGCTTGCGCAGACTGCGCACGGCGCATTGCAGAGCAGGATAGAAAACCGCGGCGGAGTTTTCATATAGTATCGGATGTGGGTTTTAGCTTGCGCAGACTACGAACGGTGCATTGCAGAGCAGGATAGAAAACCGCGTCGTAGTTCTCATAAAGTATCGGATATTGGTTTTCGCTTGCGCAGACTACGAACGGTGCATTGCAGAGCAGGATAGAAAACCGCGTCGGAGTTATCATATAGTATCGGATGTGGGTTTTCGCTTGCGCAGACTACGAACGGTGCATTGCAGAGCAGGATAGAAAACCGCGTCGGAGTTCTCATATAGTATCGGATGTGGGTGTTCGCTTGCGCAGACTAGGAACGGTGCATTGCAGAGCATGATAGAAAACCGCGTCGGAGTTCTCATATAGTATCGGATGTGGGTCTTCGCTTGCGCAGACTACGAACGTTGCATTGCAGAGCAGGATAGAAAACCGCGTCGGTGTTCTCATATAGTATCGGATGTGGGTTTTCGCTTGCGCAGACTACGATCGGTGCATTGCAGAGCAGGATAGAAAACCGTGTCGGAGTTCTCGTATAGTATCAGATGTGGGTTTTCGCTTGCGCTGACTACGAACGGTGCATTGGAGAGCAGGATAGAAAACCGCGTCGGAGTTCTCATTTAGTATCGGATGTGGGTTTTCGCTTGCGCAGACTACGAACGGTGGATTGCAGAGAAGGATAGAAAACCGCGTCGGAGTTCTCATATAGTATCGGATGTGGGTTTTCGCTTGCGCAGACTACGCGTGGGTGCATTGCAGAGCAGGATAGAAAACCGCGTCGGAGTTCTCATATAGTATCGGATGTGGGTTTTCGCTTGCGCAGACTACGATCGGTGCATTGCAGAGCAGGATAGAAAACCGCGTCGGAGTTCTCATATAGTATCGGATGTGGGTTTTCGCTTGCGCAGACTACGAACGGTGCATTGCAGAGCAGGATAGAAAACCGCGTCGGATTTTCATATAGTATCCGATGTGGGTTTCGCTTGCGCAGACTACGAACGGTGCATTGCAGAGCAGGATAGAAGACCGCGTCGGAGTTCTCATAAAGTATCGGATATTGGTTTTCGCTTGCGCAGACTACGAACGGTGCATTGCAGAGCAGGATAGAAAACCGCGTCGGAGTTCTCATATAGTATCGGATGTGGGTTTTCGCTTGCGCAGACTACGAACGGTGCATTGCAGAGCAGGATAGAAAACCGCGTTGGAGTTCTCATATAGTATCGGATGTGGGTTTTCGCTTGCGCAGACTATGATCGGTGCATTGCAGAGCAGGGTAGAAAACCGCGTCGGAGTTCTCATATAGTATCGGATGTGGGTTTTCGCTTGCGCCGACTACGATCGGTGCATTGCAGAGCAGGATAGAAAACCGCATCGGAGTTCTCATATAGTATCGGATGTGGGTTTTCGCTTGCGCAGACTACGAACGTTGCATTGCAGAGCAGGATAGAAAACCGCGTCGGAGTTCTCATAAAGTATCGGATATTGGTTTTCGCTTGCGCAGACTACGAACAGTGCATTGCAGAGCAGTATAGGAAACCGCGTCGGAGTTCTCATATAGTATCGGATGTGGGTTTTCCCCTGCGCAGACTACGAACGGTGCATTGCAGAGCAGGATAGAAAACCTCGTCGGAGTTCTCATATAGTATCGGATGTGGGTTTTCGCTTGCGCAGACTACGATCGGTGCATTGCAGAGCAGGATAGAAAACCTCGTCGGAGTTCTCATATAGTATCGGATGTGGGTTTTCGCTTGCGCAGACTACGAACGGTGCATTGCAGAGCAGGATAGAAAACCGCGTCGGAGTTCTCATATAGTATCGAATGTGGGTTTTCGCTTGCGCAGACTACGAACGGTGCATTGCAGAGCAGGATAGAAAACCGCGTCGGAGTTCTCATATAGTATCGGATGTGGGTTTTCGCTTGCGCAGACTACGAACGGTGCATTGCAGAGCAGGATAGAAAACCGCGTCGGAGTTCTCATATAGTATCGGATGTGGGTTTTCCCCTGCGCAGACTACGAACGGTGCATTGCAGAGCAGGATAGAAAACCGCGTCGGAGTTCTCTATAGTATCGGATGTGGGTTTTCGCTTGCGCAGACTACGAACGGTGCATTGCAGAGCAGGATAGAAAACCGCGTCGGAGTTTTCATAAAGTATCGGATATTGGTTTTCGCTTGCGCAGACTACGAACAGTGCATTGCAGAGCAGGATAGGAAACCGCGTCGGAGTTCTCATATAGTATCGGATGTGGGTTTTCGCTTGCGCAGACTACGAACGGTGCATTGCAGAGCAGGATAGAAAACCGCGTCGGAGTTCTCATATAGTATCGGATGTGGGTTTTCCCCTGCGCAGACTACGAACGGTGCATTGCAGAGCAGGATAGAAAACCGCGTCGGAGTTCTCATATAGTATCGGATGTGGGTTTTCCCCTGCGCAGACTACGAACGGTGCATTGCAGAGCAGGATAGAAAACCGCGTCGGAGTTCTCTATAGTATCGGATGTGGGTTTTCGCTTGCGCAGACTACGAACGGTGCATTGCAGAGCAGGATAGAAAACCGCGTCGGAGTTTTCATAAAGTATCGGATATTGGTTTTCGCTTGCGCCGACTACGAACAGTGCATTGCAGAGCAGGATAGGAAACCGCGTCGGAGTTCTCATATAGTATCGGATGTGGGTTTTCGCTTGCGCAGACTACGATCGGTGCATTGCAGAGCAGGATAGAAAACCGCGTCGGAGTTCTCATATAGTATCGGATGTGGGTTTTCGATTGCGCAGACTACGAAGGGTGCATTGCAGAGCAGGATAGAAAACCGCGTCGGAGTTCTCTTATAGTATCGGATGTGGGTTTTCGCTTGCACAGGCTACGATCTGTGCATTGCAGAGCAGGGTAGAAAACCGCGTCGGAGTTCTCATATAGTATCGGATGTGGGTTTTCGCTTGCGCGGACTACGAACGGTGCATTGGAGAGCAGGATAGAAAACCGCGTCGGAGTTCTCATATAGTATCGGATGTGGGTTTTCGCTTGCGCAGACTACGCACAGCGCATTGCAGAGCAGGATAGAAAACCGCGTCGGAGTTTTCATATAGTATCCGATGTGGGTTTCGTTTGCGCAGACTACGAGCGGTGCATTGCAGAGCAGGATAGAAGACCGCGTCGGAGTTCTCATAAAGTATCGGATATTGGTTTTCGCTTGCGCAGACTACGAACGGTGCATTGCAGAGCAGGATAGAAAACCGCGTCGGAGTTCTCATATAGTATCGGATGTGGGTTTTCGCTTGCGCAGACTACGAACGGTGCATTGCAGAGCAGGATAGAAAACCGCGTTGGAGTTCTCATATAGTATCGGATGTGGGTTTTCGCTTGCGCAGACTGCGCACGGCGCATTGCAGAGCAGGATAGAAAACCGCGGCGGAGTTTTCATATAGTATCGGATGTGGGTTTTAGCTTGCGCAGACTACGAACGGTGCATTGCAGAGAAGGATAGAAAACCGCGTCGTAGTTCTCATAAAGTATCGGATATTGGTTTTCGCTTGCGCAGACTACGAACGGTGCATTGCAGAGCAGGATAGAAAACCGCGTCGGAGTTATCATATAGTATCGGATGTGGGTTTTCGCTTGCGCAGACTACGAACGGTGCATTGCAGAGCAGGATAGAAAACCGCGTCGGAGTTCTCATATAGTATCGGATGTGGGTTTTCTCCTGCGCAGACTACGAACGGTGCATTGCAGAGCAGGATAGAAAACCGCGTCGGAGTTCTCTATAGTATCGGATGTGGGTTTTCGCTTGCGCAGACTACGAACGGTGCATTGCAGAGCAGGATAGAAAACCGCGTCGGAGTTTTCATAAAGTATCGGATATTGGTTTTCGCTTGCGCAGACTACGAACAGTGCATTGCAGAGCAGGATAGGAAACCGCGTCGGAGTTCTCATATAGTATCGGATGTGGGTTTTCGCTTGCGCAGACTACGATCGGTGCATTGCAGAGCAGGATAGAAAACCGCGTCGGAGTTCTCATATAGTATCGGATGTGGGTTTTCGATTGCGCAGACTACGAAGGCTGCATTGCAGAGCAGGATAGAAAACCGCGTCGGAGTTCTCTTATAGTATCGGATGTGGGTTTTCGCTTGCACAGGCTACGATCTGTGCATTGCAGAGCAGGGTAGAAAACCGCGTCGGAGTTCTCATATAGTATCGGATGTGGGTTTTCGCTTGCGCAGACTACGCACAGCGCATTGCAGAGCAGGATAGAAAACCGCGTCGGAGTTTTCATATAGTATCCGATGTGGGTTTCGTTTGCGCTGACTACGAGCGGTGCATTGCAGAGCAGGATAGAAGACCGCGTCGGAGTTCTCATAAAGTATCGGATATTGGTTTTCGCTTGCGCAGTCTATGAACGGTGCATTGCAGAGCAGGATAGAAAACCGCGTCGGAGTTCTCATATAGTATCGGATGTGGGTTTTCGCTTGCGCAGACTACGAACGGTGCATTGCAGAGCAGGATAGAAAACCGCGTTGGAGTTCTCATATAGTATCGGATGTGGGTTTTCGCTTGCGCAGACTACGAGCGGTGCATTGGAGATCAGGATAGAAAACCGCGTCGGAGCTCTCATATAGTATCGGATGTGGGTTTTCGCTTGCGCAGACTGCGCACGGCGCATTGCAGAGCAGGATAGAAAACCGCGGCGGAGTTTTCATATAGTATCGGATGTGGGTTTTAGCTTGCGCAGACTATGATCGGTGCATTGCAGAGCAGGGTAGAAAACCGCGTCGGAGTTCTCATATAGTATCGGATGTGGGTTTTCGCTTGCGCAGACTACGAACGGTGCATTGGAGATCAGGATAGAAAACCGCGTCGGAGCTCTCATATAGTATCGGATGTGGGTTTTCGCTTGCGCAGACTGCGCACGGTGCATTGCAGAGCAGGATAGAAAACCGCGTCGGAGTTCTCATATAGTATCGGATGTGGGTTTTCGCTTGCGCAGACTATGATCGGTGCATTGCAGAGCAGGGTAGAAAACCGCGTCGGAGTTCTCATATAGTATCGGATGTGGGTTTTCGCTTGCGCAGACTACGAACGGTGCATTGGAGATCAGGATAGAAAACCGCGTCGGAGCTCTCATATAGTATCGGATGTGGGTTTTCGCTTGCGCAGACTGCGCACGGCGCATTGCAGAGCAGGATAGAAAACCGCGGCGGAGTTTTCATATAGTATCGGATGTGGGTTTTAGCTTGCGCAGACTACGAACGGTGCATTGCAGAGCAGGATAGAAAACCGCGTCGTAGTTCTCATAAAGTATCGGATATTGGTTTTCGCTTGCGCAGACTACGAACGGTGCATTGCAGAGCAGGATAGAAAACCGCGTCGGAGTTATCATATAGTATCGGATGTGGGTTTTCGCTTGCGCAGACTACGAACGGTGCATTGCAGAGCAGGATAGAAAACCGCGTCGGAGTTCTCATATAGTATCGGATGTGGGTGTTCGCTTGCGCAGACTAGGAACGGTGCATTGCAGAGCATGATAGAAAACCGCGTCGGAGTTCTCATATAGTATCGGATGTGGGTCTTCGCTTGCGCAGACTACGAACGTTGCATTGCAGAGCAGGATAGAAAACCGCGTCGGTGTTCTCATATAGTATCGGATGTGGGTTTTCGCTTGCGCAGACTACGATCGGTGCATTGCAGAGCAGGATAGAAAACCGTGTCGGAGTTCTCGTATAGTATCAGATGTGGGTTTTCGCTTGCGCTGACTACGAACGGTGCATTGGAGAGCAGGATAGAAAACCGCGTCGGAGTTCTCATTTAGTATCGGATGTGGGTTTTCGCTTGCGCAGACTACGAACGGTGGATTGCAGAGAAGGATAGAAAACCGCGTCGGAGTTCTCATATAGTATCGGATGTGGGTTTTCGCTTGCGCAGACTACGCGTGGGTGCATTGCAGAGCAGGATAGAAAACCGCGTCGGAGTTCTCATATAGTATCGGATGTGGGTTTTCGCTTGCGCAGACTACGATCGGTGCATTGCAGAGCAGGATAGAAAACCGCGTCGGAGTTCTCATATAGTATCGGATGTGGGTTTTCGCTTGCGCAGTCTACGAACGGTGCATTGCAGAGCAGGATAGAAAACCGCGTCGGATTTTCATATAGTATCCGATGTGGGTTTCGCTTGCGCAGACTACGAACGGTGCATTGCAGAGCAGGATAGAAGACCGCGTCGGAGTTCTCATAAAGTATCGGATATTGGTTTTCGCTTGCGCAGACTACGAACGGTGCATTGCAGAGCAGGATAGAAAACCGCGTCGGAGTTCTCATATAGTATCGGATGTGGGTTTTCGCTTGCGCAGACTACGAACGGTGCATTGCAGAGCAGGATAGAAAACCGCGTTGGAGTTCTCATATAGTATCGGATGTGGGTTTTCGCTTGCGCAGACTATGATCGGTGCATTGCAGAGCAGGGTAGAAAACCGCGTCGGAGTTCTCATATAGTATCGGATGTGGGTTTTCGCTTGCGCCGACTACGATCGGTGCATTGCAGAGCAGGATAGAAAACCGCATCGGAGTTCTCATATAGTATCGGATGTGGGTTTTCGCTTGCGCAGACTACGAACGTTGCATTGCAGAGCAGGATAGAAAACCGCGTCGGAGTTCTCATAAAGTATCGGATATTGGTTTTCGCTTGCGCAGACTACGAACAGTGCATTGCAGAGCAGGATAGGAAACCGCGTCGGAGTTCTCATATAGTATCGGATGTGGGTTTTCCCCTGCGCAGACTACGAACGGTGCATTGCAGAGCAGGATAGAAAACCTCGTCGGAGTTCTCATATAGTATCGGATGTGGGTTTTCGCTTGCGCAGACTACGATCGGTGCATTGCAGAGCAGGATAGAAAACCTCGTCGGAGTTCTCATATAGTATCGGATGTGGGTTTTCGCTTGCGCAGACTACGAACGGTGCATTGCAGAGCAGGATAGAAAACCGCGTCGGAGTTCTCATATAGTATCGAATGTGGGTTTTCGCTTGCGCAGACTACGAACGGTGCATTGCAGAGCAGGATAGAAAACCGCGTCGGAGTTCTCATATAGTATCGGATGTGGGTTTTCGCTTGCGCAGACTACGAACGGTGCATTGCAGAGCAGGATAGAAAACCGCGTCGGAGTTCTCATATAGTATCGGATGTGGGTTTTCCCCTGCGCAGACTACGAACGGTGCATTGCAGAGCAGGATAGAAAACCGCGTCGGAGTTCTCTATAGTATCGGATGTGGGTTTTCGCTTGCGCAGACTACGAACGGTGCATTGCAGAGCAGGATAGAAAACCGCGTCGGAGTTTTCATAAAGTATCGGATATTGGTTTTCGCTTGCGCAGACTACGAACAGTGCATTGCAGAGCAGGATAGGAAACCGCGTCGGAGTTCTCATATAGTATCGGATGTGGGTTTTCGCTTGCGCAGACTACGAACGGTGCATTGCAGAGCAGGATAGAAAACCGCGTCGGAGTTCTCATATAGTATCGGATGTGGGTTTTCCCCTGCGCAGACTACGAACGGTGCATTGCAGAGCAGGATAGAAAACCGCGTCGGAGTTCTCATATAGTATCGGATGTGGGTTTTCCCCTGCGCAGACTACGAACGGTGCATTGCAGAGCAGGATAGAAAACCGCGTCGGAGTTCTCTATAGTATCGGATGTGGGTTTTCGCTTGCGCAGACTACGAACGGTGCATTGCAGAGCAGGATAGAAAACCGCGTCGGAGTTTTCATAAAGTATCGGATATTGGTTTTCGCTTGCGCAGACTACGAACAGTGCATTGCAGAGCAGGATAGGAAACCGCGTCGGAGTTCTCATATAGTATCGGATGTGGGTTTTCGCTTGCGCAGACTACGATCGGTGCATTGCAGAGCAGGATAGAAAACCGCGTCGGAGTTCTCATATAGTATCGGATGTGGGTTTTCGATTGCGCAGACTACGAAGGGTGCATTGCAGAGCAGGATAGAAAACCGCGTCGGAGTTCTCTTATAGTATCGGATGTGGGTTTTCGCTTGCACAGGCTACGATCTGTGCATTGCAGAGCAGGGTAGAAAACCGCGTCGGAGTTCTCATATAGTATCGGATGTGGGTTTTCGCTTGCGCGGACTACGAACGGTGCATTGGAGAGCAGGATAGAAAACCGCGTCGGAGTTCTCATATAGTATCGGATGTGGGTTTTCGCTTGCGCAGACTACGCACAGCGCATTGCAGAGCAGGATAGAAAACCGCGTCGGAGTTTTCATATAGTATCCGATGTGGGTTTCGTTTGCGTAGACTACGAGCGGTGCATTGCAGAGCAGGATAGAAGACCGCGTCGGAGTTCTCATAAAGTATCGGATATTGGTTTTCGCTTGCGCAGACTACGAACGGTGCATTGCAGAGCAGGATAGAAAACCGCGTCGGAGTTCTCATATAGTATCGGATGTGGGTTTTCGCTTGCGCAGACTACGAACGGTGCATTGCAGAGCAGGATAGAAAACCGCGTTGGAGTTCTCATATAGTATCGGATGTGGGTTTTCGCTTGCGCAGACTGCGCACGGCGCATTGCAGAGCAGGATAGAAAACCGCGGCGGAGTTTTCATATAGTATCGGATGTGGGTTTTAGCTTGCGCAGACTACGAACGGTGCATTGCAGAGAAGGATAGAAAACCGCGTCGTAGTTCTCATAAAGTATCGGATATTGGTTTTCGCTTGCGCAGACTACGAACGGTGCATTGCAGAGCAGGATAGAAAACCGCGTCGGAGTTATCATATAGTATCGGATGTGGGTTTTCGCTTGCGCAGACTACGAACGGTGCATTGCAGAGCAGGATAGAAAACCGCGTCGGAGTTCTCATATAGTATCGGATGTGGGTTTTCGCTTGCGCAGACTAGGAACGGTGCATTGCAGAGCATGATAGAAAACCGCGTCGGAGTTCTCATATAGTATCGGATGTGGGTCTTCGCTTGCGCAGACTACGAACGTTGCATTGCAGAGCAGGATAGAAAACCGCGTCGGTGTTCTCATATAGTATCGGATGTGGGTTTTCGCTTGCGCAGACTACGATCGGTGCATTGCAGAGCAGGATAGAAAACCGTGTCGGAGTTCTCGTATAGTATCAGATGTGGGTTTTCGCTTGCGCTGACTACGAACGGTGCATTGGAGAGCAGGATAGAAAACCGCGTCGGAGTTCTCATTTAGTATCGGATGTGGGTTTTCGCTTGCGCAGACTACGAACGGTGCATTGCAGAGAAGGATAGAAAACCGCGTCGGAGTTCTCATATAGTATCGGATGTGGGTTTTCGCTTGCGCAGACTACGCGTGGGTGCATTGCAGAGCAGGATAGAAAACCGCGTCGGAGTTCTCATATAGTATCGGATGTGGGTTTTCGCTTGCGCAGACTACGATCGGTGCATTGCAGAGCAGGATAGAAAACCGCGTCGGAGTTCTCATATAGTATCGGATGTGGGTTTTCGCTTGCGCAGACTACGAACGGTGCATTGCAGAGCAGGATAGAAAACCGCGTCGGATTTTCACATAGTATCCGATGTGGGTTTCGCTTGCGCAGACTACGAACGGTGCATTGCAGAGCAGGATAGAAGACCGCGTCGGAGTTCTCATAAAGTATCGGATATTGGTTTTCGCTTGCGCAGACTACGAACGGTGCATTGCAGAGCAGGATAGAAAACCGCGTCGGAGTTCTCATATAGTATCGGATGTGGGTTTTCGCTTGCGCAGACTACGAACGGTGCATTGCAGAGCAGGATAGAAAACCGCGTTGGAGTTCTCATATAGTATCGGATGTGGGTTTTCGCTTGCGCAGACTATGATCGGTGCATTGCAGAGCAGGGTAGAAAACCGCGTCGGAGTTCTCGTATAGTATCGGATGTGGGTTTTCGCTTGCGCAGACTACGAACGGTGCATTGGAGATCAGGATAGAAAACCGCGTCGGAGTTCTCATATAGTATCGGATGTGGGTTTTCGCTTGCGCAGACTACGCACGGCGCATTGCAGAGCAGGATAGAAAACCGCGTCGGAGTTTTCATATAGTATCGGATGTGGGTTTTAGCTTGCGCAGACTACGAACGGTGCATTGCAGAGCAGGATAGAAAACCGCGTCGGAGTTCTCATAAAGTATCGGATATTGGTTTTCGCTTGCGCAGACTACGAACGGTGCATTGCAGAGCAGGATAGAAAACCGCGTCGGAGTTCTCATATAGTATCGGATGTGGGTTTTCGCTTGCGCAGACTACGAACGGTGCATTGCAGAGCAGGATAGAAAACCGCGTCGGAGTTTCATATAGTATCGAATGTGGGTTTTCGCTTGCGCAGACTACGATCGGTGCATTGCAGAGCAGGATAGAAACCCGCGTCGGAGTTCTCATATAGTATCGGATGTGGGTTTTCGCTTGCGCAGACTACACACGGTGCATTTCAGAGCAGGATAGAAAACCGCGTCGGAGTTCTCATATAGTATCGGATGTGGGTTTTTGCTTGCGCAGACTACGAACGGTGCATTGCAGAGCAGGATAGAAAACCGCGTCGGAGTTCTCATAAAGTATCGGATATTGGTTTTCGCTTGCGCAGACTACGAACGGTGCATTGCAGAGCAGGATAGAAAACCGCGTCGGAGTTCGCATATAGTATCGGATGTGGGCTTTCGCTTGCGCAGACTACGAACGGTGCATTGCAGAGCAGGATAGAAAACCGCGTCGGAGTTCTCATATAGTATCGGATGTGGGTTTTCGCTTGCGCAGACTGCGAACGGTGCATTGCAGAGCAGGATAGAAAACCGCGTCGGAGTTCTCATATAGTATCGAATGTGGGTTTTCGCTTGCGCAGACTACGAACGGTGCATTGCAGAGCAGGATAGAAAACCGCGTCGGAGTTCTCATATAGTATCGGATGTGGGTTTTCGCTTGCGCAGACTACGAACGGTGCATTGCAGAGCAGGATAGAAAACCGCGTCGGAGTTCTCATATAGTATCGGATGTGGGTTTTCCCCTGCGCAGACTACGAACGGTGCATTGCAGAGCAGGATAGAAAACCGCGTCGGAGTTCTCTATAGTATCGGATGTGGGTTTTCGCTTGCGGAGACTACGAACGGTGCATTGCAGAGCAGGATAGAAAACCGCGTCGGAGTTCTCATAAAGTATCGGATATTGGTTTTCGCTTGCGCAGACTACGATCGGTGCATTGCAGAGCAGGATAGAAAACCGCGTCGGAGTTCTCATATAGTATCGGATGTGGGTTTTCGCTTGCGCAGACTACGAACGGTGCATTGCAGAGCAGGATAGAAAACCGCGTCGGATTTTCATATAGTATCCGATGTGGGTTTCGCTTGCGCAGACTACGAACGGTGCATTGCAGAGCAGGATAGAAGACCGCGTCGGAGTTCTCTTAAAGTATCGGATATTGGTTTTCGCTTGCGCAGACTACGAACGGTGCATTGCAGAGCAGGATAGAAAACCGCGTCGGAGTTCTCATATAGTATCGGATGTGGGTTTTCGCTTGCGCAGACTACGAACGGTGCATTGCAGAGCAGGATAGAAAACCGCGTTGGAGTTCTCATATAGTATCGGATGTGGGTTTTCGCTTGCGCAGACTATGATCGGTGCATTGCAGAGCAGGGTAGAAAACCGCGTCGGAGTTCTCATATAGTATCGGATGTGGGTTTTCGCTTGCGCAGACTACGCACGGCGCATTGCAGAGCAGGATAGAAAACCGCGTCGAAGTTTTCATATAGTATCGGATGTGGGTTTTAGCTTGCGCAGACTACGAACGGTGCATTGCAGAGCAGGATAGAAAACCGCGTCGGAGCTCTCATAAAGTATCGGATATTGGTTTTCGCTTGCGCAGACTACGAACGGTGCATTGCAGAGCAGGATAGAAAACCGCGTCGGAGTTCTCATATAGTATCGGATGTGGGTTTTCGCTTGCGCAGACTACTCACGGTGCATTGCAGAGCAGGATAGAAAACCGCGTCGGAGTTTCATATAGTATCGAATGTGGGTTTTCGCTTGCGCAGACTACGATCGGTGCATTGCAGAGCAGGATAGAAAGCCGCGTCGGAGTTCTCATATAGTATCGGATGTGGGTTTTCGCTTGCGCAGACTACACACGGTGCATTTCAGAGCAGGATAGAAAACCGCGTCGGAGTTCTCATATAGTATCGGATGTGGGTTTTTGCTTGCGCAGACTACGAACGGTGCATTGCAGAGCAGGATAGAAAACCGCGTCGGAGTTCTCATAAAGTATCGGATATTGGTTTTCGCTTGCGCAGACTACGAACGGTGCATTGCAGAGCAGGATAGAAAACCGCGTCGGAGTTCTCTATAGTATCGGATGTGCGTTTTCGCTTGCGCAGACTACGAACGGTGCATTGCAGAGCAGGATAGAAAACTGCGCCGGAGTTCTCATATAGTATCGGATGTGGGTTTTCGCTTGCGCAGACTACGAACGGTGCATTGCAGAGCAGGATAGAAAACCGCGTCGGAGTTCTCATATAGTATCGGATGTGGGTTTTCGCTTGCGCAGACTGCGAATGGTGCATTGCAGAGCAGGATAGAAAACCGCGTCGGAGTTCTCATATAGTATCGGATGTGGGTTTTCGCTTGCGCTGACTACGAACGGTGCATTGAGGAGCAGGATAGAAAACTGCGTGGAGTTCTCATATAGTATCGGTGTGGGTTTTCGCTTGCGCAGACTACCAACGGTGCGTTGCAGAGCAGGATATAAAACCGCGTCGGAGTTCTCATATAGTATCGGATGTGGGTTTTCGCTTGCGCTGACTTCGAACGGTGCATTGAGGAGCAGGATAGAAAACCGCGTCGGAGTTCTCATATAGTATCGGATGTGGGTTTTCGCTTGCGCAGACTACGAACGGTGCATTGCAGAGCAGGATAGAAAACCGTGTCCGAGCTCTCATATAATATCGGATGTGGGTTTTCGCTTGCGCAGACTACGAACGGTGCATTGCAGAGCAGGATAGAAAACCGCGTCGGAGTTCTCATATAGTATCGGATGTGGGTTTTCGCTTGCGCAGACTACGAACGGTGCATTGCAGAGCAGGATAGAAAACCGCGTCGGAGTTCTCATATAGTATCGGATGTGGGTTTTCGCTTGCGCAGACTACGAACGGTGCATTGCAGAGCAGGATAGAAAACCGCGTCGGAGTTCTCATATAGTATCGGATGTGGGTTTTCGCTTGCGCAGACTACGAACGGTGCATTGCAGAGCAGGATAGAAAACTGCGTCGGAGTTCTCATATAGTATCGGATGTGGGTTTTCGCTTGCGCAGACTACGAACGGTGCATTGCAGAGCAGGATAGAAAACCGCGTCGGAGTTCTCATATAGTATCGGATGTGGGTTTTCACTTGCGCTGACTACGAACGGTGCATTGAGGAGCAGGATAGAAAACTGCGTGGAGTTCTCATATAGTATCGGATGTGGGTTTTCGCTTGCGCAGACTACGAACGGTGCATTGCAGAGCAGGATATAAAACCGCGTCGGAGTTCTCATATAGTATCGGATGTGGGTTTTCGCTTGCGCTGACTTCGAACGGTGCATTGAGGAGCAGGATAGAAAACCGCGTCGGAGTTCTCATATAGTATCGGATGTGGGTTTTCGCTTGCGCAGACTACGAACGGTGCATTGCAGAGCAGGATAGAAAACCGTGTCCGAGCTCTCATATAGTATCGGATGTGGGTTTTCGCTTGCGCAGACTACGAACGGTGCATTGCAGAGCAGGATAGAAAACCGCGTCGGAGTTCTCATATAGTATCGGATGTGGGTTTTCGCTTGCGCAGACTACGAACGGTGCATTGCAGAGCAGGATAGAAAACCGCGTCGGAGTTCTCATATAGTATCGGATGTGGGTTTTCGCTTGCGCAGACTACGAACGGTGCATTGCAGAGCAGGATAGAAAACCGCGTCGGAGTTCTCATATAGTATCGGATGTGGGTTTTCGCTTGCGCAGACTACGCACGGTGCATTGCAGAGCAGGATAGAAAACCGTGTCCGAGTTCTCATATAGTATCGGATGTGGGTTTTCGATTGCGCAGACTACGAACGGTGCATTGCAGAGCAGGATAGAAAACCGTGTCCGAGTTCTCATATATTATCGGATGTGGGTTTTCGCTTGCGCAGACTACGAACGGTGCATTGCAGAGCAGGATAGAAAACCGCGTCGGAGTTCTCATATAGTATCGGATGTGGGTTTTCGCTTGCGCAGACTACGAACGGTGCATTGCAGAGCAGGACAGAAAACCGCGTCGGAGTTCTCATATAGTATCGGATGTGAGTTTTCGCTTGCGCAGACTACGAACGGTGCATTGCAGAGCAGGATAGAAAACCGTGTCCGAGTTCTCAAATAGTATCGGATGTGGGTTTTCGCTTGCGCAGACTACGAACGGTGCATTGCAGAGCAGGATAGAAAACTGCGTCGGAGTTCTCATATAGTATCGGATGTGGGTTTTCGCTTGCGCAGACTACGAACGGTGCATTGCAGAGCAGGATAGAAAACCGTGTCCGAGTTCTCATATAGTATCGGATGTCGGTTTTCGCTTGCGCAGACTACGAACGGTGCATTGCAGAGCAGGACAGAAAACCGCGTCGGAGTTCTCATATAGTATCGGATGTGAGTTTTCGCTTGCGCAGACTACGAACGGTGCATTGCAGAGCAGGATAGAAAACCGTGTCCGAGTTCTCAAATAGTATCGGATGTGGGTTTTCGCTTGCGCAGACTACGAACGGTGCATTGCAGAGCTGGATAGAAAACCGCGTCGGAGTTCTCAAATAGTATCGGATGTGGGTTTTCGCTTGCGCAGACTACGAACGGTGCATTGCAGAGCAGGATAAAAAACCGTGTCCGAGTTCTCATATAGTATCGGATGTGGGTTTTCGCTTGCGCAGACTACGAACGGTGCATTGCAGAGCAGGACAGAAAACCGCGTCGGAGTTCTCATATAGTATCGGATGTGAGTTTTCGCTTGCGCAGACTACGAACGGTGCATTGCAGAGCAGGATAGAAAACCGTGTCCGAGTTCTCAAATAGTATCGGATGTGAGTTTTCGCTTGCGCAGACTACGAACGGTGCATTGCAGAGCAGGATAGAAAACCGCGTCGGAGTTCTCATATAGTATCGGATGTGGGTTTTCGCTTGCGCAGACTACGAACGGTGCATTGCAGAGCAGGACAGAAAACCGCGTCGGAGTTCTCATATAGTATCGGATGTGAGTTTTCGCTTGCGCAGACTACGAACGGTGCATTGCAGAGCAGGATAGAAAACAGTGTCCGAGTTCTCAAATAGTATCGGATGTGGGTTTTCGCTTGCGCAGACTACGAACGGTCCATTGCAGAGCAGGATAGAAAACCGTGTCCGAGTTCTCAAATAGTATCGGATGTGGGTTTTCGCTTGCGCAGACTACGAACGGTGCATTGCAGAGCAGGATAGAAAACCGTGTCCGAGTTCTCAAATAGTATCGGATGTGAGTTTTCGCTTGCGCAGACTACGAACGGTGCATTGCAGAGCAGGATAGAAAACCGTGTCCGAGTTCTCAAATAGTATCGGATGTGGGTTTTCGCTTGCGCAGACTACGAACGGTCCATTGCAGAGCAGGATAGAAAACCGCGTCGGAGTTCTCATATAGTATCGGATGTGGGTTTTCGCTTGCGCAGACTACGAACGGTGCATTGCAGAGCAGGATAGAAAACCGCGTCGGAGTTCTCATATAGTATCGGATGTGGGTTTTCGATTGCGCAGACTACGAACGGCGCATTGCAGAGCATGATAGAAAACCGCGTACGAGTTCTCATATAGTATCGGATGTGGGTTTTCGCTTGCGCAGACTACGAACGATGCATTGCAGAGCAGGACAGAAAACCGCGTCGGAGTTCTCATATAGTATCGGATGTGGGTTTTCTCTTGCGCAGACTACGAACGGTGCATTGCAGAGCGTGATAGAAAACCGCGTCGGAGTTCTCATATAGTATCGGATGTGCGTTTTCGCTTGCGCAGACTACGAACGGTGCATTGAGGAGCAGGATAGAAAACCGCGTAGAGTTCTCATATAGTATCGGATGTGGGTTTTCGCTTGCGCAGACTACGAACGGTGCATTGCAGAGCAGGATATAAAACCGCGTCGGAGTTCTCATATAGTATCAGATGTGGGTTTTCGCTTGCGCAGACTACGATCGGTGCATTGCAGAGCAGGATAGAAAACCGCGTCGGAGTTCGCATATAGTATCGGATGTGGGTTTTCGCTTGCGCAGACTACGCACGGTGCATTGCAGAGCAGGATAGGAAACCGCGTCGGAGTTCTCATATAGTATCGGATGTGGGTTTTCGCTTGCGCAGACTACGATCGGTGCATTGCAGAGCAGGATAGAAAACCGCGTCGGAGTTCTCATATAGTATCGGATGTGGGTTTTCGCTTGCGCAGGCTACGAACGTTGCATTGCAGAGCAGGATAGAAAACTGCGTCGGAGTTCTCATATAGTATCGGATGTGGGTTTTCGCTTGCGCAGACTACGCACGGCGCATTGCAGAGCAGGATAGAAAACAGCGTCGGAGTTCTCACATAGTATCGGATGTGGGTTTTCGCTTGCGCAGACTACGAACGGTGCATTGCAGAGCAGGATAGAAAACCGCGGTCGGAGTTCTCATAAAGTATCGGATATTGGTTCTCGCTTGCGCAGACTACGAACGGTGCATTGCAGAGCATGATAGAAAACCGCGTCGGAGTTCTCATATAGTATCGGATGTGGGTTTTCGCTTGCGCAGACACGAACGGTGCATTCCAGAGCAGGATAGAAAACCGCGTCGGAGTTCTCATATAGTATCGGATGTGGGTTTTCGCTTGCGCAGACTACGAACGGTGCATTGCAGAGCAGGATAGAAAACAGCGTCGCAGTTCTCATCTAGTATCGGATGTGGGTTTTCGCTTGCGCAGACTACGAACGGTGCATTGCAGAGCAGGATAGAAAACCGCGTCGGAGTTCTCATATAGTATCGGATGTGGGTTTTCGCTTGCGCAGACTACGCACGGTGCATTGCATAACAGGATAGAAAACCGCGTCGGAGTTCTCATATAGTATCGGATGTGCGTTTTCGCTTGCGCAGACTACGAACGATGCATTGGAGAGCAGGATAGAAAACCGCGTCGGAGTTCTCATATAGTATCGGATGTGGGTTTTCGCTTGCGCAGACTACGAGCGGTGCATTGCAGAGCAGGATAGAAGACCGCGTCGGAGTTCTCATAAAGTATCGGATATTGGTTTTCGCTTGCGCAGACTACAAACGGTGCATTGTAGAGCAGGATAGAAAACCGCGTCGGAGTTCTCATATAGTATCGGATGTGGGTTTTCGCTTGCGCAGACTACGAACGGTGCATTGCAGAGCAGGATAGAAAACCGCGTTGGAGTTCTCATATAGTATCGGATGTGGGTTTTCGCTTGCGCAGACTATGATCGGTGCATTGCAGAGCAGGGTAGAAAACCGCGTCGGAGTTCTCATATAGTATCGGATGTGGGTTTTCGCTTGCGCAGACTACGAACGGTGCATTGGAGATCAGGATAGAAAACCGCGTCGGAGTTCTCATATAGTATCGGATGTGGGTTTTCGCTTGCGCAGACTGCGCACGGCGCATTGCAGAGCAGGATAGAAAACCGCGGCGGAGTTTTCATATAGTATCGGATGTGGGTTTTAGCTTGCGCAGACTACGAACGGTGCATTGCAGAGCAGGATAGAAAACCGCGTCGTAGTTCTCATAAAGTATCGGATATTGGTTTTCGCTTGCGCAGACTACGAACGGTGCATTGCAGAGCAGGATAGAAAACCGCGTCGGAGTTATCATATAGTATCGGATGTGGGTTTTCGCTTGCGCAGACTACGAACGGTGCATTGCAGAGCAGGATAGAAAACCGCGTCGGAGTTCTCATATAGTATCGGATGTGGGTTTTCGCTTGCGCAGACTAGGAACGGTGCATTGCAGAGCATGATAGAAAACCGCGTCGGAGTTCTCATATAGTATCGGATGTGGGTCTTCGCTTGCGCAGACTACGAACGTTGCATTGCAGAGCAGGATAGAAAACCGCGTCGGTGTTCTCATATAGTATCGGATGTGGGTTTTCGCTTGCGCAGACTACGATCGGTGCATTGCAGAGCAGGATAGAAAAACGTGTCGGAGTTCTCGTATAGTATCAGATGTGGGTTTTCGCTTGCGCTGACTACGAACGGTGCATTGGAGAGCAGGATAGAAAACCGCGTCGGAGTTCTCATTTAGTATCGGATGTGGGTTTTCGCTTGCGCAGACTACGAACGGTGCATTGCAGAGAAGGATAGAAAACCGCGTCGGAGTTCTCATATAGTATCGGATGTGGGTTTTCGCTTGCGCAGACTACGCGTGGGTGCATTGCAGAGCAGGATAGAAAACCGCGTCGGAGTTCTCATATAGTACGGATGTGGGTTTTCGCTTGCGCAGACTACGATCGGTGCATTGCAGAGCAGGATAGAAAACCGCGTCGGAGTTCTCATATAGTATCGGATGTGGGTTTTCGCTTGCGCAGACTACGAACGGTGCATTGCAGAGCAGGATAGAAAACCGCGTCGGATTTTCATATAGTATCCGATGTGGGTTTCGCTTGCGCAGACTACGAACGGTGCATTGCAGAGCAGGATAGAAGACCGCGTCGGAGTTCTCATAAAGTATCGGATATTGGTTTTCGCTTGCGCAGACTACGGACGGTGCATTGCAGAGCAGGATAGAAAACCGCGTCGGAGTTCTCATATAGTATCGGATGTGGGTTTTCGCTTGCGCAGACTACGAACGGTGCATTGCAGAGCAGGATAGAAAACCGCGTTGGAGTTCTCATATAGTATCGGATGTGGGTTTTCGCTTGCGCAGACTATGATCGGTGCATTGCAGAGCAGGGTAGAAAACCGCGTCGGAGTTCTCATATAGTATCGGATGTGGGTTTTCGCTTGCGCAGACTACGATCGGTGCATTGCAGAGCAGGATAGAAAACCGCATCGGAGTTCTCATATAGTATCGGATGTGGGTTTTCGCTTGCGCAGACTACGAACGTTGCATTGCAGAGCAGGATAGAAAACCGCGTCGGAGTTCTCATAAAGTATCGGATATTGGTTTTCGCTTGCGCAGACTACGAACAGTGCATTGCAGAGCAGGATAGGAAACCGCGTCGGAGTTCTCATATAGTATCGGATGTGGGTTTTCCCCTGCGCAGACTACGAACGGTGCATTGCAGAGCAGGATAGAAAACCTCGTCGGAGTTCTCATATAGTATCGGATGTGGGTTTTCGCTTGCGCAGACTACGATCGGTGCATTGCAGAGCAGGATAGAAAACCTCGTCGGAGTTCTCATATAGTATCGGATGTGGGTTTTCGCTTGCGCAGACTACGAACGGTGCATTGCAGAGCAGGATAGAAAACCGCGTCGGAGTTCTCATATAGTATCGAATGTGGGTTTTCGCTTGCGCAGACTACGAACGGTGCATTGCAGAGCAGGATAGAAAACCGCGTCGGAGTTCTCATATAGTATCGGATGTGGGTTTTCGCTTGCGTAGACTACGAACGGTGCATTGCAGAGCAGGATAGAAAACCGCGTCGGAGTTCTCATATAGTATCGGATGTGGGTTTTCCCCTGCGCAGACTACGAACGGTGCATTGCAGAGCAGGATAGAAAACCGCGTCGGAGTTCTCTATAGTATCGGATGTGGGTTTTCGCTTGCGCAGACTACGAACGGTGCATTGCAGAGCAGGATAGAAAACCGCGTCGGAGTTTTCATAAAGTATCGGATATTGGTTTTCGCTTGCGCAGACTACGAACAGTGCATTGCAGAGCAGGATAGGAAACCGCGTCGGAGTTCTCATATAGTATCGGATGTGGGTTTTCGCTTGCGCAGACTACGAACGGTGCATTGCAGAGCAGGATAGAAAACCGCGTCGGAGTTCTCATATAGTATCGGATGTGGGTTTTCCCCTGCGCAGACTACGAACGGTGCATTGCAGAGCAGGATAGAAAACCGCGTCGGAGTTCTCATATAGTATCGGATGTGGGTTTTCCCCTGCGCAGACTACGAACGGTGCATTGCAGAGCAGGATAGAAAACCGCGTCGGAGTTCTCTATAGTATCGGATGTGGGTTTTCGCTTGCGCAGACTACGAACGGTGCATTGCAGAGCAGGATAGAAAACCGCGTCGGAGTTTTCATAAAGTATCGGATATTGGTTTTCGCTTGCGCAGACTACGAACAGTGCATTGCAGAGCAGGATAGGAAACCGCGTCGGAGTTCTCATATAGTATCGGATGTGGGTTTTCGCTTGCGCAGACTACGATCGGTGCATTGCAGAGCAGGATAGAAAACCGCGTCGGAGTTCTCATATAGTATCGGATGTGGGTTTTCGATTGCGCAGACTACGAAGGGTGCATTGCAGAGCAGGATAGAAAACCACGTCGGAGTTCTCTTATAGTATCGGATGTGGGTTTTCGCTTGCACAGGCTACGATCTGTGCATTGCAGAGCAGGGTAGAAAACCGCGTCGGAGTTCTCATATAGTATCGGATGTGGGTTTTCGCTTGCGCAGACTGCGCACGGCGCATTGCAGAGCAGGATAGAAAACCGCGGCGGAGTTTTCATATAGTATCGGATATTGGTTTTCGCTTGCGCAGACTACGAACGGTGCATTGCAGAGCAGGGTAGAAAACCGCGTCGGAGTTCTCATATAGTATCGGATGTGGGTTTTCGCTTGCGCAGACTGCGCACGGCGCATTGCAGAGCAGGATAGAAAACCGCGTCGGAGTTCTCATATAGTATCGGATGTGGGTTTTCGCTTGCGCAGACTACGAACGGTGCATTGCAGAGCAGGGTAGAAAACCGCGTCGGAGTTCTCTATAGTATCGGATGTGGGTTTTCGCTTGCGCGGACTACGAACGGTGCATTGGAGAGCAGGATAGAAAACCGCGTCGGAGTTCTCATATAGTATCGGATGTGGGTTTTCGCTTGCGCAGACTACGCACAGCGCATTGCAGAGCAGGATAGAAAACCGCGTCGGAGTTTTCATATAGTATCCGATGTGGGTTTCGTTTGCGCAGACTACGAGCGGTGCATTGCAGAGCAGGATAGAAGACCGCGTCGGAGTTCTCATAAAGTATCGGATATTCGTTTTCGCTTGCGCAGACTACGAACGGTGCATTGCAGAGCAGGATAGAAAACCGCGTCGGAGTTCTCATATAGTATCGGATGTGGGTTTTCGCTTGCGCAGACTACGAACGGTGCATTGCAGAGCAGGATAGAAAACCGCGTTGGAGTTCTCATATAGTATCGGATGTGGGTTTTCGCTTGCGCAGACTGCGCACGGCGCATTGCAGAGCAGGATAGAAAACCGCGGCGGAGTTTTCATATAGTATCGGATGTGGGTTTTAGCTTGCGCAGACTACGAACGGTGCATTGCAGAGAAGGATAGAAAACCGCGTCGTAGTTCTCATAAAGTATCGGATATTGGTTTTCGCTTGCGCAGACTACGAACGGTGCATTGCAGAGCAGGATAGAAAACCGCGTCGGAGTTATCATATAGTATCGGATGTGGGTTTTCGCTTGCGCAGACTACGAACGGTGCATTGCAGAGCAGGATAGAAAACCGCGTCGGAGTTCTCATATAGTATCGGATGTGGGTTGTCGCTTGCGCAGACTAGGAACGGTGCATAGCAGAGCATGATAGAAAACCGCGTCGGAGTTCTCATATAGTATCGGATGTGGGTCTTCGCTTGCGCAGACTACGAACGTTGCATTGCAGAGCAGGATAGAAAACCGCGTCGGTGTTCTCATATAGTATCGGATGTGGGTTTTCGCTTGCGCAGACTACGATCGGTGCATTGCAGAGCAGGATAGAAAACCGTGTCGGAGTTCTCGTATAGTATCAGATGTGGGTTTTCGCTTGCGCTGACTACGAACGGTGCATTGGAGAGCAGGATAGAAAACCGCGTCGGAGTTCTCATTTAGTATCGGATGTGGGTTTTCGCTTGCGCAGACTACGAACGGTGCATTGCAGAGAAGGATAGAAAACCGCGTCGGAGTTCTCATATAGTATCGGATGTGGGTTTTCGCTTGCGCAGACTACGCGTGGGTGCATTGCAGAGCAGGATAGAAAACCGCGTCGGAGTTCTCATATAGTATCGGATGTGGGTTTTCGCTTGCGCAGACTACGATCGGTGCATTGCAGAGCAGGATAGAAAACCGCGTCGGAGTTCTCATATAGTATCGGATGTGGGTTTTCGCTTGCGCAGACTACGAACGGTGCATTGCAGAGCAGGATAGAAAACCGCGTCGGATTTTCACATAGTATCCGATGTGGGTTTCGCTTGCGCAGACTACGAACGGTGCATTGCAGAGCAGGATAGAAGACCGCGTCGGAGTTCTCATAAAGTATCGGATATTGGTTTTCGCTTGCGCAGACTACGAACGGTGCATTGCAGAGCAGGATAGAAAACCGCGTCGGAGTTCTCATATAGTATCGGATGTGGGTTTTCGCTTGCGCAGACTATGATCGGTGCATTGCAGAGCAGGGTAGAAAACCGCGTCGGAGTTCTCATATAGTATCGGATGTGGGTTTTCGCTTGCGCAGACTACGAACGGTGCATTGGAGATCAGGATAGAAAACCGCGTCGGAGTTCTCATATAGTATCGGATGTGGGTTTTCGCTTGCGCAGACTACGCACGGCGCATTGCAGAGCAGGATAGAAAACCGCGTCGGAGTTTTCATATAGTATCGGATGTGGGTTTTAGCTTGCGCAGACTACGAACGGTGCATTGCAGAGCAGGATAGAAAACCGCGTCGGAGTTCTCATAAAGTATCGGATATTGGTTTTCGCTTGCGCAGACTACGAACGGTGCATTGCAGAGCAGGATAGAAAACCGCGTCGGAGTTCTCATATAGTATCGGATGTGGGTTTTCGCTTGCGCAGACTACGAACGGTGCATTGCAGAGCAGGATAGAAAACCGCGTCGGAGTTTCATATAGTATCGAATGTGGGTTTTCGCTTGCGCAGACTACGATCGGTGCATTGCAGAGCAGGATAGAAACCCGCGTCGGAGTTCTCATATAGTATCGGATGTGGGTTTTCGCTTGCGCAGACTACACACGGTGCATTTCAGAGCAGGATAGAAAACCGCGTCGGAGTTCTCATATAGTATCGGATGTGGGTTTTTGCTTGCGCAGACTACGAACGGTGCATTGCAGAGCAGGATAGAAAACCGCGTCGGAGTTCTCATAAAGTATCGGATATTGGTTTTCGCTTGCGCAGACTACGAACGGTGCATTGCAGAGCAGGATAGAAAACCGCGTCGGAGTTCGCATATAGTATCGGATGTGGGCTTTCGCTTGCGCAGACTACGAACGGTGCTTTGCAGAGCAGGATAGAAAACCGCGTCGGAGTTCTCATATAGTATCGGATGTGGGTTTTCGCTTGCGCAGACTGCGAACGGTGCATTGCAGAGCAGGATAGAAAACCGCGTCGGAGTTCTCATATAGTATCGAATGTGGGTTTTCGCTTGCGCAGACTACGAACGGTGCATTGCAGAGCAGGATAGAAAACCGCGTCGGAGTTCTCATATAGTATCGGATGTGGGTTTTCGCTTGCGCAGACTACGAACGGTGCATTGCAGAGCAGGATAGAAAACCGCGTCGGAGTTCTCATATAGTATCGGATGTGGGTTTTCCCCTGCGCAGGCTACGAACGGTGCATTGCAGAGCAGGATAGAAAACCGCGTCGGAGTTCTCTATAGTATCGGATGTGGGTTTTCGCTTGCGGAGACTACGAACGGTGCATTGCAGAGCAGGATAGAAAACCGCGTCGGAGTTCTCATAAAGTATCGGATATTGGTTTTCGCTTGCGCAGACTACGATCGGTGCATTGCAGAGCAGGATAGAAAACCGCGTCGGAGTTCTCATATAGTATCGGATGTGGGTTTTCGCTTGCGCAGACTACGAACGGTGCATTGCAGAGCAGGATAGAAAACCGCGTCGGATTTTCATATAGTATCCGATGTGGGTTTCGCTTGCGCAGACTACGAACGGTGCATTGCAGAGCAGGATAGAAGACCGCGTCGGAGTTCTCTTAAAGTATCGGATATTGGTTTTCGCTTGCGCAGACTACGAACGGTGCATTGCAGAGCAGGATAGAAAACCGCGTCGGAGTTCTCATATAGTATCGGATGTGGGTTTTCGCTTGCGCAGACTACGAACGGTGCATTGCAGAGCAGGATAGAAAACCGCGTTGGAGTTCTCATATAGTATCGGATGTGGGTTTTCGCTTGCGCAGACTATGATCGGTGCATTGCAGAGCAGGGTAGAAAACCGCGTCGGAGTTCTCATATAGTATCGGATGTGGGTTTTCGCTTGCGCAGACTACGCACGGCGCATTGCAGAGCAGGATAGAAAACCGCGTCGAAGTTTTCATATAGTATCGGATGTGGGTTTTAGCTTGCGCAGACTACGAACGGTGCATTGCAGAGCAGGATAGAAAACCGCGTCGGAGTTCTCATAAAGTATCGGATATTGGTTTTCGGTTGCGCAGACTACGAACGGTGCATTGCAGAGCAGGATAGAAAACCGCGTCGGAGTTCTCATATAGTATCGGATGTGGGTTTTCGCTTGCGCAGACTACTCACGGTGCATTGCAGAGCAGGATAGAAAACCGCGTCGGAGTTTCATATAGTATCGAATGTGGGTTTTCGCTTGCGCAGACTACGATCGGTGCATTGCAGAGCAGGATAGAAAGCCGCGTCGGAGTTCTCATATAGTATCGGATGTGGGTTTTCGCTTGCGCAGACTACACACGGTGCATTTCAGAGCAGGATAGAAAACCGCGTCGGAGTTCTCATATAGTATCGGATGTGGGTTTTTGCTTGCGCAGACTACGAACGGTGCATTGCAGAGCAGGATAGAAAACCGCGTCGGAGTTCTCATAAAGTATCGGATATTGGTTTTCGCTTGCGCAGACTACGAACGGTGCATTGCAGAGCAGGATAGAAAACCGCGTCGGAGTTCTCTATAGTATCGGATGTGGGTTTTCGCTTGCGCAGACTACGAACGGTGCATTGCAGAGCAGGATAGAAAACTGCGCCGGAGTTCTCATATAGTATCGGATGTGGGTTTTCGCTTGCGCAGACTACGAACGGTGCATTGCAGAGCAGGATAGAAAACCGCGTCGGAGTTCTCATATAGTATCGGATGTGGGTTTTCGCTTGCGCAGACTGCGAATGGTGCATTGCAGAGCAGGATAGAAAACCGCGTCGGAGTTCTCATATAGTATCGGATGTGGGTTTTCGCTTGCGCTGACTACGAACGGTGCATTGAGGAGCAGGATAGAAAACTGCGTGGAGTTCTCATATAGTATCGGTGTGGGTTTTCGCTTGCGCAGACTACCAACGGTGCATTGCAGAGCAGGATATAAAACCGCGTCGGAGTTCTCATATAGTATCGGATGTGGGTTTTCGCTTGCGCTGACTTCGAACGGTGCATTGAGGAGCAGGATAGAAAACCGCGTCGGAGTTCTCATATAGTATCGGATGTGGGTTTTCGCTTGCGCAGACTACGAACGGTGCATTGCAGAGCAGGATAGAAAACCGTGTCCGAGCTCTCATATAGTATCGGATGTGGGTTTTCGCTTGCGCAGACTACGAACGGTGCATTGCAGAGCAGGATAGAAAAGCGCGTCGGAGTTCTCATATAGTATCGGATGTGGGTTTTCGCTTGCGCAGACTACGAACGGTGCATTGCAGAGCAGGATAGAAAACCGCGTCGGAGTTCTCATATAGTATCGGATGTGGGTTTTCGCTTGCGCAGACTACGAACGGTGCATTGCAGAGCAGGATAGAAAACCGCGTCGGAGTTCTCATATAGTATCGGATGTGGGTTTTCGCTTGCGCAGACTACGAACGGTGCATTGCAGAGCAGGATAGAAAACTGCGTCGGAGTTCTCATATAGTATCGGATGTGGGTTTTCGCTTGCGCAGACTACGAACGGTGCATTGCAGAGCAGGATAGAAAAGCGCGTCGGAGTTCTCATATAGTATCGGATGTGGGTTTTCGCTTGCGCAGACTACGAACGGTGCATTGCAGAGCAGGATAGAAAACCGCGTCGGAGTTCTCATATAGTATCGGATGTGGGTTTTCGCTTGCGCAGACTACGAACGGTGCATTGCAGAGCAGGATAGAAAACCGCGTCGGAGTTCTCATATAGTATCAGATGTGGGTTTTCGCTTGCGCAGACTACGAACGGTGCATTGCAGAGCAGGATAGAAAACTGCGTCGGAGTTCTCATATAGTATCGGATGTGGGTTTTCGCTTGCGCAGACTACGAACGGTGCATTGCAGAGCAGGATAGAAAACCGCGTCGGAGTTCTCATATAGTATCGGATGTGGGTTTTCGCTTACGCAGACTGCGAATGGTGCATTGCAGAGCAGGATAGAAAACCGCGTCGGAGTTCTCATATAGTATCGGATGTGGGTTTTCACTTGCGCTGACTACGAACGGTGCATTGAGGAGCAGGATAGAAAACTGCGTGGAGTTCTCATATAGTATCGGATGTGGGTTTTCGCTTGCGCAGACTACGAACGGTGCATTGCAGAGCAGGATATAAAACCGCGTCGGAGTTCTCATATAGTATCGGATGTGGGTTTTCGCTTGCGCTGACTTCGAACGGTGCATTGAGGAGCAGGATAGAAAACCGCGTCGGAGTTCTCATATAGTATCGGATGTGGGTTTTCGCTTGCGCAGACTACGAACGGTGCATTGCAGAGCAGGATAGAAAACCGTGTCCGAGCTCTCATATAGTATCGGATGTGGGTTTTCGCTTGCGCAGACTACGAACGGTGCATTGCAGAGCAGGATAGAAAACCGCGTCGGAGTTCTCATATAGTATCGGATGTGGGTTTTCGCTTGCGCAGACTACGAACGGTGCATTGCAGAGCAGGATAGAAAACCGCGTCGGAGTTCTCATATAGTATCGGATGTGGGTTTTCGCTTGCGCAGACTACGAACGGTGCATTGCAGAGCAGGATAGAAAACCGCGTCGGAGTTCTCATATAGTATCGGATGTGGGTTTTCGCTTGCGCAGACTACGCACGGTGCATTGCAGAGCAGGATAGAAAACCGTGTCCGAGTTCTCATATAGTATCGGATGTGGGTTTTCGATTGCGCAGACTACGAACGGTGCATTGCAGAGCAGGATAGAAAACCGTGTCCGAGTTCTCATATATTATCGGATGTGTTTTTTCGCTTGCGCAGACTACGAACGGTGCATTGCAGAGCAGGATAGAAAACCGCGTCGGAGTTCTCATATAGTATCGGATGTGGGTTTTCGCTTGCGCAGACTACGAACGGTGCATTGCAGAGCAGGACAGAAAACCGCGTCGGAGTTCTCATATAGTATCGGATGTGAGTTTTCGCTTGCGCAGACTACGAACGGTGCATTGCAGAGCAGGATAGAAAACCGTGTCCGAGTTCTCAAATAGTATCGGATGTGGGTTTTCGCTTGCGCAGACTACGAACGGTGCATTGCAGAGCAGGATAGAAAACTGCGTCGGAGTTCTCATATAGTATCGGATGTGGGTTTTCGCTTGCGCAGACTACGAACGGTGCATTGCAGAGCAGGATAGAAAACCGTGTCCGAGTTCTCATATAGTATCGGATGTGGGTTTTCGCTTGCGCAGACTACGAACGGTGCATTGCAGAGCAGGACAGAAAACCGCGTCGGAGTTCTCATATAGTATCGGATGTGAGTTTTCGCTTGCGCAGACTACGAACGGTGCATTGCAGAGCAGGATAGAAAACCGTGTCCGAGTTCTCAAATAGTATCGGATGTGGGTTTTCGCTTGCGCAGACTACGAACGGTGCATTGCAGAGCTGGATAGAAAACCGCGTCGGAGTTCTCAAATAGTATCGGATGTGGGTTTTCGCTTGCGCAGACTACGAACGGTGCATTGCAGAGCAGGATAAAAAACCGTGTCCGAGTTCTCATATAGTATCGGATGTGGGTTTTCGCTTGCGCAGACTACGAACGGTGCATTGCAGAGCAGGACAGAAAACCGCGTCGGAGTTCTCATATAGTATCGGATGTGAGTTTTCGCTTGCGCAGACTACGAACGGTGCATTGCAGAGCAGGATAGAAAACCGTGTCCGAGTTCTCAAATAGTATCGGATGTGAGTTTTCGCTTGCGCAGACTACGAACGGTGCATTGCAGAGCAGGATAGAAAACCGCGTCGGAGTTCTCATATAGTATCGGATGTGGGTTTTCGCTTGCGCAGACTACGAACGGTGCATTGCAGAGCAGGACAGAAAACCGCGTCGGAGTTCTCATATAGTATCGGATGTGAGTTTTCGCTTGCGCAGACTACGAACGGTGCATTGCAGAGCAGGATAGAAAACAGTGTCCGAGTTCTCAAATAGTATCGGATGTGGGTTTTCGCTTGCGCAGACTACGAACGGTCCATTGCAGAGCAGGATAGAAAACCGTGTCCGAGTTCTCAAATAGTATCGGATGTGGGTTTTCGCTTGCGCAGACTACGAACGGTGCATTGCAGAGCAGGATAGAAAACCGTGTCCGAGTTCTCAAATAGTATCGGATGTGAGTTTTCGCTTGCGCAGACTACGAACGGTGCATTGCAGAGCAGGATAGAAAACCGTGCTCGAGTTCTCAAATAGTATCGGATGTGGGTTTTCGCTTGCGCAGACTACGAACGGTCCATTGCAGAGCAGGATAGAAAACCGCGTCGGAGTTCTCATATAGTATCGGATGTGGGTTTTCGCTTGCGCAGACTACGAACGGTGCATTGCAGAGCAGGATAGAAAACCGCGTCGGAGTTCTCATATAGTATCGGATGTGGGATTTCGATTGCGCAGACTACGAACGGCGCATTGCAGAGCATGATAGAAAACCGCGTACGAGTTCTCATATAGTATCGGATGTGGGTTTTCGCTTGCGCAGACTACGAACGATGCATTGCAGAGCAGGACAGAAAACCGCGTCGGAGTTCTCATATAGTATCGGATGTGGGTTTTCTCTTGCGCAGACTACGAACGGTGCATTGCAGAGCGTGATAGAAAACCGCGTCGGAGTTCTCATATAGTATCGGATGTGAGTTTTCGCTTGCGCAGACTACGAACGGTGCATTGCAGAGCAGGATAGAAAACAGTGTCCGAGTTCTCAAATAGTATCGGATGTGGGTTTTCGCTTGCGCAGACTACGAACGGTCCATTGCAGAGCAGGATAGAAAACCGTGTCCGAGTTCTCAAATAGTATCGGATGTGGGTTTTCGCTTGCGCAGACTACGAACGGTGCATTGCAGAGCAGGATAGAAAACCGTGTCCGAGTTCTCAAATAGTATCGGATGTGAGTTTTCGCTTGCGCAGACTACGAACGGTGCATTGCAGAGCAGGACAGAAAACCGCGTCGGAGTTCTCATATAGTATCGGATGTGAGTTTTCGCTTGCGCAGACTACGAACGGTGCATTGCAGAGCAGGATAGAAAACCGTGTCCGAGTTCTCAAATAGTATCGGATGTGAGTTTTCGCTTGCGCAGACTACGAACGGTGCATTGCAGAGCAGGATAGAAAACCGCGTCGGAGTTCTCATATAGTATCGGATGTGGGTTTTCGCTTGCGCAGACTACGAACGGTGCATTGCAGAGCAGGACAGAAAACCGCGTCGGAGTTCTCATATAGTATCGGATGTGAGTTTTCGCTTGCGCAGACTACGAACGGTGCATTGCAGAGCAGGATAGAAAACAGTGTCCGAGTTCTCAAATAGTATCGGATGTGGGTTTTCGCTTGCGCAGACTACGAACGGTCCATTGCAGAGCAGGATAGAAAACCGTGTCCGAGTTCTCAAATAGTATCGGATGTGGGTTTTCGCTTGCGCAGACTACGAACGGTGCATTGCAGAGCAGGATAGAAAACCGTGTCCGAGTTCTCAAATAGTATCGGATGTGGGTTTTCGCTTGCGCAGACTACGAACGGTGCATTGCAGAGCAGGATAGAAAACCGCGTCGGAGTTCTCAAATAGTATCGGATGTGGGTTTTCGCTTGCGCAGACTACGAACGGTGCATTGCAGAGCAGGATAAAAAACCGTGTCCGAGTTCTCATATAGTATCGGATGTGGGTTTTCGCTTGCGCAGACTACGAACGGTGCATTGCAGAGCAGGACAGAAAACCGCGTCGGAGTTCTCATATAGTATCGGATGTGAGTTTTCGCTTGCGCAGACTACGAACGGTGCATTGCAGAGCAGGATAGAAAACCGTGTCCGAGTTCTCAAATAGTATCGGATGTGAGTTTTCGCTTGCGCAGACTACGAACGGCGCATTGCAGAGCAGGATAGAAAACCGCGTCGGAGTTCTCATATAGTATCGGATGTGGGTTTTCGCTTGCGCAGACTACGAACGGTGCATTGCAGAGCAGGACAGAAAACCGCGTCGGAGTTCTCATATAGTATCGGATGTGAGTTTTCGCTTGCGCAGACTACGAACGGTGCATTGCAGAGCAGGATAGAAAACAGTGTCCGAGTTCTCAAATAGTATCGGATGTGGGTTTTCGCTTGCGCAGACTACGAACGGTCCATTGCAGAGCAGGATAGAAAACCGTGTCCGAGTTCTCAAATAGTATCGGATGTGGGTTTTCGCTTGCGCAGACTACGAACGGTGCATTGCAGAGCAGGATAGAAAACCGTGTCCGAGTTCTCAAATAGTATCGGATGTGAGTTTTCGCTTGCGCAGACTACGAACGGTGCATTGCAGAGCAGGATAGAAAACCGTGCTCGAGTTCTCAAATAGTATCGGATGTGGGTTTTCGCTTGCGCAGACTACGAACGGTCCATTGCAGAGCAGGATAGAAAACCGCGTCGGAGTTCTCATATAGTATCGGATGTGGGTTTTCGCTTGCGCAGACTACGAACGGTGCATTGCAGAGCAGGATAGAAAACCGCGTCGGAGTTCTCATATAGTATCGGATGTGGGTTTTCGATTGCGCAGACTACGAACGGCGCATTGCAGAGCATGATAGAAAACCGCGTACGAGTTCTCATATAGTATCGGATGTGGGTTTTCGCTTGCGCAGACTACGAACGATGCATTGCAGAGCAGGACAGAAAACCGCGTCGGAGTTCTCATATAGTATCGGATGTGGGTTTTCTCTTGCGCAGACTACGAACGGTGCATTGCAGAGCGTGATAGAAAACCGCGTCGGAGTTCTCATATAGTATCGGATGTGCGTTTTCGCTTGCGCAGACTACGAACGGTGCATTGAGGAGCAGGATAGAAAACCGCGTAGAGTTCTCATATAGTATCGGATGTGGGTTTTCGCTTGCGCAGACTACGAACGGTGCATTGCAGAGCAGGATATAAAACCGCGTCGGAGTTCTCATATAGTATCAGATGTGGGTTTTCGCTTGCGCAGACTACGATCGGTGCATTGCAGAGCAGGATAGAAAACCGCGTCGGAGTTCGCATATAGTATCGGATGTGGGTTTTCGCTTGCGCAGACTACGCACGGTGCATTGCAGAGCAGGATAGGAAACCGCGTCGGAGTTCTCATATAGTATCGGATGTGGGTTTTCGCTTGCGCAGACTACGATCGGTGCATTGCAGAGCAGGATAGAAAACCGCGTCGGAGTTCTCATATAGTATCGGATGTGGGTTTTCGCTTGCGCAGGCTACGAACGTTGCATTGCAGAGCAGGATAGAAAACCGCGTCGGAGTTCTCATATAGTATCGGATGTGGGTTTTCGCTTGCGCAGACTACGAACGGTGCATTGCAGAGCAGGATAGAAAACCGCGTTGGAGTTCTCATATAGTATCGGATGTGGGTTTTCGCTTGCGCAGACTGCGCACGGCGCATTGCAGAGCAGGATAGAAAACCGCGGCGGAGTTTTCATATAGTATCGGATGTGGGTTTTAGCTTGCGCAGACTACGAACGGTGCATTGCAGAGAAGGATAGAAAACCGCGTCGTAGTTCTCATAAAGTATCGGATATTGGTTTTCGCTTGCGCAGACTACGAACGGTGCATTGCAGAGCAGGATAGAAAACCGCGTCGGAGTTATCATATAGTATCGGATGTGGGTTTTCGCTTGCGCAGACTACGAACGGTGCATTGCAGAGCAGGATAGAAAACCGCGTCGGAGTTCTCATATAGTATCGGATGTGGGTTGTCGCTTGCGCTGACTAGGAACGGTGCATTGCAGAGCATGATAGAAAACCGCGTCGGAGTTCTCATATAGTATCGGATGTGGGTCTTCGCTTGCGCAGACTACGAACGTTGCATTGCAGAGCAGGATAGAAAACCGCGTCGGTGTTCTCATATAGTATCGGATGTGGGTTTTCGCTTGCGCCGACTACGATCGGTGCATTGCAGAGCAGGATAGAAAACCGTGTCGGAGTTCTCGTATAGTATCAGATGTGGGTTTTCGCTTGCGCTGACTACGAACGGTGCATTGGAGAGCAGGATAGAAAACCGCGTCGGAGTTCTCATTTAGTATCGGATGTGGGTTTTCGCTTGCGCAGACTACGAACGGTGCATTGCAGAGAAGGATAGAAAACCGCGTCGGAGTTCTCATATAGTATCGGATGTGGGTTTTCGCTTGCGCAGACTACGCGTGGGTGCATTGCAGAGCAGGATAGAAAACCGCGTCGGAGTTCTCATATAGTATCGGATGTGGGTTTTCGCTTGCGCAGACTACGATCGGTGCATTGCAGAGCAGGATAGAAAACCGCGTCGGAGTTCTCATATAGTATCGGATGTGGGTTTTCGCTTGCGCAGACTACGAACGGTGCATTGCAGAGCAGGATAGAAAACCGCGTCGGATTTTCACATAGTATCCGATGTGGGTTTCGCTTGCGCAGACTACGAACGGTGCATTGCAGAGCAGGATAGAAGACCGCGTCGGAGTTCTCATAAAGTATCGGATATTGGTTTTCGCTTGCGCAGACTACGAACGGTGCATTGCAGAGCAGGATAGAAAACCGCGTCGGAGTTCTCATATAGTATCGGATGTGGGTTTTCGCTTGCGCAGACTATGATCGGTGCATTGCAGAGCAGGGTAGAAAACCGCGTCGGAGTTCTCATATAGTATCGGATGTGGGTTTTCGCTTGCGCAGACTACGAACGGTGCATTGGAGATCAGGATAGAAAACCGCGTCGGAGTTCTCATATAGTATCGGATGTGGGTTTTCGCTTGCGCAGACTACGCACGGCGCATTGCAGAGCAGGATAGAAAACCGCGTCGGAGTTTTCATATAGTATCGGATGTGGGTTTTAGCTTGCGCAGACTACGAACGGTGCATTGCAGAGCAGGATAGAAAACCGCGTCGGAGTTCTCATAAAGTATCGGATATTGGTTTTCGCTTGCGCAGACTACGAACGGTGCATTGCAGAGCAGGATAGAAAACCGCGTCGGAGTTCTCATATAGTATCGGATGTGGGTTTTCGCTTGCGCAGACTACGAACGGTGCATTGCAGAGCAGGATAGAAAACCGCGTCGGAGTTTCATATAGTATCGAATGTGGGTTTTCGCTTGCGCAGACTACGATCGGTGCATTGCAGAGCAGGATAGAAACCCGCGTCGGAGTTCTCATATAGTATCGGATGTGGGTTTTCGCTTGCGCAGACTACACACGGTGCATTTCAGAGCAGGATAGAAAACCGCGTCGGAGTTCTCATATAGTATCGGATGTGGGTTTTTGCTTGCGCAGACTACGAACGGTGCATTGCAGAGCAGGATAGAAAACCGCGTCGGAGTTCTCATAAAGTATCGGATATTGGTTTTCGCTTGCGCAGACTACGAACGGTGCATTGCAGAGCAGGATAGAAAACCGCGTCGGAGTTCGCATATAGTATCGGATGTGGGCTTTCGCTTGCGCAGACTACGAACGGTGCTTTGCAGAGCAGGATAGAAAACCGCGTCGGAGTTCTCATATAGTATCGGATGTGGGTTTTCGCTTGCGCAGACTGCGAACGGTGCATTGCAGAGCAGGATAGAAAACCGCGTCGGAGTTCTCATATAGTATCGAATGTGGGTTTTCGCTTGCGCAGACTACGAACGGTGCATTGCAGAGCAGGATAGAAAACCGCGTCGGAGTTCTCATATAGTATCGGATGTGGGTTTTCGCTTGCGCAGACTACGAACGGTGCATTGCAGAGCAGGATAGAAAACCGCGTCGGAGTTCTCATATAGTATCGGATGTGGGTTTTCCCCTGCGCAGGCTACGAACGGTGCATTGCAGAGCAGGATAGAAAACCGCGTCGGAGTTCTCTATAGTATCGGATGTGGGTTTTCGCTTGCGGAGACTACGAACGGTGCATTGCAGAGCAGGATAGAAAACCGCGTCGGAGTTCTCATAAAGTATCGGATATTGGTTTTCGCTTGCGCAGACTACGATCGGTGCATTGCAGAGCAGGATAGAAAACCGCGTCGGAGTTCTCATATAGTATCGGATGTGGGTTTTCGCTTGCGCAGACTGCGAACGGTGCATTGCAGAGCAGGATAGAAAACCGCGTCGGATTTTCATATAGTATCCGATGTGGGTTTCGCTTGCGCAGACTACGAACGGTGCATTGCAGAGCAGGATAGAAGACCGCGTCGGAGTTCTCTTAAAGTATCGGATATTGGTTTTCGCTTGCGCAGACTACGAACGGTGCATTGCAGAGCAGGATAGAAAACCGCGTCGGAGTTCTCATATAGTATCGGATGTGGGTTTTCGCTTGCGCAGACTACGAACGGTGCATTGCAGAGCAGGATAGAAAACCGCGTTGGAGTTCTCATATAGTATCGGATGTGGGTTTTCGCTTGCGCAGACTATGATCGGTGCATTGCAGAGCAGGGTAGAAAACCGCGTCGGAGTTCTCATATAGTATCGGATGTGGGTTTTCGCTTGCGCAGACTACGCACGGCGCATTGCAGAGCAGGATAGAAAACCGCGTCGAAGTTTTCATATAGTATCGGATGTGGGTTTTAGCTTGCGCAGACTACGAACGGTGCATTGCAGAGCAGGATAGAAAACCGCGTCGGAGTTCTCATAAAGTATCGGATATTGGTTTTCGGTTGCGCAGACTACGAACGGTGCATTGCAGAGCAGGATAGAAAACCGCGTCGGAGTTCTCATATAGTATCGGATGTGGGTTTTCGCTTGCGCAGACTACTCACGGTGCATTGCAGAGCAGGATAGAAAACCGCGTCGGAGTTTCATATAGTATCGAATGTGGGTTTTCGCTTGCGCAGACTACGATCGGTGCATTGCAGAGCAGGATAGAAAGCCGCGTCGGAGTTCTCATATAGTATCGGATGTGGGTTTTCGCTTGCGCAGACTACACACGGTGCATTTCAGAGCAGGATAGAAAACCGCGTTGGAGTTCTCATATAGTATCGGATGTGGGTTTTTGCTTGCGCAGACTACGAACGGTGCATTGCAGAGCAGGATAGAAAACCGCGTCGGAGTTCTCATAAAGTATCGGATATTGGTTTTCGCTTGCGCAGACTACGAACGGTGCATTGCAGAGCAGGATAGAAAACCGCGTCGGAGTTCTCTATAGTATCGGATGTGGGTTTTCGCTTGCGCAGACTACGAACGGTGCATTGCAGAGCAGGATAGAAAACTGCGCCGGAGTTCTCATATAGTATCGGATGTGGGTTTTCGCTTGCGCAGACTACGAACGGTGCATTGCAGAGCAGGATAGAAAACCGCGTCGGAGTTCTCATATAGTATCGGATGTGGGTTTTCGCTTGCGCAGACTGCGAATGGTGCATTGCAGAGCAGGATAGAAAACCGCGTCGGAGTTCTCATATAGTATCGGATGTGGGTTTTCGCTTGCGCTGACTACGAACGGTGCATTGAGGAGCAGGATAGAAAACTGCGTGGAGTTCTCATATAGTATCGGTGTGGGTTTTCGCTTGCGCAGACTACCAACGGTGCATTGCAGAGCAGGATATAAAACCGCGTCGGAGTTCTCATATAGTATCGGATGTGGGTTTTCGCTTGCGCTGACTTCGAACGGTGCATTGAGGAGCAGGATAGAAAACCGCGTCGGAGTTCTCATATAGTATCGGATGTGGGTTTTCGCTTGCGCAGACTACGAACGGTGCATTGCAGAGCAGGATAGAAAACCGCGTCGGAGTTCTCATATAGTATCGGATGTGGGTTTTCGCTTGCGCAGACTACGAACGGTGCATTGCAGAGCAGGATAGAAAACTGCGTCGGAGTTCTCATATAGTATCGGATGTGGGTTTTCGCTTGCGCAGACTACGAACGGTGCATTGCAGAGCAGGATAGAAAACCGCGTCGGAGTTCTCATATAGTATCGGATGTGGGTTTTCGCTTGCGCAGACTGCGAATGGTGCATTGCAGAGCAGGATAGAAAACCGCGTCGGAGTTCTCATATAGTATCGGATGTGGGTTTTCACTTGCGCTGACTACGAACGGTGCATTGAGGAGCAGGATAGAAAACTGCGTGGAGTTCTCATATAGTATCGGATGTGGGTTTTCGCTTGCGCAGACTACGAACGGTGCATTGCAGAGCAGGATATAAAACCGCGTCGGAGTTCTCATATAGTATCGGATGTGGGTTTTCGCTTGCGCTGACTTCGAACGGTGCATTGAGGAGCAGGATAGAAAACCGCGTCGGAGTTCTCATATAGTATCGGATGTGGGTTTTCGCTTGCGCAGACTACGAACGGTGCATTGCAGAGCAGGATAGAAAACCGTGTCCGAGCTCTCATATAGTATCGGATGTGGGTTTTCGCTTGCGCAGACTACGAACGGTGCATTGCAGAGCAGGATAGAAAACCGCGTCGGAGTTCTCATATAGTATCGGATGTGGGTTTTCGCTTGCGCAGACTACGAACGGTGCATTGCAGAGCAGGATAGAAAACCGCGTCGGAGTTCTCATATAGTATCGGATGTGGGTTTTCGCTTGCGCAGACTACGAACGGTGCATTGCAGAGCAGGATAGAAAACCGCGTCGGAGTTCTCATATAGTATCGGATGTGGGTTTTCGCTTGCGCAGACTACGAACGGTGCATTGCAGAGCAGGATAGAAAACCGTGTCCGAGTTCTCAAATAGTATCGGACGTGGGTTTTCGCTTGCGCAGACTACGAACGGTGCATTGCAGAGCTGGATAGAAAACCGCGTCGGAGTTCTCAAATAGTATCGGATGTGGGTTTTCGCTTGCGCAGACTACGAACGGTGCATTGCAGAGCAGGATAAAAAACCGTGTCCGAGTTCTCATATAGTATCGGATGTGGGTTTTCGCTTGCGCAGACTACGAACGGTGCATTGCAGAGCAGGACAGAAAACCGCGTCGGAGTTCTCATATAGTATCGGATGTGAGTTTTCGCTTGCGCAGACTACGAACGGTGCATTGCAGAGCAGGATAGAAAACCGTGTCCGAGTTCTCAAATAGTATCGGATGTGAGTTTTCGCTTGCGCAGACTACGAACGGTGCATTGCAGAGCAGGATAGAAAACCGCGTCGGAGTTCTCATATAGTATCGGATGTGGGTTTTCGCTTGCGCAGACTACGAACGGTGCATTGCAGAGCAGGACAGAAAACCGCGTCGGAGTTCTCATATAGTATCGGATGTGAGTTTTCGCTTGCGCAGACTACGAACGGTGCATTGCAGAGCAGGATAGAAAACAGTGTCCGAGTTCTCAAATAGTATCGGATGTGGGTTTTCGCTTGCGCAGACTACGAACGGTCCATTGCAGAGCAGGATAGAAAACCGTGTCCGAGTTCTCAAATAGTATCGGATGTGGGTTTTCGCTTGCGCAGACTACGAACGGTGCATTGCAGAGCAGGATAGAAAACCGTGTCCGAGTTCTCAAATAGTATCGGATGTGAGTTTTCGCTTGCGCAGACTACGAACGGTGCATTGCAGAGCAGGATAGAAAACCGTGCTCGAGTTCTCAAATAGTATCGGATGTGGGTTTTCGCTTGCGCAGACTACGAACGGTCCATTGCAGAGCAGGATAGAAAACCGCGTCGGAGTTCTCATATAGTATCGGATGTGGGTTTTCGCTTGCGCAGACTACGAACGGTGCATTGCAGAGCAGGATAGAAAACCGCGTCGGAGTTCTCATATAGTATCGGATGTGGGTTTTCGATTGCGCAGACTACGAACGGCGCATTGCAGAGCATGATAGAAAACCGCGTACGAGTTCTCATATAGTATCGGATGTGGGTTTTCGCTTGCGCAGACTACGAACGATGCATTGCAGAGCAGGACAGAAAACCGCGTCGGAGTTCTCATATAGTATCGGATGTGGGTTTTCTCTTGCGCAGACTACGAACGGTGCATTGCAGAGCGTGATAGAAAACCGCGTCGGAGTTCTCATATAGTATCGGATGTGCGTTTTCGCTTGCGCAGACTACGAACGGTGCATTGAGGAGCAGGATAGAAAACCGCGTAGAGTTCTCATATAGTATCGGATGTGGGTTTTCGCTTGCGCAGACTACGAACGGTGCATTGCAGAGCAGGATATAAAACCGCGTCGGAGTTCTCATATAGTATCAGATGTGGGTTTTCGCTTGCGCAGACTACGATCGGTGCATTGCAGAGCAGGATAGAAAACCGCGTCGGAGTTCGCATATAGTATCGGATGTGGGTTTTCGCTTGCGCAGACTACGCACGGTGCATTGCAGAGCAGGATAGGAAACCGCGTCGGAGTTCTCATATAGTATCGGATGTGGGTTTTCGCTTGCGCAGACTACGATCGGTGCATTGCAGAGCAGGATAGAAAACCGCGTCGGAGTTCTCATATAGTATCGGATGTGGGTTTTCGCTTGCGCAGGCTACGAACGTTGCATTGCAGAGCAGGATAGAAAACTGCGTCGGAGTTCTCATATAGTATCGGATGTGGGTTTTCGCTTGCGCAGACTACGCACGGCGCATTGCAGAGCAGGATAGAAAACAGCGTCGGAGTTCTCACATAGTATCGGATGTGGGTTTTCGCTTGCGCAGACTACGAACGGTGCATTGCAGAGCAGGATAGAAAACCGCGGTCGGAGTTCTCATAAAGTATCGGATATTGGTTCTCGCTTGCGCAGACTGCGAATGGTGCTTTGCAGAGCAGGATAGAAAACCGCGTCGGAGTTCTCATATAGTATCGGATGTGGGTTTTCGATTGCGCAGACTACGAAGGGTGCATTGCAGAGCAGGATAGAAATCCTCGTCGGAGTTCTCATATAGTATTGGATGTGGGTTTCCGCTTGCGCAGTTTTACGAACGGTGCATTGCAGAGCATGATAGAAAACCGCGTCGGAGTTCTCATATAGTATCGGATGTGCGTTTTCGCTTGCGCAGACTACGAACGGTGCATTGCAGAGCAGGATAGAAAACCGCGTCGGAGTTCTCATATAGTATCGGATGTGGGTTTTCGCTTGCGCAGACTACGAACGGTGCATTGCAGAGCATGATAGAAAACCGCGTCGGAGTTCTCATATAGTATCGGATGTGGGTTTTCGCTTGCGCAGACACGAACGGTGCATTCCAGAGCAGGATAGAAAACCGCGTCGGAGTTCTCATATAGTATCGGATGTGGGTTTTCGCTTGCGCAGACTACGAACGGTGCATTGCAGAGCAGGATAGAAAACAGCGTCGCAGTTCTCATCTAGTATCGGATGTGGGTTTTCGCTTGCGCAGACTACGAACGGTGCATTGCAGAGCAGGATAGAAAACCGCGTCGGAGTTCTCATATAGTATCGGATGTGGGTTTTCGCTTGCGCAGACTACGCACGGTGCATTGCAGAGCAGGATAGAAAACCGCGTCGGAGTTCTCATATAGTATCGGATGTGCGTTTTCGCTTGCGCAGACTACGAACGATGCATTGGAGAGCAGGATAGAAAACCGCGTCGGAGTTCTCATATAGTATCGGATGTGGGTTTTCGCTTGCGCAGACTACGAACGGTGCATTGCAGAGCAGGATAGAAAACCGCGTCGGAGTTCTCATATAGTATCGGATGTGGGTTTTCGCTTGCGCTGACTACGAACGGTGCATTGAGGAGCAGGATAGAAAACTTCGTGGAGTTCTCATATAGTATCGGATGTGGGTTTTCGCTTGCGCAGACTACGAACGGTGCATTGCAGAGCAGGATATAAAACCGCGTCGGAGTTCTCATATAGTATCGGATGTGGGTTTTCGCTTGCGCAGACTACGAACGGTGCATTGCAGAGCAGGATAGAAAACCGTCTCCGAGTTCTCATATAGTATCGGATGTGGGTTTTCGCCTGCGCAGACTACGAACGGTGCATTGCAGAGCAGGATAGAAAACCGCGTCGGAGTTCTCATATAGTATCGGATGTGGGTTTTCGCTTGCGCAGACTACGAACGGTGCATTGCAGAGCAGGACAGAAAACCGCGTCGGAGTTCTCATATAGTATCGGATGTGAGTTTTTGCTTGCGCAGACTACGAACGGTGCATTGCAGAGCAGGATAGAAAACCGTGTCCGAGTTCTCATATAGTATCGGATGTGGGTTTTCGCTTGCGCAGACTACGAACGGTGCATTGCAGAGCAGGATAGAAAACCGCGTCGGAGTTCTCATATAGTATCGGATGTGGGTTTTCGCTTGCGCTGACTACGAACGGTGCATTGAGGAGCAGGATAGAAAACTTCGTGGAGTTCTCATATAGTATCGGATGTGGGTTTTCGCTTGCGCAGACTACGAACGGTGCATTGCAGAGCAGGATATAAAACCGCGTCGGAGTTCTCATATAGTATCGGATGTGGGTTTTCGCTTGCGCAGACTACGAACGGTGCATTGCAGAGCAGGATAGAAAACCGTGTCCGAGTTCTCATATAGTATCGGATGTGAGTTTTCGCTTGCGCAGACTACGAACGGTGCATTGCAGAGCAGGATAGAAAACAGTGTCCGAGTTCTCAAATAGTATCGGATGTGGGTTTTCGCTTGCGCAGACTACGAACGGTCCATTGCAGAGCAGGATAGAAAACCGTGTCCGAGTTCTCAAATAGTATCGGATGTGGGTTTTCGCTTGCGCAGACTACGAACGGTGCATTGCAGAGCAGGATAGAAAACCGTGTCCGAGTTCTCAAATAGTATCGGATGTGAGTTTTCGCTTGCGCAGACTACGAACGGTGCATTGCAGAGCAGGATAGAAAACCGTGTCCGAGTTCTCAAATAGTATCGGATGTGGGTTTTCGCTTGCGCAGACTACGAACGGTCCATTGCAGAGCAGGATAGAAAACCGCGTCGGAGTTCTCATATAGTATCGGATGTGGGTTTTCGCTTGCGCAGACTACGAACGGTGCATTGCAGAGCAGGATAGAAAACCGCGTCGGAGTTCTCATATAGTATCGGATGTGGGTTTTCGATTGCGCAGACTACGAACGGCGCATTGCAGAGCATGATAGAAAACCGCGTACGAGTTCTCATATAGTATCGGATGTGGGTTTTCGCTTGCGCAGACTACGAACGATGCATTGCAGAGCAGGACAGAAAACCGCGTCGGAGTTCTCATATAGTATCGGATGTGGGTTTTCTCTTGCGCAGACTACGAACGGTGCATTGCAGAGCGTGATAGAAAACCGCGTCGGAGTTCTCATATAGTATCGGATGTGCGTTTTCGCTTGCGCAGACTACGAACGGTGCATTGAGGAGCAGGATAGAAAACCGCGTAGAGTTCTCATATAGTATCGGATGTGGGTTTTCGCTTGCGCAGACTACGAACGGTGCATTGCAGAGCAGGATATAAAACCGCGTCGGAGTTCTCATATAGTATCAGATGTGGGTTTTCGCTTGCGCAGACTACGATCGGTGCATTGCAGAGCAGGATAGAAAACCGCGTCGGAGTTCGCATATAGTATCGGATGTGGGTTTTCGCTTGCGCAGACTATGCACGGTGCATTGCAGAGCAGGATAGGAAACCGCGTCGGAGTTCTCATATAGTATCGGATGTGGGTTTTCGCTTGCGCAGACTACGATCGGTGCATTGCAGAGCAGGATAGAAAACCGCGTCGGAGTTCTCATATAGTATCGGATGTGGGTTTTCGCTTGCGCAGGCTACGAACGTTGCATTGCAGAGCAGGATAGAAAACTGCGTCGGAGTTCTCATATAGTATCGGATGTGGGTTTTCGCTTGCGCAGACTACGCACGGCGCATTGCAGAGCAGGATAGAAAACAGCGTCGGAGTTCTCACATAGTATTGGATGTGGGTTTTCGCTTGCGCAGACTACGAACGGTGCATTGCAGAGCAGGATAGAAAACCGCGTCGGAGTTCTCATATAGTATCGGATGTGGGTTTTCGCTTGCGCAGACTACGCACGGTGCATTGCAGAGCAGGATAGAAAACCGTGTCCGAGTTCTCATATAGTATCGGATGTGGGTTTTCGCCTGCGCAGACTACGAACGGTGCATTGCAGAGCAGGATAGAAAACCGTCTCCGAGTTCTCATATAGTATCGGATGTGGGTTTTCGCCTGCGCAGACTACGAACGGTGCATTGCAGAGCAGGATAGAAAACCGCGTCAGAGTTCTCATATAGTATCGGATGTGGGTTTTCGCTTGCGCAGACTACGAACGGTGCATTGCAGAGCAGGACAGAAAACCGCGTCGGAGTTCTCATATAGTATCGGATGTGAGTTTTTGCTTGCGCAGACTACGAACGGTGCATTGCAGAGCAGGATAGAAAACCGTGTCCGAGTTCTCATATAGTATCGGATGTGGGTTTTCGCTTGCGCAGACTACGAACGGTGCATTGCAGAGCAGGATAGAAAACCGCGTCGGAGTTCTCATATAGTATCGGATGTGGGTTTTCGCTTGCGCTGACTACGAACGGTGCATTGAGGAGCAGGATAGAAAACTTCGTGGAGTTCTCATATAGTATCGGATGTGGGTTTTCGCTTGCGCAGACTACGAACGGTGCATTGCAGAGCAGGATATAAAACCGCGTCGGAGTTCTCATATAGTATCGGATGTGGGTTTTCGCTTGCGCTGACTTCGAACGGTGCATTGAGGAGCAGGATAGAAAACCGCGTCGGAGTTCTCATATTCTATCGGATGTGGATTTTCGCTTGCGCAGACTACGAACGGTGCATTGCAGAGCAGGATAGAAAACCGTGTCCGAGTTCTCATATAGTATCGGATGTGGGTTTTCGCTTGCGCAGACTACGAACGGTGCATTGCAGAGCAGGATAGAAAACCGCGTCGGAGTTCTCATATAGTATCGGATGTGGGTTTTCGCTTGCGCAGACTACGAACGGTGCATTGCAGAGCAGGATAGAAAACCGCGTCGGAGTTCTCATATAGTATCGGATGTGGGTTTTCGCTTGCGCAGACTACGAACGGTGCATTGCAGAGCAGGATAGAAAACCGCGTCGGAGTTCTCATATAGTATCGGACGTGGGTTTTCGCTTGCGCAGACTACGCACGGTGCATTGCAGAGCAGGATAGAAAACCGTGTCCGAGTTCTCATATAGTATCGGATGTGGGTTTTCGCTTGCGCAGACTACGAACGGTGCATTGCAGAGCAGGATAGAAAACCGTGTCCGAGTTCTCATATATTATCGGATGTGGGTTTTCGCTTGCGCAGACTACGAACGTTGCATTGCAGAGCAGGATAGAAAACCGCGTCGGAGTTCTCATATAGTATCGGATGTGGGTTTTCGCTTGCGCAGACTACGAACGGTGCATTGCAGAGCAGGACAGAAAACCGCGTCGGAGTTCTCATATAGTATCGGATGTGGGTTTTCGCTTGCGCAGACTACGAACGATGCATTGGAGAGCAGGATAGAAAACCGCGTCGGAGTTCTCATATAGTATTGGATGTGGGTTTTCGCTTGCGCAGACTACGAACGGTGGATTGCAGAGCAGGATAGAAAACCGCGTCGGAGTTCTCATATATTATCGGATGTGGGTTTTCGCTTGCGCAGACTACGAACGGTGCATTGCAGAGCAGGACAGAAAACCGCGTCGGAGTTCTCATATAGTATCGGATGTGAGTTTTCGCTTGCGCAGACTACGAACGGTGCATTGCAGAGCAGGATAGAAAACCGCGTCGGAGTTCTCCTATAGTATTGGATGTGGGTTTTCGCTTGCGCAGACTACGAACGGTGCATTGCAGAGCAGGATAGAAAACCGTGTCCGAGTTCTCATATATTATCGGATGTGGGTTTTCGCTTGCGCAGACTACGAACGGTGCATTGCAGAGCAGGATAGAAAACCGCGTCGGAGTTCTCATATAGTATCGGATGTGTGTTTTCGCTTGCGCAGACTACGAACGGTGCATTGCAGAGCAGGACAGAAAACCGCGTCGGAGTTCTCATATAGTATCGGATGTGAGTTTTCGCTTGCGCAGACTACGAACGGTGCATTGCAGAGCAGGATAGAAAACCGTGTCCGAGTTCTCAAATAGTATCGGATGTGGGTTTTCGCTTGCGCAGACTACGAACGGTCCATTGCAGAGCAGGACAGAAAACCGCGTCGGAGTTCCCATATAGTATCGGATGTGAGTTTTCGCTTGCGCAGACTACGAACGGTTCATTGCAGAGCAGGATAGAAAACCGCGTCGGAGTTCTCATATAGTATCGGATGTGGGTTTTCGCTTGCGCAGACTACGAACGATGCATTGGAGAGCAGGATAGAAAACCGCGTCGGAGTTCTCATATAGTATTGGATGTGGGTTTTCGCTTGCGCAGACTACGAACGGTGCATTGCAGAGCAGGATAGAAAACCGCGTCGGAGTTCTCATATATTATCGGATGTGGGTTTTCGCTTGCGCAGACTACGAACGGTGCATTGCAGAGCAGGATAGAAAACCGCGTCGGAGTTCTCATATAGTATCGGATGTGGGTTTTCGCTTGCGCAGACTACGAACGGTGCATTGCAGAGCAGGACAGAAAACCGCGTCGGAGTTCTCATATAGTATCGGATGTGAGTTTTCGCTTGCGCAGACTACGAACGGTGCATTGCAGAGCAGGATAGAAAACCGCGTCGGAGTTCTCATATAGTATTGGATGTGGGTTTTCGCTTGCGCAGACTACGAACGGTGCATTGCAGAGCAGGATAGAAAACCGTGTCCGAGTTCTCATATATTATCGGATGTGGGTTTTCGCTTGCGCAGACTACGAACGGTGCATTGCAGAGCAGGATAGAAAACCGCGTCGGAGTTCTCATATAGTATCGGATGTGGGTTTTCGCTTGCGCAGACTACGAACGGTGCATTGCAGAGCAGGACAGAAAACCGCGTCGGAGTTCTCATATAGTATCGGATGTGAGTTTTCGCTTGCGCAGACTACGAACGGTCCATTGCAGAGCAGGATAGAAAACCGCGTCGGAGTTCTCATATAGTATCGGATGTGGGTTTTCGCTTGCGCAGACTACGAACGATGCATTGGAGAGCAGGATAGAAAACCGCGTCGGAGTTCTCATATAGTATTGGATGTGGGTTTTCGCTTGCGCAGACTACGAACGGTGCATTGCAGAGCAGGATAGAAAACCGCGTCGGAGTTCTCATATATTATCGGATGTGGGTTTTCGCTTGCGCAGACTACGAACGGTGCATTGCAGAGCAGGATAGAAAACCGCGTCGGAGTTCTCATATAGTATCGGATGTGGGTTTTCGCTTGCGCAGACTACGAACGGTGCATTGCAGAGCAGGACAGAAAACCGCGTCGGAGTTCTCATATAGTATCGGATGTGAGTTTTCGCTTGCGCAGACTACGAACGGTGCATTGCAGAGCAGGATAGAAAATCGCGTCGGAGTTCTCATATAGTATTGGATGTGGGTTTTCGCTTGCGCAGACTACGAACGGTGCATTGCAGAGCAGGATAGAAAACCGTGTCCGAGTTCTCATATATTATCGGATGTGGGTTTTCGCTTGCGCAGACTACGAACGGTGCATTGCAGAGCAGGATAGAAAACCGCGTCGGAGTTCTCATATAGTATCGGATGTGGGTTTTCGCTTGCGCAGACTACGAACGGTGCATTGCAGAGCAGGACAGAAAACCGCGTCGGAGTTCTCATATAGTATCGGATGTGAGTTTTCGCTTTCGCAGACTACGAACGGTGCATTGCAGAGCAGGATAGAAAACCGTGTCCGAGTTCTCAAATAGTATCGGATGTGGGTTTTCGCTTGCGCAGACTACGAACGGTGCATTGCAGAGCAGGATAGAAAACCGCGTCGGAGTTCTCATATAGTATCGGATGTGGGTTTTCGCTTGCGCAGACTAGGAACGGTGCATTGCAGAGCAGGATATAAAACCGCGTCGGAGTTCTCATATAGTATCGGATGTGGGTTTTCGCTTGCGCAGACTACGAACGGTGCATTGCAGAGCAGGATAGAAAACCGCGTCGGAGTTCTCACATAGTATCGGATGTGGGTTTTCGCTTGCGCAGACTACGCACGGTGCATTGCAGAGCAGGATAGGAAACCGCGTCCGAGTTCTCATATAGTATCGGATGTGGGTTTTCGCTTGCGCAGACTACGATCGGTGCATTGCAGAGCAGGATAGAAAACCGCGTCGGAGTTCTCATATAGTATCGGATGTGGGTTTTCGCTTGCGCAGGCTACGAACGTTGCATTGCAGAGCAGGATAGAAAACTGCGTCGGAGTTCTCATAAAGTATCGGATATTGGTTCTCGCTTGCGCAGACTGCGAATGGTGCTTTGCAGAGCAGGATAGAAAACCGCGTCGGAGTTCTCATATAGTATCGGATGTGGGTTTTCGATTGCGCAGACTACGAAGGGTGCATTGCAGAGCAGGATAGAAATCCTCGTCGGAGTTCTCATATAGTATCGGATGTGGGTTTCCACTTGCGCAGACTACGAACGGTGCATTGCAGAGCAGGATAGAAAACCGCGTAGAGTTCTCATATAGTATCGGATGTGGGTTTTCGCTTGCGCAGACTACGAACGGTGCATTGCAGAGCAGGATATAAAACCGCGTCGGAGTTCTCATATAGTATCAGATGTGGGTTTTCGCTTGCGCAGACTACGATCGGTGCATTGCAGAGCAGGATAGAAAACCGCGTCGGAGTTCGCATATAGTATCGGATGTGGGTTTTCGCTTGCGCAGACTACGCACGGTGCATTGCAGAGCAGGATAGAAAACTGCGTCGGAGTTCTCATATAGTATCGGATGTGGGTTTTCGCTTGCGCAGACTACGAACGGTGCATTGCAGAGCAGGATAGAAAACCGCGTCGGAGTTCTCCTATAGTATCGGATGTGGGTTTTCGATTGCGCAGACTACGAACGGCGCATTGCAGAGCATGATAGAAAACCGTGTACGAGTTCTCATATAGTATCGGATGTGGGTTTTCGCTTGCGCAGACTACGAACGGTGCATTGCAGAGCAGGACAGAAAACCGCGTCGGAGTTCTCATATAGTATCGGATGTGGGTTTTCTCTTGCGCAGACTACGAACGGTGCATTGCAGAGCGTGATAGAAAACCGCGTCGGAGTTCTCATATAGTATCGGATGTGCGTTTTCGCTTGCGCAGACTACGAACGGTGCATTGCAGAGCAGGATAGAAAACCGCGTCGGAGTTCTCATATAGTATCGGATGTGGGTTTTCGCTTGCGCAGACTACGAACGGTGCATTGCAGAGCATGATTGAAAACCGCGTCGGAGTTCTCATATAGTATCGGATGTGGGTTTTCGCTTGCGCTGACGACGAACGGTGCATTGAGGAGCAGGATAGAAAACCGCGTCGGAGTTCTCATATAGTATCGGATGTGGGTTTTCGATTGCGCAGACTACGAAGGGTGCATTGCAGATCAGGATAGAAATCCTCGTCGGAGTTCTCATATAGTATCGGATGTGGGTTTCCGCTTGCGCAGACTACGAACGGTGCATTGCAGAGCAGGATAGAAAACCGCGTCGGAGTTCTCATATAGTATCGGATGTGGGTTTTCGCTTGCGCAGACTACGAACGGTGCATTGCAGAGCAGGATAGAAAACCGCGTCGGAGTTCTCATATAGTATCGGATGTGGGTTTTCGCTTGCGCAGACTACGAACGGTGCATTGCAGAGCAGGATAGAAAACCGCGTCGGAGTTCTCATATAGTATCGGATGTGGGTTTTCGCTTGCGCAGACTACGCACGGTGCATTGCAGAGCAGGATAGAAAACCGTGTCCGAGTTCTCATATAGTATCGGATGTGGGTTTTCGCTTGCGCAGACTACGAAAGGTGCATTGCAGAGCAGAATAGACCGTGTCCGAGTTCTCATATAGTATCGGATGTGGGTTTTCGCTTGCGCAGACTACGAACGGTGCATTGCAGAGCAGGATAGAAAACCGCGTCGGAGTTCTCATATAGTATCGGTTGTGGGTTTTCGCTTGCGCAGACTACGAACGGTGCATTGCAGAGCAGGACAGAAAACCGCGTCGGAGTTCTCATATAGTATCGGATGTGAGTTTTCGCTTGCGCAGACTACGAACGGTGCATTGCAGAGCAGGATAGAAAACCGTGTCCGAGTTCTCACATAGTATCGGATGTGGGTTTTCGCTTGCGCAGACTACGAACGGTGCATTGCAGAGCAGGATAGAAAACCGCGTCGGAGTTCTCATATTGTATCGGATGTGGGTTTTCGCTTGCGCAGACTACGAACGGTGCATTGCAGAGCAGGATAGAAAACCGTGTCCGAGTTCTCATATAGTATCGGATGTGGGTTTTCGCTTGCGCAGACTACGAACGGTGCATTGCAGAGCAGGATAGAAAACTGCGGTCGGAGTTCTCATAAAGTATCAGATATTGGTTCTCGCTTGCGCAGACTGCGAATGGTGCTTTGCAGAGCAGGATAGAAAACCGCGTCGGAGTTCTCATATAGTATCGGATGTGGGTTTTCGATTGCGCAGACTACGAAGGGTGCATTGCAGAGCAGGATAGAAATCCTCGTCGGAGTTCTCATATAGTATCGGATGTGGGTTTCCGCTTGCGCAGACTACGAACGGTGCATTGCAGAGCAGGATAGAAAACCGCGTCGGAGTTCTCATATAGTATCGGATGTGGGTTTTCGCTTGCGCAGACTACGAACGGTGCATTGCAGAGCAGGATAGAAAACCGCGTCGGAGTTCTCATATAGTATCGGATGTGGGTTTTCGCTTGCGCAGACTACGAACGGTGCATTGCAGAGCAGGATAGAAAACCGCGTCGGAGTTCTCATATAGTATCAGATGTGGGTTTTCGCTTGCGCAGACTACGCACGGTGCATTGCAGAGCAGGATAGAAAACCGTGTCCGAGTTCTCATATAGTATCGGATGTGGGTTTTCGCTTGCGCAGACTACGAACGGTGCATTGCAGAGCAGAATAGACCGTGTCCGAGTTCTCATATTGTATCGGATGTGGGTTTTCGCTTGTGCAGACTACGAACGGTGCATTGCAGAGCAGGATAGAAAACCGCGTCGGAGTTCTCATATAGTATCGGATGTGGGTTTTCGCTTGCGCAGACTACGCACGGTGCATTGCAGAGCAGGATAGGAAACCGCGTCGGAGTTCTCATATAGTATCGGATGTGGGTTTTCGCTTGCGCAGACTACGATCGGTGCATTGCAGAGCAGGATAGAAAACCGCGTCGGAGTTCTCATATAGTATCGGATGTGGGTTTTCGCTTGCGCAGGCTACGAACGTTGCATTGCAGAGCAGGATAGAAAACTGCGTCGGAGTTCTCATATAGTATCGGATGTGGGTTTTCGCTTGCGCAGACTACGCACGGCGCATTGCAGAGCAGGATAGAAAACAGCGTCGGAGTTCTCACATAGTATCTGATGTGGGTTTTCGCTTGCGCAGAGTACGAACGGTGCATTGCAGAGCAGGATAGAAAACCGCGGTCGGAGTTCTCATAAAGTATCGGATATTGGTTCTCGCTTGCGCAGACTGCGAATGGTGCTTTGCAGAGCAGGATAGAAAACCGCGTCGGAGTTCTCATATAGTATCGGATGTGGGTTTTCGATTGCGCAGACTACGAAGGGTGCATTGCAGAGCAGGATAGAAATCCTCGTCGGAGTTCTCATATAGTATCGGATGTGGGTTTCCGCTTGCGCAGACTACGAACGGTGCATTGCAGAGCAGGATAGAAAACCGCGTCGGAGTTCTCATATAGTATCGGATGTGGGTTTTCGCTTGCGCAGACTACGAACGGTGCATTGCAGAGCAGGATAGAAAACCGCGTCGGTGTTCTCATATAGTATCGGATGTGGGTTTTCGCTTGCGCAGACTACGAACGGTGCATTGCAGAGCAGGATAGAAAACCGCGTCGGAGTTCTCATATAGTATCGGATGTGGGTTTTCGCTTGCGCAGACTACGCACGGTGCATTGCAGAGCAGGATAGAAAACCGTGTCCGAGTTCTCATATAGTATCGGATGTGGGTTTTCGCTTGCGCAGACTACGAACGGTGCATTGCAGAGCAGAATAGACCGTGTCCGAGTTCTCATATAGTATCGGATGTGGGTTTTCTCTTGCGCAGACTACGAACGGTGCATTGCAGAGCAGGATAGAAAACCGCGTCGGAGTTCTCATATAGTATCGGTTGTGGGTTTTCGCTTGCGCAGACTACGAACGGTGCATTGCAGAGCAGGACAGAAAACCGCGTCGGAGTTCTCATATAGTATCGGATGTGAGTTTTCGCTTGCGCAGACTACGAACGGTGCATTGCAGAGCAGGATAGAAAACCGTGTCCGAGTTCTCATATAGTATCGGATGTGGGTTTTCGCTTGCGCAGACTACGAACGGTGCATTGCAGAGCAGGATAGAAAACCGCGTCGGAGTTCTCATATTGTATCGGATGTGGGTTTTCGCTTGCGCAGACTACGAACGGTGCATTGCAGAGCAGGATAGAAAACCGTGTCCGAGTTCTCATATAGTATCGGATGTGGGTTTTCGCTTGCGCAGACTACGAACGGTGCATTGCAGAGCAGGATAGAAAACCGCGTCGGAGTTCTCATATAGTATCGGATGTGGGTTTTCGATTGCGCAGACTACGAACGGCGCATTGCAGAGCATGATAGAAAACCGTGTACGAGTTCTCATATAGTATCGGATGTGGGTTTTCGCTTGCGCAGACTACGAACGGTGCATTGCAGAGCAGGACAGAAAACCGCGTCGGAGTTCTCATATAGTATCGGATGTGGGTTTTCTCTTGCGCAGACTACGAACGGTGCATTGCAGAGCGTGATAGAAAACCGCGTCGGAGTTCTCATATAGTATCGGATGTGCGTTTTCGCTTGCGCAGACTACGAACGGTGCATTGCAGAGCAGGATAGAAAACCGCGTCGGAGTTCTCATATAGTATCGGATGTGGGTTTTCGCTTGCGCAGACTACGAACGGTGCATTGCAGAGCATGATTGAAAACCGCGTCGGAGTTCTCATATAGTATCGGATGTGGGTTTTCGCTTGCGCTGACGACGAACGGTGCATTGAGGAGCAGGATAGGAAACCGCGTAGAGTTCTCATATAGTATCGGATGTGGGTTTTCGCTTGCGCAGACTACGAACGGTGCATTGCAGAGCAGGATATAAAACCGCGTCGGAGTTCTCATATAGTATCAGATGTGGGTTTTCGCTTGCGCAGACTACGATCGGTGCATTGCAGAGCAGGATAGAAAACCGCGTCGGAGTTCGCATATAGTATCGGATGTGGGTTTTCGCTTGCGCAGACTACGCACGGTGCATTGCAGAGCAGGATAGGAAACCGCGTCGGAGTTCTCATATAGTATCGGATGTGGGTTTTCGCTTGCGCAGACTACGATCGGTGCATTGCAGAGCAGGATAGAAAACCGCGTCGGAGTGCTCATATAGTATCGGATGTGGGTTTTCGCTTGCGCAGGCTACGAACGTTGCATTGCAGAGCAGGATAGAAAACTGCGTCGGAGTTCTCATATAGTATCGGATGTGGGTTTTCGCTTGCGCAGACTACGCACGGCGCATTGCAGAGCAGGATAGAAAACAGCGTCGGAGTTCTCACATAGTATCTGATGTGGGTTTTCGCTTGCGCAGACTACGAACGGTGCATTGCAGAGCAGGATAGAAAACCGCGGTCGGAGTTCTCATAAAGTATCGGATATTGGTTCTCGCTTGCGCAGACTGCGAATGGTGCTTTGCAGAGCAGGATAGAAAACCGCGTCGGAGTTCTCATATAGTATCGGATGTGGGTTTTCGATTGCGCAGACTACGAAGGGTGCATTGCAGAGCAGGATAGAAATCCTCGTCGGAGTTCTCATATAGTATCGGATGTGGGTTTCCGCTTGCGCAGACTACGAACGGTGCATTGCAGAGCAGGATAGAAAACCGCGTCGGAGTTCTCATATAGTACCGGATGTGGGTTTTCGCTTGCGCAGACTACGAACGGTGCATTGCAGAGCAGGATAGAAAACCGCGTCGGAGTTCTCATATAGTATCGGATGTGGGTTTTCGCTTGCGCAGACTACGCACGGTGCATTGCAGAGCAGGATAGGAAACCGCGTCGGAGTTCTCATATAGTATCGGATGTGGGTTTTCGCTTGCGCAGACTACGATCGGTGCATTGCAGAGCAGGATAGAAAACCGCGTCGGAGTTCTCATATAGTATCGGATGTGGGTTTTCGCTTGCGCAGGCTACGAACGTTGCATTGCAGAGCAGGATAGAAAACTGCGTCGGAGTTCTCATATAGTATCGGATGTGGGTTTTCGCTTGCGCAGACTACGCACGGCGCATTGCAGAGCAGGATAGAAAACAGCGTCGGAGTTCTCACATAGTATCTGATGTGGGTTTTCGCTTGCGCAGACTACGAACGGTGCATTGCAGAGCAGGATAGAAAACCGCGGTCGGAGTTCTCATAAAGTATCGGATATTGGTTCTCGCTTGCGCAGACTGCGAATGGTGCTTTGCAGAGCAGGATAGAAAACCGCGTCGGAGTTCTCATATAGTATCGGATGTGGGTTTTCGATTGCGCAGACTACGCACGGTGCATTGCAGAGCAGGATAGGAAACCGCGTCGGAGTTCTCATATAGTATCGGATGTGGGTTTCCGCTTGCGCAGACTACGAACGGTGCATTGCAGAGCAGGATAGAAAACCGCGTCGGAGTTCTCATATAGTATCAGATGTGGGTTTTCGCTTGCGCAGACTACGATCGGTGCATTGCAGAGCAGGATAGAAAACCGCGTCGGAGTTCGCATATAGTATCGGATGTGGGTTTTCGCTTGCGCAGACTACGCACGGTGCATTGCAGAGCAGGATAGGAAACCGCGTCGGAGTTCTCATATAGTATCGGATGTGGGTTTTCGCTTGCGCAGACTACGATCGGTGCATTGCAGAGCAGGATAGAAAACCGCGTCGGAGTTCTCATATAGTATCGGATGTGGGTTTTCGCTTGCGCAGGCTACGAACGTTGCATTGCAGAGCAGGATAGAAAACTGCGTCGGAGTTCTCATATAGTATCGGATGTGGGTTTTCGCTTGCGCAGACTACGCACGGCGCATTGCAGAGCAGGATAGAAAACAGCGTCGGAGTTCTCACATAGTATCTGATGTGGGTTTTCGCTTGCGCAGACTACGAACGGTGCATTGCAGAGCAGGATAGAAAACCGCGGTCGGAGTTCTCATGAAGTATCGGATATTGGTTCTCGCTTGCGCAGACTGCGAATGGTGCTTTGCAGAGCAGGATAGAAAACCGCGTCGGAATTCTCATATAGTATCGGATGTGGGTTTTCGATTGCGCAGACTACGAAGGGTGCATTGCAGAGCAGGATAGAAATCCTCGTCGGAGTTCTCATATAGTATCGGATGTGGGTTTCCGCTTGCGCAGACTACGAACGGTGCATTGCAGAGCAGGATAGAAAACCGCGTCGGAGTTCTCATATAGTATCGGATGTGGGTTTTCGCTTGCGCAGACTACGAACGGTGCATTGCAGAGCAGGATAGAAAACCGCGTCGGAGTTCTCATATAGTATCGGATGTGGGTTTTCGCTTGCGCAGACTACGAACGGTGCATTGCAGAGCAGGATAGAAAACCGCGTCGGAGTTCTCATATAGTATCGGATGTGGGTTTTCGCTTGCGCAGACTACGCACGGTGCATTGCAGAGCAGGATAGAAAACCGTGTCCGAGTTCTCATATAGTATCGGATGTGGGTTTTCGCTTGCGCAGACTACGAACGGTGCATTGCAGAGCAGGATAGAAAACCGCGTCGGAGTTCTCATATAGTATCTGATGTGGGTTTTCGCTTGCGCAGAGTACGAACGGTGCATTGCAGAGCAGGATAGAAAACCGCGTCGGAGTTCTCATATAGTATCGGATGTGGGTTTTCGCTTGCGCAGACTACGATCGGTGCATTGCAGAGCAGGATAGAAAACCGCGTCGGAGTTCTCATATAGTATCGGATGTGGGTTTTCGCTTGCGCAGGCTACGAACGTTGCATTGCAGAGCAGGATAGAAAACTGCGTCGGAGTTCTCATATAGTATCGGATGTGGGTTTTCGCTTGCGCAGACTACGCACGGCGCATTGCAGAGCAGGATAGAAAACAGCGTCGGAGTTCTCACATAGTATCTGATGTGGGTTTTCGCTTGCGCAGAGTACGAACGGTGCATTGCAGAGCAGGATAGAAAACCGCGGTCGGAGTTCTCATAAAGTATCGGATATTGGTTCTCGCTTGCGCAGACTGCGAATGGTGCTTTGCAGAGCAGGATAGAAAACCGCGTCGGAGTTCTCATATAGTATCGGATGTGGGTTTTCGATTGCGCAGACTACGAAGGGTGCATTGCAGAGCAGGATAGAAATCCTCGTCGGAGTTCTCATATAGTATCGGATGTGGGTTTCCGCTTGCGCAGACTACGAACGGTGCATTGCAGAGCAGGATAGAAAACCGCGTCGGAGTTCTCATATAGTATCGGATGTGGGTTTTCGCTTGCGCAGACTACGAACGGTGCATTGCAGAGCAGGATAGAAAACCGCGTCGGAGTTCTCATATAGTATCGGATGTGGGTTTTCGCTTGCGCAGACTACGAACGGTGCATTGCAGAGCAGGATAGAAAACCGCGTCGGAGTTCTCATATAGTATCGGATGTGGGTTTTCGCTTGCGCAGACTACGCACGGTGCATTGCAGAGCAGGATAGAAAACCGTGTCCGAGTTCTCATATAGTATCGGATGTGGGTTTTCGCTTGCGCAGACTACGAACGGTGCATTGCAGAGCAGAATAGACCGTGTCCGAGTTCTCATATAGTATCGGATGTGGGTTTTCTCTTGCGCAGACTACGAACGGTGCATTGCAGAGCAGGATAGAAAACCGCGTCGGAGTTCTCATATAGTATCGGTTGTGGGTTTTCGCTTGCGCAGACTACGAACGGTGCATTGCAGAGCAGGACAGAAAACCGCGTCGGAGTTCTCATATAGTATCGGATGTGAGTTTTCGCTTGCGCAGACTACGAACGGTGCATTGCAGAGCAGGATAGAAAACCGTGTCCGAGTTCTCATATAGTATCGGATGTGGGTTTTCGCTTGCGCAGACTACGAACGGTGCATTGCAGAGCAGGATAGAAAACCGCGTCGGAGTTCTCATATTGTATCGGATGTGGGTTTTCGCTTGCGCAGACTACGAACGGTGCATTGCAGAGCAGGATAGAAAACCGTGTCCGAGTTCTCATATAGTATCGGATGTGGGTTTTCGCTTGCGCAGACTACGAACGGTGCATTGCAGAGCAGGATAGAAAACCGCGTCGGAGTTCTCATATAGTATCGGATGTGGGTTTTCGATTGCGCAGACTACGAACGGCGCATTGCAGAGCATGATAGAAAACCGTGTACGAGTTCTCATATAGTATCGGATGTGGGTTTTCGCTTGCGCAGACTACGAACGGTGCATTGCAGAGCAGGACAGAAAACCGCGTCGGAGTTCTCATATAGTATCGGATGTGGGTTTTCTCTTGCGCAGACTACGAACGGTGCATTGCAGAGCGTGATAGAAAACCGCGTCGGAGTTCTCATATAGTATCGGATGTGCGTTTTCGCTTGCGCAGACTACGAACGGTGCATTGCAGAGCAGGATAGAAAACCGCGTCGGAGTTCTCATATAGTATCGGATGTGGGTTTTCGCTTGCGCAGACTACGAACGGTGCATTGCAGAGCATGATTGAAAACCGCGTCGGAGTTCTCATATAGTATCGGATGTGGGTTTTCGCTTGCGCAGACTACGATCGGTGCATTGCAGAGCAGGATAGAAAACCGCGTCGGAGTTCTCATATAGTATCGGATGTGGGTTTTCGCTTGCGCAGGCTACGAACGTTGCATTGCAGAGCAGGATAGAAAACTGCGTCGGAGTTCTCATATAGTATCGGATGTGGGTTTTCGCTTGCGCAGACTACGCACGGCGCATTGCAGAGCAGGATAGAAAACAGCGTCGGAGTTCTCACATAGTATCTGATGTGGGTTTTCGCTTGCGCAGAGTACGAACGGTGCATTGCAGAGCAGGATAGAAAACCGCGGTCGGAGTTCTCATAAAGTATCGGATATTGGTTCTCGCTTGCGCAGACTGCGAATGGTGCTTTGCAGAGCAGGATAGAAAACCGCGTCGGAGTTCTCATATAGTATCGGATGTGGGTTTTCGATTGCGCAGACTACGAAGGGTGCATTGCAGAGCAGGATAGAAATCCTCGTCGGAGTTCTCATATAGTATCGGATGTGGGTTTCCGCTTGCGCAGACTACGAACGGTGCATTGCAGAGCAGGATAGAAAACCGCGTCGGAGTTCTCATATAGTATCGGATGTGGGTTTTCGCTTGCGCAGACTACGAACGGTGCATTGCAGAGCAGGATAGAAAACCGCGTCGGAGTTCTCATATAGTATCGGATGTGGGTTTTCGCTTGCGCAGACTACGAACGGTGCATTGCAGAGCAGGATAGAAAACCGCGTCGGAGTTCTCATATAGTATCGGATGTGGGTTTTCGCTTGCGCAGACTACGCACGGTGCATTGCAGAGCAGGATAGAAAACCGTGTCCGAGTTCTCATATAGTATCGGATGTGGGTTTTCGCTTGCGCAGACTACGAACGGTGCATTGCAGAGCAGAATAGACCGTGTCCGAGTTCTCATATAGTATCGGATGTGGGTTTTCTCTTGCGCAGACTACGAACGGTGCATTGCAGAGCAGGATAGAAAACCGCGTCGGAGTTCTCATATAGTATCGGTTGTGGGTTTTCGCTTGCGCAGACTACGAACGGTGCATTGCAGAGCAGGACAGAAAACCGCGTCGGAGTTCTCATATAGTATCGGATGTGAGTTTTCGCTTGCGCAGACTACGAACGGTGCATTGCAGAGCAGGATAGAAAACCGTGTCCGAGTTCTCATATAGTATCGGATGTGGGTTTTCGCTTGCGCAGACTACGAACGGTGCATTGCAGAGCAGGATAGAAAACCGCGTCGGAGTTCTCATATTGTATCGGATGTGGGTTTTCGCTTGCGCAGACTACGAACGGTGCATTGCAGAGCAGGATAGAAAACCGTGTCCGAGTTCTCATATAGTATCGGATGTGGGTTTTCGCTTGCGCAGACTACGAACGGTGCATTGCAGAGCAGGATAGAAAACCGCGTCGGAGTTCTCATATAGTATCGGATGTGGGTTTTCGATTGCGCAGACTACGAACGGCGCATTGCAGAGCATGATAGAAAACCGTGTACGAGTTCTCATATAGTATCGGATGTGGGTTTTCGCTTGCGCAGACTACGAACGGTGCATTGCAGAGCAGGACAGAAAACCGCGTCGGAGTTCTCATATAGTATCGGATGTGGGTTTTCTCTTGCGCAGACTACGAACGGTGCATTGCAGAGCGTGATAGAAAACCGCGTCGGAGTTCTCATATAGTATCGGATGTGCGTTTTCGCTTGCGCAGACTACGAACGGTGCATTGCAGAGCAGGATAGAAAACCGCGTCGGAGTTCTCATATAGTATCGGATGTGGGTTTTCGCTTGCGCAGACTACGAACGGTGCATTGCAGAGCATGATTGAAAACCGCGTCGGAGTTCTCATATAGTATCGGATGTGGGTTTTCGCTTGCGCTGACGACGAACGGTGCATTGAGGAGCAGGATAGGAAACCGCGTAGAGTTCTCATATAGTATCGGATGTGGGTTTTCGCTTGCGCAGACTACGAACGGTGCATTGCAGAGCAGGATATAAAACCGCGTCGGAGTTCTCATATAGTATCAGATGTGGGTTTTCGCTTGCGCAGACTACGATCGGTGCATTGCAGAGCAGGATAGAAAACCGCGTCGGAGTTCGCATATAGTATCGGATGTGGGTTTTCGCTTGCGCAGACTACGCACGGTGCATTGCAGAGCAGGATAGGAAACCGCGTCGGAGTTCTCATATAGTATCGGATGTGGGTTTTCGCTTGCGCAGACTACGATCGGTGCATTGCAGAGCAGGATAGAAAACCGCGTCGGAGTGCTCATATAGTATCGGATGTGGGTTTTCGCTTGCGCAGGCTACGAACGTTGCATTGCAGAGCAGGATAGAAAACTGCGTCGGAGTTCTCATATAGTATCGGATGTGGGTTTTCGCTTGCGCAGACTACGCACGGCGCATTGCAGAGCAGGATAGAAAACAGCGTCGGAGTTCTCACATAGTATCTGATGTGGGTTTTCGCTTGCGCAGACTACGAACGGTGCATTGCAGAGCAGGATAGAAAACCGCGGTCGGAGTTCTCATAAAGTATCGGATATTGGTTCTCGCTTGCGCAGACTGCGAATGGTGCTTTGCAGAGCAGGATAGAAAACCGCGTCGGAGTTCTCATATAGTATCGGATGTGGGTTTTCGATTGCGCAGACTACGAAGGGTGCATTGCAGAGCAGGATAGAAATCCTCGTCGGAGTTCTCATATAGTATCGGATGTGGGTTTCCGCTTGCGCAGACTACGAACGGTGCATTGCAGAGCAGGATAGAAAACCGCGTCGGAGTTCTCATATAGTACCGGATGTGGGTTTTCGCTTGCGCAGACTACGAACGGTGCATTGCAGAGCAGGATAGAAAACCGCGTCGGAGTTCTCATATAGTATCGGATGTGGGTTTTCGCTTGCGCAGACTACGCACGGTGCATTGCAGAGCAGGATAGGAAACCGCGTCGGAGTTCTCATATAGTATCGGATGTGGGTTTTCGCTTGCGCAGACTACGATCGGTGCATTGCAGAGCAGGATAGAAAACCGCGTCGGAGTTCTCATATAGTATCGGATGTGGGTTTTCGCTTGCGCAGGCTACGAACGTTGCATTGCAGAGCAGGATAGAAAACTGCGTCGGAGTTCTCATATAGTATCGGATGTGGGTTTTCGCTTGCGCAGACTACGCACGGCGCATTGCAGAGCAGGATAGAAAACAGCGTCGGAGTTCTCACATAGTATCTGATGTGGGTTTTCGCTTGCGCAGACTACGAACGGTGCATTGCAGAGCAGGATAGAAAACCGCGGTCGGAGTTCTCATAAAGTATCGGATATTGGTTCTCGCTTGCGCAGACTGCGAATGGTGCTTTGCAGAGCAGGATAGAAAACCGCGTCGGAGTTCTCATATAGTATCGGATGTGGGTTTTCGATTGCGCAGACTACGCACGGTGCATTGCAGAGCAGGATAGGAAACCGCGTCGGAGTTCTCATATAGTATCGGATGTGGGTTTCCGCTTGCGCAGACTACGAACGGTGCATTGCAGAGCAGGATAGAAAACCGCGTCGGAGTTCTCATATAGTATCAGATGTGGGTTTTCGCTTGCGCAGACTACGATCGGTGCATTGCAGAGCAGGATAGAAAACCGCGTCGGAGTTCGCATATAGTATCGGATGTGGGTTTTCGCTTGCGCAGACTACGCACGGTGCATTGCAGAGCAGGATAGGAAACCGCGTCGGAGTTCTCATATAGTATCGGATGTGGGTTTTCGCTTGCGCAGACTACGATCGGTGCATTGCAGAGCAGGATAGAAAACCGCGTCGGAGTTCTCATATAGTATCGGATGTGGGTTTTCGCTTGCGCAGGCTACGAACGTTGCATTGCAGAGCAGGATAGAAAACTGCGTCGGAGTTCTCATATAGTATCGGATGTGGGTTTTCGCTTGCGCAGACTACGCACGGCGCATTGCAGAGCAGGATAGAAAACAGCGTCGGAGTTCTCACATAGTATCTGATGTGGGTTTTCGCTTGCGCAGACTACGAACGGTGCATTGCAGAGCAGGATAGAAAACCGCGGTCGGAGTTCTCATGAAGTATCGGATATTGGTTCTCGCTTGCGCAGACTGCGAATGGTGCTTTGCAGAGCAGGATAGAAAACCGCGTCGGAGTTCTCATATAGTATCGGATGTGGGTTTTCGATTGCGCAGACTACGAAGGGTGCATTGCAGAGCAGGATAGAAATCCTCGTCGGAGTTCTCATATAGTATCGGATGTGGGTTTCCGCTTGCGCAGACTACGAACGGTGCATTGCAGAGCAGGATAGAAAACCGCGTCGGAGTTCTCATATAGTATCGGATGTGGGTTTTCGCTTGCGCAGACTACGAACGGTGCATTGCAGAGCAGGATAGAAAACCGCGTCGGAGTTCTCATATAGTATCGGATGTGGGTTTTCGCTTGCGCAGACTACGAACGGTGCATTGCAGAGCAGGATAGAAAACCGCGTCGGAGTTCTCATATAGTATCGGATGTGGGTTTTCGCTTGCGCAGACTACGCACGGTGCATTGCAGAGCAGGATAGAAAACCGTGTCCGAGTTCTCATATAGTATCGGATGTGGGTTTTCGCTTGCGCAGACTACGAACGGTGCATTGCAGAGCAGAATAGGCCGTGTCCGAGTTCTCATATAGTATCGGATGTGGGTTTTCGCTTGCGCAGACTACGAACGGTGCATTGCAGAGCAGGATAGAAAACCGCGTCGGAGTTCTCATATAGTATCGGATGTGGGTTTTCGCTTGCGCAGACTACGCACGGTGCATTGCAGAGCAGGATAGGAAACCGCGTCGGAGTTCTCATATAGTATCGGATGTGGGTTTTCGCTTGCGCAGACTACGATCGGTGCATTGCAGAGCAGGATAGAAAACCGCGTCGGAGTTCTCATATAGTATCGGATGTGGGTTTTCGCTTGCGCAGGCTACGAACGTTGCATTGCAGAGCAGGATAGAAAACTGCGTCGGAGTTCTCATATAGTATCGGATGTGGGTTTTCGCTTGCGCAGACTACGCACGGCGCATTGCAGAGCAGGATAGAAAACAGCGTCGGAGTTCTCACATAGTATCTGATGTGGGTTTTCGCTTGCGCAGACTACGAACGGTGCATTGCAGAGCAGGATAGAAAACCGCGGTCGGAGTTCTCATAAAGTATCGGATATTGGTTCTCGCTTGCGCAGACTGCGAATGGTGCTTTGCAGAGCAGGATAGAAAACCGCGTCGGAGTTCTCATATAGTATCGGATGTGGGTTTTCGATTGCGCAGACTACGAAGGGTGCATTGCAGAGCAGGATAGAAATCCTCGTCGGAGTTCTCATATAGTATCGGATGTGGGTTTCCGCTTGCGCAGACTACGAAGGGTGCATTGCAGAGCAGGATAGAAAACCGCGTCGGAGTTCTCATATAGTATCGGATGTGGGTTTTCGCTTGCGCAGACTACGAACGGTGCATTGCAGAGCAGGATAGAAAACCGCGTCGGAGTTCTCATATAGTATCGGATGTGGGTTTTCGCTTGCGCAGACTACGAACGGTGCATTGCAGAGCAGGATAAAAAACCGCGTCGGAGTTCTCATATAGTATCGGATGTGGGTTTTCGCTTGCGCAGACTACGCACGGTGAATTGCAGAGCAGGATAGAAAACCGTGTCCGAGTTCTCATATAGTATCGGATGTGGGTTTTCGCTTGCGCAGACTACGAACGGTGCATTGCAGAGCAGAATAGACCGTGTCCGAGTTCTCATATAGTATCGGATGTGGGTTTTCGCTTGCGCAGACTACGAACGGTGCATTGCAGAGCAGGATAGAAAACCGCGTCGGAGTTCTCATATAGTATCGGTTGTGGGTTTTCGCTTGCGCAGACTACGAACGGTGCATTGCAGAGCAGGACAGAAAACCGCGTCGGAGTTCTCATATAGTATCGGATGTGAGTTTTCGCTTGCGCAGACTACGAACGGTGCATTGCAGAGCAGGATAGAAAACCGTGTCCGAGTTCTCATATAGTATCGGATGTGGGTTTTCGCTTGCGCAGACTACGAACGGTGCATTGCAGAGCAGGATAGAAAACCGCGTCGGAGTTCTCATATTGTATCGGATGTGGGTTTTCGCTTGCGCAGACTACGAACGGTGCATTGCAGAGCAGGATAGAAAACCGTGTCCGAGTTCTCATATAGTATCGGATGTGGGTTTTCGCTTGCGCAGACTACGAACGGTGCATTGCAGAGCAGGATAGAAAACCGTGTCCGAGTTCTCATATAGTATCGGATGTGGGTTTTCGCTTGCGCAGACTACGAACGGTGCATTGCAGAGCAGGATAGAAAACCGCGTCGGAGTTCTCATATAGTATCGGATGTGGGTTTTCGCTTGCGCAGACTACGAACGGTGCATTGCAGAGGAGGATAGAAAACCGCGTCGGAGTTCTCATATAGTATCGGATGCGGGTTTTCGCTTGCGCAGACTACGCACGGTGCATTGCAGAGCAGGATAGAAAACCGTGTCCGAGTTCTCATATAGTATAGGATGTGGGTTTTCGCTTGCGCAGACTACGAACGGTGCATTGCAGAGCAGGATAGAAAACCGTGTCCGAGTTCTCATATAGTATCGGATGTGGGCTTTCGCTTGCGCGGACTACGAACGGTGCATTGCAGAGCAGGATAGAAAACCGCGTCGGAGTTCTCATATAGTATCGGATGTGGGTTTTCGCTTGCGCAGACTACGAACGGTGCATTGCAGAGCAGGACAGAAAACCGCGTCGGAGTTCTCATATAGTATCGGATGTGAGTTTTCGCTTGCGCAGACTACGAACGGTGCATTGCAGAGCAGGATAGAAAACCGTGTCCGAGTTCTCATATAGTATCGGATGTGGGTTTTCGCTTGCGCAGACTACGAACGGTGCATTGCAGAGCAGGATAGAAAACCGCGTCGGAGTTCTCATATAGTATCGGATGTGGGTTTTCGCTTGCGCAGACTACGAACGGTGCATTGGAGAGCAGGATAGAAAACCGCGTCGGAGTTCTCATATAGTATTGGATGTGGGTTTTCGCTTGCGCAGACTACAAACGGTGCATTGCAGAGCAGGATAGAAAACCGCGTCGGAGTTCTCATATAGTATCGGATGTGGGTTTTCGCTTGCGCAGACTACGAACGGTGCATTGCAGAGCAGTATAGAAAACCGCGTCGGAGTTCTCATATAGTATCGGATGTGGGTTTTCGCTTGCGCAGACTACGAACGGTGCATTGCAGAGCAGGATAGAAAACCGCGTCGGAGTTCTCATATAGTATCGGATGTGGGTTTTCGCTTGCGCAGACTACGAACGGTGCATTGCAGAGCAGGATAGAAAACCGCGTCGGAGTTCTCATATAGTATCGGATGTGGGTTTTCGCTTGCGCAGACTACGCACGGTGAATTGCAGAGCAGGATAGAAAACCGTGTCCGAGTTCTCATATAGTATCGGATGTGGGTTTTCGCTTGCGCAGACTACGAACGGTGCATTGCAGAGCAGAATAGACCGTGTCCGTGTTCTCATATAGTATCGGATGTGGGTTTTCGCTTGCGCAGACTACGAACGGTGCATTGCAGAGCAGGATAGAAAACCGCGTCGGAGTTCTCATATAGTATCGGTTGTGGGTTTTCGCTTGCGCAGACTACGAACGGTGCATTGCAGAGCAGGACGGAAAACCGCGTCGGAGTTCTCATATAGTATCGGATGTGAGTTTTCGCTTGCGCAGACTACGAACGGTGCATTGCAGAGCAGGATAGAAAACCGTGTCCGAGTTCTCATATAGTATCGGATGTGGGTTTTCGCTTGCGCAGACTACGAACGGTGCATTGCAGAGCAGGATAGAAAACCGCGTCGGAGTTCTCATATTGTATCGGATGTGGGTTTTCGCTTGCGCAGACTACGAACGGTGCATTGCAGAGCAGGATAGAAAACCGTGTCCGAGTTCTCATATAGTATCGGATGTGGGTTTTCGCTTGCGCAGACTACGAACGGTGCATTGCAGAGCAGGATAGAAAACCGTGTCCGAGTTCTCATATAGTATCGGATGTGGGTTTTCGCTTGCGCAGACTACGAACGGTGCATTGCAGAGCAGGATAGAAAACCGCGTCGGAGTTCTCATATAGTATCGGATGTGGGTTTTCGCTTGCGCAGACTACGAACGGTGCATTGCAGAGGAGGATAGAAAACCGCGTCGGAGTTCTCATATAGTATCGGATGCGGGTTTTCGCTTGCGCAGACTACGCACGGTGCATTGCAGAGCAGGATAGAAAACCGTGTCCGAGTTCTCATATAGTATAGGATGTGGGTTTTCGCTTGCGCAGACTACGAACGGTGCATTGCAGAGCAGGATAGAAAACCGTGTCCGAGTTCTCATATAGCATCGGATGTGGGCTTTCGCTTGCGCGGACTACGAACGGTGCATTGCAGAGCAGGATAGAAAACCGCGTCGGAGTTCTCATATAGTATCGGATGTGGGTTTTCGCTTGCGCAGACTACGAACGGTGCATTGCAGAGCAGGACAGAAAACCGCGTCGGAGTTCTCATATAGTATCGGATGTGAGTTTTCGCTTGCGCAGACTACGAACGGTGCATTGCAGAGCAGGATAGAAAACCGTGTCCGAGTTCTCATATAGTATCGGATGTGGGTTTTCGCTTGCGCAGACTACGAACGGTGCATTGCAGAGCAGGATAGAAAACCGCGTCGGAGTTCTCATATAGTATCGGATGTGGGTTTTCGCTTGCGCAGACTACGAACGGTGCATTGGAGAGCAGGATAGAAAACCGCGTCGGAGTTCTCATATAGTATTGGATGTGGGTTTTCGCTTGCGCAGACTACAAACGGTGCATTGCAGAGCAGGATAGAAAACCGCGTCGGAGTTCTCATATAGTATCGGATGTGGGTTTTCGCTTGCGCAGACTACGAACGGTGCATTGCAGAGCAGTATAGAAAACCGCGTCGGAGTTCTCATATAGTATCGGATGTGGGTTTTCGCTTGCGCAGACTACGAACGGTGCATTGCAGAGCAGGATAGAAAACCGCGTCGGAGTTCTCATATAGTATCGGATGTGGGTTTTCGCTTGCGCAGACTACGAACGGTGCATTGCAGAGCAGGATAGAAAACCGCGTCGGAGTTCTCATATAGTATCGGATGTGGGTTTTCGCTTGCGCTGACTACGAACGGTGCATTGCAGAGCAGGATAGAAAACGGCGTCGGAGTTCTCATATAGTATCGGATGTGGGTTTTCGCTTGCGCAGACTACGAACGGTGCATTGCAGAGAAGGATAGAAAACCGCGTCGGAGTTCTCATATAGTATCGGATGTGGGTTTTCGCTTGCGCAGACTACGAACGGTGCATTGCAGAGAAGGATAGAAAACCGCGTCGGAGTTATCATATAGTATCGGATGTGGGTTTTCGCTTGCGCAGACTACGAACGGTGCATTGCAGAGCAGGATAGAAAACCGCGTCGGAGTTCTCATATAGTATCAGATGTGGGTTTTCGCTTGCGCAGACTACGAACGGTGCATTGCAGAGCAGGATAGAAAACCGCGTCGGAGTTCTCATATAGTATCGGATGTGGGTTTTTGCTTGCGCAGACTACGCACGGTGCATTGCAGAGCAGGATAGAAAACCGTGTCCGAGTTCTCATATAGTATCGGATGTGGGTTTTCGCCTGCGCAGACTACGAACGGTGCATTGCAGAGCAGGATAGAAAACCGTCTCCGAGTTCTCATATAGTATCGGATGTGGGTTTTCGCCTGCGCAGACTACGAACGGTGCATTGCAGAGCAGGATAGAAAACCGTCTCCGAGTTCTCATATAGTATCGGATGTGGGTTTTCGCTTGCGCAGACTACGAACGGTGCATTGCAGAGCAGGATAGAAAACCGCGTCGGAGTTCTCATATAGTATCGGATGTGGGTTTTCGCTTGCGGAGACTACGAACGGTGCATTGCAGAGCAGGACAGAAAACCGCGTCGGAGTTCTCATATAGTATCGGATGTGAGTTTTTGCTTGCGCAGACTACGAACGGTGCATTGCAGAGCAGGATAGAAAACCGTGTCCGAGTTCTCATATAGTATCGGATGTGGGTTTTGGCTTGCGCAGACTACGAACGGTGCATTGGAGAGCAGGATAGAAAACCGCGTCGGAGTTCTCATCTAGTATTGGATGTGGGTTTTCGCTTGCGCAGACTACGAACGGTGCATTGCAGAGCAGGATAGAAAACCGCGACGGAGTTCTCATATAGTATCGGATGTGGGTTCTCGCTTGCGCAGACTACGAACGGTGCATTGCAGAGCAGGATATAAAACCGCGTCGGAGTTCTCATATAGTATCGAATGTGGGTTTTCGCTTGCGCAGACTACGCACGGTGCATTGCAGAGCAGGATAGAAAACCGTGTCCGAGTTCTCATATACTATAGGATGTGGGTTTTCGCTTGCGCAGACTACGAACGGTGCATTGCAGAGCAGGATAGAAAACCGTGTCCGAGTTCTCATATAGTATCGGATGTGGGCTTTCGCTTGCGCGGACTACGAACGGTGCATTGCAGAGCAGGATAGAAAACCGCGTCGGAGTTCTCATATAGTATCGGATGTGGGTTTTCGCTTGCGGAGACTACGAACGGTGCATTGCAGAGCAGGACAGAAAACCGCGTCGGAGTTCTCATATAGTATCGGATGTGGGTTTTCGCTTGCGCAGACTACGAACGGTGCATTGCAGACCATGATAGAAAACCGCGTCGGAGTTCTCAAAGAATCGAATGTGGGTTTTCGCTTGCGCAGACTACGCACGGCGCATTGCAGAGCAGGATAGAAAACAGCGTCGGAGTTCTCACATAGTATCGGATGTGGGTTTTCGCTTGCGCAGACTACGAACGGTGCATTGCAGAGCAGGATAGAAAACCGCGGTCGGAGTTCTCATAAAGTATCGGATATTGGTTTTCGCTTGCGCAGACTGCAAATGGTGCATTGCAGAGCAGGATAGAAAACCGCGTCGGAGTTCTCATATAGTATCGGATGTGGGTTTTCGATTGCGCAGACTACGAAGGGTGCATTGCAGAGCAGGATAGAAAACCTCGTCGGAGTTCTCATATAGTATCGGATGTGGGTTTTCGCTTGCGCAGACTACGAACGGTGCATTGCAGAGCAGGATAGAAAACTGCGCCGGAGTTCTCATATAGTATCGGATGTGGGTTTTCGCTTGCGCAGACTACGAACGGTGCATTGCAGAGCAGGATAGAAAACCGCGTGGGAGTTCTCATATAGTATCGGATGTGGGTTTTCGCTTGCGCAGACTACGAACGGTGCATTGCAGAGCAGGATAGAAAACCGCGTCGGAGTTCTCATATAGTATCGGATGTGGGTTTTCGCTTGCGCAGACTGCGAATGGTGCATTGCAGAGCAGGATAGAAAACCGCGTCGGAGTTCTCATATAGTATCGGATGTGGGTTTTCGCTTGCGCTGACTACGAACGGTGCATTGAGGAGCAGGATAGAAAACCGCGTGGAGTTCTCATATAGTATCGGATGTGGGTTTTCGCTTGCGCAGACTACGATCGGTACATTGCAGAGCAGGATATAAAACCGCGTCGGAGTTCTCATATAGTATCGGATGTGGGTTTTCGCTTGCGCTGACTACGAACGGTGCATTGAGGAGCAGGATAGAAATCCGCGTCGGAGTTCTCATATAGTATCGGATGTGGGTTTTCGATTGCGCAGACTACGAAGGGTGCATTGCAGAGCAGAATAGAAATCCTCGTCGGAGTTCTCTAATAGTATCGGATGTGGGTTTTCGCTTGCGCAGACTACGAACGGTGCATTGCAGAGCAGGATAGAAAACCGCGTCGGAGTTCTCATATAGTTACGGATGTGGGTTTTCGCTTGCGCAGACTACGAACGGTGCATTGCAGAGCAGGATAGAAAAGCGCGTCGGAGTTCTCATATAGTATCGGATGTGGGTTTTCGCTTGCGCAGACTACGAACGGTGCATTGCAGAGCAGGATAGAAAACCGCGTCGGAGTTCTCATATAGTATCGGATGTGGGTTTTCGCTTGCGCAGACTACGCACGGTGCATTGCAGAGCAAGATAGAAAACCGTGTCCGAGTTCTCATATAGTATCGGAAGTGGGTTTTCGCTTGCGCAGACTACGAACGGTGCATTGCAGAGCAGGATAGAAAACCGTGTCCGAGTTCTCATATAGTATCGGATGTGGGTTTTCGCTTGCGCAGACTACGAACGGTGCATTGCAGAGCAGGATAGAAAAGCGCGTCGGAGTTCTCATATAGTATCGGATGTGGGTTTTCGCTTGCGCAGACTACGAACGTTGCAATGCAGAGCAGGATAGAAAACCGCGTCGGAGTTCTCATATAGTATCGGATGTGGGTTTTCGCTTGCGCAGACTACGCACGGTGCATTGCAGAGCAAGATAGAAAACCGTGTCCGAGTTCTCATATAGTATCGCATGTGGGTTTTCGCTTGCGCAGACTACGAACGGTGCATTGCAGAGCAGGATAGAAAACCGTGTCCGAGTTCTCATATAGTATCGGATGTGGGTTTTCGCTTGCGCAGACTACGAACGGTGCATTGCAGAGCAGGATAGAAAACCGCGTCGGAGTTCTCATATAGTATCGGATGTGGGTTTTCGCTTGCGCAGACTACGAACGGTGCATTGCAGAGCAGGATAGAAAACCGCGTCGGAGTTCTCATATAGTATCGGATGTGGGTTTTCGCTTGCGCAGACTACGAACGGTGCATTGCAGAGCAGGATAGAAAACCGCGTCGGAGTTCTCATATAGTATCGGATGTGGGTTTTCGCTTGCGCAGACTACGCACGGTGCATTGCAGAGCAGGATAGAAAACCGTGTCCGAGTTCTCATATAGTATCGGATGTGGGTTTTCGCTTGCGCAGACTACGAACGGTGCATTGCAGAGCAGGATAGAAAACCGTGTCCGAGTTCTCATATAGTATCGGATGTGGGTTTTCGCTTGCGCAGACTACGAACGGTGCATTGCAGAGCAGGATAGAAAACCGCGTCGGAGTTCTCATATAGTATCGGATGTGGGTTTTCGCTTGCGCAGACTACGAACGGTGCATTGCAGAGCAGGACAGAAATCCGCGTCGGAGTTCTCATATAGTATCGGATGTGAGTTTTCGCTTGCGCAGACTACGAACGGTGCATTGCAGAGCAGGATAGAAAACCGTGTCCGAGTTCTCATATAGTATCGGATGTGGGTTTTCGCTTGCGCAGGCTACGAACGGTGCATTGCAGAGCAGGATATAAATCCGCGTCGGAGTTCTCATATAGTATCGGATGTGGGTTTTCGCTTGCGCAGACTACGAACGATGCATTGGAGAGCAGGATAGAAAACCGCGTCGGAGTTCTCATATAGTATTGGATGTGGGTTTTCGCTTGCGCAGACTACGAACGGTGCATTGCAGAGCAGGATAGAAAACCGCGTCGGAGTTCTCATATAGTATCGGATGTGGGTTTTCGCTTGCGCAGACTACGAACGGTGCATTGCAGAGCAGGATATAAAACCGCGTCGGAGTTCTCATATAGTATCGGATGTGGGTTTTCGCTTGCGCAGACTACGAACGGTGCATTGCAGAGCAGGATAGAAAACCGCGTCGGAGTTCTCATATAGTATCGGATGTGGGTTTTCGATTGCGCAGACTACGAACGGCGCATTGCAGAGCATGATAGAAAACCGCGCACGAGTTCTCATATAGTATCGGATGTGGGTTTTCGCTTGCGCAGACTACGAACGGTGCATTGCAGAGCAGGACAGAAAACCGCGTCGGAGTTCTCATATAGTATCGGATGTGGGTTTTCTCTTGCGCAGACTACGAACGGTGCATTGCAGAGCATGATAGAAAGAAAACCGCGGCGGAGTTCTCATATAGTATCGGATGTGCGTTTTCGCTTGCGCAGACTACGAACGGTGCATTGCAGAGCAGGATACAAAACCGCGTCGGAGTTCTCATATAGTATCGGATGTGGGTTTTCGCTTGCGCAGACTACGAACGGTGCATTGCAGAGCATGATTGAAAACCGCGTCGGAGTTCTCATATAGTATCGGATGTGGGTTTTCGCTTGCGCTGACTACGAACGGTGCATTGAGGAGCAGGATAGAAAACCGCGTCGGAGTTCTCATATAGTATCGGATGTGGGTTTTCGATTGCGCAGACTACGAAGGGTGCATTGCAGAGCAGGATAGAAATCCTCGTCGGAGTTCTCATATAGTATCGGATGTGGGTTTTCGCTTGCGCAGACTACGAACGGTGCATTGCAGAGCAGGATAGAAAACCGCGTCGGAGTTCTCATATAGTATCGGATGTGGGTTTTCGCTTGCGCAGACTACGAACGGTGCATTGCAGAGCAGGATAGAAAAGCGCGTCGGAGTTCTCATATAGTATCGGATGTGGGTTTTCGCTTGCGCAGACTACGAACGATGCATTGGAGAGCAGGATAGAAAACCGCGTCGGAGTTCTCATATAGTATTGGATGTGGGTTTTCGCTTGCGCAGACTACGAACGGTGCATTGCAGAGCAGGATAGAAAACCGCGTCGGAGTTCTCATATAGTATCGGATGTGGGTTTTCGCTTGCGCAGACTACGAACGGTGCATTGCAGAGCAGGATATAAAACCGCGTCGGAGTTCTCATATAGTATCGGATGTGGGTTTTCGCTTGCGCAGACTACGAACGGTGCATTGCAGAGCAGGATAGAAAACCGCGTCGGAGTTCTCATATAGTATCGGATGTGGGTTTTCGATTGCGCAGACTACGAACGGCGCATTGCAGAGCATGATAGAAAACGCGTACGAGTTCTCATATAGTATCGGATGTGGGTTTTCGCTTGCGCAGACTACGAACGGTGCATTGCAGAGCAGACAGAAAACCGCGTCGGAGTTCTCATATAGTATCGGATGTGGGTTTTCTCTTGCGCAGACTACGAACGGTGCATTGCAGAGCATGATAGAAAACCGCGTCGGAGTTCTCATATAGTATCGGATGTGCGTTTTCGCTTGCGCAGACTACGAACGGTGCATTGCAGAGCAGGATAGAAAACCGCGTCGGAGTTCTCATATAGTATCGGATGTGGGTTTTCGCTTGCGCAGACTACGAACGGTGCATTGCAGAGCCTGATTGAAAACCGCGTCGGAGTTCTCATATAGTATCGGATGTGGGTTTTCGCTTGCGCTGACTAGGAACGGTGCATTGAGGAGCAGGATAGAAAACCGCGTCGGAGTTCTCATATAGTATCGGATGTGGGTTTTCGATTGCGCAGACTACGAAGGGTGCATTGCAGAGCAGGATAGAAATCCTCGTCGGAGTTCTCATATAGTATCGGATGTGGGTTTTCGCTTGCGCAGACTACGAACGGTGCATCGCAGAGCAGAATAGAAAACCGCGTCGGAGATCTCATATAGTATCGGATGTGGGTTTTCTCTTGCGCAGACTACGAACGGTGCATTGCAGAGCAGGATAGAAAAGCGCGTCGGAGTTCTCATATAGTATCGGATGTGGGTTTTCGCTTGCGCAGACTACGAACGGTGCATTGCAGAGCAGGATAGAAAACCGCGTCGGAGTTCTCATATAGTATCGGATGTGGGTTTTCCTTTGCGCAGACTACGCACGGTGCATTGCAGAGCAGGATAGAAAACCGTGTCCGAGTTCTCATATAGTATCGGATGTGGGTTTTCGCTTGCGCAGACTACGAACGGTGCATTGCAGAGCAGGATAGAAAACCGTGTCCGAGTTCTCACATAGTATCGGATGAGGGTTTTCGCTTGCGCAGACTACGAACGGTGCATTGCAGCGCAGGATAGAAAACCGCGTCGGAGTTCTCATATAGTATCGGATGTGGGTTTTCGCTTGCGCAGACTACGAACGGTGCATTGCAGAGCAGGATAGAAAACCGCGTCGGAGTTCTCATATAGTATCGGATGTGGGTTTTCGCTTGCGCAGACTACGAACGGTGCATTGCAGAGCAGGATAGAAAACCGCGTCGGAGTTCTCATATAGTATCGGATGTGGGTTTTCGCTTGCGCAGACTACGCTCGGTGCATTGCAGAGCAGGATAGAAAACCGTGTCCGAGTTCTCATATAGTATCGGATGTGGGTTTTCGCTTGCGCAGACTACGAACGGTGCATTGCAGAGCAGGATAGAAAACCGTGTCCGAGTTCTCATATAGTATCGGATGTGGGTTTTCGCTTGCGCAGACTACGAACGGTGCATTGCAGAGCAGGATAGAAAACCGCGTCGGAGTTCTCATATAGTATCGGATGTGGGTTTTCGCTTGCGCAGACTACGAACGGTGCATTGCAGAGCAGGACAGAAAACCGCGTCGGAGTTCTCATATAGTATCGGATGTGAGTTTTCGCTTGCGCAGACTACGAACGGTGCATTGCAGAGCAGGATAGAAAACCGTGTCCGAGTTTTCATATAGTATCGGATGTGGGTTTTCGCTTGCGCAGACTACGAACGGTGCATTGCAGAGCAGGATAGAAAACCGCGTCGGAGTTCTCATATAGTATCGGATGTGGGTTTTCGCTTGCGCAGACTACGAACGATGCATTGGAGAGCAGGATAGAAAACCGCGTCGGAGTTCTCATATAGTATTGGATGTGGGTTTTCGCTTGCGCAGACTACGAACGGTGCATTGCAGAGCAGGATAGAAAACCGCGTCGGAGTTCTCATATAGTATCGGATGTGGGTTTTCGCTTGCGCAGACTACGAACGGTGCATTGCAGGGCAGGATATAAAACCGCGTCGGAGTTCTCATATAGTATCGGATGTGGGTTTTCGCTTGCGCAGACTACGAACGGTGCATTGCAGAGCAGGATAGAAAACCGCGTCGGAGTTCTCATATAGTATCGGATGTGGGTTTTCGCTTGCGCAGACTACGAACGATGCATTGGAGAGCAGGATAGAAAACCGCGTCGGAGTTCTCATATAGTATCGGATGTGGGTTTTCGCTTGCGCAGAACTACGAACGGTGTATTGCAGAGCAGGATAGAAAACCGCGTCGGAGTTCTCATATAGTATCGGATGTGGGTTTTCGCTTGCGCAGACTACGAACGATGCATTGGAGAGCAGGATAGAAAACCGCGTCGGAGTTCTCATATAGTATTGGATGTGGGTTTTCGCTTGCGCAGACTACGAACGGTGCATTGCAGAGCAGGATAGAAAACCGCGTCGGAGTTCTCATATAGTATCGGATGTGGGTTTTCGCTTGCGCAGACTACGAACGGTGCATTGCAGAGCAGGATAGAAAACCGCGTCGGAGTTCTCATATAGTATCGGATGTGGGTTTTCGATTGCGCAGACTACGAACGGCGCATTGCAGAGCATGATAGAAAACCGCGTACGAGTTCTCATATAGTATCGGATGTGGGTTTTTCGCTTGCGCAGACTACGAACGGTGCATTGCAGAGCAGGACAGAAAACCGCGTCGGAGTTCTCATAGAGTATCGGATGTGGGTTTTCTCTTGCGCAGACTACGAACGGTGCATTGCAGAGCATGATAGAAAACCGCGTCGGAGTTCTCATATAGTATCGGATGTGCGTTTTCGCTTGCGCAGACTACGAACGGTGCATTGCAGAGCAGGATAGAAAACCGCGTCGGAGTTCTCATATAGTATCGGATGTGGGTTTTCGCTTGCGCAGACTACGAACGGTGCATTGCAGAGCCTGATTGAAAACCGCGTCGGAGTTCTCATATAGTATCGGATGTGGGTTTTCGCTTGCGCTGACTACGAACGGTGCATTGAGGAGCAGGATAGAAAACCGCGTCGGAGTTCTCATATAGTATCGGATGTGGGTTTTCGATTGCGCAGACTACGAAGGGTGCATTGCAGAGCAGGATAGAAATCCTCGTCGGAGTTCTCATATAGTATCGGATGTGGGTTTTCGCTTGCGCAGACTACGAACGGTGCATTGCAGAGCAGGATAGAAAACCGCGTCGGAGATCTCATATAGTATCAGATGTGGGTTTTCGCTTGCGCAGACTACGAACGGTGCATTGCAGAGCCGGATAGAAAAGCGCGTCGGAGTTCTCATATAGTATCGGATGTGGGTTTTCGCTTGCGCAGACTACGAACGGTGCATTGCAGAGCAGGATAGAAAACCGCGTCGGAGTTCTCATATAGTATCGGATGTGGGTTTTCGCTTGCGCAGACTACGCACGGTGCATTGCAGAGCAGGATAGAAAACCGTGTCCGAGTTCTCATATAGTATCGGATGTGGGTTTTCGCTTGCGCAGACTACGAACGGTGCATTGCAGAGCAGGATAGAAAACCGTGTCCGAGTTCTCATATAGTATCGGATGTGGGTTTTCGCTTGCGCAGACTACGAACGGTGCATTGCAGAGCAGGATAGAAAACCGCGTCGGAGTTCTCATATAGTATCGGATGTGGGTTTTCGCTTGCGCAGACTACGAACGGTGCATTGCAGAGCAAGACAGAAAACCGCGTCGGAGTTCTCATATAGTATCGGATGTGAGTTTTCGCTTGCGCAGACTACGAACGGTGCATTGCAGAGCAGGATAGAAAACCGCGTCGGAGTTCTCATATAGTATCGGATGTGGGTTTTCGCTTGCGCAGACTACGAACGATGCATTGGAGAGCAGGATAGAAAACCGCGTCGGAGTTCTCATATAGTATTGGATGTGGGTTTTCGCTTGCGCAGACTACGAACGGTGCATTGCAGAGCAGGATAGAAAACCGCGTCGGAGTTCTCATATAGTATCGGATGTGGGTTTTCGCTTGCGCAGACTACGAACGGTGCATTGCAGAGCAGGATATAAAACCGCGCCGGAGTTCTCATATAGTATCGGTTGTGGGTTTTCGCTTGCGCAGACTACGAACGGTACATTGCAGAGCAGGATAGAAAACCGCGTAGGAGTTCTCATATAGTATCGGATGTGGGTTTTCGATTGCGCAGACTACGAACGGCGCATTGCAGAGCATGATAGAAAACCGCGTACGAGTTCTCATATAGTATCGGATGTGGGTTTTCGCTTGCGCAGACTACGAACGGTGCATTGCAGAGCAGGATAGAAAACCGCGTGGAGTTCTCATATAGTATCGGATGTGGGTTTTCGCTTGCGCAGACTACGAACGGTGCATTGCAGAGCAGGATATAAAACCGCGTCGGAGTTCTCATATAGTATCAGATGTGGGTTTTCGCTTGCGCAGACTACGATCGGTGCATTGCAGAGCAGGATAGAAAACCGCGTCGGAGTTCGCATATGGTATCGGATGTGGGTTTTCGCTTGCGCAGACTACGCACGGTGCATTGCAGAGCAGGATAGGAAACCGCGTCGGAGTTCTCATACAGTATAGGATGTGGGTTTTCGCTTGCGCAGACTACGATCGGTGCATTGCAGAGCAGGATAGAAAACCGCGTCGGAGTTCTCATATAGTATCGGATGTGGCTTTTCGCTTGCGCAGACTACGAACGTTGCATTGCAGAGCAGGATAGAAAACCGCGTCGGAGTTCTCAAAGAATCGAATGTGGGTTTTCGCTTGCGCAGACTACGCACGGCGCATTGCAGAGCAGGATAGAAAACAGCGTCGGAGTTCTCATATAGTATCGGATGTGGTTTTCGCTTGCGCAGACTACGAACGGTGCATTGCAGAGCAGGATAGAAAACCGCGTCGGAGTTCTCATATAGTATCGGATGTGGATTTTCGATTGGGCAGACTACGAAGGGTGCATTGCAGAGCAGGATAGAAAACCTCGTCGGAGTTCTCATATAATATCGGATGTGGGTTTTCGCTTGCGCAGAACTACGAACGGTGCATTGCAGAGCAGGATAGAAAACTGCGCCGGAGTTCTCATATAGTATCGGATGTGGGTTTTCGCTTGCGCAGACTACGAACAGTGCATTGCAGAGCAGGATAGAAAACCGCGTCGGAGTTCTCATATAGTATCGGATGTGGGTTTTCGCTTGCGCAGACTACGAACGGTGCATTGCAGAGCAGGATAGAAAAACCGCGTCGGAGTTCTCATATAGTATCGGATGTGGGTTTTCGCTTGCGCAGACTGCGAATGGTGCATTGCAGAGCAGGATAGAAAACCGCGTCGGAGTTCTCATATAGTATCGGATGTGGGTTTTCGCTTGCGCTGACTACGAACGGTGCATTGAGGAGCAGGATAGAAAACCGCGTGGAGTTCTCATATAGTATCGGATGTGGGTTTTCGCTTGCGCAGACTACGAACGGTGCATTGCAGAGCATGATAGAAAACCGCGTCGGAGTTCTCATATAGTATCGGATGTGCGTTTTCGCTTGCGCAGACTACGAACGGTGCATTGCAGAGCAGGATAGAAATCCTCGTCGGAGTTCTCATATAGTATCGGATGTGGGTTTTCGCTTGCGCAGACTACGAACGGTGCATTGCAGAGCAGGATAGAAAACCGCGTCGGAGATCTCATATAGTATCGGATGTGGGTTTTCGCTTGCGCAGACTACGAACGGTGCATTGCAGAGCAGGATAGAAAAGCGCGTCGGAGTTCTCATATAGTATCGGATGTGGGTTTTCGCTTGCGCAGACTACGAACGGTGCATTGCAGAGCAGTATAGAAAACCGCGTCGGAGTTCTCATATAGTATCGGATGTGGGTTTTCGCTTGCGCAGACTACGCACGGTGCATTGCAGAGCAGGATAGAAAACCGTGTCCGAGTTCTCATATAGTATCGGATGTGGGTTTTCGCTTGCGCAGACTACGAACGGTGCATTGCAGAGCAGGATAGAAAACCGTGTCCGAGTTCTCATATAGTATCGGATGTGGGTTTTCGCTTGCGCAGACTACGAACGGTGCATTGCAGAGCAGGATAGAAAACCGCGTCGGAGTTCTCATATAGTATCGGATGTGGGTTTTCGCTTGCGCAGACTACGAACGGTGCATTGCAGAGCAAGACAGAAAACCGCGTCGGAGTTCTCATATAGTATCGGATGTGAGTTTTCGCTTGCGCAGACTACGAACGGTGCATTGCAGAGCAGGATAGAAAACCGCGTCGGAGTTCTCATATAGTATCGGATGTGGGTTTTCGCTTGCGCAGACTACGAACGATGCATTGGAGAGCAGGATAGAAAACCGCGTCGGAGTTCTCATATAGTATTGGATGTGGGTTTTCGCTTGCGCAGACTACGAACGGTGCATTGCAGAGCAGGATAGAAAACCGCGTCGGAGTTCTCATATAGTATCGGATGTGGGTTTTCGCTTGCGCAGACTACGAACGGTGCATTGCAGAGCAGGATATAAAACCGCGTCGGAGTTCTCATATAGTATCGGTTGTGGGTTTTCGCTTGCGCAGACTACGAACGGTGCATTGCAGAGCAGGATAGAAAACCGCGTCGGAGTTCTCATATAGTATCGGATGTGGGTTTTCGATGCGCAGACTACGAACGGCGCATTGCAGAGCATGATAGAAAACCGCGTACGAGTTCTCATATAGTATCGGATGTGGGTTTTCGCTTGCGCAGACTACGAACGGTGCATTGCAGAGCAGGATAGAAAACCGCGTGGAGTTCTCATATAGTATCGGATGTGGTTTTCGCTTGCGCAGACTGCGAATGGTGCATTGCAGAGCAGGATAGAAAACCGCGTCGGAGTTCTCATATAGTATCGGATGTGGGTTTTCGCTTGCGCTGACTACGAACGGTGCATTGAGGAGCAGGATAGAAAACCGCGTGGAGTTCTCATATAGTATCGGATGTGGGTTTTCGCTTGCGCAGACTACGAACGGTGCATTGCAGAGCAGGATATAAAACCGCGTCGGAGTTCTCATATAGTATCGGATGTGGGTTTTCGCTTGCGCTGACTACAAACGGTGCATTGAGGAGCAGGATAGAAAACCGCGTCGGAGTTCTCATATAGTATCGGATGTGGGTTTTCGATTGCGCAGACTACGAAGGGTGCATTGCAGAGCAGGATAGAAATCCTCGTCGGAGTTCTCATATAGTATCGGATGTGGGTTTTCGCTTGCGCAGACTACGAACGGTGCATTGCAGAGCAGGATAGAAAACCGCGTCGGAGTTCTCATATAGTATCGGATGTGGGTTTTCGCTTGCGCAGACTACGAACGGTGCATTGCAGAGCAGGATAGAAAAGCGCGTCGGAGTTCTCATATAGTATCGGATGTGGGTTTTCGCTTGCGCAGACTACGAACGGTGCATTGCAGAGCAGGATAGAAAACCGCGTCGGAGTTCTCATATAGTATCGGATGTGGGTTTTCGCTTGCGCAGACTACGCACGGTGCATTGCAGAGCAAGATAGAAAACCGTGTCCGAGTTCTCATATAGTATCGGATGTGGGTTTTCGCTTGCGCAGACTACGAACGGTGCATTGCAGAGCAGGATAGAAAACCGTGTCCGAGTTCTCATATAGTATCGGATGTGGGTTTTCGCTTGCGCAGACTACGAACGGTGCATTGCAGAGCAGGATAGAAAACCGCGTCGGAGTTCTCATATAGTATCGGATGTGGGTTTTCGCTTGCGCAGACTACGAACGGTGCATTGCTGAGCAGGATAGAAAACCGCGTCGGAGTTCTAATATAGTATCGGATGTGGTTTTCGCTTGCGCAGACTACGAACGGTGCATTGCAGAGCAGGATAGAAAACCGCGTCGGAGTTCTCATATAGTATCGGATGTGGGTTTTCGCTTGCGCAGACTACGCACGGTGCATTGCAGAGCAGGATAGAAAACCGTGTCCGAGTTCTCATATATTATCGGATGTGGGTTTTCGCTTGCGCAGACTACGAACGGTGCATTGCAGAGCAGGATAGAAAACCGTGTCCGAGTTCTCATATAGTATCGGATGTGGGTTTTCGCTTGCGCAGACTACGAACGGTGCATTGCAGAGCAGGACAGAAAACCGCGTCGGAGTTCTCATATAGTATCGGATGTGGGTTTTCTCTTGCGCAGACTACGAACGGTGCATTGCAGAGCATGATAGAAAACCGCGTCGGAGTTCTCATATAGTATCGGATGTGCGTTTTCGCTTGCGCAGACTACGAACGGTGCATTGCAGAGCAGGATAGAAAACCGCGTCGGAGTTCTCATATAGTATCGGATGTGGGTTTTCGCTTGCGCAGACTACGAACGGTGCATTGCAGAGCAGGATAGAAATCCTCGTCGGAGTTCTCATATAGTATCGGATGTGGGTTTTCGTTTGCGCAGACTACGAACGGTGCATTGCAGAGCATGATTGAAAACCGCGTCGGAGTTCTCATATAGTATCGGATGTGGGTTTTCGCTTGCGCAGACTACGAACGGTGCATTGCAGAGCAGGATAGAAAAGCGCGTCGGAGTTCTCATATAGTATCGGATCTGGGTTTTCGCTTGCGCAGACTACGAACGGTGCATTGCAGAGCAGGATAGAAAACCGCGTCGGAGTTCTCATATAGTATCGGATGTGGGTTTTCGCTTGCGCAGACTACGCACGGTGCATTGCAGAGCAGGATAGAAAACCGTGTCCGAGTTCTCATATAGTATCGGATGTGGGTTTTCGCTTGCGCAGACTACGAACGGTGCATTGCAGAGCAGGATAGAAAACCGTGTCCGAGTTCTCATATAGTATCGGATGTGGGTTTTCGCTTGCGCAGACTACAAACGGTGCATTGCAGAGCAGGATAGAAAACCGCGTCGGAGTTCTCATATAGTATCGGATGTGGGTTTTCGCTTGCGCAGACTACGAACGGCGCATTGCAGAGCAAGACAGAAAACCGCGTCGGAGTTCTCATATAGTATCGGATGTGAGTTTTCGCTTGCGCAGACTACGAACGGTGCATTGCAGAGCAGGATAGAAAACCGCGTCGGAGTTCTCATATAGTATCGGATGTGGGTTTTCGCTTGCGCAGACTACGAACGACGCATTGGAGAGCAGGATAGAAAACCGCGTCGGAGTTCTCATATAGTATTGGATGTGGGTTTTCGCTTGCGCAGACTACGAACGGTGCATTGCAGAGCAGGATAGAAAACCGCGTCGGAGTTCTCATATAGTATCGGATGTGGGTTTTCGCTTGCGCAGACTACGAACGGTGCATTGCAGAGCAGGATATAAAACCGCGTCGGAGTTCTCATATAGTATCGGTTGTGGGTTTTCGCTTGCGCAGACTACGAACGGTGCATTGCAGAGCAGGATAGAAAACCGCGTCGGAGTTCTCATATAGTATCGGATGTGGGTTTTCGATTGCGCAGACTACGAACGGCGCATTGCAGAGCATGATAGAAAACCGCGTACGAGTTCTCATATAGTATCGGATGTGGGTTTTCGCTTGCGCAGACTACGAACGGTGCATTGCAGAGCAGGATAGAAAACCGCGTGGAGTTCTCATATAGTATCGGATGTGGGTTTTCGCTTGCGCAGACTACGAACGGTACATTGCAGAGCAGGATATAAAACCGCGTCGGAGTTCTCATATAGTATCAGATGTGGGTTTTCGCTTGCGCAGACTACGATCGGTGCATTGCAGAGCAGGATAGAAAACCGCGTCGGAGTTCGCATATAGTATCGGATGTGGGTTTTCGCTTGCGCAGACTACGCACGGTGCATTGCAGAGCAGGATAGGAAACCGCGTCGGAGTTCTCATACAGTATAGGATGTGGGTTTTCGCTTGCGCAGACTACGATCGGTGCATTGCAGAGCAGGATAGAAAACCGCGTCGGAGTTCTCATATAGTATCGGATGTGGGTTTTCGCTTGCGCAGACTACGAACGTTGCATTGCAGAGCAGGATAGAAAACCGCGTCGGAGTTCTCAAAGAATCGAATGTGGGTTTTCGCTTGCGCAGACTACGCACGGCGCATTGCAGAGCAGGATAGAAAACAGCGTCGGAATTCTCACATAGTATCGGATGTGGGTTTTCGCTTGCGCAGACTACGAACGGTGCATTGCAGAGCAGGATAGAAACCCGCGGTCGGAGTTCTCATAAAGTATCGGATATTGGTTTTCGCTTGCGCAGACTGCGAATGGTGCATTGCAGTGCAGGATAGAAAACCGCGTCGGAGTTCTCATATAGTATCGGATGTGGATTTTCGATTGGGCAGACTACGAAGGGCGCATTGCAGAGCAGGATAGAAAACCTCGTCGGAGTTCTCATATAGTATCGGATGTGGGTTTTCGCTTGCGCAGACTACGAACGGTGCATTGCAGAGCAGGATAGAAAACTGCGCCGGAGTTCTCATATAGTATCGGATGTGGGTTTTCGCTTGCGCAGACTACGAACAGTGCATTGCAGAGCAGGATAGAAAACCGCGTCGGAGTTCTCATATAGTATCGGATGTGGGTTTTCGCTTGCGCAGACTACGAACGGTGCATTGCAGAGCAGGATAGAAAACCGCGTCGGAGTTCTCATATAGTATCGGATGTGGGTTTTCGCTTGCGCAGACTGCGAATGGTGCATTGCAGAGCAGGATAGAAAACCGCGTCGGAGTTCTCATATAGTATCGGATGTGGGTTTTCGCTTGCGCTGACTACGAACGGTGCATTGAGGAGCAGGATAGAAAACCGCGTGGAGTTCTCATATAGTATCGGATGTGGGTTTTCGCTTGCGCAGACTACGAACGATGCATTGGAGAGCAGGATAGAAAACCGCGTCGGAGTTCTCATATAGTATTGGATGTGGGTTTTCGCTTGCGCAGACTACGAACGGTGCATTGCAGAGCAGGATAGAAAACCGCGTCGGAGTTCTCATATAGTATCGGATGTGGGTTTTCGCTTGCGCAGACTACGAACGGTGCATTGCAGAGCAGGATATAAAACCGCGTCGGAGTTCTCATATAGTATCGGTTGTGGGTTTTCGCTTGCGCAGACTACGAACGGTGCATTGCAGAGCAGGATAGAAAACCGCGTCGGAGTTCTCATATAGTATCGGATGTGGGTTTTCGATTGCGCAGACTACGAACGGCGCATTGCAGAGCATGATAGAAAACCGCGTACGAGTTCTCATATAGTATCGGATGTGGGTTTTCGCTTGCGCAGAGTACGAACGGTGCATTGCAGAGCAGGATAGAAAACCGCGTGGAGTTCTCATATAGTATCGGATGTGGGTTTTCGCTTGCGCAGACTACGAACGGTGCATTGCAGAGCAGGATATAAAACCGCGTCGGAGTTCTCATATAGTATCAGATGTGGGTTTTCGCTTGCGCAGACTACGATCGGTGCATTGCAGAGCAGGATAGAAAACCGCGTCGGAGTTCGCATATAGTATCGGATGTGGGTTTTCGCTTGCGCAGACTACGCACGGTGTATTGCAGAGCAGGATAGGAAACCGCGTCGGAGTTCTCATACAGTATAGGATGTGGGTTTTCGCTTGCGCAGACTACGTTCGGTGCATTGCAGAGCAGGATAGAAAACCGCGTCGGAGTTCTCATATAGTATCGGATGTGGGTTTTCGCTTGCGCAGACTACGAACGTTGCATTGCAGAGCAGGATAGAAAACCGCGTCGGAGTTCTCAAAGAATCGAATGTGGATTTTCGCTTGCGCAGACTACGCACGGCGCATTGCAGAGCAGGATAGAAAACAGCGTCGGAGTTCTCACATAGTATCGGATGTGGGTTTTCGCTTGCGCAGACTACGAACGGTGCATTGCAGAGCAGGATAGAAACCCGCGGTCGGAGTTCTCATAAAGTATCGGATATTGGTTTTCGCTTGCGCAGACTGCGAATGGTACATTGCAGAGCAGGATAGAAAACCGCGTCGGAGTTCTCATATAGTATCGGATGTGGATTTTCGATTGGGCAGACTACGAAGGGTGCATTGCAGAGCAGGATAGAAAACCTCGTCGGAGTTCTCATATAGTATCGGATGTGGGTTTTCGCTTGCGCAGACTACGAACGGTGCATTGCAGAGCAGGATAGAAAACTGCGCCGGAGTTCTCATATAGTATCGGATGTGGGTTTTCGCTTGCGCAGACTACGAACAGTGCATTGCAGAGCAGGATAGAAAACCGCGTCGGAGTTCTCATATAGTATCGGATGTGGGTTTTCGCTTGCGCAGACTACGAACGGTGCATTGCAGAGCAGGATAGAAAACCGCGTCGGAGTTCTCATATAGTATCGGATGTGGGTTTTCGCTTGCGCAGACTGCGAATGGTGCATTGCAGAGCAGGATAGAAAACCGCGTCGGAGTTCTCATATAGTATCGGATGTGGGTTTTCGCTTGCGCTGACTACGAACGGTGCATTGAGGAGCAGGATAGAAAACCGCGTGGAGTTCTCATATAGTATCGGATGTGGGTTTTCGCTTGCGCAGACTACGAACGGTGCATTGCAGATCAGGATATAAAACCGCGTCGGAGTTCTCATATAGTATCGGATGTGGGTTTTCGCTTGCGCTGACTACAAACGGTGCATTGAGGAGCAGGATAGAAAACCGCGTCGGAGTTCTCATATAGTATCGGATGTGGGTTTTCGATTGCGCAGACTACGAAGGGTGCATTGCAGAGCAGGATAGAAATCCTCGTCGGAGTTCTCATATAGTATCGGATGTGGGTTTTCGCTTGCGCAGACTACGAACGGTGCATTGCAGAGCAGGATAGAAAACCGCGTCGGAGTTCTCATATAGTATCGGATGTGGGTTTTCGCTTGCGCAGACTACGAACGGTGCATTGCAGAGCAGGATAGAAAACTGCGCCGGAGTTCTCATATAGTATCGGATGTGGGTTTTCGCTTGCGCAGACTACGAACAGTGCATTGCAGAGCAGGATAGAAAACCGCGTCGGAGTTCTCATATAGTATCGGATGTGGGTTTTCGCTTGCGCAGACTACGAACGGTGCATTGGAGAGCAGGATAGAAAACCGCGTGGAGTTCTCATATAGTATCGGATGTGGGTTTTCGCTTGCGCAGACTACGAACGGTGCATTGCAGAGCAGGATATAAAACCGCGTCGGAGTTCTCATATAGTATCAGATGTGGGTTTTCGCTTGCGCAGACTACGATCGGTGCATTGCAGAGCAGGATAGAAAACCGCGTCGGAGTTCGCATATAGTATCGGATGTGGGTTTTCGCTTGCGCAGACTACGCACGGTGTATTGCAGAGCAGGATAGGAAACCGCGTCGGAGTTCTCATACAGTATAGGATGTGGGTTTTCGCTTGCGCAGACTACGTTCGGTGCATTGCAGAGCAGGATAGAAAACCGCGTCGGAGTTCTCATATAGTATCGGATGTGGGTTTTCGCTTGCGCAGACTACGAACGTTGCATTGCAGAGCAGGATAGAAAACCGCGTCGGAGTTCTCAAAGAATCGAATGTGGATTTTCGCTTGCGCAGAACTACGCACGGCGCATTGCAGAGCAGGATAGAAAACAGCGTCGGAGTTCTCACATAGTATCGGATGTGGGTTTTCGCTTGCGCAGACTACGAACGGTGCATTGCAGAGCAGGATAGAAACCCGCGGTCGGAGTTCTCATAAAGTATCGGATATTGGTTTTCGCTTGCGCAGACTGCGAATGGTGCATTGCAGAGCAGGATAGAAAACCGCGTCGGAGTTCTCATATAGTATCGGATGTGGATTTTCGATTGGGCAGACTACGAAGGGTGCATTGCAGAGCAGGATAGAAAACCTCGTCGGAGTTCTCATATAGTATCGGATGTGGGTTTTCGCTTGCGCAGACTACGAACGGTGCATTGCAGAGCAGGATAGAAAACTGCGCCGGAGTTCTCATATAGTATCGGATGTGGGTTTTCGCTTGCGCAGACTACGAACAGTGCATTGCAGAGCAGGATAGAAAACCGCGTCGGAGTTCTCATATAGTATCGGATGTGGGTTTTCGCTTGCGCAGACTACGAACGGTGCATTGCAGAGCAGGATAGAAAACCGCGTCGGAGTTCTCATATAGTATCGGATGTGGGTTTTCGCTTGCGCAGACTGCGAATGGTGCATTGCAGAGCAGGATAGAAAACCGCGTCGGAGTTCTCATATAGTATCGGATGTGGGTTTTCGCTTGCGCTGACTACGAACGGTGCATTGAGGAGCAGGATAGAAAACCGCGTGGAGTTCTCATATAGTATCGGATGTGGGTTTTCGCTTGCGCAGACTACGAACGGTGCATTGCAGATCAGGATATAAAACCGCGTCGGAGTTCTCATATAGTATCGGATGTGGGTTTTCGCTTGCGCTGACTACAAACGGTGCATTGAGGAGCAGGATAGAAAACCGCGTCGGAGTTCTCATATAGTATCGGATGTGGGTTTTCGATTGCGCAGACTACGAAGGGTGCATTGCAGAGCAGGATAGAAATCCTCGTCGGAGTTCTCATATAGTATCGGATGTGGGTTTTCGCTTGCGCAGACTACGAACGGTGCATTGCAGAGCAGGATAGAAAACCGCGTCGGAGTTCTCATATAGTATCGGATGTGGGTTTTCGCTTGCGCAGACTACGAACGGTGCATTGCAGAGCAGGATAGAAAACTGCGCCGGAGTTCTCATATAGTATCGGATGTGGGTTTTCGCTTGCGCAGACTACGAACAGTGCATTGCAGAGCAGGATAGAAAACCGCGTCGGAGTTCTCATATAGTATCGGATGTGGGTTTTCGCTTGCGCAGACTACGAACGGTGCATTGCAGAGCAGGATAGAAAACCGCGTCGGAGTTCTCATATAGTATCGGATGTGGGTTTTCGCTTGCGCAGACTGCGAATGGTGCATTGCAGAGCAGGATAGAAAACCGCGTCGGAGTTCTCATATAGTATCGGATGTGGGTTTTCGCTTGCGCTGACTACGAACGGTGCATTGAGGAGCAGGATAGAAAACCGCGTGGAGTTCTCATATAGTATCGGATGTGGGTTTTCGCTTGCGCAGACTACGAACGATGCATTGGAGAGCAGGATAGAAAACCGCGTCGGAGTTCTCATATAGTATTGGATGTGGGTTTTCGCTTGCGCAGACTACGAACGGTGCATTGCAGAGCAGGATAGAAAACCGCGTCGGAGTTCTCATATAGTATCGGATGTGGGTTTTCGCTTGCGCAGACTACGAACGGTGCATTGCAGAGCAGGATATAAAACCGCGTCGGAGTTCTCATATAGTATCGGTTGTGGGTTTTCGCTTGCGCAGACTACGAACGGTGCATTGCAGAGCAGGATAGAAAACCGCGTCGGAGTTCTCATATAGTATCGGATGTGGGTTTTCGATTGCGCAGACTACGAACGGCGCATTGCAGAGCATGATAGAAAACCGCGTACGAGTTCTCATATAGTATCGGATGTGGGTTTTCGCTTGCGCAGACTACGAACGGTGCATTGCAGAGCAGGATAGAAAACCGCGTGGAGTTCTCATATAGTATCGGATGTGGGTTTTCGCTTGCGCAGACTACGAACGGTGCATTGCAGAGCAGGATATAAAACCGCGTCGGAGTTCTCATATAGTATCAGATGTGGGTTTTCGCTTGCGCAGACTACGATCGGTGCATTGCAGAGCAGGATAGAAAACCGCGTCGGAGTTCGCATATAGTATCGGATGTGGGTTTTCGCTTGCGCAGACTACGCACGGTGCATTGCAGAGCAGGATAGGAAACCGCGTCGGAGTTCTCATACAGTATAGGATGTGGGTTTTCGCTTGCGCAGACTACGATCGGTGCATTGCAGAGCAGGATAGAAAACCGCGTCGGAGTTCTCATATAGTATCGGATGTGGGTTTTCGCTTGCGCAGACTACGAACGTTGCATTGCAGAGCAGGATAGAAAACCGCGTCGGAGTTCTCAAAGAATCGAATGTGGGTTTTCGCTTGCGCAGACTACGCACGGCGCATTGCAGAGCAGGATAGAAAACAGCGTCGGAGTTCTCACATAGTATCGGATGTGGGTTTTCGCTTGCGCAGACTACGAACGGTGCATTGCAGAGCAGGATAGAAACCCGCGGTCGGAGTTCTCATAAAGTATCGGATATTGGTTTTCGCTTGCGCAGACTGCGAATGGTGCATTGCAGAGCAGGATAGAAAACCGCGTCGGAGTTCTCATATAGTATCGGATGTGGATTTTCGATTGGGCAGACTACGAAGGGTGCATTGCAGAGCAGGATAGAAAACCTCGTCGGAGTTCTCATATAGTATCGGATGTGGGTTTTCGCTTGCGCAGACTACGAACGGTGCATTGCAGAGCAGGATAGAAAACTGCGCCGGAGTTCTCATATAGTATCGGATGTGGGTTTTCGCTTGCGCAGACTACGAACAGTGCATTGCAGAGCAGGATAGAAAACCGCGTCGGAGTTCTCATATAGTATCGGATGTGGGTTTTCGCTTGCGCAGACTACGAACGGTGCATTGCAGAGCAGGATATAAAACCGCGTCGGAGTTCTCATATAGTATCGGATGTGGGTTTTCGCTTGCGCTGACTACAAACGGTGCATTGAGGAGCAGGATAGAAAACCGCGTCGGAGTTCTCATATAGTATCGGATGTGGGTTTTCGATTGCGCAGACTACGAAGGGTGCATTGCAGAGCAGGATATAAATCCTCGTCGGAGTTCTCATATAGTATCGGATGTGGGTTTTCGCTTGCGCAGACTACGAACGGTGCATTGCAGAGCAGGATAGAAAACCGCGTCGGAGTTCTCATATAGTATCGGATGTGGGTTTTCGCTTGCGCAGACTACGAACGGTGCATTGCAGAGCAGGATAGAAAAGCGCGTCGGAGTTCTCATATAGTATCGGATGTGGGTTTTCGCTTGCGCAGACTACGAACGGTGCATTGCAGAGCAGGATAGAAAACCGCGTCGGAGTTCTCATATAGTATCGGATGTGGGTTTTCGCTTGCGCAGACTACGCACGGTGCATTGCAGAGCAAGATAGAAAACCGTGTCCGAGTTCTCATATAGTATCGGATGTGGGTTTTCGCTTGCGCAGACTAGGAACGGTGCATTGCAGAGCAGGATAGAAAACCGTGTCCGAGTTCTCATATAGTATCGGATGTGGGTTTTCGCTTGCGCAGACTACGAACGGTGCATTGCAGAGCAGGATAGAAAACCGCGTCGGAGTTCTCATATAGTATCGGATGTGGGTTTTCGCTTGCGCAGACTACGAACGGTGCATTGCTGAGCAGGATAGAAAACCGCGTCGGAGTTCTAATATAGTATCGGATGTGGGTTTTCGCTTGCGCAGACTACGAACGGTGCATTGCAGAGCAGGATAGAAAACCGCGTCGGAGTTCTCATATAGTATCGGATGTGGGTTTTCGCTTGCGCAGACTACGCACGGTGCATTGCAGAGCAGGATAGAAAACCGTGTCCGAGTTCTCATATAGTATCGGATGTGGGTTTTCGCTTGCGCAGACTACGAACGGTGCATTGCAGAGCAGGATAGAAAACCGTGTCCGAGTTCTCATATAGTATCGGATGTGGGTTTTCGCTTGCGCAGACTACGAACGGTGCATTGCAGAGCAGGATAGAAAACCGCGTCGGAGTTCTCATATAGTATCGGATGTGGGTTTTCGCTTGCGCAGACTACGAACGGTGCATTGCAGAGCAGGATAGAAAACCGCGTCGGAGTTCTCATATAGTATCGGATGTGAGTTTTCGCTTGCGCAGACTACGAACGGTGCATTGCAGAGCAGGATAGAAAACCGTGTCCGAGTTCTCATATAGTATCGGATGTGGGTTTTCGCTTGCGCAGACTACGAACGGTGCATTGCAGAGCAGGATAGAAAACCGCGTCGGAGTTCTCATATAGTATCGGATGTGGGTTTTCGCTTGCGCAGACTACGAACGATGCATTGGAGAGCAGGATAGAAAACCGCGTCGGAGTTCTCATATAGTATTGGATGTGGGTTTTCGCTTGCGCAGACTACGAACGGTGCATTGCAAAGCAGGATAGAAAACCGCGTCGGAGTTCTCATATAGTATCGGATGTGGGTTTTCGCTTGCGCAGACTACGAACGGTGCATTGCAGAGCAGGATATAAAACCGCGTCGGAGTTCTCATATAGTATCGGATGTGGGTTTTCGCTTGCGCAGACTACGAACGGTGCATTGCAGAGCAGGATAGAAAACCGCGTCGGAGTTCTCATATAGTATCTGATGTGGGTTTTCGATTGCGCAGACTACGAACGGCGCATTGCAGAGCATGATAGAAAACCGCGTACGAGTTCTCATATAGTATCGGATGTGGGTTTTCGCTTGCGCAGACTACGCACGGTGCATTGCAGAGCAAGATAGAAAACCGTGTCCGAGTTCTCATATAGTATCGGATGTGGGTTTTCGCTTGCGCAGACTAGGAACGGTGCATTGCAGAGCAGGATAGAAAACCGTGTCCGAGTTCTCATATAGTATCGGATGTGGGTTTTCGCTTGCGCAGACTACGAACGGTGCATTGCAGAGCAGGATAGAAAACCGCGTCGGAGTTCTCATATAGTATCGGATGTGGGTTTTCGCTTGCGCAGACTACGAACGGTGCATTGCTGAGCAGGATAGAAAACCGCGTCGGAGTTCTAATATAGTATCGGATGTGGGTTTTCGCTTGCGCAGACTACGAACGGTGCATTGCAGAGCAGGATAGAAAACCGCGTCGGAGTTCTCATATAGTATCGGATGTGGGTTTTCGCTTGCGCAGACTACGCACGGTGCATTGCAGAGCAGGATAGAAAACCGTGTCCGAGTTCTCATATAGTATCGGATGTGGGTTTTCGCTTGCGCAGACTACGAACGGTGCATTGCAGAGCAGGATAGAAAACCGTGTCCGAGTTCTCATATAGTATCGGATGTGGGTTTTCGCTTGCGCAGACTACGAACGGTGCATTGCAGAGCAGGATAGAAAACCGCGTCGGAGTTCTCATATAGTATCGGATGTGGGTTTTCGCTTGCGCAGACTACGAACGGTGCATTGCAGAGCAGGACAGAAAACCGCGTCGGAGTTCTCATATAGTGTCGGATGTGAGTTTTCGCTTGCGCAGACTACGAACGGTGCATTGCAGAGCAGGATAGAAAACCGTGTCCGAGTTCTCATATAGTATCGGATGTGGGTTTTCGCTTGCGCAGACTACGAACGGTGCATTGCAGAGCAGGATAGAAAACCGCGTCGGAGTTCTCATATAGTATCGGATGTGGGTTTTCGCTTGCGCAGACTACGAACGATGCATTGGAGAGCAGGATAGAAAACCGCGTCGGAGTTCTCATATAGAATTGGATGTGGGTTTTCGCTTGCGCAGACTACGAACGGTGCATTGCAAAGCAGGATAGAAAACCGCGTCGGAGTTCTCATATAGTATCGGATGTGGGTTTTCGCTTGCGCAGACTACGAACGGTGCATTGCAGAGCAGGATATAAAACCGCGTCGGAGTTCTCATATAGTATCGGATGTGGGTTTGCGCTTGCGCAGACTACGAACGGTGCATTGCAGAGCAGGATAGAAAACCGCGTCGGAGTTCTCATATAGTATCTGATGTGGGTTTTCGATTGCGCAGACTACGAACGGCGCATTGCAGAGCATGATAGAAAACCGCGTACGAGTTCTCATATAGTATCGGATGTGGGTTTTCGCTTGCGCAGACTACGAACGGTGCATTGCAGAGCAGGACAGAAAACCGCGTCGGAGTTCTCATATAGTATCGGATGTGGGTTTTCTCTTGCGCAGACTACGAACGGTGCATTGCAGAGCATGATAGAAAACCGCGTCGGAGTTCTCATATAGTATCGGATGTGCGTTTTCGCTTGCGCAGACTACGAACGGTGCATTGCAGAGCAGGATAGAAAACCGCGTCGGAGTTCTCATATAGTATCGGATGTGGGTTTTCGCTTGCGCAGACTACGAACGGTGCATTGCAGAGCATGATTTAAAACCGCGTCGGAGTTCTCATATAGTATCGGATGTGGGTTTTCGCTTGCGCTGACTACGAACGGTGCATTGAGGAGCAGGATAGAAAACCGCGTCGGAGTTCTCATATAGTATCGGATGTGGGTTTTCGATTGCGCAGACTACGAAGGGTGCATTGCAGAGCAGGATAGAAATCCTCGTCGGAGTTCTCATATAGTATCGGATGTGGGTTTTCGCTTGCGCAGACTACGAACGGTGCATTGCAGAGCAGGATAGAAAACCGCGTCGGAGTTCTCATATAGTATCGGATGTGGGTTTTCGCTTGCGCAGACTACGCACGGTGCATTGCAGAGCAGGATAGAAAACCGTGTCCGAGTTCTCATATAGTATCGGATGTGGGTTTTCGCTTGCGCAGACTACGAACGGTGCATTGCAGAGCAGGATAGAAAACCGCGCCGGAGTTCTCATATAGTATCGGATGTGGGTTTTCGCTTGCGCAGACTACGAACGGTGCATTGCAGAGCAGGATAGAAAACCGCGTCGGAGTTCTCATATAGTATCGGATGTGGGTTTTCGCTTGCGCAGACTACGCACGGTGCATTGCAGAGCAGGATAGAAAACCGTGTCCGAGTTCTCATATAGTATCGGATGTGGGTTTTCGCTTGCGCAGACTACGAACGGTGCATTGCAGAGCAGGATATAAAACCGCGTCGGAGTTCTCATATAGTATCGGATGTGGGTTTTCGCTTGCGCTGACTACAAACGGTGCATTGAGGAGCAGGATAGAAAACCGCGTCGGAGTTCTCATATAGTATCGGATGTGGGTTTTCGATTGCGCAGACTACGAAGGGTGCATTGCAGAGCAGGATAGAAGTCCTCGTCGGAGTTCTCATATAGTATCGGATGTGGGTTTTCGCTTGCGCAGACTACGAACGGTGCATTGCAGAGCAGGATAGAAAACCGCGTCGGAGTTCTCATATAGTATCGGATGTGGGTTTTCGCTTGCGCAGACTACGAACGGTGCATTGCAGAGCAGGATAGAAAAGCGCGTCGGAGTTCTCATATAGTATCGGATGTGGGTTTTCGCTTGCGCAGACTACGCACGGTGCATTGCAGAGCAAGATAGAAAACCGTGTCCGAGTTCTCATATAGTATCGGATGTGGGTTTTCGCTTGCGCAGACTACGAACGGTGCATTGCAGAGCAGGATAGAAAACCGTGTCCGAGTTCTCATATAGTATCGGATGTGGGTTTTCGCTTGCGCAGACTACGAACGGTGCATTGCAGAGCAGGATAGAAAACCGCGTCGGAGTTCTCATATAGTCTCGGATGTGGGTTTTCGCTTGCGCAGACTACGAACGGTGCATTGCTGAGGAGGATAGAAAACCGCGTCGGAGTTCTAATATAGTATCGGATGTGGGTTTTCGCTTGCGCAGACTACGAACGGTGCATTGCAGAGCAGGATAGAAAACCGCGTCGGAGTTCTCATATAGTATCGGATGTGGGTTTTCGCTTGCGCAGACTACGCACGGTGCATTGCAGAGCAGGATAGAAAACCGTGTCCGAGTTCTCATATAGTATCGGATGTGGGTTTTCGCTTGCGCAGACTACGAACGGTGCATTGCAGAGCAGGATAGAAAACCGTGTCCGAGTTCTCATATAGTATCGGATGTGGGTTTTCGCTTGCGCAGACTACGAACGGTGCATTGCAGAGCATGATAGAAAACCGCGTCGGAGTTCTCATATAGTATCGGATGTGCGTTTTCGCTTGCGCAGACTACGAACGGTGCATTGCAGAGCAGGACAGAAAACCGCGTCGGAGTTCTCATATAGTATCGGATGTGGGTTTTCGCTTGCGCAGACTACGAACGGTGCATTGCAGAGCATGATTTAAAACCGCGTCGGAGTTCTCATATAGTATCGGATGTGGGTTTTCGCTTGCGCTGACTACGAACGGTGCATTGAGGAGCAGGATAGAAAACCGCGTCGGAGTTCTCATATAGTATCGGATGTGGGTTTTCGGTTGCGCAGACTACGAAGGGTGCATTGCAGAGCAGGATAGAAATCCTCGTCGGAGTTCTCATATAGTATCGGGTGTGGGTTTTCGCTTGCGCAGACTACGAACGGTGCATTGCAGAGCAGGATAGAAAACCGCGTCGGAGTTCTCATATAGTATCGGATGTGGGTTTTCGCTTGCGCAGACTACGAACGGTGCATTGCAGAGCAGGATAGAAAAGCGCGTCGGAGTTCTCATATAGTATCGGATGTGGGTTTTCGCTTGCGCAGACTACGAACGGTGCATTGCAGAGCAGGATAGAAAACCGCGTCGGAGTTCTCATATAGTATCGGATGTGGGTTTTCGCTTGCGCAGACTACGCACGGTGCATTGCAGAGCAGGATAGAAAACCGTGTCCGAGTTCTCATATAGTATCGGATGTGGGTTTTCGCTTGCGCAGACTACGAACGGTGCATTGCAGAGCAGGATAGAAAACCGCGTCGGAGTTCTCATATAGTATCGGATGTGGGTTTTCGCTTGCGCAGACTACGCACGGTGCATTGCAGAGCAGGATAGAAAACCGTGTCCGAGTTCTCATATAGTATCGGATGTGGGTTTTCGCTTGCGCAGACTACGAACGGTGCATTGCAGAGCAGGATATAAAACCGCGTCGGAGTTCTCATATAGTATCGGATGTGGGTTTTCGCTTGCGCTGACTACAAACGGTGCATTGAGGAGCAGGATAGAAAACCGCGTCGGAGTTCTCATATAGTATCGGATGTGGGTTTTCGATTGCGCAGAATACGAAGGGTGCATTGCAGAGCAGGATAGAAATCCTCGTCGGAGTTCTCATATAGTATCGGATGTGGGTTTTCGCTTGCGCAGACTACGAACGGTGCATTGCAGAGCAGGATAGAAAACCGCGTCGGAGTTCTCATATAGTATCGGATGTGGGTTTTCGCTTGCGCAGACTACGAACGGTGCATTGCAGAGCAGGATAGAAAAGCGCGTCGGAGTTCTCATATAGTATCGGATGTGGGTTTTCGCTTGCGCAGACTACGAACGGTGCATTGCAGAGCAGGATAGAAAACCGCGTCGGAGTTCTCATATAGTATCGGATGTGGGTTTTCGCTTGCGCAGACTACGCACGGTGCATTGCAGAGCAAGATAGAAAACCGTGTCCGAGTTCTCATATAGTATCGGATGTGGGTTTTCGCTTGCGCAGACTACGAACGGTGCATTGCAGAGCAGGATAGAAAACCGTGTCCGAGTTCTCATATAGTATCGGATGTGGGTTTTCGCTTGCGCAGACTACGAACGGTGCATTGCAGAGCAGGATAGAAAACCGCGTCGGAGTTCTTATATAGTATCGGATGTGGGTTTTCGCTTGCGCAGACTACGAACGGTGCATTGCTGAGCAGGATAGAAAACCGCGTCGGATTTCTAATATAGTATCGGATGTGGGTTTTCGCTTGCGCAGACTACGAACGGTGCATTGCAGAGCAGGATATAAAACCGCGTCGGAGTTCTCATATAGTATCGGATGTGGGTTTTCGCTTGCGCAGACTACGAACGGTGCATTGCAGAGCAGGATAGAAAACCGCGTCGGAGTTCTCATATAGTATCTGATGTGGGTTTTCGATTGCGCAGACTACGAACGGCGCATTGCAGAGCATGATAGAAAACCGCGTACGAGTTCTCATATCGTATCGGATGTGGGTTTTCGCTTGCGCAGACTACGAACGGTGCATTGCAGAGCAGGACAGAAAACCGCGGCGGAGTTCTCATATAGTATCGGATGTGGGTTTTCTCTTGCGCAGACTACGAACGGTGCATTGCAGAGCATGATAGAAAACCGCGTCGGAGTTCTCATATAGTATCGGATGTGCGTTTTCGCTTGCGCAGACTACGAACGGTGCATTGCAGAGCAGGATAGAAAACCGCGTCGGAGTTCTCATATAGTATCGGATGTGGGTTTTCGCTTGCGCAGACTACGAACGGTGCATTGCAGAGCATGATTTAAAACCGCGTCGGAGTTCTCATATAGTATCGGATGTGGGTTTTCGCTTGCGCTGACTACGAACGGTGCATTGAGGAGCAGGATAGAAAACCGCGTCGGAGTTCTCATATAGTATCGGATGTGGGTTTTCGATTGCGCAGACTACGAAGGGTGCATTGCAGAGCAGGATTGAAATCCTCGTCGGAGTTCTCATATAGTATCGGATGTGGGTTTTCGCTTGCGCAGACTACGAACGGTGCATTGCAGAGCAGGATAGAAAACCGCGTCGGAGTTCTCATATAGTATCGGATGTGGGTTTTCGCTTGCGCAGACTACGAACGGTGCATTGCAGAGCAGGATAGAAAAGCGCGTCGGAGTTCTCATATAGTATCGGATGTGGGTTTTCGCTTGCGCAGACTACGAACGGTGCATTGCAGAGCAGGATAGAAAACCGCGTCGGAGTTCTCATATAGTATCGGATGTGGGTTTTCGCTTGCGAAGACTACGCACGGTGCATTGCAGAGCAGGATAGAAAACCGTGTCCGAGTTCTCATATAGTATCGGATGTGGGTTTTCGCTTGCGCAGACTACGAACGGTGCATTGCAGAGCAGGATAGAAAACCGCGTCGGAGTTCTCATATAGTATCGGATGTGGGTTTTCGCTTGCGCAGACTACGCACGGTGCATTGCAGAGCAGGATAGAAAACCGTGTCCGAGTTCTCATATAGTATCGGATGTGGGTTTTCGCTTGCGCAGACTACGAACGGTGCATTGCAGAGCAGGATAGAAAACCGTGTCCGAGTTCTCATATATATCGGATGTGGGTTTTCGCTTGCGCAGACTACGAACGGTGCATTGCAGAGCAGGATAGAAAACCGCGTCGGAGTTCTCATATAGTATCGGATGTGGGTTTTCGCTTGCGCAGACTACGAACGGTGCATTGCAGAGCAGGATAGAAAACCGCGTCGGAGTTCTCATATAGTATCGGATGTGGGTTTTCGCTTGCGCAGACTACGAACGGTGCATTGCAGAGCAGGATAGAAAACCGCGTCGGAGTTCTCATATAGTATCGGATGTGGGTTTTCGCTTGCGCAGACTACGCACGGTGCATTGCAGAGCAGGATAGAAAACCGTGTCCGAGTTCTCATATAGTATCGGATGTGGGTTTTCGCTTGCGCAGACGACGAACGGTGCATTGCAGAGCAGGATAGAAAACCGCGTCGGAGTTCTCATATAGTATCGGATGTGGGTTTTCGCTTGCGCAGACTACGAACGGTGCATTGCAGAGCAGGATAGAAAACCGCGTCGGAGTTCTCATATAGTATCGGATGTGGGTTTTCGCTTGCGCAGACTACGAACGATGCATTGGAGAGCAGGATAGAAAACCGCGTCGGAGTTCTCATATAGTATTGGATGTGGGTTTTCGCTTGCGCAGACTACGAACGGTGCATTGCAGAGCAGGATAGAAAACCGCGTCGGAGTTCTCATATAGTATCGGATGTGGGTTTTCGCTTGCGCAGACTACGAACGGTGCATTGCAGAGCAGGATATAAAACCACGTCGGAGTTCTCATATAGTATCGGTTGTGGGTTTTCGCTTGCGCAGAGTACGAACGGTGCATTGCAGAGCAGGATAGAAAACCGCGTCGGAGTTCTCATATAGTATCGGCTGTGGGTTTTCGATTGCGCAGACTACGAACGGCGCATTGCAGAGCATGATAGAAAACCGCGTACGAGTTCCAATATAGTATCGGATGTGGGTTTTCGCTTGCGCAGACTACGAACGGTGCATTGCAGAGCAGGATAGAAAACCGCGTGGAGTTCTCATATAGTATCGGATGTGGGTTTTCGCTTGCGCAGACTACGCACGGTGCATTGCAGAGCAGGATAGAAAACCGTGTCCGACTTCTCATATAGTATCGGATGTGGGTTTTCGCTTGCGCAGACTACGAACGGTGCATTGCAGAGCAGGATAGAAAACCGTGTCCGAGTTCTCATATAGTATCGGATGTGGGTTTTCGCTTGCGCAGACTACGAACGGTGCATTGCAGAGCAGGATAGAAAACCACGTCGGAGTTCTCATATAGTATCGGATGTGGGTTTTCGCTTGCGCAGACTACGAACGGTGCATTGCAGAGCAGGACAGAAAACCGCGTCGGAGTTCTCATATTGTATCGGATGTGAGTTTTCGCTTGCGCAGACTACGAACGGTGCATTGCAGAGCAGGATAGAAAACCGTGTCCGAGTTTTCCTATAGTATCGGATGTGGGTTTTCGCTTGCGCAGACTACGAACGGTGCATTGCAGAGCAGGATAGAAAACCGCGTCGGAGTTCTCATATAGTATCGGATGTGGGTTTTCGCTTGCGCAGACTACGAACGATGCATTGGAGAGCAGGATAGAAAACCGCGTCGGAGTTCTCATATAGTATTGGATGTGGGTTTTCGCTTGCGCAGACTACGAACGGTGCATTGCAGAGCAGGATAGAAAACCGCGTCGGAGTTCTCATATAGTATCGGATGTGGGTTTTCGCTTGCGCAGACTACGAACGGTGCATTGCAGAGCAGGATATAAAACCGCGTCGGAGTTCTCATATAGTATCGGTTGTGGGTTTTCGCTTGCGCAGACTACGAACGGTGCATTGCAGAGCAGGATAGAAAACCGCGTCGGAGTTCTCATATAGTATCGGATGTGGGTTTTCGATTGCGCAGACTACGAACGGCGCATTGCAGAGCATGATAGAAAACCGCGTACGAATTCCAATATAGTATCGGATGTGGGTTTTCGCTTGCGCAGACTACGAACGGTGCATTGCAGAGCAGGATAGAAAACCGCGTGGAGTTCTCATATAGTATCGGATGTGGGTTTTCGCTTGCGCAGACTACGAACGGTGCATTGCAGAGCAGGATATAAAACCGCGTCAGAGTTCTCATATAGTATCAGATGTGGGTTTTCGCTTGCGCAGACTACGATCGGTGCATTGCAGAGCAGGATAGAAAACCGCGTCGGAGTTCGCATATAGTATCGGATGTGGGTTTTCGCTTGCGCAGACTACGCACGGTGCATTGCAGAGCAGGATAGGAAACCGCGTCGGAGTTCTCATACAGTATAGGATGTGGGTTTTCGCTTGCGCAGACTACGATCGGTGCATTGCAGAGCAGGATAGAAAACCGCGTCGGAGTTCTCATATAGTATCGGATGTGGGTTTTCGCTTGCGCAGACTACGAACGTTGCATTGCAGAGCAGGATAGAAAACCGCGTCGGAGTTCTCAAAGAATCGAATGTGGGTTTTCGCTTGCGCAGACTACGCACGGCGCATTGCAGAGCAGGATAGAAAACAGCGTCGGAGTTCTCACATAGTATCGGATGTGGGTTTTCGCTTGCGCAGACTACGAACGGTGCATTGCAGAGCAGAATAGAAACCCGCGGTCGGAGTTCTCATAAAGTATCGGATATTGGTTTTCGCTTGCGCAGACTGCGAATGGTGCATTGCAGAGCAGGATAGAAAACCGCGTCGGAGTTCTCATATAGTATCGGATGTGGATTTTCGATTGGGCAGACTACGAAGGGTGCATTGCAGAGCAGGATAGAAAACCTCGTCGGAGTTCTCATATAGTATCGGATGTGGGTTTTCGCTTGCGCAGACTACGAACGGTGCATTGCAGAGCAGGATAGAAAACTGCGCCGGAGTTCTCATATAGTATCGGATGTGGGTTTTCGCTTGCGCAGACTACGAACGGTGCATTGCAGAGCAGGATAGAAAACCGCGTCGGAGTTCTCATATAGTATCGGATGTGGGTTTTCGCTTGCGCAGAATACGAACGGTGCATTGCAGAGCAGGATAGAAAACCGCGTCGGAGTTCTCATATAGTATCGTATCTGGGTTTTCGCTTGCGCAGACTGCGAATGGTGCATTGCAGAGCAGGATAGAAAACCGCGTCGGAGTTCTCATATAGTATCGGATGTGGGTTTTCGCTTGCGCTGACTACGAACGGTGCATTGAGGAGCAGGGTAGAAAACCGCGTGGAGTTCTCATATAGTATCGGATGTGGGTTTTCGCTTGCGCAGACTACGAACGGTGCCTTGCAGAGCAGGATATAAAACCGCGTCGGAGTTCTCATATAGTATCGGATGTGGGTTTTCGCTTGCGCTGACTACAAACGGTGCATTGAGGAGCAGGATAGAAAACCGCGTCGGAGTTCTCATATAGTATCGGATGTGGGTTTTCGATTGCGCAGACTACGAAGGGTGCATTGCAGAGCAGGATAGAAATCCTCGTCGGAGTTCTCAAATAGTATCGGATGTGGGTTTTCGCTTGCGCAGACTACGAACGGTGCATTGCAGAGCAGGATAGAAAACCGCATCGGAGTTCTCATATAGTATCGGATGTGGGTTTTCGCTTGCGCAGACTACGAACGGTGCATTGCAGAGCAGGATAGAAAAGCGCGTCGGAGTTCTCATATAGTATCGGATGTGGGTTTTCGCTTGCGCAGACTACGAACGGTGCATTGCAGAGCAGGATAGAAAACCGCGTCGGAGTTCTCATATAGTATCGGATGTGGGTTTTCGCTTGCGCAGACTACGAACGGTGCATTGCAGAGCAGGATAGAAAACCGCGTCGGAGTTCTCATATAGTATCGGATGTGGGTTTTCGCTTGCGCAGACTATGAACGGTGCATTGCAGAGCAGGATAGAAAACCGCGTCGGAGTTCTCATATAGTATCGAATGTGGGTTTTCGCTTGCGCAGACTACGCACGGTGCATTGCAGAGCAGGATAGAAAACCGTGTCCGAGTTCTCATATAGTATCGGATGTGGGTTTTCGCTTGCGCAGACTACGAACGGTGCATTGCAGAGCAGGATAGAAAACCGTGTCCGAGTTCTCATATAGTATCGGATGTGGGTTTTCGCTTGCGCAGACTACGAACGGTGCATTGCAGAGCAGGATAGAAAACCGCGTCGGAGTTCTCATATAGTATCGGATGTGGGTTTTCGCTTGCGCAGACTACGAACGGTGCATTGCAGAGCAGGACAGAAAACCGCGTCGGAGTTCTCATATAGTATCGGATGTGAGTTTTCGCTTGAGCAGACTACGAACGGTGCATTGCAGAGCAGGATAGAAAACCGTGTCCGAGTTCTCATATAGTATCGGATGTGGGTTTTCGCTTGCGCAGACTACGAACGGTGCATTGCAGAGCAGGATAGAAAACCGCGTCGGAGTTCTCATATAGTATCGGATGTGGGTTTTCGCTTGCGCAGACTACGAACGGTGCATTGCAGAGCAGGATAGAAAACCGCGTCGGAGTTCTCATATAGTATCGGATGTGGGTTTTCGCTTGCGCAGAATACGAACGGTGCATTGCAGAGCAGGATAGAAAACCGCGTCGGAGTTCTCATATAGTATCGGATCTGGGTTTTCGCTTGCGCAGACTGCGAATGGTGCATTGCAGAGCAGGATAGAAAACCGCGTCGGAGTTCTCATATAGTATCGGATGTGGGTTTTCGCTTGCGCTGACTACGAACGGTGCATTGAGGAGCAGGGTAGAAAACCGCGTGGAGTTCTCATATAGTATCGGATGTGGGTTTTCGCTTGCGCAGACTACGAACGGTGCCTTGCAGAGCAGGATATAAAACCGCGTCGGAGTTCTCATATAGTATCGGATGTGGGTTTTCGCTTGCGCTGACTACAAACGGTGCATTGAGGAGCAGGATAGAAAACCGCATCGGAGTTCTCATATAGTATCGGATGTGGGTTTTCGATTGCGCAGACTACGAAGGGTGCATTGCAGAGCAGGATAGAAATCCTCGTCGGAGTTCTCAAATAGTATCGGATGTGGGTTTTCGCTTGCGCAGACTACGAACGGTGCATTGCAGAGCAGGATAGAAAACCGCATCGGAGTTCTCATATAGTATCGGATGTGGGTTTTCGCTTGCGCAGACTACGAACGGTGCATTGCAGAGCAGGATAGAAAAGCGCGTCGGAGTTCTCATATAGTATCGGATGTGGGTTTTCGCTTGCGCAGACTACGAACGGTGCATTGCAGAGCAGGATAGAAAACCGCGTCGGAGTTCTCATATAGTATCGGATGTGGGTTTTCGCTTGCGCAGACTACGAACGGTGCATTGCAGAGCAGGATAGAAAACCGCGTCGGAGTTCTCATATAGTATCGGATGTGGGTTTTCGCTTGCGCAGACTATGAACGGTGCATTGCAGAGCAGGATAGAAAACCGCGTCGGAGTTCTCATATAGTATCGAATGTGGGTTTTCGCTTGCGCAGACTACGCACGGTGCATTGCAGAGCAGGATAGAAAACCGTGTCCGAGTTCTCATATAGTATCGGATGTGGGTTTTCGCTTGCGCAGACTACGAACGGTGCATTGCAGAGCAGGATAGAAAACCGTGTCCGAGTTCTCATATAGTATCGGATGTGGGTTTTCGCTTGCGCAGACTACGAACGGTGCATTGCAGAGCAGGATAGAAAACCGCGTCGGAGTTCTCATATAGTATCGGATGTGGGTTTTCGCTTGCGCAGACTACGAACGGTGCATTGCAGAGCAGGACAGAAAACCGCGTCGGAGTTCTCATATAGTATCGGATGTGAGTTTTCGCTTGAGCAGACTACGAACGGTGCATTGCAGAGCAGGATAGAAAACCGTGTCCGAGTTCTCATATAGTATCGGATGTGGGTTTTCGCTTGCGCAGACTACGAACGGTGCATTGCAGAGCAGGATAGAAAACCGCGTCGGAGTTCTCATATAGTATCGGATGTGGGTTTTCGCTTGCGCAGACTACGAACGATGCATTGGAGAGCAGGATAGAAAACCGCGTCGGAGTTCTCATATAGTATTGGATGTGGGTTTTCGCTTGCGCAGACTACTAACGGTGCATTGCAGAGCAGGATAGAAAACCGCGTCGGAGTTCTCATATAGTATCGGATGTGGGTTTTCGCTTGCGCAGACTACGAACGGTGCATTGCAGAGCAGGATATAAAACCGCGTCGGAGTTCTCATATAGTATCGGATGTGGGTTTTCGCTTGCGCAGACTACGAACGGTGCATTGCAGAGCAGGATAGAAAACCGCGTCGGAGTTCTCATATAGTATCGGATGTGGGTTTCCGATTGCGCAGACTACGAACGGCGCATTGCAGAGCATGATAGAAAACCGCGTACGAGTTCTCATATAGTATCGGATGTGGGTTTTCGCTTGCGCAGACTACGAACGGTGCATTGCAGAGCAGGACAGAAAAACGCGTCGGAGTTCTCATATAGTATCGGATGTGGGTTTTCTCTTGCGCAGACTACGAACGGTGCATTGCAGAGCATGATAGAAAACCGCGTCGGAGTTCTCATATAGTATCGGATGTGCGTTTTCGCTTGCGCAGACTACGAACGGTGCATTGCAGAGCAGGATAGAAAACCGCGTAGGAGTTCTCATATAGTATCGGATGTGGGTTTTCGCTTGCGCAGACTACGAACGGTGCATTGCAGAGCATGATTGAAAACCGCGTCGGAGTTCTCATATAGTATCGGATGTGGGTTTTCGCTTGCGCTGACTACGAACGGTGCATTGAGGAGCAGGATAGAAAACCGCGTCGGAGTTCTCATATAGTATCGGATGTGGGTTTTCGATTGCGCAGACTACGAAGAGTGCATTGCAGAGCAGGATAGAAATCCTCGTCGGAGTTCTCATATAGTATCGGATGTGGGTTTTCGCTTGCGCAGACTACGAACGGTGCATTGCAGAGCAGGATAGAAAACCGCGTCGGAGTTCTCATATAGTATCGGATGTGGGTTTTCGCTTGCGCAGACTACGAACGGTGCATTGCAGAGCAGGATAGAAAAGCGCGTCGGAGTTCTCATATAGTATCGGATGTGGGTTTTCGCTTGCGCAGACTACGAACGGTGCATTGCAGAGCAGGATAGAAAACCGCGTCGGAGTTCTCATATAGTATCGGATGTGGGTTTTCGCTTGCGCAGACTACGCACGGTGCATTGCAGAGCAGGATAGAAAACCGTGTCCGAGTTCTCATATAGTATCGGATGTGTGTTTTCGCTTGCGCAGACTACGAACGGTGCATTGCAGAGCAGGATAGAAAACCGTGTCCGAGTTCTCATATAGTATCGGATGTGGGTTTTCGCTTGCGCAGACTACGAACGGTGCATTGCAGAGCAGGATAGAAAACCGCGTCGGAGTTCTCATATAGTATCGGATGTGGGTTTTCGCTTGCGCAGACTACGAACGGTGCATTGCAGAGCAGGATAGAAAACCGCGTCGGAGTTCTCATATAGTATCGGATGTGGGTTTTCGCTTGCGCAGACTACGAACGGTGCATTGCAGAGCAGGATAGAAAACCGCGTCGGAGTTCTCATATAGTATCGGATGTGGGTTTTCGCTTGCGCAGACTACGCACGGTGCATTGCAGAGCAGGATAGAAAACCGTGTCCGAGTTCTCATATAGTATCGGATGTGGGTTTTCGCTTGCGCAGACTACGAACGGTGCATTGCAGAGCAGGATAGAAAACCGTGTCCGAGTTGTCATATAGTATCGGAGGTGGGTTTTCGCTTGCGCAGACTACGCACGGTGCATTGCAGAGCAGGATAGAAAACCGTGTCCGAGTTCTCATATAGTATCGGATGTGGGTTTTCGCTTGCGCAGACTACGAACGGTGCATTGCAGAGCAGGATAGAAAACCGTGTCCGAGTTCTCATATAGTATCGGAGGTGGGTTTTCGCTTGCGCAGACTACGAACGGTGCATTGCAGAGCAGGATAGAAAACCGCGTCGGAGTTCTCATATAGTATCGGATGTGGGTTTTCGCTTGCGCAGACTACGAACGGTGCATTGCAGAGCAGGACAGAAAACCGCGTCGGAGTTCTCATATAGTATCGGATGTGAGTTTTCGCTTGCGCAGACTACGAACGGTGCATTGCAGAGCAGGATAGAAAACCGTGTCCGAGTTCTCATATAGTATCGGATGTGGGTTTTCGCTTGCGCAGACTACGAACGATGCATTGGAGAGCAGGATAGAAAACCGCGTCGGAGTTCTCATATAGTATTGGATGTGGGTTTTCGCTTGCGCAGACTACGAACGGTGCATTGCAGAGCAGGATAGAAAACCGCGTCGGAGTTCTCATATAGTATCGGATGTGGGTTTTCGCTTGCGCAGACTACGAACGGTGCATTGCAGAGCAGGATATAAAACCGCGTCGGAGTTCTCATATAGTATCGGATGTGGGTTTTCGCATGCGCAGACTACGAACGGTGCATTGCAGAGCAGGATAGAAAACCGCGTCGGAGTTCTCATATAGTATCGGATGTGGGTTTTCGATTGCGCAGACTACGAACGGCGCATTGCAGAGCATGATAGAAACCGCGTACGAGTTCTCATATAGTATCGGATGTGGGTTTTCGCTTGCGCAGACTACGAACGGTGCATTGCAGAGCAGGACAGAAAACCGCGTCGGAGTTCTCATATAGTATCGGATGTGGGTTTTCTCTTGCGCAGACTACGAACGGTGCATTGCAGAGCGTGATAGAAAACCGTGTCGGAGTTCTCATATAGTATCGGATGTGCGTTTTCGCTTGCGCAGACTACGAACGGTGCATTGCAGAGCAGGATAGAAAACCGCGTCGGAGTTCTCATATAGTATCGGATGTGGGTTTTCGCTTGCGCAGACTACGAACGGTGCATTGCAGAGCATGATTGAAAACCGCGTCGGAGTTCTCATAGTATCGGATGTGGGTTTTCGCTTGCGCTGACGACGAACGGTGCATTGAGGAGCAGGATAGAAAACCGCGTAGAGTTCTCATATAGTATCGGATGTGGGTTTTCGCTTGCGCAGACTACGAACGGTGCATTGCAGAGCAGGATATAAAACCGCGTCGGAGTTCTCATATAGTATCGGATGTGGGTTTTCGCTTGCGCAGACTACGAACGGTGCATTGCAGAGCAGGATATAAAACCGCGTCGGAGTTCTCATATAGTATCGGATGTGGGTTTTCGCATGCGCAGACTACGAACGGTGCATTGCAGAGCAGGATAGAAAACCGCGTCGGAGTTCTCATATAGTATCGGATGTGGGTTTTCGATTGCGCAGACTACGAACGGCGCATTGCAGAGCATGATAGAAAACCGCGTACGAGTTCTCATATAGTATCGGATGTGGGTTTTCGCTTGCGCAGACTACGAACGGTGCATTGCAGAGCAGGACAGAAAACCGCGTCGGAGTTCTCATATAGTATCGGATGTGGGTTTTCTCTTGCGCAGACTACGAACGGTGCATTGCAGAGCGTGATAGAAAACCGTGTCGGAGTTCTCATATAGTATCGGATGTGCGTTTTCGCTTGCGCAGACTACGAACGGTGCATTGCAGAGCAGGATAGAAAACCGCGTCGGAGTTCTCATATAGTATCGGATGTGGGTTTTCGCTTGCGCAGACTACGAACGGTGCATTGCAGAGCATGATTGAAAACCGCGTCGGAGTTCTCATAGTATCGGATGTGGGTTTTCGCTTGCGCTGACGACGAACGGTGCATTGAGGAGCAGGATAGAAAACCGCGTAGAGTTCTCATATAGTATCGGATGTGGGTTTTCGCTTGCGCAGACTACGAACGGTGCATTGCAGAGCAGGATATAAAACCGCGTCGGAGTTCTCATATAGTATCGGATGTGGGTTTTCGCTTGCGCAGACTACGAACGGTGCATTGCAGAGCAGGATAGAAAAGCGCGTCGGAGTTCTCATATAGTATCGGATGTGGGTTTTCGCTTGCGCAGACTACGAACGGTGCATTGCAAAGCAGGATAGAAAACCGCGTCGGAGTTCTCATATAGTATCGGATGTGGGTTTTCGCTTGCGCAGACTACGCACGGTGCATTGCAGAGCAGGATAGAAAACCGTGTCCGAGTTCTCATATAGTATCGGATATGTGTTTTCGCTTGCGCAGACTACGAACGGTGCATTGCAGAGCAGGATAGAAAACCGTGTCCGAGTTCTCATATAGTATCGGATGTGGGTTTTCGCTTGCGCAGACTACGAACGGTGCATTGCAGAGCAGGATAGAAAACCGCGTGGAGTTCTCATATAGTATCGGATGTGGGTTTTCGCTTGCGCAGACTACGCACGGTGCATTGCAGAGCAGGATAGAAAACCGTGTCCGAGTTCTCATATAGTATCGGATGTGGGTTTTCGCTTGCGCAGACTACGAACGGTGCATTGCAGAGCAGGATAGAAAACCGTGTCCGAGTTCTCATATAGTATCGGATGTGGGTTTTCGCTTGCGCAGACTACGAACGGTGCATTGCAGAGCAGGATAGAAAACCACGTCGGAGTTCTCATATAATATCGGATGTGGGTTTTCGCTTGCGCAGACTACGAACGGTGCATTGCAGAGCAGGACAGAAAACCGCGTCGGAGTTCTCATATTGTATCGGATGTGAGTTGCTTGCGCAGACTACGAACGGTGCATTGCAGAGCAGGATAGAAAACGTGTCCGAGTTTTCATATAGTATCGGATGTGGGTTTTCGCTTGCGCAGACTACGAACGGTGCATTGCAGAGCAGGATAGAAAACCGCGTCGGAGTTCTCATATAGTATTGGATGTGGGGTTTCGCTTGCGCAGACTACGAACGGTGCATTGGCAGAGCAGGAGAGAAAACCGCGTCGGAGTTCTCATATAGTATCGGATGTGGGTTTTCGCTTGCGCAGACTAAGAACGTGTGCATTGCAGAGCAGGGATATAAAACCGCGTCGGAGTTCTCATATAGTATCGGTTGTGGGTTTTCGCTTGCGCAGACTACGAACGGTGCATTGCAGAGCAGGATAGAAAACCGCGTCGGAGTTCTCATATAGTATCGGATGTGGGTTTTCGATTGCGCAGACTACGAACGGCGCATTGCAGAGCATGATAGAAAACCGCGTACGAGTTCCAATATAGTATCGGATGTGGGTTTTCGCTTGCGCAGATTACGAACGGTGCATTGCAGAGCAGGATAGAAAACCGCGTGGAGTTCTCATATAGTATCGGATGTGGGTTTTCGCTTGCGCAGACTACGAACGGTGCATTGCAGAGCAGGATATAAAACCGCGTCGGAGTTCTCATATAGTATCAGATGTGGGTTTTCGCTTGCGCAGACTACGATCGGTGCATTGCAGAGCAGGATAGAAAACCGCGTCGGAGTTCGCATATAGTATCGGATGTGGGTTTTCGCTTGCGCAGACTACGCACGGTGCATTGCAGAGCAGGATAGGAAACCGCGTCGGAGTTCTCATACAGTATAGGATGTGGGGTTTTCGCTTGCGCAGACTACGATCGGTGCATTGCAGAGCAGGATAGAAAACCGCGTCGGAGTTCTCATATAGTATCGGATGTGGGTTTTCGCTTGCGCAGACTACGAACGTTGCATTGCAGAGCAGGATAGAAAACCTCGTCGGAGTTCTCATATAGTATCGGATGTGGGTTTTCGCTTGCGCAGACTACGAACGGTGCATTGCAGAGCAGGATAGAAAACTGCGCCGGAGTTCTCATATAGTATCGGATGTGGGTTTTCGCTTGCGCAGACTACGAACGGTGCATTGCAGAGCAGGATAGAAAACCGCGTCGGAGTTCTCATATAGTATCGGATGTGGGTTTTCGCTTGCGCAGACTACGAACGGTGCATTGCAGAGCAGGATAGAAAACCGCGTCGGAGTTCTCATATAGTATCGGATGTGGGTTTTCGCTTGCGCAGACTGCGAATGGTGCATTGCAGAGCAGGATAGAAAACCGCGTTGGAGTTCTCATATAGTATCGGATGTGGGTTTTCGCTTGCGCTGTCAACGAACGGTGCATTGAGGAGCAGGATAGAAAACCGCGTGGAGTTCTCATATAGTATCGGATGTGGGTTTTCGCTTGCGCAGACTACGAACGGTGCATTGCAGAGCAGGATATAAAACCGCGTCGGAGTTCTCATATAGTATCGGATGTGGGTTTTCGCTTGCGCTGACTACAAACGGTGCATTGAGGAGCAGGATAGAAAACCGCGTCGGAGTTCTCATATAGTATCGGATGTGGGTTTTCGATTGCGCAGACTACGAAGGGTGCATTGCAGAGCAGGATAGAAAACCTCGTCGGAGTTCTCAAATAGTATCGGATGTGGGTTTTCGCTTGCGCAGACTACGAACGGTGCATTGCAGAGCAGGATAGAAAACCGCGTCGGAGTTCTCATATAGTATCGGATGTGGGTTTTCGCTTGCGCAGACTACGAACGGTGCATTGCAGAGCAGGATAGAAAAGCGCGTCGGAGTTCTCATATAGTATCGGATGTGGGTTTTCGCTTGCGCAGACTACGAACGGTGCATTGCAGAGCAGGATAGAAAACCGCGTCGGAGTTCTCATATAGTATCGGATGTGGGTTTTCGCTTGCGCAGACTACGCACGGTGGATTGCAGAGCAAGATAGAAAACCGTGTCCGAGTTCTCATATAGTATCGGATGTGGGTTTTCGCTTGCGCAGACTACGAACGGTGCATTGCAGAGCAGGATAGAAAACCGTGTCCGAGTTCTCATATAGTATCGGATGTGGGTTTTCGCTTGCGCAGACTACGAACGGTGCATTGCAGAGCAGGATAGAAAACCGCGTCGGAGTTCTCATATAGTATCGGATGTGGGTTTTCGCTTGCGCAGACTACGAACGGTGCATTGCAGAGCAGGATAGAAAACCGCGTCGGAGTTCTCATATAGTATCGGATGTGGGTTTTCGCTTGCGCAGACTACGCACGGTGCATTGCAGAGCAGGATAGAAAACCGTGTCCGAGTTCTCATATAGTATCGGATGTGGGTTTTCGCTTGCGCAGACTACGAACGGTGCATTGCAGAGCAGGATAGAAAACCGCGTCGGAGTTCTCATATAGTATCGGATGTGGGTTTTCGCTTGCGCAGACTACGAACGGTGCATTGCAGAGCAGGATAGAAAACCGCGTCGGAGTTCTCATATAGTATCGGATGTGGGTTTTCGCTTGCGCAGACTACGCACGGTGCATTGCAGAGCAGGATAGAAAACCGTGTCCGAGTTCTCATATAGTATCGGATGTGGGTTTTCGCTTGCGCAGACTACGAACGGTGCATTGCAGAGCAGGATAGAAAACCGTGTCCGAGTTCTCATATAGTATCGGATGTGGGTTTTCGCTTGCGCAGACTACGAACGGTGCATTGCAGAGCAGGATAGAAAACCGCGTCGGAGTTCTCATATAGTATCGGATGTGGGTTTTCGCTTGCGCAGACTACGAACGGTGCATTGCAGAGCAGGACAGAAAACCGCGTCGGAGTTCTCATATAGTATCGGATGTGGGTTTTCGCTTGCGCAGACTACGCACGGTGCATTGCAGAGCAGGATAGAAAACCGTGTCCGAGTTCTCATATAGTATCGGATGTGGGTTTTCGCTTGCGCAGACTACGAACGGTGCATTGCAGAGCAGGATAGAAAACCGTGTCCGAGTTCTCATATAGTATCGGAGGTGGGTTTTCGCTTGCGCAGACTACGAACGGTGCATTGCAGAGCAGGATAGAAAACCGCGTCGGAGTTCTCATATAGTATCGGATGTGGGTTTTCGCTTGCGCAGACTACGAACGGTGCATTGCAGAGCAGGACAGAAAACCGCGTCGGAGTTCTCATATAGTATCGGATGTGAGTTTTCGCTTGCGCAGACTACGAACGGTGCATTGCAGAGCAGGATAGAAAACCGTGTCCGAGTTCTCATATAGTATCGGATGTGGGTTTTCGCTTGCGCAGACTACGAACGGTGCATTGCAGAGCAGGATAGAAAACCGCGTCGGAGTTCTCATATAGTATCGGATGTGGGTTTTCGCTTGCGCAGACTACGAACGATGCATTGAAGAGCAGGATAGAAAACCGCGTCGGAGTTCTCATATAGTATTGGATGTGGGTTTTCGCTTGCGCAGACTACGAACGGTGCATTGCAGAGCAGGATAGAAAACCGCGTCGGAGTTCTCATATAGTATCGGATGTGGGTTTTCGCTTGCGCAGACTACGAACGGTGCATTGCAGAGCAGGATATAAAACCGCGTCGGAGTTCTCATATAGTATCGGATGTGGGTTTTCGCTTGCGCAGACTACGAACGGTGCATTGCAGAGCAGGATAGAAAACCGCGTCGGAGTTCTCATATATTATCGGATGTGGGTTTTCGATTGCGCAGACTACGAACGGCGCATTGCAGAGCATGATAGAAAACCGCGTACGAGTTCTCATATAGTATCGGATGTGGGTTTTCGCTTGCGCAGACTACGAACGGTGCATTGCAGAGCAGGACAGAAAACCGCGTCGGAGTTCTCATATAGTATCGGATGTGGGTTTTCTCTTGCGCAGACTACGAACGGTGCATTGCAGAGCGTGATAGAAAACCGCGTCGGAGTTCTCATATAGTATCGGATGTGCGTTTTCGCTTGCGCAGACTACGAACGGTGCATTGCAGAGCAGGATAGAAAACCGCGTCGGAGTTCTCATATAGTATCGGATGTGGGTTTTCGCTTGCGCAGACTACGAACGGTGCATTGCAGAGCATGATTGAAAACCGCGTCGGAGCTCTCATATAGTATCGGATGTGTGTTTTCGCTTGCGCTGACGACGAACGGTGCATTGAGGAGCAGGATAGAAAACCGCGTAGAGTTCTCATATAGTATCGGATGTGGGTTTTCGCTTGCGCAGACTACGAACGGTGCATTGCAGAGCAGGATATAAAACCGCGTCGGAGTTCTCATATAGTATCGGATGTGGGTTTTCGCTTGCGCAGACTACGAACGGTGCATTGCAGAGCAGGATAGAAAAGCGCGTCGGAGTTCTCATATAGTATCGGATGTGGGTTTTCGCTTGCGCAGACTACGAACGGTGCATTGCAGAGCAGGATAGAAAACCGCGTGGAGTTCTCATATAGTATCGGATGTGGGTTTTCGCTTGCGCAGACTACGCACGGTGCATTGCAGAGCAGGATAGAAAACCGTGTCCGAGTTCTCATATAGTATCGGATGTGGGTTTTCGCTTGCGCAGACTACGAACGGTGCATTGCAGAGCAGGATAGAAAACCACGTCGGAGTTCTCATATAGTATCGGATGTGGGTTTTCGCTTGCGCAGACTACGAACGGTGCATTGCAGAGCAGGACAGAAAACCGCGTCGGAGTTCTCATATTGTATCGGATGTGAGTTTTCGCTTGCGCAGACTACGAACGGTGCATTGCAGAGCAGGATAGAAAACCGTGTCCGAGTTTTCATATAGTATCGGATGTGGGTTTTCGCTTGCGCAGACTACGAACGGTGCATTGCAGAGCAGGATAGAAAACCGCGTCGGAGTTCTCATATAGTATTGGATGTGGGTTTACGCTTGCGCAGACTACGAACGGTGCATTGCAGAGCAGGATAGAAAACCGCGTCGGAGTTCTCATATAGTATCGGATGTGGGTTTTCGCTTGCGCAGACTAAGAACGGTGCATTGCAGAGCAGGATATAAAACCGCGTCGGAGTTCTCATATAGTATCGGTTGTGGGTTTTCGCTTGCGCAGACTACGAACGGTGCATTGCAGAGCAGGATAGAAAACCGCGTCGGAGTTCTCATATAGTATCGGATGTGGGTTTTCGATTGCGCAGACTACGAACGGCGCATTGCAGAGCATGATAAAAAACCGCGTACGAGTTCCAATATAGTATCGGATGTGGGTTTTCGCTTGCGCAGACTACGAACGGCGCATTGCAGAGCATGATAGAAAACCGCGTACGAGTTCCAATATAGTATCGGATGTGGGTTTTCGCTTGCGCAGACTACGAACGGTGCATTGCAGAGCAGGATAGAAAAGCGCGTCGGAGTTCTCATATAGTATCGGATGTGGGTTTTCGCTTGCGCAGACTACGAACGGTGCATTGCAGAGCAGGATAGAAAACCGCGTCGGAGTTCTCATATAGTATCGGATGTGGGTTTTCGCTTGCGCAGACTACGCACGGTGGATTGCAGAGCAAGATAGAAAACCGTGTCCGAGTTCTCATATAGTATCGGATGTGGGTTTTCGCTTGCGCAGACTACGAACGGTGCATTGCAGAGCAGGATAGAAAACCGTGTCCGAGTTCTCATATAGTATCGGATGTGGGTTTTCGCTTGCGCAGACTACGAACGGTGCATTGCAGAGCAGGATAGAAAACCGCGTCGGAGTTCTCATATAGTATCGGATGTGGGTTTTCGCTTGCGCAGACTACGAACGGTGCATTGCAGAGCAGGATAGAAAACCGCGTCGGAGTTCTCATATAGTATCGGATGTGGGTTTTCGCTTGCGCAGACTACGCACGGTGCATTGCAGAGCAGGATAGAAAACCGTGTCCGAGTTCTCATATAGTATCGGATGTGGGTTTTCGCTTGCGCAGACTACGAACGGTGCATTGCAGAGCAGGATAGAAAACCGCGTCGGAGTTCTCATATAGTATCGGATGTGGGTTTTCGCTTGCGCAGACTACGAACGGTGCATTGCAGAGCAGGATAGAAAACCGCGTCGGAGTTCTCATATAGTATCGGATGTGGGTTTTCGCTTGCGCAGACTACGCACGGTGCATTGCAGAGCAGGATAGAAAACCGTGTCCGAGTTCTCATATAGTATCGGATGTGGGTTTTCGCTTGCGCAGACTACGAACGGTGCATTGCAGAGCAGGATAGAAAACCGTGTCCGAGTTCTCATATAGTATCGGATGTGGGTTTTCGCTTGCGCAGACTACGAACGGTGCATTGCAGAGCAGGATAGAAAACCGCGTCGGAGTTCTCATATAGTATCGGATGTGGGTTTTCGCTTGCGCAGACTACGAACGGTGCATTGCAGAGCAGGACAGAAAACCGCGTCGGAGTTCTCATATAGTATCGGATGTGGGTTTTCGCTTGCGCAGACTACGCACGGTGCATTGCAGAGCAGGATAGAAAACCGTGTCCGAGTTCTCATATAGTATCGGATGTGGGTTTTCGCTTGCGCAGACTACGAACGGTGCATTGCAGAGCAGGATAGAAAACCGTGTCCGAGTTCTCATATAGTATCGGAGGTGGGTTTTCGCTTGCGCAGACTACGAACGGTGCATTGCAGAGCAGGATAGAAAACCGCGTCGGAGTTCTCATATAGTATCGGATGTGGGTTTTCGCTTGCGCAGACTACGAACGGTGCATTGCAGAGCAGGACAGAAAACCGCGTCGGAGTTCTCATATAGTATCGGATGTGAGTTTTCGCTTGCGCAGACTACGAACGGTGCATTGCAGAGCAGGATAGAAAACCGTGTCCGAGTTCTCATATAGTATCGGATGTGGGTTTTCGCTTGCGCAGACTACGAACGGTGCATTGCAGAGCAGGATAGAAAACCGCGTCGGAGTTCTCATATAGTATCGGATGTGGGTTTTCGCTTGCGCAGACTACGAACGATGCATTGAAGAGCAGGATAGAAAACCGCGTCGGAGTTCTCATATAGTATTGGATGTGGGTTTTCGCTTGCGCAGACTACGAACGGTGCATTGCAGAGCAGGATAGAAAACCGCGTCGGAGTTCTCATATAGTATCGGATGTGGGTTTTCGCTTGCGCAGACTACGAACGGTGCATTGCAGAGCAGGATATAAAACCGCGTCGGAGTTCTCATATAGTATCGGATGTGGGTTTTCGCTTGCGCAGACTACGAACGGTGCATTGCAGAGCAGGATAGAAAACCGCGTCGGAGTTCTCATATATTATCGGATGTGGGTTTTCGATTGCGCAGACTACGAACGGCGCATTGCAGAGCATGATAGAAAACCGCGTACGAGTTCTCATATAGTATCGGATGTGGGTTTTCGCTTGCGCAGACTACGAACGGTGCATTGCAGAGCAGGACAGAAAACCGCGTCGGAGTTCTCATATAGTATCGGATGTGGGTTTTCTCTTGCGCAGACTACGAACGGTGCATTGCAGAGCGTGATAGAAAACCGCGTCGGAGTTCTCATATAGTATCGGATGTGGGTTTTCGCTTGCGCAGACTACGAACGGTGCATTGCAGAGCAGGATAGAAAACCGCGTCGGAGTTCTCATATAGTATCGGATGTGGGTTTTCGCTTGCGCAGACTACGAACGGTGCATTGCAGAGCATGATTGAAAACCGCGTCGGAGCTCTCATATAGTATCGGATGTGTGTTTTCGCTTGCGCTGACGACGAACGGTGCATTGAGGAGCAGGATAGAAAACCGCGTAGAGTTCTCATATAGTATCGGATGTGGGTTTTCGCTTGCGCAGACTACGAACGGTGCATTGCAGAGCAGGATATAAAACCGCGTCGGAGTTCTCATATAGTATCGGATGTGGGTTTTCGCTTGCGCAGACTACGAACGGTGCATTGCAGAGCAGGATAGAAAAGCGCGTCGGAGTTCTCATATAGTATCGGATGTGGGTTTTCGCTTGCGCAGACTACGAACGGTGCATTGCAGAGCAGGATAGAAAACCGCGTGGAGTTCTCATATAGTATCGGATGTGGGTTTTCGCTTGCGCAGACTACGCACGGTGCATTGCAGAGCAGGATAGAAAACCGTGTCCGAGTTCTCATATAGTATCGGATGTGGGTTTTCGCTTGCGCAGACTACGAACGGTGCATTGCAGAGCAGGATAGAAAACCACGTCGGAGTTCTCATATAGTATCGGATGTGGGTTTTCGCTTGCGCAGACTACGAACGGTGCATTGCAGAGCAGGACAGAAAACCGCGTCGGAGTTCTCATATTGTATCGGATGTGAGTTTTCGCTTGCGCAGACTACGAACGGTGCATTGCAGAGCAGGATAGAAAACCGTGTCCGAGTTTTCATATAGTATCGGATGTGGGTTTTCGCTTGCGCAGACTACGAACGGTGCATTGCAGAGCAGGATAGAAAACCGCGTCGGAGTTCTCATATAGTATTGGATGTGGGTTTACGCTTGCGCAGACTACGAACGGTGCATTGCAGAGCAGGATAGAAAACCGCGTCGGAGTTCTCATATAGTATCGGATGTGGGTTTTCGCTTGCGCAGACTAAGAACGGTGCATTGCAGAGCAGGATATAAAACCGCGTCGGAGTTCTCATATAGTATCGGTTGTGGGTTTTCGCTTGCGCAGACTACGAACGGTGCATTGCAGAGCAGGATAGAAAACCGCGTCGGAGTTCTCATATAGTATCGGATGTGGGTTTTCGATTGCGCAGACTACGAACGGCGCATTGCAGAGCATGATAAAAAACCGCGTACGAGTTCCAATATAGTATCGGATGTGGGTTTTCGCTTGCGCAGACTACGAACGGTGCATTGCAGAGCAGGATAGAAAACCGCGTGGAGTTCTCATATAGTATCGGATGTGGGTTTTCGATTGCGCAGACTACGAACGGCGCATTGCAGAGCATGATAGAAAACCGCGTACGAGTTCCAATATAGTATCGGATGTGGGTTTTCGCTTGCGCAGACTACGAACGGTGCATTGCAGAGCAGGATATAAAACCGCGTCGGAGTTCTCTTATAGTATCAGATGTGGGTTTTCGCTTGCGCAGACTACGATCGGTGCATTGCAGAGCAGGATAGAAAACCGCGTCGGAGTTCGCATATAGTATCGGATGTGGGTTTTCGCTTGCGCAGACTACGCACGGTGCATTGCAGAGCAGGATAGGAAACCGCGTCGGAGTTCTCATACAGTATAGGATGTGGGTTTTCGCTTGCGCAGACTACGATCGGTGCATTGCAGAGCAGGATAGAAAACCGCGTCGGAGTTCTCATATAGTATCGGATGTGGGTTTTCGCTTGCGCAGACTACGAACGTTGCATTGCAGAGCAGGATAGAAAACCGCGTCGGAGTTCTCAAAGAATCGAATGTGGGTTTTCGCTTGCGCAGACTACGCACGGCGCATTGCAGAGCACGATAGAAAACAGCGTCGGAGTTCTCACATAGTATCGGATGTGGGTTTTCGCCTGCGCAGACTACGAACGGTGCATTGCAGAGCAGGATAGAAACCCGCGGTCGGAGTTCTCATAAAGTATCGGATATTGGTTTTCGCTTGCGCTGACTACAAACGGTGCATTGTGGAGCAGGATAGAAAACCGCGTCGGAGTTCTCATATAGTATCGGATGTGGGTTTTCGATTGCGCAGACTACGAAGGGTGCATTGCAGAGCAGGATAGAAATCCTCGTCGGAGTTCTCAAATAGTATCGGATGTGGGTTTTCGCTTGCGCAGACTACGAACGGTGCATTGCAGAGCAGGATAGAAAACCGCGTCGGAGTTCTCATATAGTATCGGATGTGGGTTTTCGCTTGCGCAGACTACGAACGGTGCACTGCAGAGCAGGATAGAAAAGCGCGTCGGAGTTCTCATATAGTATCGGATGTGGGTTTTCGCTTGCGCAGACTACGAACGGTGCATTGCAGAGCAGGATAGAAAACCGCGTCGGAGTTCTCATATAGTATCGGATGTGGGTTTTCGCTTGCGCAGACTACGCACGGTGCATTGCAGAGCAAGATAGAAAACCGTGTCCGAGTTCTCATATAGTATCGGATGTGGGTTTTCGCTTGCGCAGACTACGAACGGTGCATTGCAGAGCAGGATAGAAAACCGTGTCCGAGTTCTCATATAGTATCGGATGTGGGTTTTCGCTTGCGCAGACTACGAACGGTGCATTGCAGAGCAGGATAGAAAACCGCGTCGGAGTTCTCATATAGTATCGGATGTGGGTTTTCGCTTGCGCAGACTACGAACGGTGCATTGCAGAGCAGGATAGAAAACCGCGCCGGAGTTCTCATATAGTATCGGATGTGGGTTTTCGCTTGCGCAGACTACGAACGGTGCATTGCAGAGCAGGATAGAAAACCGCGTCGGAGTTCTCATATAGTATCGGATGTGGGTTTTCGCTTGCGCAGACTACGCACGGTGCATTGCAGAGCAGGATAGAAAACCATGTCCGAGTTCTCATATAGTATCGGATGTGGGTTTTCGCTTGCGCAGACTACGAACGGTGCATTGCAGAGCAGGATAGAAAACCGTGTCCGAGTTCTCATATAGTATCGGATGTGGGTTTTCGCTTGCGCAGACTACGAACGGTGCATTGCAGAGCAGGATAGAAAACCGCGTCGGAGTTCTCATATAGTATCGGATGTGGGTTTTCGCTTGCGCAGACTACGAACGGTGCATTGCAGAGCAGGACAGAAAACCGCGTCGGAGTTCTCATATAGTATCGGATGTGAGTTTTCGCTTGCGCAGACTACGAACGGTGCATTGCAGAGCAGGATAGAAAACCGTGTCCGAGTTCTCATATAGCATCGGATGTGGGTTTTCGCTTGCGCAGACTACGCACGGTGCATTGCAGAGCAGGATAGAAAACCGCGTCGGAGTTCTCATATAGTATCGGATGTGGGTTTTCGCTTGCGCAGACTACGAACGATGCATTGGAGAGCAGGATAGAAAACCGCGTCGGAGTTCTCATATAGTATTGGATGTGGGTTTTCGCTTGCGCAGACTACTAACGGTGCATTGCAGAGCAGGATAGAAAACCGCGTCGGAGTTCTCATATAGTATCGGATGTGGGTTTTCGCTTGCGCAGACTACGAACGGTGCATTGCAGAGCAGGATATAAAACCGCGTCGGAGTTCTCATATAGTATCGGATGTGGGTTTTCGCTTGCGCAGACTACGAACGGTGCATTGCAGAGCAGGATAGAAAACCGCGTCGGAGTTCTCATATAGTATCGGATGTGGGTTTTCGATTGCGCAGACTACGAACGGCGCATTGCAGAGCATGATAGAAAACCGCGTAGGAGTTCTCATATAGTATCGGATGTGGGTTTTCGCTTGCGCAGACTACGAACGGTGCATTGCAGAGCAGGACAGAAAACCGCGTCGGAGTTCTCATATAGTATCGGATGTGGGTTTTCTCTTGCGCAGACTACGAACGGTGCATTGCAGAGCATGATAGAAAACCGCGTCGGAGTTCTCATATAGTATCGGATGTGCGTTTTCGCTTGCGCAGACTACGAACGGTGCATTGCAGAGCAGGATAGAAAACCGCGTAGGAGTTCTCATATAGTATCGGATGTGGGTTTTCGCTTGCGCAGACTACGAACGGTGCATTGCAGAGCATGATTGAAAACCGCGTCGGAGTTCTCATATAGTATCGGATGTGGGTTTTCGCTTGCGCTGACTACTAACGGTGCATTGCAGAGCAGGATAGAAAACCGCGTCGGAGTTCTCATATAGTATCGGATGTGGGTTTTCGCTTGCGCAGACTACGAACGGTGCATTGCAGAGCAGGATAGAAAAGCGCGTCGGAGTTCTCATATAGTATCGGATGTGGGTTTTCGCTTGCGCAGACTACGAACGGTGCATTGCAGAGCAGGATAGAAAACCGCGTCGGAGTTCTCATATAGTATCGGATGTGGGTTTTCGCTTGCGCAGACTACGCACGGTGCATTGCAGAGCAGGATAGAAAACCGTGTCCGAGTTCTCATATAGTATCGGATGTGTGTTTTCGCTTGCGCAGACTACGAACGGTGCATTGCAGAGCAGGATAGAAAACCGTGTCCGAGTTCTCATATAGTATCGGATGTGGGTTTTCGCTTGCGCAGACTACGAACGGTGCATTGCAGAGCAGGATAGAAAACCGCGTCGGAGTTCTCATATAGTATCGGATGTGGGTTTTCGCTTGCGCAGACTACGAACGGTGCATTGCAGAGCAGGATAGAAAACCGCGTCGGAGTTCTCATATAGTATCGGATGTGGGTTTTCGCTTGCGCAGACTACGAACGGTGCATTGCAGAGCAGGATAGAAAACCGCGTCGGAGTTCTCATATAGTATCGGATGTGGGTTTTCGCTTGCGCAGACTACGCACGGTGCATTGCAGAGCAGGATAGAAAACCGTGTCCGAGTTCTCATATAGTATCGGATGTGGGTTTTCGCTTGCGCAGACTACGAACGGTGCATTGCAGAGCAGGATAGAAAACCGTGTCCGAGTTCTCATATAGTATCGGAGGTGGGTTTTCGCTTGCGCAGACTACGAACGGTGCATTGCAGAGCAGGATAGAAAACCGCGTCGGAGTTCTCATATAGTATCGGATGTGGGTTTTCGCTTGCGCAGACTACGAACGGTGCATTGCAGAGCAGGATAGAAAACCGTGTCCGAGTTTTCATATAGTATCGGATGTGGGTTTTCGCTTGCGCAGACTACGAACGGTGCATTGCAGAGCAGGATAGAAAACCGCGTCGGAGTTCTCATATAGTATTGGATGTGGGTTTACGCTTGCGCAGACTACGAACGGTGCATTGCAGAGCAGGATAGAAAACCGCGTCGGAGTTCTCATATAGTATCGGATGTGGGTTTTCGCTTGCGCAGACTAAGAACGGTGCATTGCAGAGCAGGATATAAAACCGCGTCGGAGTTCTCATATAGTATCGGTTGTGGGTTTTCGCTTGCGCAGACTACGAACGGTGCATTGCAGAGCAGGATAGAAAACCGCGTCGGAGTTCTCATATAGTATCGGATGTGGGTTTTCGATTGCGCAGACTACGAACGGCGCATTGCAGAGCATGATAAAAAACCGCGTACGAGTTCCAATATAGTATCGGATGTGGGTTTTCGCTTGCGCAGACTACGAACGGTGCATTGCAGAGCAGGATAGAAAACCGCGTGGAGTTCTCATATAGTATCGGATGTGGGTTTTCGATTGCGCAGACTACGAACGGCGCATTGCAGAGCATGATAGAAAACCGCGTACGAGTTCCAATATAGTATCGGATGTGGGTTTTCGCTTGCGCAGACTACGAACGGTGCATTGCAGAGCAGGATATAAAACCGCGTCGGAGTTCTCTTATAGTATCAGATGTGGGTTTTCGCTTGCGCAGACTACGATCGGTGCATTGCAGAGCAGGATAGAAAACCGCGTCGGAGTTCGCATATAGTATCGGATGTGGGTTTTCGCTTGCGCAGACTACGCACGGTGCATTGCAGAGCAGGATAGGAAACCGCGTCGGAGTTCTCATACAGTATAGGATGTGGGTTTTCGCTTGCGCAGACTACGATCGGTGCATTGCAGAGCAGGATAGAAAACCGCGTCGGAGTTCTCATATAGTATCGGATGTGGGTTTTCGCTTGCGCAGACTACGAACGTTGCATTGCAGAGCAGGATAGAAAACCGCGTCGGAGTTCTCAAAGAATCGAATGTGGGTTTTCGCTTGCGCAGACTACGCACGGCGCATTGCAGAGCACGATAGAAAACAGCGTCGGAGTTCTCACATAGTATCGGATGTGGGTTTTCGCCTGCGCAGACTACGAACGGTGCATTGCAGAGCAGGATAGAAACCCGCGGTCGGAGTTCTCATAAAGTATCGGATATTGGTTTTCGCTTGCGCAGACTGCGAATGGTGCATTGCAGAGCAGGATAGAAAACCGCGTCGGAGTTCTCATATAGTATCGGATGTGGATTTTCGATTGGGCAGACTACGAAGGGTGCATTGCAGAGCAGGATAGAAAACCTCGTCGGAGTTCTCATATAGTATCGGATGTGGGTTTTCGCTTGCGCAGACTACGAACGGTGCATTGCAGAACAGGATAGAAAACTGCGCCGGAGTTCTCATATAGTATCGGATGTGGGTTTTCGCTTGCGCAGACTACGAACGGTGCATTGCAGAGCAGGATAGAAAACCGCGTCGGAGTTCTCATATAGTATCGGATGTGGGTTTTCGCTTGCGCAGACTACGAACGGTGCATTGCAGAGCAGGATAGAAAACCGCGTCGGAGTTCTCATATAGTATCGGATGTGGGTTTTCGCTTGCGCAGACTGCGAATGGTGCATTGCAGAGCAGGATAGAAAACCGCGTCGGAGTTCTCATATAGTATCGGATGTGGGTTTTCGCTTGCGCTGACTACGAACGGTGCATTGAGGAGCAGGATAGAAAACCGCGTGGAGTTCTCATATAGTATCGGATGTGGGTTTTCGCTTGCGCAGACTACGAACGGTGCATTGCAGAGCAGGATATAAAACCGCGTCGGAGTTCTCATATAGTATCGGATGTGGGTTTTCGCTTGCGCTGACTACAAACGGTGCATTGTGGAGCAGGATAGAAAACCGCGTCGGAGTTCTCATATAGTATCGGATGTGGGTTTTCGATTGCGCAGACTACGAAGGGTGCATTGCAGAGCAGGATAGAAATCCTCGTCGGAGTTCTCAAATAGTATCGGATGTGGGTTTTCGCTTGCGCAGACTACGAACGGTGCATTGCAGAGCAGGATAGAAAACCGCGTCGGAGTTCTCATATAGTATCGGATGTGGGTTTTCGCTTGCGCAGACTACGAACGGTGCACTGCAGAGCAGGATAGAAAAGCGCGTCGGAGTTCTCATATAGTATCGGATGTGGGTTTTCGCTTGCGCAGACTACGAACGGTGCATTGCAGAGCAGGATAGAAAACCGCGTCGGAGTTCTCATATAGTATCGGATGTGGGTTTTCGCTTGCGCAGACTACGCACGGTGCATTGCAGAGCAAGATAGAAAACCGTGTCCGAGTTCTCATATAGTATCGGATGTGGGTTTTCGCTTGCGCAGACTACGAACGGTGCATTGCAGAGCAGGATAGAAAACCGTGTCCGAGTTCTCATATAGTATCGGATGTGGGTTTTCGCTTGCGCAGACTACGAACGGTGCATTGCAGAGCAGGATAGAAAACCGCGTCGGAGTTCTCATATAGTATCGGATGTGGGTTTTCGCTTGCGCAGACTACGAACGGTGCATTGCAGAGCAGGATAGAAAACCGCGCCGGAGTTCTCATATAGTATCGGATGTGGGTTTTCGCTTGCGCAGACTACGAACGGTGCATTGCAGAGCAGGATAGAAAACCGCGTCGGAGTTCTCAATAGTATCGGATGTGGGTTTTCGCTTGCGCAGACTACGCACGGTGCATTGCAGAGCAGGATAGAAAACCGTGTCCGAGTTCTCATATAGTATCGGATGTGGGTTTTCGCTTGCGCAGACTACGAACGGTGCATTGCAGAGCAGGATAGAAAACCGTGTCCGAGTTCTCATATAGTATCGGATGTGGGTTTTCGCTTGCGCAGACTACGAACGGTGCATTGCAGAGCAGGATAGAAAACCGCGTCGGAGTTCTCATATAGTATCGGATGTGGGTTTTCGCTTGCGCAGACTACGAACGGTGCATTGCAGAGCAGGACAGAAAACCGCGTCGGAGTTCTCATATAGTATCGGATGTGAGTTTTCGCTTGCGCAGACTACGAACGGTGCATTGCAGAGCAGGATAGAAAACCGTGTCCGAGTTCTCATATAGTATCGGATGTGGGTTTTCGCTTGCGCAGACTGCGCACGGTGCATTGCAGAGCAGGATAGAAAACCGCGTCGGAGTTCTCATATAGTATCGGATGTGGGTTTTCGCTTGCGCAGACTACGAACGATGCATTGGAGAGCAGGATAGAAAACCGCGTCGGAGTTCTCATATAGTATTGGATGTGGGTTTTCGCTTGCGCAGACTACTAACGGTGCATTGCAGAGCAGGATAGAAAACCGCGTCGGAGTTCTCATATAGTATCGGATGTGGGTTTTCGCTTGCGCAGACTACGAACGGTGCATTGCAGAGCAGGATATAAAACCGCGTCGGAGTTCTCATATAGTATCGGATGTGGGTTTTCGCTTGCGCAGACTACGAACGGTGCATTGCAGAGCAGGATAGAAAACCGCGTCGGAGTTCTCATATAGTATCGGATGTGGGTTTTCGATTGCGCAGACTACGAACGGCGCATTGCAGAGCATGATAGAAAACCGCGTAGGAGTTCTCATATAGTATCGGATGTGGGTTTTCGCTTGCGCAGACTACGAACGGTGCATTGCAGAGCAGGAGAGAAAACCGCGTCGGAGTTCTCATATAGTATCGGATGTGGGTTTTCTCTTGCGCAGACTACGAACGGTGCATTGCAGAGCATGATAGAAAACCGCGTCGGAGTTCTCATATAGTATCGGATGTGCGTTTTCGCTTGCGCAGACTACGAACGGTGCATTGCAGAGCAGGATAGAAAACCGCGTAGGAGTTCTCATATAGTATCGGATGTGGGTTTTCGCTTGCGCAGACTACGAACGGTGCATTGCAGAGCATGATTGAAAACCGCGTCGGAGTTCTCATATAGTATCGGATGTGGGTTTTCGCTTGCGCTGACTACTAACGGTGCATTGCAGAGCAGGATAGAAAACCGCGTCGGAGTTCTCATATAGTATCGGATGTGGGTTTTCGCTTGCGCAGACTACGAACGGTGCATTGCAGAGCAGGATAGAAAAGCGCGTCGGAGTTCTCATATAGTATCGGATGTGGGTTTTCGCTTGCGCAGACTACGAACGGTGCATTGCAGAGCAGGATAGAAAACCGCGTCGGAGTTCTCATATAGTATCGGATGTGGGTTTTCGCTTGCGCAGACTACGCACGGTGCATTGCAGAGCAGGATAGAAAACCGTGTCCGAGTTCTCATATAGTATCGGATGTGTGTTTTCGCTTGCGCAGACTACGAACGGTGCATTGCAGAGCAGGATAGAAAACCGTGTCCGAGTTCTCATATAGTATCGGATGTGGGTTTTCGCTTGCGCAGACTACGAACGGTGCATTGCAGAGCAGGATAGAAAACCGCGTCAGAGTTCTCATATAGTATCGGATGTGGGTTTTCGCTTGCGCAGACTACGAACGGTGCATTGCAGAGCAGGATAGAAAACCGCGTCGGAGTTCTCATATAGTATCGGATGTGGGTTTTCGCTTGCGCAGACTACGAACGGTGCATTGCAGAGCAGGATAGAAAACCGCGTCGGAGTTCTCATATAGTATCGGATGTGGGTTTTCGCTTGCGCAGACTACGCACGGTGCATTGCAGAGCAGGATAGAAAACCGTGTCCGAGTTCTCATATAGTATCGGATGTGGGTTTTCGCTTGCGCAGACTACGAACGGTGCATTGCAGAGCAGGATAGAAAACCGCGTCGGAGTTCTCATATAGTATCGGATGTGGGTTTTCGCTTGCGCAGACTACGAACGGTGCATTGCAGAGCAGGATAGAAAACCGTGTCCGAGTTTTCATATAGTATCGGATGTGGGTTTTCGCTTGCGCAGACTACGAACGGTGCATTGCAGAGCAGGATAGAAAACCGCGTCGGAGTTCTCATATAGTATTGGATGTGGGTTTACGCTTGCGCAGACTACGAACGGTGCATTGCAGAGCAGGATAGAAAACCGCGTCGGAGTTCTCATATAGTATCGGATGTGGGTTTTCGCTTGCGCAGACTAAGAACGGTGCATTGCAGAGCAGGATATAAAACCGCGTCGGAGTTCTCATATAGTATCGGTTGTGGGTTTTCGCTTGCGCAGACTACGAACGGTGCATTGCAGAGCAGGATAGAAAACCGCGTCGGAGTTCTCATATAGTATCGGATGTGGGTTTTCGATTGCGCAGACTACGAACGGCGCATTGCAGAGCATGATAAAAAACCGCGTACGAGTTCCAATATAGTATCGGATGTGGGTTTTCGCTTGCGCAGACTACGAACGGTGCATTGCAGAGCAGGATAGAAAACCGCGTGGAGTTCTCATATAGTATCGGATGTGGGTTTTCGATTGCGCAGACTACGAACGGCGCATTGCAGAGCATGATAGAAAACCGCGTACGAGTTCCAATATAGTATCGGATGTGGGTTTTCGCTTGCGCAGACTACGAACGGTGCATTGCAGAGCAGGATATAAAACCGCGTCGGAGTTCTCTTATAGTATCAGATGTGGGTTTTCGCTTGCGCAGACTACGATCGGTGCATTGCAGAGCAGGATAGAAAACCGCGTCGGAGTTCGCATATAGTATCGGATGTGGGTTTTCGCTTGCGCAGACTACGCACGGTGCATTGCAGAGCAGGATAGGAAACCGCGTCGGAGTTCTCATACAGTATAGGATGTGGGTTTTCGCTTGCGCAGACTACGATCGGTGCATTGCAGAGCAGGATAGAAAACCGCGTCGGAGTTCTCATATAGTATCGGATGTGGGTTTTCGCTTGCGCAGACTACGAACGTTGCATTGCAGAGCAGGATAGAAAACCGCGTCGGAGTTCTCAAAGAATCGAATGTGGGTTTTCGCTTGCGCAGACTACGCACGGCGCATTGCAGAGCACGATAGAAAACAGCGTCGGAGTTCTCACATAGTATCGGATGTGGGTTTTCGCCTGCGCAGACTACGAACGGTGCATTGCAGAGCAGGATAGAAAACTGCGCCGGAGTTCTCATATAGTATCGGATGTGGGTTTTCGCTTGCGCAGACTACGAACGGTGCATTGCAGAGCAGGATAGAAAACCGCGTCGGAGTTCTCATATAGTATCGGATGTGGGTTTTCGCTTGCGCAGACTGCGAATGGTGCATTGCAGAGCAGGATAGAAAACCGCGTCGGAGTTCTCATATAGTATCGGATGTGGGTTTTCGCTTGCGCTGACTACGAACGGTGCATTGAGGAGCAGGATAGAAAACCGCGTGGAGTTCTCATATAGTATCGGATGTGGGTTTTCGCTTGCGCAGACTACGAACGGTGCATTGCAGAGCAGGATATAAAACCGCGTCGGAGTTCTCATATAGTATCGGATGTGGGTTTTCGCTTGCGCTGACTACAAACGGTGCATTGTGGAGCAGGATAGAAAACCGCGTCGGAGTTCTCATATAGTATCGGATGTGGGTTTTCGATTGCGCAGACTACGAAGGGTGCATTGCAGAGCAGGATAGAAATCCTCGTCGGAGTTCTCAAATAGTATCGGATGTGGGTTTTCGCTTGCGCAGACTACGAACGGTGCATTGCAGAGCAGGATAGAAAACCGCGTCGGAGTTCTCATATAGTATCGGATGTGGGTTTTCGCTTGCGCAGACTACGAACGGTGCACTGCAGAGCAGGATAGAAAAGCGCGTCGGAGTTCTCATATAGTATCGGATGTGGGTTTTCGCTTGCGCAGACTACGAACGGTGCATTGCAGAGCAGGATAGAAAACCGCGTCGGAGTTCTCATATAGTATCGGATGTGGGTTTTCGCTTGCGCAGACTACGCACGGTGCATTGCAGAGCAAGATAGAAAACCGTGTCCGAGTTCTCATATAGTATCGGATGTGGGTTTTCGCTTGCGCAGACTACGAACGGTGCATTGCAGAGCAGGATAGAAAACCGTGTCCGAGTTCTCATATAGTATCGGATGTGGTTTTCGCTTGCGCAGACTACGAACGGTGCATTGCAGAGCAGGATAGAAAACCGCGTCGGAGTTCTCATATAGTATCGGATGTGGGTTTTCGCTGCGCAGACTACGAACGGTGCATTGCAGAGCAGGGATAGAAAACCGCGCCGGAGTTCTCATATAGTATCGGATGTGGGTTTTCGCTTGCGCAGACTACGAACGGTGCATGCAGAGCAGGATAGAAAACCGCGTCGGAGTTCTCATATAGTATCGGATGTGGGTTTTCGCTTGCGCAGACTACGCACGGTTGCATTGCAGAGCAGGATAGAAAACCGTGTCCGAGTTCTCATATAGTATCGGATGTGGGTTTTCGCTTGCGCAGACTACGAACGGTGCATTGCAGAGCAGGATAGAAAACCGTGTCCGAGTTCTCATATAGTATCGGATGTGGTTTTCGCTTGCGCAGACTACGAACGGTGCATTGCAGAGCAGGATAGAAAACCGCGTCGGAGTTCTCATATAGTATCGGATGTGGGTTTTCGCTTGCGCAGACTACGAACGGTGCATTGCAGAGCAGGACAGAAAACCGCGTCGGAGTTCTCATATAGTATCGGATGTGAGTTTTCGCTTGCGCAGACTACGAACGGTGCATTGCAGAGCAGGATAGAAAACCGTGTCCGAGTTCTCATATAGTATCGAATGTGGGTTTTCGCTTGCGCAGACTGCGCACGGTGCATTGCAGAGCAGGATAGAAAACCGCGTCGGAGTTCTCATATAGTATCGGATGTGGGTTTTCGCTTGCGCAGACTACGAACGATGCATTGGAGAGCAGGATAGAAAACCGCGTCGGAGTTCTCATATAGTATTGGATGTGGGTTTTCGCTTGCGCAGACTACTAACGGTGCATTGCAGAGCAGGATAGAAAACCGCGTCGGAGTTCTCATATAGTATCGGATGTGGGTTTTCGCTTGCGCAGACTACGAACGGTGCATTGCAGAGCAGGATATAAAACCGCGTCGGAGTTCTCATATAGTATCGGATGTGGGTTTTCGCTTGCGCAGACTACGAACGGTGCATTGCAGAGCAGGATAGAAAACCGCGTCGGAGTTCTCATATAGTATCGGATGTGGGTTTTCGATTGCGCAGACTACGAACGGCGCATTGCAGAGCATGATAGAAAACCGCGTAGGAGTTCTCATATAGTATCGGATGTGGGTTTTCGCTTGCGCAGACTACGAACGGTGCATTGCAGAGCAGGACAGAAAACCGCGTCGGAGTTCTCATATAGTATCGGATGTGGGTTTTCTCTTGCGCAGACTACGAACGGTGCATTGCAGAGCATGATAGAAAACCGCGTCGGAGTTCTCATATAGTATCGGATGTGCGTTTTCGCTTGCGCAGACTACGAACGGTGCATTGCAGAGCAGGATAGAAAACCGCGTAGGAGTTCTCATATAGTATCGGATGTGGGTTTTCGCTTGCGCAGACTACGAACGGTGCATTGCAGAGCATGATTGAAAACCGCGTCGGAGTTCTCATATAGTATCGGATGTGGGTTTTCGCTTGCGCTGACTACTAACGGTGCATTGCAGAGCAGGATAGAAAACCGCGTAGGAGTTCTCATATAGTATCGGATGTGGGTTTTCGCTTGCGCAGACTACGAACGGTGCATTGCAGAGCAGGATAGAAAAGCGCGTCGGAGTTCTCATATAGTATCGGATGTGGGTTTTCGCTTGCGCAGACTACGAACGGTGCATTGCAGAGCAGGATAGAAAACCGCGTCGGAGTTCTCATATAGTATCGGATGTGGGTTTTCGCTTGCGCAGACTACGCACGGTGCATTGCAGAGCAGGATAGAAAACCGTGTCCGAGTTCTCATATAGTATCGGATGTGTGTTTTCGCTTGCGCAGACTACGAACGGTGCATTGCAGAGCAGGATAGAAAACCGTGTCCGAGTTCTCATATAGTATCGGATGTGGGTTTTCGCTTGCGCAGACTACGAACGGTGCATTGCAGAGCAGGATAGAAAACCGCGTCAGAGTTCTCATATAGTATCGGATGTGGGTTTTCGCTTGCGCAGACTACGAACGGTGCATTGCAGAGCAGGATAGAAAACCGCGTCGGAGTTCTCATATAGTATCGGATGTGGGTTTTCGCTTGCGCAGACTACGAACGGTGCATTGCAGAGCAGGATAGAAAACCGCGTCGGAGTTCTCATATAGTATCGGATGTGGGTTTTCGCTTGCGCAGACTACGCACGGTGCATTGCAGAGCAGGATAGAAAACCGTGTCCGAGTTCTCATATAGTATCGGATGTGGGTTTTCGCTTGCGCAGACTACGAACGGTGCATTGCAGAGCAGGATAGAAAACCGTGTCCGAGTTCTCATATAGTATCGGAGGTGGGTTTTCGCTTGCGCAGACTACGAACGGTGCATTGCAGAGCAGGATAGAAAACCGCGTCGGAGTTCTCATATAGTATCGGATGTGGGTTTTCGCTTGCGCAGACTACGAACGGTGCATTGCAGAGCAGGACAGAAAACCGCGTCGGAGTTCTCATATAGTATCGGATGTGAGTTTTCGCTTGCGCTGACTACGAACGGTGCATTGCAGAGCAGGATAGAAAACCGTGTCCGAGTTCTCATATAGTATCGGATGTGGGTTTTCGCTTGCGCAGACTACGAACGGTGCATTGCAGAGCAGGATAGAAAACCGCGTCGGAGTTCTCATATAGTATCGGATGTGGGTTTTCGCTTGCGCAGACTACGAACGATGCATTGGAGAGCAGGATAGAAAACCACGTCGGAGTTCTCATATAGTATTGGATGTGGGTTTTCGCTTGCGCAGACTACGAACGGTGCATTGCAGAGCAGGATAGAAAACCGCGTCGGAGTTCTCATATAGTATCGGATGTGGGTTTTTGCTTGCGCAGACTACGAACGGTGCATTGCAGAGCAGGATATAAAACCGCGTCGGAGTTCTCATATAGTATCGGATGTGGGTTTTCGCTTGCGCAGACTACGAACGGTGCATTGCAGAGCAGGATAGAAAACCGCGTCGGAGTTCTCATATAGTATCGGATGTGGGTTTTCGATTGCGCAGACTACGAACGGCGCATTGCAGAGCATGATAGAAAACCGCGTACGAGTTCTCATATAGTATCGGATGTGGGTTTTCGCTTGCGCAGACTACGAACGGTGCATTGCAGAGCAGGACAGAAAACCGCGTCGGAGTTCTCATATAGTATCGGATGTGGGTTTTCTCTTGCGCAGACTACGAACGGTGCATTGCAGAGCGTGATAGAAAACCGCGTCGGAGTTCTCATATAGTATCGGATGTGCGTTTTCGCTTGCGCAGACTACGAACGGTGCATTGCAGAGCAGGATAGAAAACCGCGTCGGAGTTCTCATATAGTATCGGATGTGGGTTTTCGCTTGCGCAGACTACGAACGGTGCATTGCAGAGCATGATTGAAAACCGCGTCGGAGTTCTCATATAGTATCGGATGTGGGTTTTCGCTTGCGCTGGCGACGAACGGTGCATTGAGGAGCAGGATAGAAAACCGCGTAGAGTTCTCATATAGTATCGGATGTGGGTTTTCGCTTGCGCAGACTACGAACGGTGCATTGCAGAGCAGGATATAAAACCGCGTCGGAGTTCTCATATAGTATCAGATGTGGGTTTTCGCTTGCGCAGACTACGATCGGTGCATTGCAGAGCAGGATAGAAAACCGCGTCGGAGTTCGCATATAGTATCGGATGTGGGTTTTCGCTTGCGCAGACTACGCACGGTGCATTGCAGAGCAGGATAGGAAACCGCGTCGGAGTTCTCATATAGTATCGGATGTGGGTTTTCGCTTGCGCAGACTACGATCGGTGCATTGCAGAGCAGGATAGAAAACCGCGTCGGAGTTCTCATATAGTATCGGATGTGGGTTTTCGCTTGCGCAGACTACGAACGTTGCATTGCAGAGCAGGATAGAAAACTGCGTCGGAGTTCTCATATAGTATCGGATGTGGGTTTTCGCTTGCGCAGACTACGAACGGTGCATTGCAGAGCAGGATAGAAAACCGCGTCGGAGTTCTCATATAGTATCGGATGTGGGTTTTCGCTTGCGCAGACTACGCACGGTGCATTGCAGAGCAGGATAGAAAACCGTGTCCGAGTTCTCATATAGTATCGGATGTGTGTTTTCGCTTGCGCAGACTACGAACGGTGCATTGCAGAGCAGGATAGAAAACCGTGTCCGAGTTCTCATATAGTATCGGATGTGGGTTTTCGCTTGCGCAGACTACGAACGGTGCATTGCAGAGCAGGATAGAAAACCGCGTCGGAGTTCTCATATAGTATCGGATGTGGGTTTTCGCTTGCGCAGACTACGAACGGTGCATTGCAGAGCAGGATAGAAAACCGCGTCGGAGTTCTCATATAGTATCGGATGTGGGTTTTCGCTTGCGCAGACTACGAACGGTGCATTGCAGAGCAGGATAGAAAACCGCGTCGGAGTTCTCATATAGTATCGGATGTGGGTTTTCGCTTGCGCAGACTACGCACGGTGCATTGCAGAGCAGGATAGAAAACCGTGTCCGAGTTCTCATATAGTATCGGATGTGGGTTTTCGCTTGCGCAGACTACGAACGGTGCATTGCAGAGCAGGATAGAAAACCGTGTCCGAGTTCTCATATAGTATCGGAGGTGGGTTTTCGCTTGCGCAGACTACGAACGGTGCATTGCAGAGCAGGATAGAAAACCGCGTCGGAGTTCTCATATAGTATCGGATGTGGGTTTTCGCTTGCGCAGACTACGAACGGTGCATTGCAGAGCATGATTGAAAACCGCGTCGGAGTTCTCATATAGTATCGGATGTGGGTTTTCGCTTGCGCTGGCGACGAACGGTGCATTGAGGAGCAGGATAGAAAACCGCGTAGAGTTCTCATATAGTATCGGATGTGGGTTTTCGCTTGCGCAGACTACGAACGGTGCATTGCAGAGCAGGATATAAAACCGCGTCGGAGTTCTCATATAGTATCAGATGTGGGTTTTCGCTTGCGCAGACTACGATCGGTGCATTGCAGAGCAGGATAGAAAACCGCGTCGGAGTTCGCATATAGTATCGGATGTGGGTTTTCGCTTGCGCAGACTACGCACGGTGCATTGCAGAGCAGGATAGGAAACCGCGTCGGAGTTCTCATATAGTATCGGATGTGGGTTTTCGCTTGCGCAGACTACGATCGGTGCATTGCAGAGCAGGATAGAAAACCGCGTCGGAGTTCTCATATAGTATCGGATGTGGGTTTTCGCTTGCGCAGACTACGAACGTTGCATTGCAGAGCAGGATAGAAAACTGCGTCGGAGTTCTCATATAGTATCGGATGTGGGTTTTCGCTTGCGCAGACTACGAACGGTGCATTGCAGAGCAGGATAGAAAACCGCGTCGGAGTTCTCATATAGTATCGGATGTGGGTTTTCGCTTGCGCAGACTACGCACGGTGCATTGCAGAGCAGGATAGAAAACCGTGTCCGAGTTCTCATATAGTATCGGATGTGTGTTTTCGCTTGCGCAGACTACGAACGGTGCATTGCAGAGCAGGATAGAAAACCGTGTCCGAGTTCTCATATAGTATCGGATGTGGGTTTTCGCTTGCGCAGACTACGAACGGTGCATTGCAGAGCAGGATAGAAAACCGCGTCGGAGTTCTCATATAGTATCGGATGTGGGTTTTCGCTTGCGCAGACTACGAACGGTGCATTGCAGAGCAGGATAGAAAACCGCGTCGGAGTTCTCATATAGTATCGGATGTGGGTTTTCGCTTGCGCAGACTACGAACGGTGCATTGCAGAGCAGGATAGAAAACCGCGTCGGAGTTCTCATATAGTATCGGATGTGGGTTTTCGCTTGCGCAGACTACGCACGGTGCATTGCAGAGCAGGATAGAAAACCGTGTCCGAGTTCTCATATAGTATCGGATGTGGGTTTTCGCTTGCGCAGACTACGAACGGTGCATTGCAGAGCAGGACAGAAAACCGCGTCGGAGTTCTCATATAGTATCGGATGTGGGTTTTCTCTTGCGCAGACTACGAACGGTGCATTGCAGAGCGTGATAGAAAACCGCGTCGGAGTTCTCATATAGTATCGGATGTGCGTTTTCGCTTGCGCAGACTACGAACGGTGCATTGCAGAGCAGGATAGAAAACCGCGTCGGAGTTCTCATATAGTATCGGATGTGGGTTTTCGCTTGCGCAGACTACGAACGGTGCATTGCAGAGCATGATTGAAAACCGCGTCGGAGTTCTCATATAGTATCGGATGTGGGTTTTCGCTTGCGCTGGCGACGAACGGTGCATTGAGGAGCAGGATAGAAAACCGCGTAGAGTTCTCATATAGTATCGGATGTGGGTTTTCGCTTGCGCAGACTACGAACGGTGCATTGCAGAGCAGGATATAAAACCGCGTCGGAGTTCTCATATAGTATCAGATGTGGGTTTTCGCTTGCGCAGACTACGATCGGTGCATTGCAGAGCAGGATAGAAAACCGCGTCGGAGTTCGCATATAGTATCGGATGTGGGTTTTCGCTTGCGCAGACTACGCACGGTGCATTGCAGAGCAGGATAGGAAACCGCGTCGGAGTTCTCATATAGTATCGGATGTGGGTTTTCGCTTGCGCAGACTACGATCGGTGCATTGCAGAGCAGGATAGAAAACCGCGTCGGAGTTCTCATATAGTATCGGATGTGGGTTTTCGCTTGCGCAGACTACGAACGTTGCATTGCAGAGCAGGATAGAAAACTGCGTCGGAGTTCTCATATAGTATCGGATGTGGGTTTTCGCTTGCGCAGACTACGCACGGCGCATTGCAGAGCATGATAGAAAACAGCGTCGGAGTTCTCACATAGTATCGGATGTGGGTTTTCGCTTGCGCAGACTACGATCGGTGCATTGCAGAGCAGGATAGAAAACCGCGTCGGAGTTCGCATATAGTATCGGATGTGGGTTTTCGCTTGCGCAGACTACGCACGGTGCATTGCAGAGCAGGATAGGAAACCGCGTCGGAGTTCGCATATAGTATCGGATGTGGGTTTTCGCTTGCGCAGACTACGATCGGTGCATTGCAGAGCAGGATAGAAAACCGCGTCGGAGTTCTCATATAGTATCGGATGTGGGTTTTTGCTTGCCAGACTACGAACGGTGCATTGCAGAGCAGGATATAAAACCGCGTCGGAGTTCTCATATAGTATCGGATATGGGTTTTCGCTTGCGCAGACTACGAACGGTGCATTGCAGAGCAGGATAGAAAACCGCGTCGGAGTTCTCATATAGTATCGGATGTGGGTTTTCGATTGCGCAGACTACGAACGGCGCATTGCAGAGCATGACAGAAAACCGCGTACGAGTTCTCATATAGTATCGGATGTGGGTTTTCGCTTGCGCAGACTACGAACGGTGCATTGCAGAGCAGGATATAAAACCGCGTCGGAGTTCTCATATAGTATCAGATGTGGGTTTTCGCTTGCGCAGACTACGATCGGTGCATTGCAGAGCAGGATAGAAAACCGCGTCGGAGTTCGCATATAGTATCGGATGTGGGTTTTCGCTTGCGCAGACTACGCACGGTGCATTGCAGAGCAGGATAGGAAACCGCGTCGGAGTTCGCATATAGTATCGGATGTGGGTTTTCGCTTGCGCAGACTACGATCGGTGCATTGCAGAGCAGGATAGAAAACCGCGTCGGAGTTCTCATATAGTATCGGATGTGGGTTTTCGCTTGCGCAGACTACGAACGTTGCATTGCAGAGCAGGATAGAAAACTGCGTCGGAGTTCTCATATAGTATCGGATGTGGGTTTTCGCTTGCGCAGACTACGCACGGCGCATTGCAGAGCAGGATAGAAAACAGCGTCGGAGTTCTCACATAGTATCGGATGTGGGTTTTCGCTTGCGCAGACTACGAACGGTGCATTGCAGAGCAGGATAGAAAACCGCGGTCGGAGTTCTCATAAAGTATCGGATATTGGTTCTCGCTTGCGCAGACTGCGAATGGTGCTTTGCAGAGCAGGATAGAAAACCGCGTCGGAGTTCTCATATAGTATCGGATGTGGGTTTTCGCTAGCGCAGACTACGAACGGTGCATTGCAGAGCAGGATAGAAAACCGCGTCGGAGTTCTCATATAGTATCGGATGTGGGTTTTCGCTTGCGCAGACTACGCACGGTGCATTGCAGAGCAGGATAGAAAACCGTGTCCGAGTTCTCATATAGTATCGGATGTGGGTTTTCGCTTGCGCAGACTACGAACGGTGCATTGGAGAGCAGGATAGAAAACCGCGTCGGAGTTCTCATATAGTATCGGATGTGGGTTTTCGCTTGCGCAGACTACGAACGGTGCATTGCAGAGCAGGACAGAAAACCGCGTCGGAGTTCTCATATAGTATCGGATGTGAGTTTTCGCTTGCGCAGACTACGAACGGTGCATTGCAGAGCAGGATAGAAAACCGTGTCCGAGTTCTCATATAGTATCGGATGTGGGTTTTCGCTTGCGCAGACTACGAACGGTGCATTGCAGAGCAGGATAGAAAACCGCGTCGGAGTTCTCATATAGTATCGGATGTGGGTTTTCGCTTGCGCAGACTACGAACGGTGCATTGCAGAGCGTGATAGAAAACCGCGTCGGAGTTCTCATATAGTATCGGATGTGCGTTTTCGCTTGCGCAGACTACGAACGGTGCATTGCAGAGCAGGATATAAAACCGCGTCGGAGTTCTCATATAGTATCAGATGTGGGTTTTCGCTTGCGCAGACTACGATCGGTGCATTGCAGAGCAGGATAGAAAACCGCGTCGGAGTTCGCATATAGTATCGGATGTGGGTTTTCGCTTGCGCAGACTACGCACGGTGCATTGCAGAGCAGGATAGGAAACCGCGTCGGAGTTCTCATATAGTATCGGATGTGGGTTTTCGCTTGCGCAGACTACGATCGGTGCATTGCAGAGCAGGATAGAAAACCGCGTCGGAGTTCTCATATAGTATCGGATGTGGGTTTTCGCTTGCGCAGACTACGAACGTTGCATTGCAGAGCAGGATAGAAAACTGCGTCGGAGTTCTCATATAGTATCGGATGTGGGTTTTCGCTTGCGCAGACTACGCACGGCGCATTGCAGAGCAGGATAGAAAACAGCGTCGGAGTTCTCACATAGTATCGGATGTGGGTTTTCGCTTGCGCAGACTACGAACGGTGCATTGCAGAGCAGGATAGAAAACCGCGGTCGGAGTTCTCATAAAGTATCGGATATTGGTTCTCGCTTGCGCAGACTGCGAATGGTGCTTTGCAGAGCAGGATAGAAAACCGCGTCGGAGTTCTCATATAGTATCGGATGTGGGTTTTCGCTAGCGCTGACTACGAACGGTGCATTGCAGAGCAGGATAGAAAACCCCGTCGGAGTTCTCATATAGTATCGGATGTGGGTTTTCGCTTGCGCAGACTACGCACGGTGCATTGCAGAGCAGGATAGAAAACCGTGTCCGAGTTCTCATATAGTATCGGATGTGGGTTTTCGCTTGCGCAGACTACGAACGGTGCATTGCAGAGCAGGATAGAAAACCGTGTCCGAGTTCTCATATAGTATCGGATGTGGGTTTTCGCTTGCGCAGACTACGAACGGTGCATTGGAGAGCAGGATAGAAAACCGCGTCGGAGTTCTCATATAGTATCGGATGTGGGTTTTCGCTTGCGCAGACTACGAACGGTGCATTGCAGAGCAGGACAGAAAACCGCGTCGGAGTTCTCATATAGTATCGGATGTGAGTTTTCGCTTGCGCAGACTACGAACGGTGCATTGCAGAGCAGGATAGAAAACCGTGTCCGAGTTCTCATATAGTATCGGATGTGGGTTTTCGCTTGCGCAGACTACGAACGGTGCATTGAAGAGCAGGATAGAAAACCGCGTCGGAGTTCTCATATAGTATCGGATGTGGGTTTTCGCTTGCGCAGACTACGAACGATGCATTGGAGAGCAGGATAGAAAACCGCGTCGGAGTTCTCATATAGTATTGGATGTGGGTTTTCGCTTGCGCAGACTACGAACGGTGCATTGTAGAGCAGGATAGAAAACCGCGTCGGAGTTCTCATATAGTATCAGATGTGGGTTTTCGCTTGCGCAGACTACGAACGGTGCATTGCAGAGCAGGATATAAAACCGCGTCGGAGTTCTCATATAGTATCGGATGTGGGTTTTCGCTTGCGCAGACTACGAACGGTGCATTGCAGAGCAGGGTAGAAAACCGCGTCGGAGTTCTCATATAGTATCGGATGTGGGTTTTCGATTGCGCAGACTACGAACGGCGCATTGCAGAGCATGATAGAAAACCGCGTACGAGTTCTCATATAGTATCGGATGTGGGTTTTCGCTTGCGCAGACTACGAACGGTGCATTGCAGAGCAGGACAGAAAACCGCGTCGGAGTTCTCATATAGTATCGGATGTGGGTTTTCTCTTGCGCAGACTACGAACGGTGCATTGCAGAGCATGATAGAAAACCGCGTCGGAGTTCTCATATAGTATCGGAAGTGCGTTTTCGCTTGTGCAGACTACGAACGGTGCATTGCATAGCAGGATAGAAAACCACGTCGGAGTTCTCATATAGTATCGGATGTGGGTTTTCGCTTGCGCAGACTACGAACGGTGCATTGCAGAGCATGATTTAAAACCGCGTCGGAGTTCTCATATAGTATCGGATGTGGGTTTTCGCTTGCGCTGACTACGAACGGTGCATTGAGGAGCAGGATAGAAAACCGCGTCGGAGTTCTCATATAGTATCGGATGTGGGTTTTCGATTGCGCAGACTACGAAGGGTGCATTGCAGAGCAGGATAGAAATCCTCGTCGGAGTTCTCATATAGTATCGGATGTGGGTTTTCGCTTGCGCAGACTACGAACGGTGCATTGCAGAGCAGGATAGAAAACCGCGTCGGAGTTCTCATATAGTATCGGATGTGGGTTTTCGCTTGCGCAGACTACGAACGGTGCATTGCAGAGCAGGATAGAAAAGCGCGTCGGAGTTCTCATATAGTATCGGATGTGGGTTTTCGCTTGCGCAGACTACGAACGGTGCATTGCAGAGCATGATTGAAAACCGCGTCGGAGTTCTCATATAGTATCGGATGTGGGTTTTCGCTTGCGCTGACGACGAACGGTGCATTGAGGAGCAGGATAGAAAACCGCGTAGAGTTCTCATATAGTATCGGATGTGGGTTTTCGCTTGCGCAGACTACGAACGGTGCATTGCAGAGCAGGATATAAAACCGCGTCGGAGTTCTCATATAGTATCAGATGTGGGTTTTCGCTTGCGCAGACTACGATCGGTGCATTGCAGAGCAGGATAGAAAACCGCGTCGGAGTTCGCATATAGTATCGGATGTGGGTTTTCGCTTGCGCAGACTACGCACGGTGCATTGCAGAGCAGGATAGGAAACCGCGTCGGAGTTCTCATATAGTATCGGATGTGGGTTTTCGCTTGCGCAGACTACGATCGGTGCATTGCAGAGCAGGATAGAAAACCGCGTCGGAGTTCTCATATAGTATCGGATGTGGGTTTTCGCTTGCGCAGACTACGAACGTTGCATTGCAGAGCGGGATAGAAAACTGCGTCGGAGTTCTCATATAGTATCGGATGTGGGTTTTCGCTTGCGCAGACTACGCACGGCGCATTGCAGAGCAGGATAGAAAACAGCGTCGGAGTTCTCACATAGTATCGGATGTGGGTTTTCGCTTGCGCAGACCACGAACGGTGCATTGCAGAGCAGGATAGAAAACCGCGGTCGGAGTTCTCATAAAGTATCGGATATTGGTTCTCGCTTGCGCAGACTGCGAATGGTGCTTTGCAGAGCAGGATAGAAAACCGCGTCGGAGTTCTCATATAGTATCGGATGTGGGTTTTCGCTAGCGCAGACTACGAACGGTGCATTGCAGAGCAGGATAGAAAACCGCGTCGGAGTTCTCATATAGTATCGGATGTGGGTTTTCGCTTGCGCAGACTACGCACGGTGCATTGCAGAGCAGGATAGAAAACCGTGTCCGAGTTCTCATATAGTATCGGATGTGGGTTTTCGCTTGCGCAGACTACGAACGGTGCATTGCAGAGCAGGATAGAAATCCGTGTCCGAGTTCTCATATAGTATCGGATGTGGGTTTTCGCTTGCGCAGACTACGAACGGTGCATTGGAGAGCAGGATAGAAAACCGCGTCGGAGTTCTCATATAGTATCGGATGTGGGTTTTCGCTTGCGCAGACTACGAACGGTGCATTGCAGAGCAGGACAGAAAACCGCGTCGGAGTTCTCATATAGTACCGGATGTGAGTTTTCGCTTGCGCAGACTACGAACGGTGCATTGCAGAGCAGGATAGAAAACCGTGTCCGAGTTCTCATATAGTATCGGATGTGGGTTTTCGCTTGCGCAGACTACGAACGGTGCATTGAAGAGCAGGATAGAAAACCGCGTCGGAGTTCTCATATAGTATCGGATGTGGGTTTTCGCTTGCGCAGACTACGAACGATGCATTGGAGAGCAGGATAGAAAACCGCGTCGGAGTTCTCATATAGTATTGGATGTGGGTTTTCGCTTGCGCAGACTACGAACGGTGCATTGCAGAGCAGGATAGAAAACCGCGTCGGAGTTCTCATATAGTATCGGATGTGGGTTTTCGCTTGCGCAGACTACGAACGGTGCATTGCAGAGCAGGATATAAAACCGCGTCGGAGTTCTCATATAGTATCGGATGTGGGTTTTCGCTTGCGCAGACTACGAACGGTGCATTGCAGAGCAGGATAGAAAACCGCGTCGGAGTTCTCATATAGTATCGGATGTGGGTTTTCGATTGCGCAGACTACGAACGGCGCATTGCAGAGCATGATAGAAAACCGCGTACGAGTTCTCATATAGTATCGGATGTGGGTTTTCGCTTGCGCAGACTACGAACGGTGCATTGCAGAGCAGGACAGAAAACCGCGTCGGAGTTCTCATATAGTATCGGATGTGGGTTTTCTCTTGCGCAGACTACGAACGGTGCATTGCAGAGCATGATAGAAAACCGCGTCGGAGTTCTCATATAGTATCGGATGTGCGTTTTCGCTTGCGCAGACTACGAACGGTGCATTGCAGAGCAGGATAGAAAACCGCGTCGGAGTTCTCATATACTATCGGATGTGGGTTTTCGCTTGCGCAGACTACGAACGGTGCATTGCAGAGCATGATTTAAAACCGCGTCGGAGTTCTCATATAGTATCGGATGTGGGTTTTCGCTTGCGCTGACTACGAACGGTGCATTGAGGAGCAGGATAGAAAACCGCGTCGGAGTTCTCATATAGTATCGGATGTGGGTTTTCGATTGCGCAGACTACGAAGGGTGCATTGCAGAGCAGGATAGAAATCCTCGTCGGAGTTCTCATATAGTATCGGATGTGGGTTTTCGCTTGCGCAGACTACGAACGGTGCATTGCAGAGCAGGATAGAAAACCGCGTCGGAGTTCTCATATAGTATCGGATGTGGGTTTTCGCTTGCGCAGACTACGAACGGTGCATTGCAGAGCAGGATAGAAAAGCGCGTCGGAGTTCTCATATAGTATCGGATGTGGGTTTTCGCTTGCGCAGACTACGAACGGTGCATTGCAGAGCAGGATAGAAAACCGCGTCGGAGTTCTCATATAGTATCGGATGTGGGTTTTCGCTTGCGCAGACTACGCACGGTGCATTGCAGAGCAGGATAGAAAACCGTGTCCGAGTTCTCATATAGTATCGGATGTGGGTTTTCGCTTGCGCAGACTACGAACGGTGCATTGCAGAGCAGGATAGAAAACCGCGTCGGAGTTCTCATATAGTATCGGATGTGGGTTTTCGCTTGCGCAGACTACGCACGGTGCATTGCAGAGCAGGATAGAAAACCGTGTCCGAGTTCTCATATAGTATCGGATGTGGGTTTTCGCTTGCGCAGACTACGAACGGTGCATTGCAGAGCAGGATAGAAAACCGTGTCCGAGTTCTCATATAGTATCGGATGTGGGTTTTCGCTTGCGCAGACTACGAACGGTGCATTGCAGAGCAGGATAGAAAACCGCGTCGGAGTTCTCATATAGTATCGGATGTGGGTTTTCGCTTGCGCAGACTACGAACGGTGCATTGCAGAGCAGGATAGAAAACCGCGTCGGAGTTCTCATATAGTATCGGATGTGGGTTTTCGCTTGCGCAGACTACGAACGGTGCATTGCAGAGCAGGATAGAAAACCGCGTCGGAGTTCTCACATTGTATCGGATGTGGGTTTTCGCTTGCGCAGACTACGCACGGTGCATTGCAGAGCAGGATAGAAAAATGTGTCCGAGTTCTCATATAGTATCGGATGTGGGTTTTCGCTTGCGCAGACTACGAACGGTGCATTGCAGAGCAGGATAGAAAACCGTGTCCGAGTTCTCATATAGTATCGGATGTGGGTTTTCGCTTGCGCAGACTACGAACGGTGCATTGCAGAGCAGGATAGAAAACCGCGTCGGAGTTCTCATATAGTATCGGATGTGGGTTTTCGCTTGCGCAGACTACGAACGGTGCATTGCAGAGCAGGACAGAAAACCGCGTCGGAGTTCTCATATAGTATCGGATGTGAGTTTTCGCTTGCGCAGACTACGAACGGTGCATTGCAGAGCAGGATAGAAAACCGTGTCCGTGTTTTCATATAGTATCGGATGTGGGTTTTCGCTTGCGCAGACTACGAACGGTGCATTGCAGAGCAGGATAGAAAACCGCGTCGGAGTTCTCATATAGTATCGGATGTGGGTTTTCGCTTGCGCAGAGTACGAACGATGCATTGGAGAGCAGGATAGAAAACCGCGTCGGAGTTCTCATATAGTATTGGATGTGGGTTTTCGCTTGCGCAGACTACGAACGGTGCATTGCAGAGCAGGATAGAAAACCGTGTCCGAGTTCTCATATAGTATCGGATGTGGGTTTTCGCTTGCGCAGACTACGAACGGTGCATTGCAGAGCAGGATAGAAAACCGTGTCCGAGTTCTCATATAGTATCGGATGTGGGTTTTCGCTTGCGCAGACTACGAACGGTGCATTGCAGAGCAGGATAGAAAACCGCGTCGGAGTTCTCATATAGTATCGGATGTGGGTTTTCGCTTGTGCAGACTACGAACGGTGCATTGCAGAGCAGGATAGAAAACCGCGTCGGAGTTCTCATATAGTATCGGATGTGGGTTTTCGCTTGCGCAGACTACGCACGGTGCATTGCAGAGCAGGATAGAAAACCGTGTCCGAGTTCTCATATAGTATCGGATGTGGGTTTTCGCTTGCGCAGACTACGAACGGTGCATTGCAGAGCAGGATAGAAAACCGTGTCCGAGTTCTCATATAGTATCGGATGTGGGTTTTCGCTTGCGCAGACTACGAACGGTGCATTGGAGAGCAGGATAGAAAACCGCGTCGGAGTTCTCATATAGTATCGGATGTGGGTTTTCGCTTGCGCAGACTACGAACGGTGCATTGCAGAGCAGGACAGAAAACCGCGTCGGAGTTCTCATATAGTATCGGATGTGAGTTTTCGCTTGCGCAGACTACGAACGGTGCATTGCAGAGCAGGATAGAAAACCGTGTCCGAGTTCTCATATAGTATCGGATGTGGGTTTTCGCTTGCGCAGACTACGAACGGTGCATTGAAGAGCAGGATAGAAAACCGCGTCGGAGTTCTCATATAGTATCGGATGTGGGTTTTCGCTTGCGCAGACTACGAACGATGCATTGGAGAGCAGGATAGAAAACCGCGTCGGAGTTCTCATATAGTATTGGATGTGGGTTTTCGCTTGCGCAGACTACGAACGGTGCATTGTAGAGCAGGATAGAAAACCGCGTCGGAGTTCTCATATAGTATCAGATGTGGGTTTTCGCTTGCGCAGACTACGAACGGTGCATTGCAGAGCAGGATATAAAACCGCGTCGGAGTTCTCATATAGTATCGGATGTGGGTTTTCGCTTGCGCAGACTACGAACGGTGCATTGCAGAGCAGGGTAGAAAACCGCGTCGGAGTTCTCATATAGTATCGGATGTGGGTTTTCGATTGCGCAGACTACGAACGGCGCATTGCAGAGCATGATAGAAAACCGCGTACGAGTTCTCATATAGTATCGGATGTGGGTTTTCGCTTGCGCAGACTACGAACGGTGCATTGCAGAGCAGGACAGAAAACCGCGTCGGAGTTCTCATATAGTATCGGATGTGGGTTTTCTCTTGCGCAGACTACGAACGGTGCATTGCAGAGCATGATAGAAAACCGCGTCGGAGTTCTCATATAGTATCGGAAGTGCGTTTTCGCTTGCGCAGACTACGAACGGTGCATTGCAGAGCAGGATAGAAAACCGCGTCGGAGTTCTCATATAGTATCGGATGTGGGTTTTCGCTTGCGCAGACTACGAACGGTGCATTGCAGAGCATGATTTAAAACCGCGTCGGAGTTCTCATATAGTATCGGATGTGGGTTTTCGCTTGCGCTGACTACGAACGGTGCATTGAGGAGCAGGATAGAAAACCGCGTCGGAGTTCTCATATAGTATCGGATGTGGGTTTTCGATTGCGCAGACTACGAAGGGTGCATTGCAGAGCAGGATAGAAATCCTCGTCGGAGTTCTCATATAGTATCGGATGTGGGTTTTCGCTTGCGCAGACTACGAACGGTGCATTGCAGAGCAGGATAGAAAACCGCGTCGGAGTTCTCATATAGTATCGGATGTGGGTTTTCGCTTGCGCAGACTACGAACGGTGCATTGCAGAGCAGGATAGAAAAGCGCGTCGGAGTTCTCATATAGTATCGGATGTGGGTTTTCGCTTGCGCAGACTACGAACGGTGCATTGCAGAGCATGATTGAAAACCGCGTCGGAGTTCTCATATAGTATCGGATGTGGGTTTTCGCTTGCGCTGACGACGAACGGTGCATTGAGGAGCAGGATAGAAAACCGCGTAGAGTTCTCATATAGTATCGGATGTGGGTTTTCGCTTGCGCAGACTACGAACGGTGCATTGCAGAGCAGGATATAAAACCGCGTCGGAGTTCTCATATAGTATCGGATGTGGGTTTTCGCTTGCGCAGACTACGAACGGTGCATTGCAGAGCAGGATAGAAAACCGCGTCGGAGTTCCCATATAGTATCGGATGTGGGTTTTCGATTGCGCAGACTACGAACGGCGCATTGCAGAGCATGATAGAAAACCGCGTACGAGTTCTCATATAGTATCGGATGTGGGTTTTCGCTTGCGCAGACTACGAACGGTGCATTGCAGAGCAGGACAGAAAACCGCGTCGGAGTTCTCATATAGTATCGGATGTGGGTTTTCTCTTGCGCAGACTACGAACGGTGCATTGCAGAGCATGATAGAAAACCGCGTCGGAGTTCTCATATAGTATCGGATGTGCGTTTTCGCTTGCGCAGACTACGAACGGTGCATTGCAGAGCAGGATAGAAAACCGCGTCGGAGTTCTCATATACTATCGGAAGTGGGTTTTCGCTTGCGCAGACTACGAACGGTGCATTGCAGAGCATGATTTAAAACCGCGTCGGAGTTCTCATATAGTATCGGATGTGGGTTTTCGCTTGCGCTGACTACGAACGGTGCATTGAGGAGCAGGATAGAAAACCGCGTCGGAGTTCTCATATAGTATCGGATGTGGGTTTTCGATTGCGCAGACTACGAAGGGTGCATTGCAGAGCAGGATAGAAATCCTCGTCGGAGTTCTCATATAGTATCGGATGTGGGTTTTCGCTTGCGCAGACTACGAACGGTGCATTGCAGAGCAGGATAGAAAACCGCGTCGGAGTTCTCATATAGTATCGGATGTGGGTTTTCGCTTGCGCAGACTACGAACGGTGCATTGCAGAGCAGGATAGAAAAGCGCGTCGGAGTTCTCATATAGTATCGGATGTGGGTTTTCGCTTGCGCAGACTACGAACGGTGCATTGCAGAGCAGGATAGAAAACCGCGTCGGAGTTCTCATATAGTATCGGATGTGGGTTTTCGCTTGCGCAGACTACGCACGGTGCATTGCAGAGCAGGATAGAAAACCGTGTCCGAGTTCTCATATAGTATCGGATGTGGGTTTTCGCTTGCGCAGACTACGAACGGTGCATTGCAGAGCAGGATAGAAAACCGCGTCGGAGTTCTCATATAGTATCGGATGTGGGTTTTCGCTTGCGCAGACTACGCACGGTGCATTGCAGAGCAGGATAGAAAACCGTGTCCGAGTTCTCATATAGTATCGGATGTGGGTTTTCGCTTGCGCAGACTACGAACGGTGCATTGCAGAGCAGGATAGAAAACCGTGTCCGAGTTCTCATATAGTATCGGATGTGGGTTTTCGCTTGCGCAGACTACGAACGGTGCATTGCAGAGCAGGATAGAAAACCGCGTCGGAGTTCTCATATAGTATCGGATGTGGGTTTTCGCTTGCGCAGACTACGAACGGTGCATTGCAGAGCAGGATAGAAAACCGCGTCGGAGTTCTCATATAGTATCGGATGTGGGTTTTCGCTTGCGCAGACTACGAACGGTGCATTGCAGAGCAGGATAGAAAACCGCGTCGGAGTTCTCACATAGTATCGGATGTGGGTTTTCGCTTGCGCAGACTACGCACGGTGCATTGCAGAGCAGGATAGAAAAATGTGTCCGAGTTCTCATATAGTATCGGATGTGGGTTTTCGCTTGCGCAGACTACGAACGGTGCATTGCAGAGCAGGATAGAAAACCGTGTCCGAGTTCTCATATAGTATCGGATGTGGGTTTTCGCTTGCGCAGACTACGAACGGTGCATTGCAGAGCAGGATAGAAAACCGCGTCGGAGTTCTCATATAGTATCGGATGTGGGTTTTCGCTTGCGCAGACTACGAACGGTGCATTGCAGAGCAGGACAGAAAACCGCGTCGGAGTTCTCATATAGTATCGGATGTGAGTTTTCGCTTGCGCAGACTACGAACGGTGCATTGCAGAGCAGGATAGAAAACCGTGTCCGTGTTTTCATATAGTATCGGATGTGGGTTTTCGCTTGCGCAGACTACGAACGGTGCATTGCAGAGCAGGATAGAAAACCGCGTCGGAGTTCTCATATAGTATCGGATGTGGGTTTTCGCTTGCGCAGAGTACGAACGATGCATTGGAGAGCAGGATAGAAAACCGCGTCGGAGTTCTCATATAGTATTGGATGTGGGTTTTCGCTTGCGCAGACTACGAACGGTGCATTGCAGAGCAGGATAGAAAACCGTGTCCGAGTTCTCATATAGTATCGGATGTGGGTTTTCGCTTGCGCAGACTACGAACGGTGCATTGCAGAGCAGGATAGAAAACCGTGTCCGAGTTCTCATATAGTATCGGATGTGGGTTTTCGCTTGCGCAGACTACGAACGGTGCATTGCAGAGCAGGATAGAAAACCGCGTCGGAGTTCTCATATAGTATCGGATGTGGGTTTTTGCTTGCGCAGACTACGAACGGTGCATTGCAGAGCAGGATAGAAAACCGCGTCGGAGTTCTCATATAGTATCGGATGTGGGTTTTCGCTTGCGCAGACTACGAACGGTGCATTGCAGAGCAGGATATAAAACCGCGTCGGAGTTCTCATATAGTATCGGATGTGGGTTTTCGCTTGCGCAGACTACGAACGGTGCATTGCAGAGCAGGGTAGAAAACCGCGTCGGAGTTCTCATATAGTATCGGATGTGGGTTTTCGATTGCGCAGACTACGAACGGCGCATTGCAGAGCATGATAGAAAACCGCGTACGAGTTCTCATATAGTATCGGATGTGGGTTTTCGCTTGCGCAGACTACGAACGGTGCATTGCAGAGCAGGACAGAAAACCGCGTCGGAGTTCTCATATAGTATCGGATGTGGGTTTTCTCTTGCGCAGACTACGAACGGTGCATTGCAGAGCATGATAGAAAACCGCGTCGGAGTTCTCATATAGTATCGGAAGTGCGTTTTCGCTTGCGCAGACTACGAACGGTGCATTGCAGAGCAGGATAGAAAACCGCGTCGGAGTTCTCATATAGTATCGGATGTGGGTTTTCGCTTGCGCAGACTACGAACGGTGCATTGCAGAGCATGATTTAAAACCGCGTCGGAGTTCTCATATAGTATCGGATGTGGGTTTTTGCTTGCGCTGACTACGAACGGTGCATTGAGGAGCAGGATAGAAAACCGCGTCGGAGTTCTCATATAGTATCGGATGTGGGTTTTCGATTGCGCAGACTACGAAGGGTGCATTGCAGAGCAGGATAGAAATCCTCGTCGGAGTTCTCATATAGTATCGGATGTGGGTTTTCGCTTGCGCAGACTACGAACGGTGCATTGCAGAGCAGGATAGAAAACCGCGTCGGAGTTCTCATATAGTATCGGATGTGGGTTTTCGCTTGCGCAGACTACGAACGGTGCATTGCAGAGCAGGATAGAAAAGCGCGTCGGAGTTCTCATATAGTATCGGATGTGGGTTTTCGCTTGCGCAGACTACGAACGGTGCATTGCAGAGCATGATTGAAAACCGCGTCGGAGTTCTCATATAGTATCGGATGTGGGTTTTCGCTTGCGCTGACGACAAACGGTGCATTGAGGAGCAGGATAGAAAACCGCGTAGAGTTCTCATATAGTATCGGATGTGGGTTTTCGCTTGCGCAGACTACGAACGGTGCATTGCAGAGCAGGATATAAAACCGCGTCGGAGTTCTCATATAGTATCAGATGTGGGTTTTCGCTTGCGCAGACTACGATCGGTGCATTGCAGAGCAGGATAGAAAACCGCGTCGGAGTTCGCATATAGTATCGGATGTGGGTTTTCGCTTGCGCAGACTACGCACGGTGCATTGCAGAGCAGGATAGGAAACCGCGTCGGAGTTCTCATATAGTATCGGATGTGGGTTTTCGCTTGCGCAGACTACGATCGGTGCATTGCAGAGCAGGATAGAAAACCGCGTCGGAGTTCTCATATAGTATCGGATGTGGGTTTTCGCTTGCGCAGACTACGAACGTTGCATTGCAGAGCGGGATAGAAAACTGCGTCGGAGTTCTCATATAGTATCGGATGTGGGTTTTCGCTTGCGCAGACTACGCACGGCGCATTGCAGAGCAGGATAGAAAACAGCGTCGGAGTTCTCACATAGTATCGGATGTGGGTTTTCGCTTGCGCAGACTACGAACGGTGCATTGCAGAGCAGGATAGAAAACCGCGGTCGGAGTTCTCATAAAGTATCGGATATTGGTTCTCGCTTGCGCAGACTGCGAATGGTGCTTTGCAGAGCAGGATAGAAAACCGCGTCGGAGTTCTCATATAGTATCGGATGTGGGTTTTCGCTAGCGCAGACTACGAACGGTGCATTGCAGAGCAGGATAGAAAACCGCGTCGGAGTTCTCATATAGTATCGGATGTGGGTTTTCGCTTGCGCAGACTACGCACGGTGCATTGCAGAGCAGGATAGAAAACCGTGTCCGAGTTCTCATATAGTATCGGATGTGGGTTTTCGCTTGCGCAGACTACGAACGGTGCATTGCAGAGCAGGATAGAAATCCGTGTCCGAGTTCTCATATAGTATCGGATGTGGGTTTTCGCTTGCGCAGACTACGAACGGTGCATTGGAGAGCAGGATAGAAAACCGCGTCGGAGTTCTCATATAGTATCGGATGTGGGTTTTCGCTTGCGCAGACTACGAACGGTGCATTGCAGAGCAGGACAGAAAACCGCGTCGGAGTTCTCATATAGTATCGGATGTGAGTTTTCGCTTGCGCAGACTACGAACGGTGCATTGCAGAGCAGGATAGAAAACCGTGTCCGAGTTCTCATATAGTATCGGATGTGGGTTTTCGCTTGCGCAGACTACGAACGGTGCATTGAAGAGCAGGATAGAAAACCGCGTCGGAGTTCTCATATAGTATCGGATGTGGGTTTTCGCTTGCGCAGACTACGAACGATGCATTGGAGAGCAGGATAGAAAACCGCGTCGGAGTTCTCATATAGTATTGGATGTGGGTTTTCGCTTGCGCAGACTACGAACGGTGCATTGCAGAGCAGGATAGAAAACCGCGTCGGAGTTCTCATATAGTATCGGATGTGGGTTTTCGCTTGCGCAGACTACGAACGGTGCATTGCAGAGCAGGATATAAAACCGCGTCGGAGTTCTCATATAGTATCGGATGTGGGTTTTCGCTTGCGCAGACTACGAACGGTGCATTGCAGAGCAGGATAGAAAACCGCGTCGGAGTTCTCATATAGTATCGGATGTGGGTTTTCGATTGCGCAGACTACGAACGGCGCATTGCAGAGCATGATAGAAAACCGCGTACGAGTTCTCATATAGTATCGGATGTGGGTTTTCGCTTGCGCAGACTACGAACGGTGCATTGCAGAGCAGGACAGAAAACCGCGTCGGAGTTCTCATATAGTATCGGATGTGGGTTTTCTCTTGCGCAGACTACGAACGGTGCATTGCAGAGCATGATAGAAAACCGCGTCGGAGTTCTCATATAGTATCGGATGTGCGTTTTCGCTTGCGCAGACTATGAACGGTGCATTGCAGAGCAGGATAGAAAACCGCGTCGGAGTTCTCATATACTATCGGATGTGGGTTTTCGCTTGCGCAGACTACGAACGGTGCATTGCAGAGCATGATTTAAAACCGCGTCGGAGTTCTCATATAGTATCGGATGTGGGTTTTCGCTTGCGCTGACTACGAACGGTGCATTGAGGAGCAGGATAGAAAACCGCGTCGGAGTTCTCATATAGTATCGGATGTGGGTTTTCGATTGCGCAGACTACGAAGGGTGCATTGCAGAGCAGGATAGAAATCCTCGTCGGAGTTCTCATATAGTATCGGATGTGGGTTTTCGCTTGCGCAGACTACGAACGGTGCATTGCAGAGCAGGATAGAAAACCGCGTCGGAGTTCTCATATAGTATCGGATGTGGGTTTTCGCTTGCGCAGACTACGAACGGTGCATTGCAGAGCAGGATAGAAAAGCGCGTCGGAGTTCTCATATAGTATCGGATGTGGGTTTTCGCTTGCGCAGACTACGAACGGTGCATTGCAGAGCAGGATAGAAAACCGCGTCGGAGTTCTCATATAGTATCGGATGTGGGTTTTCGCTTGCGCAGACTACGCACGGTGCATTGCAGAGCAGGATAGAAAACCGTGTCCGAGTTCTCATATAGTATCGGATGTGGGTTTTCGCTTGCGCAGACTACGAACGGTGCATTGCAGAGCAGGATAGAAAACCGCGTCGGAGTTCTCATATAGTATCGGATGTGGGTTTTCGCTTGCGCAGACTACGCACGGTGCATTGCAGAGCAGGATAGAAAACCGTGTCCGAGTTCTCATATAGTATCGGATGTGGGTTTTCGCTTGCGCAGACTACGAACGGTGCATTGCAGAGCAGGATAGAAAACCGTGTGCGAGTTCTCATATAGTATCGGATGTGGGTTTTCGCTTGCGCAGACTACGAACGGTGCATTGCAGAGCAGGATAGAAAACCGCGTCGGAGTTCTCATATAGTATCGGATGTGGGTTTTCGCTTGCGCAGACTACGCACGGTGCATTGCAGAGCAGGATAGAAAACCGTGTCCGAGTTCTCATATAGTATCGGATGTGGGTTTTCGCTTGCGCAGACTACGAACGGTGCATTGCAGAGCAGGATAGAAAACCGTGTCCGAGTTCTCATATAGTATCGGATGTGGGTTTTCGCTTGCGCAGACTACGAACGGTGCATTGCAGAGCAGGATAGAAAACCGCGTCGGAGTTCTCATATAGTATCGGATGTGGGTTTTCGCTTGCGCAGACTACGAACGGTGCATTGCAGAGCAGGATAGAAAACCGCGTCGGAGTTCTCATATAGTATCGGATGTGGGTTTTCGCTTGCGCAGACTACGAACGGTGCATTGCAGAGCAGGATAGAAAACCGCGTCGGAGTTCTCACATAGTATCGGATGTGGGTTTTCGCTTGCGCAGACTACGCACGGTGCATTGCAGAGCAGGATAGAAAAATGTGTCCGAGTTCTCATATAGTATCGGATGTGGGTTTTCGCTTGCGCAGACTACGAACGGTGCATTGCAGAGCAGGATAGAAAACCGTGTCCGAGTTCTCATATAGTATCGGATGTGGGTTTTCGCTTGCGCAGACTACGAACGGTGCATTGCAGAGCAGGATAGAAAACCGCGTCGGAGTTCTCATATAGTATCGGATGTGGGTTTTCGCTTGCGCAGACTACGAACGGTGCATTGCAGAGCAGGACAGAAAACCGCGTCGGAGTTCTCATATAGTATCGGATGTGAGTTTTCGCTTGCGCAGACTACGAACGGTGCATTGCAGAGCAGGATAGAAAACCGTGTCCGTGTTTTCATATAGTATCGGATGTGGGTTTTCGCTTGCGCAGACTACGAACGGTGCATTGCAGAGCAGGATAGAAAACCGCGTCGGAGTTCTCATATAGTATCGGATGTGGGTTTTCGCTTGCGCAGAGTACGAACGATGCATTGGAGAGCAGGATAGAAAACCGCGTCGGAGTTCTCATATAGTATTGGATGTGGGTTTTCGCTTGCGCAGACTACGAACGGTGCATTGCAGAGCAGGATAGAAAACCGTGTCCGAGTTCTCATATAGTATCGGATGTGGGTTTTCGCTTGCGCAGACTACGAACGGTGCATTGCAGAGCAGGATAGAAAACCGTGTCCGAGTTCTCATATAGTATCGGATGTGGGTTTTCGCTTGCGCAGACTACGAACGGTGCATTGCAGAGCAGGATAGAAAACCGCGTCGGAGTTCTCATATAGTATCGGATGTGGGTTTTTGCTTGCGCAGACTACGAACGGTGCATTGCAGAGCAGGATAGAAAACCGCGTCGGAGTTCTCATATAGTATCGGATGTGGGTTTTCGCTTGCGCAGACTACGAACGGTGCATTGCAGAGCAGGATATAAAACCGCGTCGGAGTTCTCATATAGTATCGGATGTGGGTTTTCGCTTGCGCAGACTACGAACGGTGCATTGCAGAGCAGGGTAGAAAACCGCGTCGGAGTTCTCATATAGTATCGGATGTGGGTTTTCGATTGCGCAGACTACGAACGGCGCATTGCAGAGCATGATAGAAAACCGCGTACGAGTTCTCATATAGTATCGGATGTGGGTTTTCGCTTGCGCAGACTACGAACGGTGCATTGCAGAGCAGGACAGAAAACCGCGTCGGAGTTCTCATATAGTATCGGATGTGGGTTTTCTCTTGCGCAGACTACGAACGGTGCATTGCAGAGCATGATAGAAAACCGCGTCGGAGTTCTCATATAGTATCGGAAGTGCGTTTTCGCTTGCGCAGACTACGAACGGTGCATTGCAGAGCAGGATAGAAAACCGCGTCGGAGTTCTCATATAGTATCGGATGTGGGTTTTCGATTGCGCAGACTACGAAGGGTGCATTGCAGAGCAGGATAGAAATCCTCGTCGGAGTTCTCATATAGTATCGGATGTGGGTTTTCGCTTGCGCAGACTACGAACGGTGCATTGCAGAGCAGGATAGAAAACCGCGTCGGAGTTCTCATATAGTATCGGATGTGGGTTTTCGCTTGCGCAGACTACGAACGGTGCATTGCAGAGCAGGATAGAAAAGCGCGTCGGAGTTCTCATATAGTATCGGATGTGGGTTTTCGCTTGCGCAGACTACGAACGGTGCATTGCAGAGCATGATTGAAAACCGCGTCGGAGTTCTCATATAGTATCGGATGTGGGTTTTCGCTTGCGCTGACGACAAACGGTGCATTGAGGAGCAGGATAGAAAACCGCGTAGAGTTCTCATATAGTATCGGATGTGGGTTTTCGCTTGCGCAGACTACGAACGGTGCATTGCAGAGCAGGATATAAAACCGCGTCGGAGTTCTCATATAGTATCAGATGTGGGTTTTCGCTTGCGCAGACTACGATCGGTGCATTGCAGAGCAGGATAGAAAACCGCGTCGGAGTTCGCATATAGTATCGGATGTGGGTTTTCGCTTGCGCAGACTACGCACGGTGCATTGCAGAGCAGGATAGGAAACCGCGTCGGAGTTCTCATATAGTATCGGATGTGGGTTTTCGCTTGCGCAGACTACGATCGGTGCATTGCAGAGCAGGATAGAAAACCGCGTCGGAGTTCTCATATAGTATCGGATGTGGGTTTTCGCTTGCGCAGACTACGAACGTTGCATTGCAGAGCGGGATAGAAAACTGCGTCGGAGTTCTCATATAGTATCGGATGTGGGTTTTCGCTTGCGCAGACTACGCACGGCGCATTGCAGAGCAGGATAGAAAACAGCGTCGGAGTTCTCACATAGTATCGGATGTGGGTTTTCGCTTGCGCAGACTACGAACGGTGCATTGCAGAGCAGGATAGAAAACCGCGGTCGGAGTTCTCATAAAGTATCGGATATTGGTTCTCGCTTGCGCAGACTGCGAATGGTGCTTTGCAGAGCAGGATAGAAAACCGCGTCGGAGTTCTCATATAGTATCGGATGTGGGTTTTCGCTAGCGCAGACTACGAACGGTGCATTGCAGAGCAGGATAGAAAACCGCGTCGGAGTTCTCATATAGTATCGGATGTGGGTTTTCGCTTGCGCAGACTACGCACGGTGCAATGCAGAGCAGGATAGAAAACCGTGTCCGAGTTCTCATATAGTATCGGATGTGGGTTTTCGCTTGCGCAGACTACGAACGGTGCATTGCAGAGCAGGATAGAAATCCGTGTCCGAGTTCTCATATAGTATCGGATGTGGGTTTTCGCTTGCGCAGACTACGAACGGTGCATTGGAGAGCAGGATAGAAAACCGCGTCGGAGTTCTCATATAGTATCGGATGTGGGTTTTCGCTTGCGCAGACTACGAACGGTGCATTGCAGAGCAGGACAGAAAACCGCGTCGGAGTTCTCATATAGTATCGGATGTGAGTTTTCGCTTGCGCAGACTACGAACGGTGCATTGCAGAGCAGGATAGAAAACCGTGTCCGAGTTCTCATATAGTATCGGATGTGGGTTTTCGCTTGCGCAGACTACGAACGGTGCATTGAAGAGCAGGATAGAAAACCGCGTCGGAGTTCTCATATAGTATCGGATGTGGGTTTTCGCTTGCGCAGACTACGAACGATGCATTGGAGAGCAGGATAGAAAACCGCGTCGGAGTTCTCATATAGTATTGGATGTGGGTTTTCGCTTGCGCAGACTACGAACGGTGCATTGCAGAGCAGGATAGAAAACCGCGTCGGAGTTCTCATATAGTATCGGATGTGGGTTTTCGCTTGCGCAGACTACGAACGGTGCATTGCAGAGCAGGATATAAAACCGCGTCGGAGTTCTCATATAGTATCGGATGTGGGTTTTCGCTTGCGCAGACTACGAACGGTGCATTGCAGAGCAGGATAGAAAACCGCGTCGGAGTTCTCATATAGTATCGGATGTGGGTTTTCGATTGCGCAGACTACGAACGGCGCATTGCAGAGCATGATAGAAAACCGCGTACGAGTTCTCATATAGTATCGGATGTGGGTTTTCGCTTGCGCAGACTACGAACGGTGCATTGCAGAGCAGGACAGAAAACCGCGTCGGAGTTCTCATATAGTATCGGATGTGGGTTTTCTCTTGCGCAGACTACGAACGGTGCATTGCAGAGCATGATAGAAAACCGCGTCGGAGTTCTCATATAGTATCGGATGTGCGTTTTCGCTTGCGCAGACTATGAACGGTGCATTGCAGAGCAGGATAGAAAACCGCGTCGGAGTTCTCATATACTATCGGATGTGGGTTTTCGCTTGCGCAGACTACGAACGGTGCATTGCAGAGCATGATTTAAAACCGCGTCGGAGTTCTCATATAGTATCGGATGTGGGTTTTCGCTTGCGCTGACTACGAACGGTGCATTGAGGAGCAGGATAGAAAACCGCGTCGGAGTTCTCATATAGTATCGGATGTGGGTTTTCGCTTGCGCAGACTACGCACGGCGCATTGCAGAGCAGGATAGAAAACAGCGTCGGAGTTCTCACATAGTATCGGATGTGGGTTTTCGCTTGCGCAGACTACGAACGGTGCATTGCAGAGCAGGATAGAAAACCGCGGTCGGAGTTCTCATAAAGTATCGGATATTGGTTCTCGCTTGCGCAGACTGCGAATGGTGCTTTGCAGAGCAGGATAGAAAACCGCGTCGGAGTTCTCATATAGTATCGGATGTGGGTTTTCGCTAGCGCAGACTACGAACGGTGCATTGCAGAGCAGGATAGAAAACCGCGTCGGAGTTCTCATATAGTATCGGATGTGGGTTTTCGCTTGCGCAGACTACGCACGGTGCAATGCAGAGCAGGATAGAAAACCGTGTCCGAGTTCTCATATAGTATCGGATGTGGGTTTTCGCTTGCGCAGACTACGAACGGTGCATTGCAGAGCAGGATAGAAATCCGTGTCCGAGTTCTCATATAGTATCGGATGTGGGTTTTCGCTTGCGCAGACTACGAACGGTGCATTGGAGAGCAGGATAGAAAACCGCGTCGGAGTTCTCATATAGTATCGGATGTGGGTTTTCGCTTGCGCAGACTACGAACGGTGCATTGCAGAGCAGGACAGAAAACCGCGTCGGAGTTCTCATATAGTATCGGATGTGAGTTTTCGCTTGCGCAGACTACGAACGGTGCATTGCAGAGCAGGATAGAAAACCGTGTCCGAGTTCTCATATAGTATCGGATGTGGGTTTTCGCTTGCGCAGACTACGAACGGTGCATTGAAGAGCAGGATAGAAAACCGCGTCGGAGTTCTCATATAGTATCGGATGTGGGTTTTCGCTTGCGCAGACTACGAACGATGCATTGGAGAGCAGGATAGAAAACCGCGTCGGAGTTCTCATATAGTATTGGATGTGGGTTTTCGCTTGCGCAGACTACGAACGGTGCATTGCAGAGCAGGATAGAAAACCGCGTCGGAGTTCTCATATAGTATCGGATGTGGGTTTTCGCTTGCGCAGACTACGAACGGTGCATTGCAGAGCAGGATATAAAACCGCGTCGGAGTTCTCATATAGTATCGGATGTGGGTTTTCGCTTGCGCAGACTACGAACGGTGCATTGCAGAGCAGGATAGAAAACCGCGTCGGAGTTCTCATATAGTATCGGATGTGGGTTTTCGATTGCGCAGACTACGAACGGCGCATTGCAGAGCATGATAGAAAACCGCGTACGAGTTCTCATATAGTATCGGATGTGGGTTTTCGCTTGCGCAGACTACGAACGGTGCATTGCAGAGCAGGACAGAAAACCGCGTCGGAGTTCTCATATAGTATCGGATGTGGGTTTTCTCTTGCGCAGACTACGAACGGTGCATTGCAGAGCATGATAGAAAACCGCGTCGGAGTTCTCATATAGTATCGGATGTGCGTTTTCGCTTGCGCAGACTATGAACGGTGCATTGCAGAGCAGGATAGAAAACCGCGTCGGAGTTCTCATATACTATCGGATGTGGGTTTTCGCTTGCGCAGACTACGAACGGTGCATTGCAGAGCATGATTTAAAACCGCGTCGGAGTTCTCATATAGTATCGGATGTGGGTTTTCGCTTGCGCTGACTACGAACGGTGCATTGAGGAGCAGGATAGAAAACCGCGTCGGAGTTCTCATATAGTATCGGATGTGGGTTTTCGATTGCGCAGACTACGAAGGGTGCATTGCAGAGCAGGATAGAAATCCTCGTCGGAGTTCTCATATAGTATCGGATGTGGGTTTTCGCTTGCGCAGACTACGAACGGTGCATTGCAGAGCAGGATAGAAAACCGCGTCGGAGTTCTCATATAGTATCGGATGTGGGTTTTCGCTTGCGCAGACTACGAACGGTGCATTGCAGAGCAGGATAGAAAAGCGCGTCGGAGTTCTCATATAGTATCGGATGTGGGTTTTCGCTTGCGCAGACTACGAACGGTGCATTGCAGAGCAGGATAGAAAACCGCGTCGGAGTTCTCATATAGTATCGGATGTGGGTTTTCGCTTGCGCAGACTACGCACGGTGCATTGCAGAGCAGGATAGAAAACCGTGTCCGAGTTCTCATATAGTATCGGATGTGGGTTTTCGCTTGCGCAGACTACGAACGGTGCATTGCAGAGCAGGATAGAAAACCGCGTCGGAGTTCTCATATAGTATCGGATGTGGGTTTTCGCTTGCGCAGACTACGCACGGTGCATTGCAGAGCAGGATAGAAAACCGTGTCCGAGTTCTCATATAGTATCGGATGTGGGTTTTCGCTTGCGCAGACTACGAACGGTGCATTGCAGAGCAGGATAGAAAACCGTGTGCGAGTTCTCATATAGTATCGGATGTGGGTTTTCGCTTGCGCAGACTACGAACGGTGCATTGCAGAGCAGGATAGAAAACCGCGTCGGAGTTCTCATATAGTATCGGATGTGGGTTTTCGCTTGCGCAGACTACGAACGGTGCATTGCAGAGCAGGATAGAAAACCGCGTCGGAGTTCTCATATAGTATCGGATGTGGGTTTTCGCTTGCGCAGACTACGAACGGTGCATTGCAGAGCAGGATAGAAAACCGCGTCGGAGTTCTCACATAGTATCGGATGTGGGTTTTCGCTTGCGCAGACTACGCACGGTGCATTGCAGAGCAGGATAGAAAAATGTGTCCGAGTTCTCATATAGTATCGGATGTGGGTTTTCGCTTGCGCAGACTACGAACGGTGCATTGCAGAGCAGGATAGAAAACCGTGTCCGAGTTCTCATATAGTATCGGATGTGGGTTTTCGCTTGCGCAGACTACGAACGGTGCATTGCAGAGCAGGATAGAAAACCGCGTCGGAGTTCTCATATAGTATCGGATGTGGGTTTTCGCTTGCGCAGACTACGAACGGTGCATTGCAGAGCAGGACAGAAAACCGCGTCGGAGTTCTCATATAGTATCGGATGTGAGTTTTCGCTTGCGCAGACTACGAACGGTGCATTGCAGAGCAGGATAGAAAACCGTGTCCGTGTTTTCATATAGTATCGGATGTGGGTTTTCGCTTGCGCAGACTACGAACGGTGCATTGCAGAGCAGGATAGAAAACCGCGTCGGAGTTCTCATATAGTATCGGATGTGGGTTTTCGCTTGCGCAGAGTACGAACGATGCATTGGAGAGCAGGATAGAAAACCGCGTCGGAGTTCTCATATAGTATTGGATGTGGGTTTTCGCTTGCGCAGACTACGAACGGTGCATTGCAGAGCAGGATAGAAAACCGTGTCCGAGTTCTCATATAGTATCGGATGTGGGTTTTCGCTTGCGCAGACTACGAACGGTGCATTGCAGAGCAGGATAGAAAACCGTGTCCGAGTTCTCATATAGTATCGGATGTGGGTTTTCGCTTGCGCAGACTACGAACGGTGCATTGCAGAGCAGGATAGAAAACCGCGTCGGAGTTCTCATATAGTATCGGATGTGGGTTTTCGCTTGCGCAGACTACGAACGGTGCATTGCAGAGCAGGATAGAAAACCGCGTCGGAGTTCTCATATAGTATCGGATGTGGGTTTTCGCTTGCGCAGACTACGAACGGTGCATTGCAGAGCAGGATAGAAAACCGCGTCGGAGTTCTCATATAGTATCGGATGTGGGTTTTCGCTTGCGCAGACTACGCACGGTGCATTGCAGAGCAGGATAGAAAAATGTGTCCGAGTTCTCATATAGTATCGGATGTGGGTTTTCGCTTGCGCAGACTACGAACGGTGCATTGCAGAGCAGGATAGAAAACCGTGTCCGAGTTCTCATATAGTATCGGATGTGGGTTTTCGCTTGCGCAGACTACGAACGGTGCATTGCAGAGCAGGATAGAAAACCGCGTCGGAGTTCTCATATAGTATCGGATGTGGGTTTTCGCTTGCGCAGAATACGAACGGTGCATTGCAGAGCAGGACAGAAAACCGCGTCGGAGTTCTCATATAGTATCGGATGTGAGTTTTCGCTTGCGCAGACTACGAACGGTGCATTGCAGAGCAGGATAGAAAACCGTGTCCGTGTTTTCATATAGTATCGGATGTGGGTTTTCGCTTGCGCAGACTACGAACGGTGCATTGCAGAGCAGGATAGAAAACCGCGTCGGAGTTCTCATATAGTATCGGATGTGGGTTTTCGCTTGCGCAGACTACGAACGATGCATTGGAGAGCAGGATAGAAAACCGCGTCGGAGTTCTCATATAGTATTGGATGTGGGTTTTCGCTTGCGCAGACTACGAACGGTGCATTGCAGAGCAGGATAGAAAACCGCGTCGGAGTTCTCATATAGTATCGGATGTGGGTTTTCGCTTGCGCAGACTACGAACGGTGCATTGCAGAGCAGGATATAAAACCGCGTCGGAGTTCTCATATAGTATCGGTTGTGGGTTTTCGCTTGCGCAGACTACGAACGGTGCATTGCAGAGCAGGATAGAAAACCGCGTCGGAGTTCTCATATAGTATCGGATGTGGGTTTTCGATTGCGCAGACTACGAACGGCGCATTGCAGAGCATGATAGAAAACCGCGTACGAGTTCCAATATAGTATCGGATGTGGGTTTTCGCTTGCGCAGACTACGAACGGTGCATTGCAGAGCAGGATAGAAAACCGCGTGGAGTTCTCATATAGTATCAGATGTGGGTTTTCGCTTGCGCAGACTACGCACGGTGCATTGCAGAGCAGGATAGAAAACCGTGTCCGAGTTCTCATATAGTATCGGATGTGGGTTTTCGCTTGCGCAGACTACGGACGGTGCATTGCAGAGCAGGAGAGAAAACCGTGTCCGAGTTCTCATATAGTATCGGATGTGGGTTTTCGCTTGCGCAGACTACGAACGGTGCATTGCAGAGCAGGATAGAAAACCGCGTCGGAGTTCTCATATAGTATCGGATGTGGGTTTTCGCTTGCGCAGACTACGCACGGTGCATTGCAGAGCAGGATAGAAAACCGTGTCCGAGTTCTCATATAGTATCGGATGTGGGTTTTCGCTTGCGCAGACTACGAACGGTGCATTGCAGAGCAGGATAGAAAACCGCGTGGAGTTCTCATATAGTATCGGATGTGGGTTTTCGCTTGCGCAGACTACGAACGGTGCATTGCAGAGCAGGATAGAAAAGCGCGTCGGAGTTCTCATATAGTATCGGATGTGGGTTTTCGCTTGCGCAGACTACGACCGGTGCATTGCAGAGCAGGATAGAAAACCGCGTCGGAGTTCTCATATAGTATCGGATGTGGGTTTTCGCTTGCGCAGACTACGCACGGTGCATTGCAGAGCAGGATAGAAAACCGTGTCCGAGTTCTCATATAGTATCGGATGTGGGTTTTCGCTTGCGCAGACTACGAACGGTGCATTGCAGAGCAGGATAGAAAACCGCGTCGGAGTTCTCATATAGTATCGGATGTGGGTTTTCGCTTGCGCAGACTACGCACGGTGCATTGCAGAGCAGGATAGAAAACCGTGTCCGAGTTCTCATATAGTATCGGATGTGGGTTTTCGCTTGCGCAGACTACGAACGGTGCATTGCAGAGCAGGATAGAAAACCGTGTCCGAGTTCTCATATAGTATCGGATGTGGGTTTTCGCTTGCGCAGACTACGAACGGTGCATTGCAGAGCAGGATAGAAAACCGCGTCGGAGTTCTCATATAGTATCGGATGTGGGTTTTCGCTTGCGCAGACTACGAACGGTGCATTGCAGAGCAGGATAGAAAACCGCGTCGGAGTTCTCATATAGTATCGGATGTGGGTTTTCGCTTGCGCAGACTACGAACGGTGCATTGCAGAGCAGGATAGAAAACCGCGTCGGAGTTCTCACATAGTATCGGATGTGGGTTTTCGCTTGCGCAGACTACGCACGGTGCATTGCAGAGCAGGATAGAAAAATGTGTCCGAGTTCTCATATAGTATCGGATGTGGGTTTTCGCTTGCGCAGACTACGAACGGTGCATTGCAGAGCAGGATAGAAAACCGTGTCCGAGTTCTCATATAGTATCGGATGTGGGTTTTCGCTTGCGCAGACTACGAACGGTGCATTGCAGAGCAGGATAGAAAACCGCGTCGGAGTTCTCATATAGTATCGGATGTGGGTTTTCGCTTGCGCAGACTACGAACGGTGCATTGCAGAGCAGGACAGAAAACCGCGTCGGAGTTCTCATATAGTATCGGATGTGAGTTTTCGCTTGCGCAGACTACGAACGGTGCATTGCAGAGCAGGATAGAAAACCGTGTCCGTGTTTTCATATAGTATCGGATGTGGGTTTTCGCTTGCGCAGACTACGAACGGTGCATTGCAGAGCAGGATAGAAAACCGCGTCGGAGTTCTCATATAGTATCGGATGTGGGTTTTCGCTTGCGCAGAGTACGAACGATGCATTGGAGAGCAGGATAGAAAACCGCGTCGGAGTTCTCATATAGTATTGGATGTGGGTTTTCGCTTGCGCAGACTACGAACGGTGCATTGCAGAGCAGGATAGAAAACCGTGTCCGAGTTCTCATATAGTATCGGATGTGGGTTTTCGCTTGCGCAGACTACGAACGGTGCATTGCAGAGCAGGATAGAAAACCGTGTCCGAGTTCTCATATAGTATCGGATGTGGGTTTTCGCTTGCGCAGACTACGAACGGTGCATTGCAGAGCAGGATAGAAAACCGCGTCGGAGTTCTCATATAGTATCGGATGTGGGTTTTCGCTTGCGCAGACTACGAACGGTGCATTGCAGAGCAGGATAGAAAACCGCGTCGGAGTTCTCATATAGTATCGGATGTGGGTTTTCGCTTGCGCAGACTACGAACGGTGCATTGCAGAGCAGGATAGAAAACCGCGTCGGAGTTCTCATATAGTATCGGATGTGGGTTTTCGCTTGCGCAGACTACGCACGGTGCATTGCAGAGCAGGATAGAAAAATGTGTCCGAGTTCTCATATAGTATCGGATGTGGGTTTTCGCTTGCGCAGACTACGAACGGTGCATTGCAGAGCAGGATAGAAAACCGTGTCCGAGTTCTCATATAGTATCGGATGTGGGTTTTCGCTTGCGCAGACTACGAACGGTGCATTGCAGAGCAGGATAGAAAACCGCGTCGGAGTTCTCATATAGTATCGGATGTGGGTTTTCGCTTGCGCAGACTACGAACGGTGCATTGCAGAGCAGGACAGAAAACCGCGTCGGAGTTCTCATATAGTATCGGATGTGAGTTTTCGCTTGCGCAGACTACGAACGGTGCATTGCAGAGCAGGATAGAAAACCGTGTCCGTGTTTTCATATAGTATCGGATGTGGGTTTTCGCTTGCGCAGACTACGAACGGTGCATTGCAGAGCAGGATAGAAAACCGCGTCGGAGTTCTCATATAGTATCGGATGTGGGTTTTCGCTTGCGCAGACTACGAACGATGCATTGGAGAGCAGGATAGAAAACCGCGTCGGAGTTCTCATATAGTATTGGATGTGGGTTTTCGCTTGCGCAGACTACGAACGGTGCATTGCAGAGCAGGATAGAAAACCGCGTCGGAGTTCTCATATAGTATCGGATGTGGGTTTTCGCTTGCGCAGACTACGAACGGTGCATTGCAGAGCAGGATATAAAACCGCGTCGGAGTTCTCATATAGTATCGGTTGTGGGTTTTCGCTTGCGCAGACTACGAACGGTGCATTGCAGAGCAGGATAGAAAACCGCGTCGGAGTTCTCATATAGTATCGGATGTGGGTTTTCGATTGCGCAGACTACGAACGGCGCATTGCAGAGCATGATAGAAAACCGCGTACGAGTTCCAATATAGTATCGGATGTGGGTTTTCGCTTGCGCAGACTACGAACGGTGCATTGCAGAGCAGGATAGAAAACCGCGTCGGAGTTCTCATATAGTATCGGATGTGGGTTTTCGCTTGCGCAGACTACGAACGGTGCATTGCAGAGCAGGACAGAAAACCGCGTCGGAGTTCTCATATAGTATCGGATGTGAGTTTTCGCTTGCGCAGACTACGAACGGTGCATTGCAGAGCAGGATAGAAAACCGTGTCCGTGTTTTCATATAGTATCGGATGTGGGTTTTCGCTTGCGCAGACTACGAACGGTGCATTGCAGAGCAGGATAGAAAACCGCGTCGGAGTTCTCATATAGTATCGGATGTGGGTTTTCGCTTGCGCAGAGTACGAACGATGCATTGGAGAGCAGGATAGAAAACCGCGTCGGAGTTCTCATATAGTATTGGATGTGGGTTTTCGCTTGCGCAGACTACGAACGGTGCATTGCAGAGCAGGATAGAAAACCGTGTCCGAGTTCTCATATAGTATCGGATGTGGGTTTTCGCTTGCGCAGACTACGAACGGTGCATTGCAGAGCAGGATAGAAAACCGTGTCCGAGTTCTCATATAGTATCGGATGTGGGTTTTCGCTTGCGCAGACTACGAACGGTGCATTGCAGAGCAGGATAGAAAACCGCGTCGGAGTTCTCATATAGTATCGGATGTGGGTTTTCGCTTGCGCAGACTACGAACGGTGCATTGCAGAGCAGGATAGAAAACCGCGTCGGAGTTCTCATATAGTATCGGATGTGGGTTTTCGCTTGCGCAGACTACGAACGGTGCATTGCAGAGCAGGATAGAAAACCGCGTCGGAGTTCTCATATAGTATCGGATGTGGGTTTTCGCTTGCGCAGACTACGCACGGTGCATTGCAGAGCAGGATAGAAAAATGTGTCCGAGTTCTCATATAGTATCGGATGTGGGTTTTCGCTTGCGCAGACTACGAACGGTGCATTGCAGAGCAGGATAGAAAACCGTGTCCGAGTTCTCATATAGTATCGGATGTGGGTTTTCGCTTGCGCAGACTACGAACGGTGCATTGCAGAGCAGGATAGAAAACCGCGTCGGAGTTCTCATATAGTATCGGATGTGGGTTTTCGCTTGCGCAGAATACGAACGGTGCATTGCAGAGCAGGACAGAAAACCGCGTCGGAGTTCTCATATAGTATCGGATGTGAGTTTTCGCTTGCGCAGACTACGAACGGTGCATTGCAGAGCAGGATAGAAAACCGTGTCCGTGTTTTCATATAGTATCGGATGTGGGTTTTCGCTTGCGCAGACTACGAACGGTGCATTGCAGAGCAGGATAGAAAACCGCGTCGGAGTTCTCATATAGTATCGGATGTGGGTTTTCGCTTGCGCAGACTACGAACGATGCATTGGAGAGCAGGATAGAAAACCGCGTCGGAGTTCTCATATAGTATTGGATGTGGGTTTTCGCTTGCGCAGACTACGAACGGTGCATTGCAGAGCAGGATAGAAAACCGCGTCGGAGTTCTCATATAGTATCGGATGTGGGTTTTCGCTTGCGCAGACTACGAACGGTGCATTGCAGAGCAGGATATAAAACCGCGTCGGAGTTCTCATATAGTATCGGTTGTGGGTTTTCGCTTGCGCAGACTACGAACGGTGCATTGCAGAGCAGGATAGAAAACCGCGTCGGAGTTCTCATATAGTATGGGATGTGGGTTTTCGATTGCGCAGACTACGAACGGCGCATTGCAGAGCATGATAGAAAACCGCGTACGAGTTCCAATATAGTATCGGATGTGGGTTTTCGCTTGCGCAGACTACGAACGGTGCATTGCAGAGCAGGATAGAAAACCGCGTGGAGTTCTCATATAGTATCGGATGTGGGTTTTCGCTTGCGCAGACTACGCACGGTGCATTGCAGAGCAGGATAGAAAACCGTGTCCGAGTTCTCATATAGTATCGGATGTGGGTTTTCGCTTGCGCAGACTACGAACGGTGCATTGCAGAGCAGGAGAGAAAACCGTGTCCGAGTTCTCATATAGTATCGGATGTGGGTTTTCGCTTGCGCAGACTACGAACGGTGCATTGCAGAGCAGGATAGAAAACCGCGTCGGAGTTCTCATATAGTATCGGATGTGGGTTTTCGCTTGCGCAGACTACGCACGGTGCATTGCAGAGCAGGATAGAAAACCGTGTCCGAGTTCTCATATAGTATCGGATGTGGGTTTTCGCTTGCGCAGACTACGAACGGTGCATTGCAGAGCAGGATAGAAAACCGCGTGGAGTTCTCATATAGTATCGGATGTGGGTTTTCGCTTGCGCAGACTACGCACGGTGCATTGCAGAGCAGGATAGAAAACCGTGTCCGAGTTCTCATATAGTATCGGATGTGGGTTTTCGCTTGCGCAGACTACGAACGGTGCATTGCAGAGCAGGATAGAAAAGCGCGTCGGAGTTCTCATATAGTATCGGATGTGGGTTTTCGCTTGCGCAGACTACGAACGGTGCATTGCAGAGCAGGATAGAAAACCGCGTCGGAGTTCTCATATAGTATCGGATGTGGGTTTTCGCTTGCGCAGACTACGCACGGTGCATTGCAGAGCAGGATAGAAAACCGTGTCCGAGTTCTCATATAGTATCGGATGTGGGTTTTCGCTTGCGCAGACTACGAACGGTGCATTGCAGAGCAGGATAGAAAACCGCGTCGGAGTTCTCATATAGTATCGGATGTGGGTTTTCGCTTGCGCAGACTACGCACGGTGCATTGCAGAGCAGGATAGAAAACCGTGTCCGAGTTCTCATATAGTATCGGATGTGGGTTTTCGCTTGCGCAGACTACGAACGGTGCATTGCAGAGCAGGATAGAAAACCGTGTCCGAGTTCTCATATAGTATCGGATGTGGGTTTTCGCTTGCGCAGACTACGAACGGTGCATTGCAGAGCAGGATAGAAAACCGCGTCGGAGTTCTCATATAGTATCGGATGTGGGTTTTCGCTTGCGCAGACTACGAACGGTGCATTGCAGAGCAGGATAGAAAACCGCGTCGGAGTTCTCATATAGTATCGGATGTGGGTTTTCGCTTGCGCAGACTACGAACGGTGCATTGCAGAGCAGGATAGAAAACCGCGTCGGAGTTCTCACATAGTATCGGATGTGGGTTTTCGCTTGCGCAGACTACGCACGGTGCATTGCAGAGCAGGATAGAAAAATGTGTCCGAGTTCTCATATAGTATCGGATGTGGGTTTTCGCTTGCGCAGACTACGAACGGTGCATTGCAGAGCAGGATAGAAAACCGTGTCCGAGTTCTCATATAGTATCGGATGTGGGTTTTCGCTTGCGCAGACTACGAACGGTGCATTGCAGAGCAGGATAGAAAACCGCGTCGGAGTTCTCATATAGTATCGGATGTGGGTTTTCGCTTGCGCAGACTACGAACGGTGCATTGCAGAGCAGGACAGAAAACCGCGTCGGAGTTCTCATATAGTATCGGATGTGAGTTTTCGCTTGCGCAGACTACGAACGGTGCATTGCAGAGCAGGATAGAAAACCGTGTCCGTGTTTTCATATAGTATCGGATGTGGGCTTTCGCTTGCGCAGACTACGAACGGTGCATTGCAGAGCAGGATAGAAAACCGCGTCGGAGTTCTCATATAGTATCGGATGTGGGTTTTCGCTTGCGCAGAGTACGAACGATGCATTGGAGAGCAGGATAGAAAACCGCGTCGGAGTTCTCATATAGTATTGGATGTGGGTTTTCGCTTGCGCAGACTACGAACGGTGCATTGCAGAGCAGGATAGAAAACCGTGTCTGAGTTCTCATATAGTATCGGATGTGGGTTTTCGCTTGCGCAGACTACGAACGGTGCATTGCAGAGCAGGATAGAAAACCGTGTCCGAGTTCTCATATAGTATCGGATGTGGGTTTTCGCTTGCGCAGACTACGAACGGTGCATTGCAGAGCAGGATAGAAAACCGCGTCGGAGTTCTCATATAGTATCGGATGTGGGTTTTCGCTTGCGCAGACTACGAACGGTGCATTGCAGAGCAGGATAGAAAACCGCGTCGGAGTTCTCATATAGTATCGGATGTGGGTTTTCGCTTGCGCAGACTACGAACGGTGCATTGCAGAGCAGGATAGAAAACCGCGTCGGAGTTCTCATATAGTATCGGATGTGGGTTTTCGCTTGCGCAGACTACGCACGGTGCATTGCAGAGCAGGATAGAAAAATGTGTCCGAGTTCTCATATAGTATCGGATGTGGGTTTTCGCTTGCGCAGACTACGAACGGTGCATTGCAGAGCAGGATAGAAAACCGTGTCCGAGTTCTCATATAGTATCGGATGTGGGTTTTCGCTTGCGCAGACTACGAACGGTGCATTGCAGAGCAGGATAGAAAACCGCGTCGGAGTTCTCATATAGTATCGGATGTGGGTTTTCGCTTGCGCAGACTACGAACGGTGCATTGCAGAGCAGGACAGAAAACCGCGTCGGAGTTCTCATATAGTATCGGATGTGAGTTTTCGCTTGCGCAGACTACGAACGGTGCATTGCAGAGCAGGATAGAAAACCGTGTCCGTGTTTTCATATAGTATCGGATGTGGGTTTTCGCTTGCGCAGACTACGAACGGTGCATTGCAGAGCAGGATAGAAAACCGCGTCGGAGTTCTCATATAGTATCGGATGTGGGTTTTCGCTTGCGCAGACTACGAACGATGCATTGGAGAGCAGGATAGAAAACCGCGTCGGAGTTCTCATATAGTATTGGATGTGGGTTTTCGCTTGCGCAGACTACGAACGGTGCATTGCAGAGCAGGATAGAAAACCGCGTCGGAGTTCTCATATAGTATCGGATGTGGGTTTTCGCTTGCGCAGACTACGAACGGTGCATTGCAGAGCAGGATATAAAACCGCGTCGGAGTTCTCATATAGTATCGGTTGTGGGTTTTCGCTTGCGCAGACTACGAACGGTGCATTGCAGAGCAGGATAGAAAACCGCGTCGGAGTTCTCATATAGTATCAGATGTGGGTTTTCGATTGCGCAGACTACGAACGGCGCATTGCAGAGCATGATAGAAAACCGCGTACGAGTTCCAATATAGTATCGGATGTGGGTTTTCGCTTGCGCAGACTACGAACGGTGCATTGCAGAGCAGGATAGAAAACCGCGTGGAGTTCTCATATAGTATCGGATGTGGGTTTTCGCTTGCGCAGACTACGCACGGTGCATTGCAGAGCAGGATAGAAAACCGTGTCCGAGTTCTCATATAGTATCGGATGTGGGTTTTCGCTTGCGCAGACTACGAACGGTGCATTGCAGAGCAGGAGAGAAAACCGTGTCCGAGTTCTCATATAGTATCGGATGTGGGTTTTCGCTTGCGCAGACTACGAACGGTGCATTGCAGAGCAGGATAGAAAACCACGTCGGAGTTCTCATATAGTATCGGATGTGGGTTTTCGCTTGCGCAGACTACGAACGGTGCATTGCAGAGCAGGACAGAAAACCGCGTCGGAGTTCTCATATTGTATCGGATGTGAGTTTTCGCTTGCGCAGACTACGAACAGTGCATTGCAGAGCAGGATAGAAAACCGTGTCCGAGTTTTCATATAGTATCGGATGTGGGTTTTCGCTTGCGCAGACTACGAACGGTGCATTGCAGAGCAGGATAGAAAACCGCGTCGGAGTTCTCATATAGTATCGGATGTGGGTTTTCGCTTGCGCAGACTACGAACGGTGCATTGCAGAGCAGGATAGAAACCCGCGGTCGGAGTTCTCATAAAGTATCGGATATTGGTTTTCGCTTGCGCAGACTGCGAATGGTGCATTGCAGAGCAGGATAGAAAACCGCGTCGGAGTTCTCATATAGTATCGGATGTGGATTTTCGATTGGGCAGACTACGAAGGGTGCATTGCAGAGCAGGATAGAAAACCTCGTCGGAGTTCTCATATAGTATCGGATGTGGGTTTTCGCTTGCGCAGACTACGAACGGTGCATTGCAGAGCAGGATAGAAAACTGCGCCGGAGTTCTCATATAGTATCGGATGTGGGTTTTCGCTAGCGCAGACTACGAACGGTGCATTGCAGAGCAGGATAGAAAACAGCGTCGGAGTTCTCATATAGTATCGGATGTGGGTTTTCGCTTGCGCAGACTACGCACGGTGCATTGCAGAGCAGGATAGAAAACCGTGTCCGAGTTCTCATATAGTATCGGATGTGGGTTTTCGCTTGCGCAGACTACGAACGGTGCATTGCAGAGCAGGATAGAAAACCGTGTCCGAGTTCTCATATAGTATCGGATGTGGGTTTTCGCTTGCGCAGACTACGAACGGTGCATTGGAGAGCAGGATAGAAAACCGCGTCGGAGTTCTCATATAGTATCGGATGTGGGTTTTCGCTTGCGCAGACTACGAACGGTGCATTGCAGAGCAGGACAGAAAACCGCGTCGGAGTTCTCATATAGTATCGGATGTGAGTTTTCGCTTGCGCAGACTACGAACGGTGCATTGCAGAGCAGGATAGAAAACCGTGTCCGAGTTCTCATATAGTATCGGATGTGGGTTTTCGCTTGCGCAGACTACGAACGGTGCATTGAAGAGCAGGATAGAAAACCGCGTCGGAGTTCTCATATAGTATCGGATGTGGGTTTTCGCTTGCGCAGACTACGAACGATGCATTGGAGAGCAGGATAGAAAACCTCGTCGGAGTTCTCATATAGTATTGGATGTGGGTTTTCGCTTGCGCAGACTACGAACGGTGCATTGCAGAGCAGGATAGAAAACCGCGTCGGAGTTCTCATATAGTATCGGATGTGGGTTTTCGCTTGCGCAGACTACGAACGGTGCATTGCAGAGCAGGATATAAAACCGCGTCGGAGTTCTCATATAGTATCGGATGTGGGTTTTCGCTTGCGCAGACTACGAACGGTGCATTGCAGAGCAGGATAGAAAACCGCGTCGGAGTTCTCATATAGTATCGGATGTGGGTTTTCGATTGCGCAGACTACGAACGGCGCATTGCAGAGCGTGATAGAAAACCGCGTACGAGTTCTCATATAGTATCGGATGTGGGTTTTCGCTTGCGCAGACTACGAACGGTGCATTGCAGAGCAGGACAGAAAACCGCGTCGGAGTTCTCATATAGTATCGGATGTGGGTTTTCTCTTGCGCAGACTACGAACGGTGCATTGCAGAGCATGATAGAAAACCGCGTCGGAGTTCTCATATAGTATCGGATGTGCGTTTTCGCTTGCGCAGACTACGAACGGTGCATTGCAGAGCAGGATAGAAAACCGCGTACGAGTTCCAATATAGTATCGGATGTGGGTTTTCGCTTGCGCAGACTACGAACGGTGCATTGCAGAGCAGGATAGAAAACCGCGTGGAGTTCTCATATAGTATCGGATGTGGGTTTTCGCTTGCGCAGACTACGAACGATGCATTGGAGAGCAGGATAGAAAACCTCGTCGGAGTTCTCATATAGTATTGGATGTGGGTTTTCGCTTGCGCAGACTACGAACGGTGCATTGCAGAGCAGGATAGAAAACCGCGTCGGAGTTCTCATATAGTATCGGATGTGGGTTTTCGCTTGCGCAGACTACGAACGGTGCATTGCAGAGCAGGATATAAAACCGCGTCGGAGTTCTCATATAGTATCGGATGTGGGTTTTCGCTTGCGCAGACTACGAACGGTGCATTGCAGAGCAGGATAGAAAACCGCGTCGGAGTTCTCATATAGTATCGGATGTGGGTTTTCGATTGCGCAGACTACGAACGGCGCATTGCAGAGCGTGATAGAAAACCGCGTACGAGTTCTCATATAGTATCGGATGTGGGTTTTCGCTTGCGCAGACTACGAACGGTGCATTGCAGAACAGGACAGAAAACCGTGTCGGAGTTCTCATATAGTATCGGATGTGGGTTTTCTCTTGCGCAGACTACGAACGGTGCATTGCAGAGCATGATAGAAAACCGCGTCGGAGTTCTCATATAGTATCGGATGTGCGTTTTCGCTTGCGCAGACTACGAACGGTGCATTGCAGAGCAGGATAGAAAACCGCGTCGGAGTTCTCATATAGTATCGGATGTGGGTTTTCGCTTGCGCAGACTACGAACGGTGCATTGCAGAGCATGATTTAAAACCGCGTCGGAGTTCTCATATAGTATCGGATGTGGGTTTTCGCTTGCGCTGACTACGAACGGTGCATTGAGGAGCAGGATAGAAAACCGCGTCGGAGTTCTCATTTAGTATCGGATGTGGGTTTTCGATTGCGCAGACTACGAAGGGTGCATTGCAGAGCAGGATAGAAAACCGCGTCGGAGTTCTCATATAGTATCGGATGTGGATTTTCGATTGGGCAGACTACGAACGGTGCATTGTAGAGCAGGATAGAAAACCGCGTCGGAGTTCTCATATAGTATCGGATGTGGGTTTTCGCTTGCGCTGACTACGAACGGTGCATTGAGGAGCAGGATAGAAAACCGCGTCGGAGTTCTCATATAGTATCGGATATTGGTTTTCGCTTGCGCAGACTGCGAATGGTGCATTGCAGAGCAGGATAGAAAACCGCGTCGGAGTTCTCATATAGTATCGGATGTGGATTTTCGATTGGGCAGACTACGAAGGGTGCATTGCAGAGCAGGATAGAAAACCTCGTCGGAGTTCTCATATAGTATCGGATGTGGGTTTTCGCTTGCGCAGACTACGAACGGTGCATTGCAGAGCAGGATAGAAAACTGCGCCGGAGTTCTCATATAGTATCGGATGTGGGTTTTCGCTAGCGCAGACTACGAACGGTGCATTGCAGAGCAGGATAGAAAACAGCGTCGGAGTTCTCATATAGTATCGGATGTGGGTTTTCGCTTGCGCAGACTACGCACGGTGCATTGCAGAGCAGGATAGAAAACCGTGTCCGAGTTCTCATATAGTATCGGATGTGGGTTTTCGCTTGCGCAGACTACGAACGGTGCATTGCAGAGCAGGATAGAAAACCGTGTCCGAGTTCTCATATAGTATCGGATGTGGGTTTTCGCTTGCGCAGACTACGAACGGTGCATTGGAGAGCAGGATAGAAAACCGCGTCGGAGTTCTCATATAGTATCGGATGTGGGTTTTCGCTTGCGCAGACTACGAACGGTGCATTGCAGAGCAGGACAGAAAACCGCGTCGGAGTTCTCATATAGTATCGGATGTGAGTTTTCGCTTGCGCAGACTACGAACGGTGCATTGCAGAGCAGGATAGAAAACCGTGTCCGAGTTCTCATATAGTATCGGATGTGGGTTTTCGCTTGCGCAGACTACGAACGGTGCATTGAAGAGCAGGATAGAAAACCGCGTCGGAGTTCTCATATAGTATCGGATGTGGGTTTTCGCTTGCGCAGACTACGAACGATGCATTGGAGAGCAGGATAGAAAACCTCGTCGGAGTTCTCATATAGTATTGGATGTGGGTTTTCGCTTGCGCAGACTACGAACGGTGCATTGCAGAGCAGGATAGAAAACCGCGTCGGAGTTCTCATATAGTATCGGATGTGGGTTTTCGCTTGCGCAGACTACGAACGGTGCATTGCAGAGCAGGATATAAAACCGCGTCGGAGTTCTCATATAGTATCGGATGTGGGTTTTCGCTTGCGCAGACTACGAACGGTGCATTGCAGAGCAGGATAGAAAACCGCGTCGGAGTTCTCATATAGTATCGGATGTGGGTTTTCGATTGCGCAGACTACGAACGGCGCATTGCAGAGCGTGATAGAAAACCGCGTACGAGTTCTCATATAGTATCGGATGTGGGTTTTCGCTTGCGCAGACTACGAACGGTGCATTGCAGAGCAGGACAGAAAACCGCGTCGGAGTTCTCATATAGTACGGATGTGGGTTTTCTCTTGCGCAGACTACGAACGGTGCATTGCAGAGCATGATAGAAAACCGCGTCGGAGTTCTCATATAGTATCGGATGTGCGTTTTCGCTTGCGCAGACTACGAACGGTGCATTGCAGAGCAGGATAGAAAACCGCGTACGAGTTCCAATATAGTATCGGATGTGGGTTTTCGCTTGCGCAGACTACGAACGGTGCATTGCAGAGCAGGATAGAAAACCGCGTGGAGTTCTCATATAGTATCGGATGTGGGTTTTCGCTTGCGCAGACTACGCACGGTGCATTGCAGAGCAGGATAGAAAACCGTGTCCGAGTTCTCATATAGTATCGGATGTGGGTTTTCGCTTGCGCAGACTACGAACGGTGCATTGCAGAGCAGGAGAGAAAACCGTGTCCGAGTTCTCATATAGTATCGGATGTGGGTTTTCGCTTGCGCAGACTACGAACGGTGCATTGCAGAGCAGGATAGAAAACCACGTCGGAGTTCTCATATAGTATCGGATGTGGGTTTTCGCTTGCGCAGACTACGAACGGTGCATTGCAGAGCAGGACAGAAAACCGCGTCGGAGTTCTCATATTGTATCGGATGTGAGTTTTCGCTTGCGCAGACTACGAACAGTGCATTGCAGAGCAGGATAGAAAACCGTGTCCGAGTTTTCATATAGTATCGGATGTGGGTTTTCGCTTGCGCAGACTACGAACGGTGCATTGCAGAGCAGGATAGAAAACCGCGTCGGAGTTCTCATATAGTATCGGATGTGGGTTTTCGCTTGCGCAGACTACGAACGGTGCATTGCAGAGCAGGATAGAAACCCGCGGTCGGAGTTCTCATAAAGTATCGGATATTGGTTTTCGCTTGCGCAGACTGCGAATGGTGCATTGCAGAGCAGGATAGAAAACCGCGTCGGAGTTCTCATATAGTATCGGATGTGGATTTTCGATTGGGCAGACTACGAAGGGTGCATTGCAGAGCAGGATAGAAAACCTCGTCGGAGTTCTCATATAGTATCGGATGTGGGTTTTCGCTTGCGCAGACTACGAACGGTGCATTGCAGAGCAGGATAGAAAACTGCGCCGGAGTTCTCATATAGTATCGGATGTAGGTTTTCGCTAGCGCAGACTACGAACGGTGCATTGCAGAGCAGGATAGAAAACAGCGTCGGAGTTCTCATATAGTATCGGATGTGGGTTTTCGCTTGCGCAGACTACGCACGGTGCATTGCAGAGCAGGATAGAAAACCGTGTCCGAGTTCTCATATAGTATCGGATGTGGGTTTTCGCTTGCGCAGACTACGAACGGTGCATTGCAGAGCAGGATAGAAAACCGTGTCCGAGATCTCATATAGTATCGGATGTGGGTTTTCGCTTGCGCAGACTACGAACGGTGCATTGGAGAGCAGGATAGAAAACCGCGTCGGAGTTCTCATATAGTATCGGATGTGGGTTTTCGCTTGCGCAGACTACGAACGGTGCATTGCAGAGCAGGACAGAAAACCGCGTCGGAGTTCTCATATAGTATCGGATGTGAGTTTTCGCTTGCGCAGACTACGAACGGTGCATTGCAGAGCAGGATAGAAAACCGTGTCCGAGTTCTCATATAGTATCGGATGTGGGTTTTCGCTTGCGCAGACTACGAACGGTGCATTGAAGAGCAGGATAGAAAACCGCGTCGGAGTTCTCATATAGTATCGGATGTGGGTTTTCGCTTGCGCAGACTACGAACGATGCATTGGAGAGCAGGATAGAAAACCTCGTCGGAGTTCTCATATAGTATTGGATGTGGGTTTTCGCTTGCGCAGACTACGAACGGTGCATTGCAGAGCAGGATAGAAAACCGCGTCGGAGTTCTCATATAGTATCGGATGTGGGTTTTCGCTTGCGCAGACTACGAACGGTGCATTGCAGAGCAGGATATAAAACCGCGTCGGAGTTCTCATATAGTATCGGATGTGGGTTTTCGCTTGCGCAGACTACGAACGGTGCATTGCAGAGCAGGATAGAAAACCGCGTCGGAGTTCTCATATAGTATCGGATGTGGGTTTTCGATTGCGCAGACTACGAACGGCGCATTGCAGAGCGTGATAGAAAACCGCGTACGAGTTCTCATATAGTATCGGATGTGGGTTTTCGCTTGCGCAGACTACGAACGGTGCATTGCAGAGCAGGACAGAAAACCGCGTCGGAGTTCTCATATAGTATCGGATGTGGGTTTTCTCTTGCGCAGACTACGAACGGTGCATTGCAGAGCATGATAGAAAACCGCGTCGGAGTTCTCATATAGTATCGGATGTGCGTTTTCGCTTGCGCAGACTACGAACGGTGCATTGCAGAGCAGGATAGAAAACCGCGTCGGAGTTCTCATATAGTATCGGATGTGGGTTTTCGCTTGCGCAGACTACGAACGGTGCATTGCAGAGCATGATTTAAAACCGCGTCGGAGTTCTCATATAGTATCGGATGTGGGTTTTCGCTTGCGCTGACTACGAACGGTGCATTGAGGAGCAGGATAGAAAACCGCGTCGGAGTTCTCATATAGTATCGGATGTGGGTTTTCGATTGCGCAGACTACGAAGGGTGCATTGCAGAGCAGGATAGAAATCCTCGTCGGAGTTCTCATATAGTATCGGATGTGGGTTTTCGGTTGCGCAGACTACGAACGGTGCATTGCAGAGCAGGATAGAAAACCGCGTCGGAGTTCTCATATAGTATCGGATGTGGGTTTTCGCTTGCCCAGACTACGAACGGTGCATTGCAGAGCAGGATAGAAAAGCGCGTCGGAGTTCTCATATAGTATCGGATGTGGGTTTTCGCTTGCGCAGACTACGAACGGTGCATTGCAGAGCAGGATAGAAAACCGCGTTGGAGTTCTCATATAGTATCGGATGTGGGTTTTCGCTTGCGCAGACTACGCACGGTGCATTGCAGAGCAGGATAGAAAACCGTGTCCGAGTTCTCATATAGTATCGGATGTGGGTTTTCGCTTGCGCAGACTACGAACGGTGCATTGCAGAGCAGGATAGAAAACCGCGTCGGAGTTCTCATATAGTATCGGATGTGGGTTTTCGCTTGCGCAGACTACGCACGGTGCATTGCAGAGCAGGATAGAAAACCGTGTCCGAGTTCTCATATAGTATCGGATGTGGGTTTTCGCTTGCGCAGACTACGAACGGTGCATTGCAGAGCAGGATAGAAAACCGTGTCCGAGTTCTCATATAGTATCGGATGTGGGTTTTCGCTTGCGCAGACTACGAACGGTGCATTGCAGAGCAGGATAGAAAACCGCGTCGGAGTTCTCATATAGTATCGGATGTGGGTTTTCGCTTGCGCAGACTACGAACGGTGCATTGCAGAGCAGGATAGAAAACCGCGTCGGAGTTCTCATATAGTATCGGATGTGGGTTTTCGCTTGCGCAGACTACGACACGGTGCATTGCAGAGCAGGATAGAAAACCGCGTCGGAGTTCTCATATAGTATCGGATGTGGGTTTTCGCTTGCGCAGACTACGCACGGTGCATTGCAGAGCAGGATAGAAAAATGTGTCCGAGTTCTCATATAGTATCGGATGTGGGTTTTCGCTTGCACAGACTACGAACGGTGCATTGCAGAGCAGGATAGAAAACCGTGTCCGAGTTCTCATATAGTATCGGATGTGGGTTTTCGCTTGCGCAGACTACGAACGGTGCATTGCAGAGCAGGATAGAAAACCGCGTCGGAGTTCTCATATAGTATCGGATGTGGGTTTTCGCTTGCGCAGACTACGAACGGTGCATTGCAGAGCAGGACAGAAAACCGCGTCGGAGTTCTCATATAGTATCGGATGTGAGTTTTCGCTTGCGCAGACTACGAACGGTGCATTGCAGAGCAGGATAGAAAACCGTGTCCGTGTTTTCATATAGTATCGGATGTGGGTTTTCGCTTGCGCAGACTACGAACGGTGCATTGCAGAGCAGGATAGAAAACCGCGTCGGAGTTCTCATATAGTATCGGATGTGGGTTTTCGCTTGCGCAGACTACGAACGATGCATTGGAGAGCAGGATAGAAAACCGCGTCGGAGTTCTCATATAGTATTGGATGTGGGTTTTCGCTTGCGCAGACTACGAACGGTGCATTGCAGAGCAGGATAGAAAACCGCGTCGGAGTTCTCATATAGTATCGGATGTGGGTTTTCGCTTGCGCAGACTACGAACGGTGCATTGCAGAGCAGGATATAAAACCGCGTCGGAGTTCTCATATAGTATCGGATGTGGGTTTTCGCTTGCGCAGACTACGCACGGTGCATTGCAGAGCAGGATAGAAAACCGTGTCCGAGTTCTCATATAGTATCGGATGTGGGTTTTCGCTTGCGCAGACTACGAACGGTGCATTGCAGAGCAGGATAGAAAACCGCGTCGGAGTTCTCATATAGTATCGGATGTGGGTTTTCGCTTGCGCAGACTACGCACGGTGCATTGCAGAGCAGGATAGAAAACCGTGTCCGAGTTCTCATATAGTATCGGATGTGGGTTTTCGCTTGCGCAGACTACGAACGGTGCATTGCAGAGCAGGATAGAAAACCGTGTCCGAGTTCTCATATAGTATCGGATGTGGGTTTTCGCTTGCGCAGACTACGAACGGTGCATTGCAGAGCAGGATAGAAAACCGCGTCGGAGTTCTCATATAGTATCGGATGTGGGTTTTCGCTTGCGCAGACTACGAACGGTGCATTGCAGAGCAGGATAGAAAACCGCGTCGGAGTTCTCATATAGTATCGGATGTGGGTTTTCGCTTGCGCAGACTACGACACGGTGCATTGCAGAGCAGGATAGAAAACCGCGTCGGAGTTCTCATATAGTATCGGATGTGGGTTTTCGCTTGCGCAGACTACGCACGGTGCATTGCAGAGCAGGATAGAAAAATGTGTCCGAGTTCTCATATAGTATCGGATGTGGGTTTTCGCTTGCACAGACTACGAACGGTGCATTGCAGAGCAGGATAGAAAACCGTGTCCGAGTTCTCATATAGTATCGGATGTGGGTTTTCGCTTGCGCAGACTACGAACGGTGCATTGCAGAGCAGGATAGAAAACCGCGTCGGAGTTCTCATATAGTATCGGATGTGGGTTTTCGCTTGCGCAGACTACGAACGGTGCATTGCAGAGCAGGACAGAAAACCGCGTCGGAGTTCTCATATAGTATCGGATGTGAGTTTTCGCTTGCGCAGACTACGAACGGTGCATTGCAGAGCAGGATAGAAAACCGTGTCCGTGTTTTCATATAGTATCGGATGTGGGTTTTCGCTTGCGCAGACTACGAACGGTGCATTGCAGAGCAGGATAGAAAACCGCGTCGGAGTTCTCATATAGTATCGGATGTGGGTTTTCGCTTGCGCAGACTACGAACGATGCATTGGAGAGCAGGATAGAAAACCGCGTCGGAGTTCTCATATAGTATTGGATGTGGGTTTTCGCTTGCGCAGACTACGAACGGTGCATTGCAGAGCAGGATAGAAAACCGCGTCGGAGTTCTCATATAGTATCGGATGTGGGTTTTCGCTTGCGCAGACTACGAACGGTGCATTGCAGAGCAGGATATAAAACCGCGTCGGAGTTCTCATATAGTATCGGTTGTGGGTTTTCGCTTGCGCAGACTACGAACGGTGCATTGCAGAGCAGGATAGAAAACCGCGTCGGAGTTCTCATATAGTATCGGATGTGGGTTTTCGATTGCGCAGACTACGAACGGCGCATTGCAGAGCATGAGAGAAAACCGCGTACGAGTTCCAATATAGTATCGGATGTGGGTTTTCGCTTGCGCAGACTACGAACGGTGCATTGCAGAGCAGGATAGAAAACCGCGTGGAGTTCTCATATAGTATCGGATGTGGGTTTTCGCTTGCGCAGACTACGCACGGTGCATTGCAGAGCAGGATAGAAAACCGTGTCCGAGTTCTCATATAGTATCGGATGTGGGTTTTCGCTTGCGCAGACTACGAACGGTGCATTGCAGAGCAGGATAGAAAACCGTGTCCGAGTTCTCATATAGTATCGGATGTGGGTTTTCGCCTGCGCAGACTACGAACGGTGCATTGCAGAGCAGGATAGAAAACCACGTCGGAGTTCTCATATAGTATCGGATGTGGGTTTTCGCTTGCGCAGACTACGAACGGTGCATTGCAGAGCAGGACAGAAAACCGCGTCGGAGTTCTCATATTGTATCGGATGTGAGTTTTCGCTTGCGCAGACTACGAACGATGCATTGCAGAGCAGGATAGAAAACCGTGTCCGAGTTTTCATATAGTATCGGATGTGGGTTTTCGCTTGCGCAGACTACGAACGGTGCATTGCAGAGCAGGATAGAAAACCGCGTCGGAGTTCTCATATAGTATCGGATGTGGGTTTTCGCTTGCGCAGACTACGAACGATGCATTGGAGAGCAGGATAGAAAACCACGTCGGAGTTCTCATATAGTATTGGATGTGGGTTTTCGCTTGCGCAGACTACGAACGGTGCATTGCAGAGCAGGATAGAAAACCGCGTCGGAGTTCTCATATAGTATCGGATGTGGGTTTTCGCTTGCGCAGACTACGAACGGTGCATTGCAGAGCAGGATATAAAACCGCGTCGGAGTTCTCATATAGTATCGGTTGTGGGTTTTCGCTTGCGCAGACTACGAACGGTGCATTGCAGAGCAGGATAGAAAACCGCGTCGGAGTTCTCATATAGTATCGGATGTGGGTTTTCGATTGCGCAGACTACGAACGGCGCATTGCAGAGCATGATAGAAAACCGCGTACGAGTTCCAATATAGTATCGGATGTGGGTTTTCGCTTGCGCAGACTACGAACGGTGCATTGCAGAGCAGGATAGAAAACCGCGTGGAGTTCTCATATAGTATCGGATGTGGGTTTTCGCTTGCGCAGACTACGAACGGTGCATTGCAGAGCAGGATATAAAACCGCGTCGGAGTTCTCATATAGTATCAGATGTGGGTTTTCGCTTGCGCAGACTACGATCGGTGCATTGCAGAGCAGGATAGAAAACCGCGTCGGAGTTCGCATATAGTATCGGATGTGGGTTTTCGCTTGCGCAGACTACGCACGGTGCATTGCAGAGCAGGATAGGAAACCGCGTCGGAGTTCTCATACAGTATAGGATGTGGGTTTTCGCTTGCGCAGACTACGATCGGTGCATTGCAGAGCAGGATAGAAAACCGCGTCGGAGTTCTCATATAGTATCGGATGTGGGTTTTCGCTTGCGCAGACTACGAACGTTGCATTGCAGAGCAGGATAGAAAACCGCGTCGGAGTTCTCAAAGAATCGAATGTGGGTTTTCGCTTGCGCAGACTACGCACGGCGCATTGCAGAGCAGGATAGAAAACAGCGTCGGAGTTCTCACATAGTATCGGATGTGGGTTTTCGCTTGCGCAGACTACGAACGGTGCATTGCAGAGCAGGATAGAAACCCGCGGTCGGAGTTCTCATAAAGTATCGGATATTGGTTTTCGCTTGCGCAGACTGCGAATGGTGCATTGCAGAGCAGGATAGAAAACCGCGTCGGAGTTCTCATATAGTATCGGATGTGGATTTTCGATTGGGCAGACTACGAAGGGTGCATTGCAGAGCAGGATAGAAAACCTCGTCGGAGTTCTCATATAGTATCGGATGTGGGTTTTCGCTTGCGCAGACTACGAACGGTGCATTGCAGAGCAGGATAGAAAACTGCGCCGGAGTTCTCATATAGTATCGGATGTGGGTTTTCTCTTGCGCAGACTACGAACGGTGCATTGCAGAGCATGATAGAAAACCGCGTCGGAGTTCTCATATAGTATCGGATGTGCGTTTTCGCTTGCGCAGACTACGAACGGTGCATTGCAGAGCAGGATAGAAAACCGCGTCGGAGTTCTCATATAGTATCGGATGTGGGTTTTCGCTTGCGCAGACTACGAACGGTGCATTGCAGAGCATGATTTAAAACCGCGTCGGAGTTCTCATATAGTATCGGATGTGGGTTTTCGCTTGCGCTGACTACGAACGGTGCATTGAGGAGCAGGATAGAAAACCGCGTCGGAGTTCTCATATAGTATCGGATGTGGGTTTTCGATTGCGCAGACTACGAAGGGTGCATTGCAGAGCAGGATAGAAATCCTCGTCGGAGTTCTCATATAGTATCGGATGTGGGTTTTCGGTTGCGCAGACTACGAACGGTGCATTGCAGAGCAGGATAGAAAACCGCGTCGGAGTTCTCATATAGTATCGGATGTGGGTTTTCGCTTGCCCAGACTACGAACGGTGCATTGCAGAGCAGGATAGAAAAGCGCGTCGGAGTTCTCATATAGTATCGGATGTGGGTTTTCGCTTGCGCAGACTACGAACGGTGCATTGCAGAGCAGGATAGAAAACCGCGTCGGAGTTCTCATATAGTATCGGATGTGGGTTTTCGCTTGCGCAGACTACGCACGGTGCATTGCAGAGCAGGATAGAAAACCGTGTCTGAGTTCTCATATAGTATCGGATGTGGGTTTTCGCTTGCGCAGACTACGAACGGTGCATTGCAGAGCAGGATAGAAAACCGCGTCGGAGTTCTCATATAGTATCGGATGTGGGTTTTCGCTTGCGCAGACTACGCACGGTGCATTGCAGAGCAGGATAGAAAACCGTGTCCGAGTTCTCATATAGTATCGGATGTGGGTTTTCGCTTGCGCAGACTACGAACGGTGCATTGCAGAGCAGGATAGAAAACCGTGTCCGAGTTCTCATATAGTACCGGATGTGGGTTTTCGCTTGCGCAGACTACGAACGGTGCATTGCAGAGCAGGATAGAAAACCGCGTCGGAGTTCTCATATAGTATCGGATGTGGGTTTTCGCTTGCGCAGACTACGAACGGTGCATTGCAGAGCAGGACAGAAAACCGCGTCGGAGTTCTCATATAGTATCGGATGTGAGTTTTCGCTTGCGCAGACTACGAACGGTGCATTGCAGAGCAGGATAGAAAACCGTGTCCGTGTTTTCATATAGTATCGGATGTGGGTTTTCGCTTGCGCAGACTACGAACGGTGCATTGCAGAGCAGGATAGAAAACCGCGTCGGAGTTCTCATATAGTATCGGATGTGGGTTTTCGCTTGCGCAGACTACGAACGATGCATTGGAGAGCAGGATAGAAAACCGCGTCGGAGTTCTCATATAGTATTGGATGTGGGTTTTCGCTTGCGCAGACTACGAACGGTGCATTGCAGAGCAGGATAGAAAACCGCGTCGGAGTTCTCATATAGTATCGGATGTGGGTTTTCGCTTGCGCAGACTACGAACGGTGCATTGCAGAGCAGGATATAAAACCGCGTCGGAGTTCTCATATAGTATCGGTTGTGGGTTTTCGCTTGCGCAGACTACGAACGGTGCATTGCAGAGCAGGATAGAAAACCGCGTCGGAGTTCTCATATAGTATCGGATGTGGGTTTTCGATTGCGCAGACTACGAACGGCGCATTGCAGAGCATGATAGAAAACCGCGTACGAGTTCCAATATAGTATCGGATGTGGGTTTTCGCTTGCGCAGACTACGAACGGTGCATTGCAGAGCAGGATAGAAAACCGCGTGGAGTTCTCATATAGTATCGGATGTGGGTTTTCGCTTGCGCAGACTACGCACGGTGCATTGCAGAGCAGGATAGAAAACCGTGTCCGAGTTCTCATATAGTATCGGATGTGGGTTTTCGCTTGCGCAGACTACGAACGGTGCATTGCAGAGCAGGATAGAAAACCGTGTCCGAGTTCTCATATAGTATCGGATGTGGGTTTTCGCCTGCGCAGACTACGAACGGTGCATTGCAGAGCAGGATAGAAAACCACGTCGGAGTTCTCATATAGTATCGGATGTGGGTTTTCGCTTGCGCAGACTACGAACGGTGCATTGCAGAGCAGGACAGAAAACCGCGTCGGAGTTCTCATATTGTATCGGATGTGAGTTTTCGCTTGCGCAGACTACGAACGGTGCATTGCAGAGCAGGATAGAAAACCGTGTCCGAGTTTTCATATAGTATCGGATGTGGGTTTTCGCTTGCGCAGACTACGAACGGTGCATTGCAGAGCAGGATAGAAAACCGCGTCGGAGTTCTCATATAGTATCGGATGTGGGTTTTCGCTTGCGCAGACTACGAACGATGCATTGGAGAGCAGGATAGAAAACCACGTCGGAGTTCTCATATAGTATTGGATGTGGGTTTTCGCTTGCGCAGACTACGAACGGTGCATTGCAGAGCAGGATAGAAAACCGCGTCGGAGTTCTCATATAGTATCGGATGTGGGTTTTCGCTTGCGCAGACTACGAACGGTGCATTGCAGAGCAGGATATAAAACCGCGTCGGAGTTCTCATATAGTATCGGTTGTGGGTTTTCGCTTGCGCTGACTACGAACGGTGCATTGCAGAGCAGGATAGAAAACCGCGTCGGAGTTCTCATATAGTATCGGATGTGGGTTTTCGATTGCGCAGACTACGAACGGCGCATTGCAGAGCATGATAGAAAACCGCGTACGAGTTCCAATATAGTATCGGATGTGGGTTTTCGCTTGCGCAGACTACGAACGGTGCATTGCAGAGCAGGATAGAAAACCGCGTGGAGTTCTCATATAGTATCGGATGTGGGTTTTCGCTTGCGCAGACTACGAACGGTGCATTGCAGAGCAGGATATAAAACCGCGTCGGAGTTCTCATATAGTATCAGATGTGGGTTTTCGCTTGCGCAGACTACGATCGGTGCATTGCAGAGCAGGATAGAAAACCGCGTCGGAGTTCGCATATAGTATCGGATGTGGGTTTTCGCTTGCGCAGACTACGCACGGTGCATTGCAGAGCAGGATAGGAAACCGCGTCGGAGTTCTCATACAGTATAGGATGTGGGTTTTCGCTTGCGCAGACTACGATCGGTGCATTGCAGAGCAGTATAGAAAACCGCGTCGGAGTTCTCATATAGTATCGGATGTGGGTTTTCGCTTGCGCAGACTACGAACGTTGCATTGCAGAGCAGGATAGAAAACCGCGTCGGAGTTCTCAAAGAATCGAATGTGGGTTTTCGCTTGCGCAGACTACGCACGGCGCATTGCAGAGCAGGATAGAAAACAGCGTCGGAGTTCTCACATAGTATCGGATGTGGGTTTTCGCTTGCGCAGACTACGAACGGTGCATTGCAGAGCAGGATAGAAACCCGCGGTCGGAGTTCTCATAAAGTATCGGATATTGGTTTTCGCTTGCGCAGACTGCGAATGGTGCATTGCAGAGCAGGATAGAAAACCGCGTCGGAGTTCTCATATAGTATCGGATGTGGATTTTCGATTGGGCAGACTACGAAGGGTGCATTGCAGAGCAGGATAGAAAACCTCGTCGGAGTTCTCATATAGTATCGGATGTGGGTTTTCGCTTGCGCAGACTACGAACGGTGCATTGCAGAGCAGGATAGAAAACTGCGCCGGAGTTCTCATATAGTATCGGATGTGGGTTTTCTCTTGCGCAGACTACGAACGGTGCATTGCAGAGCAGGATAGAAAACCGCGTCGGAGTTCTCATATAGTATCGGATGTGGGTTTTCGCTTGCGCAGACTACGAACGGTGCATTGCAGAGCAGGATATAAAACCGCGTCGGAGTTCTCATATAGTATCGGTTGTGGGTTTTCGCTTGCGCAGACTACGAACGGTGCATTGCAGAGCAGGATAGAAAACCGCGTCGGAGTTCTCATATAGTATCGGATGTGGGTTTTCTATTGCGCAGACTACGAACGGCGCATTGCAGAGCATGATAGAAAACCGCGTACGAGTTCCAATATAGTATCGGATGTGGGTTTTCGCTTGCGCAGACTACGAACGGTGCATTGCAGAGCAGGATAGAAAACCGCGTGGAGTTCTCATATAGTATCGGATGTGGGTTTTCGCTTGCGCAGACTACGCACGGTGCATTGCAGAGCAGGATAGAAAACCGTGTCCGAGTTCTCATATAGTATCGGATGTGGGTTTTCGCTTGCGCAGACTACGAACGGTGCATTGCAGAGCAGGATAGAAAACCGTGTCCGAGTTCTCATATAGTATCGGATGTGGGTTTTCGCTTGCGCAGACTACGAACGGTGCATTGCAGAGCAGGATAGAAAACCACGTCGGAGTTCTCATATAGTATCGGATGTGGGTTTTCGCTTGCGCAGACTACGAACGGTGCATTGCAGAGCAGGACAGAAAACCGCGTCGGAGTTCTCATATTGTATCGGATGTGAGTTTTGGCTTGCGCATACTACGAACGGTGCATTGCAGAGCAGGATAGAAAACCGTGTCCGAGTTTTCATATAGTATCGGATGTGGGTTTTCGCTTGCGCAGACTACGAACGGTGCATTGCAGAGCAGGATAGAAAACCGCGTCGGAGTTCTCATATAGTATCGGATGTGGGTTTTCGCTTGCGCAGACTACGAACGATGCATTGGAGAGCAGGATAGAAAACCACGTCGGAGTTCTCATATAGTATTGGATGTGGGTTTTCGCTTGCGCAGACTACGAACGGTGCATTGCAGAGCAGGATAGAAAACCGCGTCGGAGTTCTCATATAGTATCGGATGTGGGTTTTCGCTTGCGCAGACTACGAACGGTGCATTGCAGAGCAGGATATAAAACCGCGTCGGAGTTCTCATATAGTATCGGTTGTGGGTTTTCGCTTGCGCAGACTACGAACGGTGCATTGCAGAGCAGGATAGAAAACCGCGTCGGAGTTCTCATATAGTATCGGATGTGGGTTTTCGATTGCGCAGACTACGAACGGCGCATTGCAGAGCATGATAGAAAACCGCGTACGAGTTCCAATATAGTATCGGATGTGGGTTTCCGCTTGCGCAGACTACGAACGGTGCATTGCAGAGCAGGATAGAAAACCGCGTGGAGTTCTCATATAGTATCGGATGTGGGTTTTCGCTTGCGCAGACTACGCACGGTGCATTGCAGAGCAGGATAGAAAACCGTGTCCGAGTTCTCATATAGTATCGGATGTGGGTTTTCGCTTGCGCAGACTACGAACGGTGCATTGCAGAGCAGGATAGAAAACCGTGTCCGAGTTCTCATATAGTATCGGATGTGGGTTTTCGCTTGCGCAGACTACGAACGGTGCATTGCAGAGCAGGATAGAAAACCACGTCGGAGTTCTCATATAGTATCGGATGTGGGTTTTCGCTTGCGCAGACTACGAACGGTGCATTGCAGAGCAGGACAGAAAACCGCGTCGGAGTTCTCATATTGTATCGGATGTGAGTTTTCGCTTGCGCAGACTACGAACGGTGCATTGCAGAGCAGGATAGAAAACCGTGTCCGAGTTTTCATATAGTATCGGATGTAGGTTTTCGCTTGCGCAGACTACGAACGGTGCATTGCAGAGCAGGATAGAAAACCGCGTCGGAGTTCTCATATAGTATCGGATGTGGGTTTTCGCTTGCGCAGACTACGAACAATGCATTGGAGAGCAGGATAGAAAACCACGTCGGAGTTCTCATATAGTATTGGATGTGGGTTTTCGCTTGCGCAGACTACGAACGGTGCATTGCAGAGCAGGATAGAAAACCGCGTCGGAGTTCTCATATAGTATCGGATGTGGGTTTTCGCTTGCGCGGACTACGAACGGTGCATTGCAGAGCAGGATATAAAACCGCGTCGGAGTTCTCATATAGTATCGGTTGTGGGTTTTCGCTTGCGCAGACTACGAACGGTGCATTGCAGAGCAGGATAGAAAACCGCGTCGGAGTTCTCATATAGTATCGGATGTGGGTTTTCGATTGCGCAGACTACGAACGGCGCATTGCAGAGCATGATAGAAAACCGCGTACGAGTTCCAATATAGTATCGGATGTGGGTTTTCGCTTGCGCAGACTACGAACGGTGCATTGCAGAGCAGGATAGAAAACCGCGTGGAGTTCTCATATAGTATCGGATGTGGGTTTTCGCTTGCGCAGACTACGAACGGTGCATTGCAGAGCAGGATATAAAACCGCGTCGGAGTTCTCATATAGTATCAGATGTGGGTTTTCGCTTGCGCAGACTACGATCGGTGCATTGCAGAGCAGGATAGAAAACCGCGTCGGAGTTCGCATATAGTATCGGATGTGGGTTTTCGCTTGCGCAGACTACGCACGGTGCATTGCAGAGCAGGATAGGAAACCGCGTCGGAGTTCTCATACAGTATAGGATGTGGGTTTTCGCTTGCGCAGACTACGATCGGTGCATTGCAGAGCAGGATAGAAAACCGCGTCGGAGTTCTCATATAGTATCGGATGTGGGTTTTCGCTTGCGCAGACTACGAACGTTGCATTGCAGAGCAGGATAGAAAACCGCGTCGGAGTTCTCAAAGAATCGAATGTGGGTTTTCGCTTGCGCAGACTACGCACGGCGCATTGCAGAGCAGGATAGAAAACAGCGTCGGAGTTCTCACATAGTATCGGATGTGGGTTTTCGCTTGCGCAGACTACGAACGGTGCATTGCAGAGCAGGATAGAAACCCGCGGTCGGAGTTCTCATAAAGTATCGGATATTGGTTTTCGCTTGCGCAGACTGCGAATGGTGCATTGCAGAGCAGGATAGAAAACCGCGTCGGAGTTCTCATATAGTATCGGATGTGGATTTTCGATTGGGCAGACTACGAAGGGTGCATTGCAGAGCAGGATAGAAAACCTCGTCGGAGTTCTCATATAGTATCGGATGTGGGTTTTCGCTTGCGCAGACTACGAACGGTGCATTGCAGTGCAGGATAGAAAACTGCGCCGGAGTTCTCATATAGTATCGGATGTGGGTTTTCTCTTGCGCAGACTACGAACGGTGCATTGCAGAGCAGGATAGAAAACCGCGTCGGAGTTCTCATATAGTATCGGATGTGGGTTTTCGCTTGCGCAGACTACGAACGGTGCATTGCAGAGCAGGATAGAAAACCGCGTCGGAGTTCTCATATAGTATCGGATGTGGGTTTTCGCTTGCGCAGACGCGAATGGTGCATTGCAGAGCAGGATAGAAAACCGCGTCGGAGTTCTCATATAGTATCGGATGTGGGTTTTCGCTTGCGCTGACTACGAACGGTGCATTGAGGAGCAGGATAGGTAACCGCGTGGAGTTCTCATATAGTATCGGATGTGGGTTTTCGCTTGCGCAGACTACGAGCGGTGCATTGCAGAGCAGGATATAAAACCGCGTCGGAGTTCTCATATAGTATCGGATGTGGGTTTTCGCTTGCGCTGACTACAAACGGTGCATTGAGGACCAGGATAGAAAACCGCGTCGGAGTTCTCATATAGTATCTGATGTGGGTTTTCGATTGCGCAGACTACGAAGGGTGCATTGCAGAGCAGGATAGAAATCCTCGTCGGAGTTCTCAAATAGTATCGGATGTGGGTTTTCGCTTGCGCAGACTACGAACGGTGCATTGCAGAGCAGGATAGAAAACCGCGTCGGAGTTCTCATATAGTATCGGATGTGGGTTTTCGCTTGCGCAGACTACGAACGGTGCATTGCAGAGCAGGATAGAAAAGCGCGTCGGAGTTCTCATATAGTATCGGATGTGGGTTTTCGCTTGCGCAGACTACGAACGGTGCATTGCACAGCAGGATAGAAAACCGCGTCGGAGTTCTCATATAGCATCGGATGTGGGTTTTCGCTTGCGCAGACTACGCACGGTGCATTGCAGAGCAAGATAGAAAACCGTGTCCGAGTTCTCATATAGTATCAGATGTGGGTTTTCGCTTGCGCAGACTACGAACGGTGCATTGCAGAGCAGGATAGAAAACCGTGTCCGAGTTCTCATATAGTATCGGATGTGGGTTTTCGCTTGCGCAGACTACGAACGGTGCATTGCAGAGCAGGATAGAAAACCGCGTCGGAGTTCTCATATAGTATCGGATGTGGGTTTTCGCTTGCGCAGACTACGAACGGTGCATTGCAGAGCAGGATAGAAAACCGCGTCGGAGTTCTCATATAGTATCGGATGTGGGTTTTCGCTTGCGCAGACTACGCACGGTGCATTGCGGAGCAGGATAGAAAACCGTGTCCGAGTTCTCATATAGTATCGGATGTGGGTTTTCGCTTGCGCAGACTACGAACGGTGCATTGCAGAGCAGGATAGAAAACCGTGCCCGAGTTCTCATATAGTATCGGATGTGGGTTTTCGCTTGCGCAGACTACGAACGGTGCATTGCAGAGCAGGATAGAAAACCGCGTCGGAGTTCTCATATAGTATCGGATGTGGGTTTTCGCTTGCGCAGACTACGAACGGTGCATTGCAGAGCAGGACAGAAAACCGCGTCGGAGTTCTCATATAGTATCGGATGTGAGTTTTCGCTTGCGCAGACAACGAACGGTGCATTGCAGAACAGGATAGAAAACCGTGTCCGAGTTCTCATATAGTATCGGATGTGGGTTTTCGCTTGCGCAGACTACGAACGGTGCATTGCAGAGCAGGATAGAAAACCGCGTCGGAGTTCTCATATAGTATCGGATGTGGGTTTTCGCTTGCGCAGACTACGAACGATGCATCGGAGAGCAGGATAGAAAACCGCGTCGGAGTTCTCATATAGTATTGGATGTGGGTTTTCGCTTGCGCAGACTACTAACGGTGCATTGCAGAGCAGGATAGAAAACCTCGTCGGAGTTCTCATATAGTATCGGATGTGGGTTTTCGCTTGCGCAGACTACGAACGGTGCATTGCAGAGCAGGATAGAAAACTGCGCCGGAGTTCTCATATAGTATCGGATGTGGGTTTTCTCTTGCGCAGACTACGAACGGTGCATTGCAGAGCAGGATAGAAAACCGTGTCCGAGTTTTCATATAGTATCGGATGTGGGTTTTCGCTTGCGCAGACTACGAACGGTGCATTGCAGAGCAGGATAGAAAACCGCGTCGGAGTTCTCATATAGTATCGGATGTGGGTTTTCGCTTGCGCAGACTACGAACAATGCATTGGAGAGCAGGATAGAAAACCACGTCGGAGTTCTCATATAGTATTGGATGTGGGTTTTCGCTTGCGCAGACTACGAACGGTGCATTGCAGAGCAGGATAGAAAACCGCGTCGGAGTTCTCATATAGTATCGGATGTGGGTTTTCGCTTGCGCAGACTACGAACGGTGCATTGCAGAGCAGGATATAAAACCGCGTCGGAGTTCTCATATAGTATCGGTTGTGGGTTTTCGCTTGCGCAGACTACGAACGGTGCATTGCAGAGCAGGATAGAAAACCGCGTCGGAGTTCTCATATAGTATCGGATGTGGGTTTTCGATTGCGCAGACTACGAACGGCGCATTGCAGAGCATGATAGAAAACCGCGTACGAGTTCCAATATAGTATCGGATGTGGGTTTTCGCTTGCGCAGACTACGAACGGTGCATTGCAGAGCAGGATAGAAAACCGCGTGGAGTTCTCATATAGTATCGGATGTGGGTTTTCGCTTGCGCAGACTACGAACGGTGCATTGCAGAGCAGGATATAAAACCGCGTCGGAGTTCTCATATAGTATCAGATGTGGGTTTTCGCTTGCGCAGACTACGATCGGTGCATTGCAGAGCAGGATAGAAAACCGCGTCGGAGTTCGCATATAGTATCGGATGTGGGTTTTCGCTTGCGCAGACTACGCACGGTGCATTGCAGAGCAGGATAGGAAACCGCGTCGGAGTTCTCATACAGTATAGGATGTGGGTTTTCGCTTGCGCAGACTACGATCGGTGCATTGCAGAGCAGGATAGAAAACCGCGTCGGAGTTCTCATATAGTATCGGATGTGGGTTTTCGCTTGCGCAGACTACGAGCGGTGCATTGCAGAGCAGGATATAAAACCGCGTCGGAGTTCTCATATAGTATCGGATGTGGGTTTTCGCTTGCGCTGACTACAAACGGTGCATTGAGGACCAGGATAGAAAACCGCGTCGGAGTTCTCATATAGTATCTGATGTGGGTTTTCGATTGCGCAGACTACGAAGGGTGCATTGCAGAGCAGGATAGAAATCCTCGTCGGAGTTCTCAAATAGTATCGGATGTGGGTTTTCGCTTGCGCAGACTACGAACGGTGCATTGCAGAGCAGGATAGAAAACCGCGTCGGAGTTCTCATATAGTATCGGATGTGGGTTTTCGCTTGCGCAGACTACGAACGGTGCATTGCAGAGCAGGATAGAAAAGCGCGTCGGAGTTCTCATATAGTATCGGATGTGGGTTTTCGCTTGCGCAGACTACGAACGGTGCATTGCACAGCAGGATAGAAAACCGCGTCGGAGTTCTCATATAGCATCGGATGTGGGTTTTCGCTTGCGCAGACTACGCACGGTGCATTGCAGAGCAAGATAGAAAACCGTGTCCGAGTTCTCATATAGTATCAGATGTGGGTTTTCGCTTGCGCAGACTACGAACGGTGCATTGCAGAGCAGGATAGAAAACCGTGTCCGAGTTCTCATATAGTATCGGATGTGGGTTTTCGCTTGCGCAGACTACGAACGGTGCATTGCAGAGCAGGATAGAAAACCGCGTCGGAGTTCTCATATAGTATCGGATGTGGGTTTTCGCTTGCGCAGACTACGAACGGTGCATTGCAGAGCAGGATAGAAAACCGCGTCGGAGTTCTCATATAGTATCGGATGTGGGTTTTCGCTTGCGCAGACTACGCACGGTGCATTGCGGAGCAGGATAGAAAACCGTGTCCGAGTTCTCATATAGTATCGGATGTGGGTTTTCGCTTGCGCAGACTACGAACGGTGCATTGCAGAGCAGGATAGAAAACCGTGCCCGAGTTCTCATATAGTATCGGATGTGGGTTTTCGCTTGCGCAGACTACGAACGGTGCATTGCAGAGCAGGATAGAAAACCGCGTCGGAGTTCTCATATAGTATCGGATGTGGGTTTTCGCTTGCGCAGACTACGAACGGTGCATTGCAGAGCAGGACAGAAAACCGCGTCGGAGTTCTCATATAGTATCGGATGTGAGTTTTCGCTTGCGCAGACAACGAACGGTGCATTGCAGAACAGGATAGAAAACCGTGTCCGAGTTCTCATATAGTATCGGATGTGGGTTTTCGCTTGCGCAGACTACGAACGGTGCATTGCAGAGCAGGATAGAAAACCGCGTCGGAGTTCTCATATAGTATCGGATGTGGGTTTTCGCTTGCGCAGACTACGAACGATGCATCGGAGAGCAGGATAGAAAACCGCGTCGGAGTTCTCATATAGTATTGGATGTGGGTTTTCGCTTGCGCAGACTACTAACGGTGCATTGCAGAGCAGGATAGAAAACCTCGTCGTAGTTCTCATATAGTATCGGATGTGGGTTTTCGCTTGCGCAGACTACGAACGGTGCATTGCAGAGCAGGATAGAAAACTGCGCCGGAGTTCTCATATAGTATCGGATGTGGGTTTTCTCTTGCGCAGACTACGAACGGTGCATTGCAGAGCAGGATAGAAAACCGTGTCCGAGTTTTCATATAGTATCGGATGTGGGTTTTCGCTTGCGCAGACTACGAACGGTGCATTGCAGAGCAGGATAGAAAACCGCGTCGGAGTTCTCATATAGTATCGGATGTGGGTTTTCGCTTGCGCAGACTACGAACAATGCATTGGAGAGCAGGATAGAAAACCACGTCGGAGTTCTCATATAGTATTGGATGTGGGTTTTCGCTTGCGCAGACTACGAACGGTGCATTGCAGAGCAGGATAGAAAACCGCGTCGGAGTTCTCATATAGTATCGGATGTGGGTTTTCGCTTGCGCAGACTACGAACGGTGCATTGCAGAGCAGGATATAAAACCGCGTCGGAGTTCTCATATAGTATCGGTTGTGGGTTTTCGCTTGCGCAGACTACGAACGGTGCATTGCAGAGCAGGATAGAAAACCGCGTCGGAGTTCTCATATAGTATCGGATGTGGGTTTTCGATTGCGCAGACTACGAACGGCGCATTGCAGAGCATGATAGAAAACCGCGTACGAGTTCCAATATAGTATCGGATGTGGGTTTTCGCTTGCGCAGACTACGAACGGTGCATTGCAGAGCAGGATAGAAAACCGCGTGGAGTTCTCATATAGTATCGGATGTGGGTTTTCGCTTGCGCAGACTACGAACGGTGCATTGCAGAGCAGGATATAAAACCGCGTCGGAGTTCTCATATAGTATCAGATGTGGGTTTTCGCTTGCGCAGACTACGATCGGTGCATTGCAGAGCAGGATAGAAAACCGCGTCGGAGTTCGCATATAGTATCGGATGTGGGTTTTCGCTTGCGCAGACTACGCACGGTGCATTGCAGAGCAGGATAGGAAACCGCGTCGGAGTTCTCATACAGTATAGGATGTGGGTTTTCGCTTGCGCAGACTACGATCGGTGCATTGCAGAGCAGGATAGAAAACCGCGTCGGAGTTCTCATATAGTATCGGATGTGGGTTTTCGCTTGCGCAGACTACGAACGTTGCATTGCAGAGCAGGATAGAAAACCGCGTCGGAGTTCTCAAAGAATCGAATGTGGGTTTTCGCTTGCGCAGACTACGCACGGCGCATTGCAGAGCAGGATAGAAAACAGCGTCGGAGTTCTCACATAGTATCGGATGTGGGTTTTCGCTTGCGCAGACTACGAACGGTGCATTGCAGAGCAGGATAGAAACCCGCGGTCGGAGTTCTCATAAAGTATCGGATATTGGTTTTCGCTTGCGCAGACTACGAACGGTGCATTGCAGTGCAGGATAGAAAACTGCGCCGGAGTTCTCATATAGTATCGGATGTGGGTTTTCTCTTGCGCAGACTACGAACGGTGCATTGCAGAGCAGGATAGAAAACCGCGTCGGAGTTCTCATATAGTATCGGATGTGGGTTTTCGCTTGCGCAGACTACGAACGGTGCATTGCAGAGCAGGATAGAAAACCGCGTCGGAGTTCTCATATAGTATCGGATGTGGGTTTTCGCTTGCGCAGACGCGAATGGTGCATTGCAGAGCAGGATAGAAAACCGCGTCGGAGTTCTCATATAGTATCGGATGTGGGTTTTCGCTTGCGCTGACTACGAACGGTGCATTGAGGAGCAGGATAGGTAACCGCGTGGAGTTCTCATATAGTATCGGATGTGGGTTTTCGCTTGCGCAGACTACGAGCGGTGCATTGCAGAGCAGGATATAAAACCGCGTCGGAGTTCTCATATAGTATCGGATGTGGGTTTTCGCTTGCGCTGACTACAAACGGTGCATTGAGGACCAGGATAGAAAACCGCGTCGGAGTTCTCATATAGTATCTGATGTGGGTTTTCGATTGCGCAGACTACGAAGGGTGCATTGCAGAGCAGGATAGAAATCCTCGTCGGAGTTCTCAAATAGTATCGGATGTGGGTTTTCGCTTGCGCAGACTACGAACGGTGCATTGCAGAGCAGGATAGAAAACCGCGTCGGAGTTCTCATATAGTATCGGATGTGGGTTTTCGCTTGCGCAGACTACGAACGGTGCATTGCAGAGCAGGATAGAAAAGCGCGTCGGAGTTCTCATATAGTATCGGATGTGGGTTTTCGCTTGCGCAGACTACGAACGGTGCATTGCACAGCAGGATAGAAAACCGCGTCGGAGTTCTCATATAGCATCGGATGTGGGTTTTCGCTTGCGCAGACTACGCACGGTGCATTGCAGAGCAAGATAGAAAACCGTGTCCGAGTTCTCATATAGTATCAGATGTGGGTTTTCGCTTGCGCAGACTACGAACGGTGCATTGCAGAGCAGGATAGAAAACCGTGTCCGAGTTCTCATATAGTATCGGATGTGGGTTTTCGCTTGCGCAGACTACGAACGGTGCATTGCAGAGCAGGATAGAAAACCGCGTCGGAGTTCTCATATAGTATCGGATGTGGGTTTTCGCTTGCGCAGACTACGAACGGTGCATTGCAGAGCAGGATAGAAAACCGCGTCGGAGTTCTCATATAGTATCGGATGTGGGTTTTCGCTTGCGCAGACTACGCACGGTGCATTGCGGAGCAGGATAGAAAACCGTGTCCGAGTTCTCATATAGTATCGGATGTGGGTTTTCGCTTGCGCAGACTACGAACGGTGCATTGCAGAGCAGGATAGAAAACCGTGCCCGAGTTCTCATATAGTATCGGATGTGGGTTTTCGCTTGCGCAGACTACGAACGGTGCATTGCAGAGCAGGATAGAAAACCGCGTCGGAGTTCTCATATAGTATCGGATGTGGGTTTTCGCTTGCGCAGACTACGAACGGTGCATTGCAGAGCAGGACAGAAAACCGCGTCGGAGTTCTCATATAGTATCGGATGTGAGTTTTCGCTTGCGCAGACAACGAACGGTGCATTGCAGAACAGGATAGAAAACCGTGTCCGAGTTCTCATATAGTATCGGATGTGGGTTTTCGCTTGCGCAGACTACGAACGGTGCATTGCAGAGCAGGATAGAAAACCGCGTCGGAGTTCTCATATAGTATCGGATGTGGGTTTTCGCTTGCGCAGACTACGAACGATGCATCGGAGAGCAGGATAGAAAACCGCGTCGGAGTTCTCATATAGTATTGGATGTGGGTTTTCGCTTGCGCAGACTACTAACGGTGCATTGCAGAGCAGGATAGAAAACCTCGTCGGAGTTCTCATATAGTATCGGATGTGGGTTTTCGCTTGCGCAGACTACGAACGGTGCATTGCAGAGCAGGATAGAAAACTGCGCCGGAGTTCTCATATAGTATCGGATGTGGGTTTTCTCTTGCGCAGACTACGAACGGTGCATTGCAGAGCAGGATAGAAAACCGTGTCCGAGTTTTCATATAGTATCGGATGTGGGTTTTCGCTTGCGCAGACTACGAACGGTGCATTGCAGAGCAGGATAGAAAACCGCGTCGGAGTTCTCATATAGTATCGGATGTGGGTTTTCGCTTGCGCAGACTACGAACAATGCATTGGAGAGCAGGATAGAAAACCACGTCGGAGTTCTCATATAGTATTGGATGTGGGTTTTCGCTTGCGCAGACTACGAACGGTGCATTGCAGAGCAGGATAGAAAACCGCGTCGGAGTTCTCATATAGTATCGGATGTGGGTTTTCGCTTGCGCAGACTACGAACGGTGCATTGCAGAGCAGGATATAAAACCGCGTCGGAGTTCTCATATAGTATCGGTTGTGGGTTTTCGCTTGCGCAGACTACGAACGGTGCATTGCAGAGCAGGATAGAAAACCGCGTCGGAGTTCTCATATAGTATCGGATGTGGGTTTTCGATTGCGCAGACTACGAACGGCGCATTGCAGAGCATGATAGAAAACCGCGTACGAGTTCCAATATAGTATCGGATGTGGGTTTTCGCTTGCGCAGACTACGAACGGTGCATTGCAGAGCAGGATAGAAAACCGCGTGGAGTTCTCATATAGTATCGGATGTGGGTTTTCGCTTGCGCAGACTACGAACGGTGCATTGCAGAGCAGGATATAAAACCGCGTCGGAGTTCTCATATAGTATCAGATGTGGGTTTTCGCTTGCGCAGACTACGATCGGTGCATTGCAGAGCAGGATAGAAAACCGCGTCGGAGTTCGCATATAGTATCGGATGTGGGTTTTCGCTTGCGCAGACTACGCACGGTGCATTGCAGAGCAGGATAGGAAACCGCGTCGGAGTTCTCATACAGTATAGGATGTGGGTTTTCGCTTGCGCAGACTACGATCGGTGCATTGCAGAGCAGGATAGAAAACCGCGTCGGAGTTCTCCAATATAGTATCGGATGTGGGTTTTCGCTTGCGCAGACTACGAACGGTGCATTGCAGAGCAGGATAGAAAACCGCGTGGAGTTCTCATATAGTATCGGATGTGGGTTTTCGCTTGCGCAGACTACGAACGGTGCATTGCAGAGCAGGATATAAAACCGCGTCGGAGTTCTCATATAGTATCAGATGTGGGTTTTCGCTTGCGCAGACTACGATCGGTGCATTGCAGAGCAGGATAGAAAACCGCGTCGGAGTTCGCATATAGTATCGGATGTGGTTTTCGCTTGCGCAGACTACGCACGGTGCATTGCAGAGCAGGATAGGAAACCGCGTCGGAGTTCTCATACAGTATAGGATGTGGGTTTTCGCTTGCGCAGACTACGATCGGTGCATTGCAGAGCAGGATAGAAAACCGCGTCGGAGTTCTCATATAGTATCGGATGTGGGTTTTCGCTTGCGCAGACTACGAACGTTGCATTGCAGAGCAGGATAGAAAACCGCGTCGGAGTTCTCAAAGAATCGAATGTGGGTTTTCGCTTGCGCAGACTACGCACGGCGCATTGCAGAGCAGGATAGAAACAGCGTCGGAGTTCTCACATAGTATCGGATGTGGGTTTTCGCTTGCGCAGACTACGAACGGTGCATTGCAGAGCAGGATAGAAACCCGCGGTCGGAGTTCTCATAAAGTATCGGATATTGGTTTTCGCTTGCGCAGACTGCGAATGGTGCATTGCAGAGCAGGATAGAAAACCGCGTCGGAGTTCTCATATAGTATCGGATGTGTATTTTCGATTGGGCAGACTACGAAGGGGTGCATTGCAGAGCAGGATAGAAAACCTCGTCGGAGTTCTCATATAGTATCGGATGTGGGTTTTCGCTTGCGCAGACTACGAACGGTGCATTGCAGAGCAGGATAGAAAACTGCGCCGGAGTTCTCATATAGTATCGGATGTGGGTTTTCTCTTGCGCAGACTACGAACGGTGCATTGCAGAGCAGGATAGAAAACCGCGTCGGAGTTCTCATATAGTATCGGATGTGGGTTTTCGCTTGCGCAGACGACGAATGGTGCATTGCAGAGCAGGATAGAAAACCGCGTCGGAGTTCTCATATAGTATCGGATGTGGGTTTTCGCTTGCGCTGACTACGAACGGTGCATTGAGGAGCAGGATAGGTAACCGCGTGGAGTTCTCATATAGTATCGGATGTGGGTTTTCGCTTGCGCAGACTACGAACGGTGCATTGCAGAGCAGGATATAAAACCGCGTCGGAGTTCTCATATAGTATCGGATGTGGGTTTTCGCTTGCGCTGACTACAAACGGTGCATTGAGGACCAGGATAGAAAACCGCGTCGGAGTTCTCATATAGTATCTGATGTGGGTTTTCGATTGCGCAGACTACGAAGGGTGCATTGCAGAGCAGGATAGAAATCCTCGTCGGAGTTCTCACATAGTATCGGATGTGGGTTTTCGCTTGCGCAGACTACGAACGGTGCATTGCAGAGCAGGATAGAAAACCGCGTCGGAGTTCTCATATAGTATCGGATGTGGGTTTTCGCTTGCGCAGACTACGAACGGTGCATTGCAGAGCAGGATAGAAAAGCGCGTCGGAGTTCTCATATAGTATCGGATGTGGGTTTTCGCTTGCGCAGACTACGAACGGTGCATTGCACAGCAGGATAGAAAACCGCGTCGGAGTTCTCATATAGCATCGGATGTGGGTTTTCGCTTGCGCAGACTACGCACGGTGCATTGCAGAGCAAGATAGAAAACCGTGTCCGAGTTCTCATATAGTATCAGATGTGGGTTTTCGCTTGCGCAGACTACGAACGGTGCATTGCAGAGCAGGATAGAAAACCGTGTCCGAGTTCTCATATAGTATCGGATGTGGGTTTTCGCTTGCGCAGACTACGAACGGTGCATTGCAGAGCAGGATAGAAAACCGCGTCGGAGTTCTCATATAGTATCGGATGTGGGTTTTCGCTTGCGCAGACTACGAACGGTGCATTGCAGAGCAGGATAGAAAACCGCGTCGGAGTTCTCATATAGTATCGGATGTGGGTTTTCGCTTGCGCAGACTACGCACGGTGCATTGCAGAGCAGGATAGAAAACCGTGTCCGAGTTCTCATATAGTATCGGATGTGGGTTTTCGCTTGCGCAGACTACGAACGGTGCATTGCAGAGCAGGATAGAAAACCGTGTCCGAGTTCTCATATAGTATCGGATGTGGGTTTTCGCTTGCGCAGACTACGAACGGTGCATTGCAGAGCAGGATAGAAAACCGCGTCGGAGTTCTCATATAGTATCGGATGTGGGTTTTCGCTTGCGCAGACTACGAACGGTGCATTGCAGAGCAGGACAGAAAACCGCGTCGGAGTTCTCATATAGTATCGGATGTGAGTTTTCGCTTGCGCAGACAACGAACGGTGCATTGCAGAACAGGATAGAAAACCGTGTCCGAGTTCTCATATAGTATCGGATGTGGGTTTTCGCTTGCGCAGACTACGAACGGTGCATTGCAGAGCAGGATAGAAAACCGCGTCGGAGTTCTCAGTAGTATCGGATGTGGGTTTTCGCTTGCGCAGACTACGAACGATGCATCGGAGAGCAGGATAGAAAACCGCGTCGGAGTTCTCATATAGTATTGGATGTGGGTTTTCGCTTGCGCAGACTACTAACGGTGCATTGCAGAGCAGGATAGAAAACCGCGTCGGAGTTCTCATATAGTATCGGATGTGGGTTTTCGCTTGCGCAGACTACGAACGGTGCATTGCAGAGCAGGATATAAAACCGCGTCGGAGTTCTCATATAGTATCGGATGTAGGTTTTCGCTTGCGCAGACTACGAACGGTGCATTGCAGAGCAGGATAGAAAACCGCGTCGGAGTTCTCATATAGTATCGGATGTGGGTTTTCGCTTGCGCAGACGCGAATGGTGCATTGCAGAGCAGGATAGAAAACCGCGTCGGAGTTCTCATATAGTATCGGATGTGGGTTTTCGCTTGCGCTGACTACGAACGGTGCATTGAGGAGCAGGATAGAAAACCGCGTGGAGTTCTCATATAGTATCGGATGTGGGTTTTCGCTTGCGCAGACTACGAACGGTGCATTGCAGAGCAGGATATAAAACCGCGTCGGAGTTCTCATATAGTATCGGATGTGGGTTTTCGCTTGCGCTGACTACAAACGGTGCATTGAGGAGCAGGATAGAAAACCGCGTCGGAGTTCTCATATAGTATCGGATGTGGTTTTCGATTGCGCAGACTACGAAGGGTGCATTGCAGAGCAGGATAGAAATCCTCGTCGGAGTTCTCAAATAGTATCGGATGTGGGTTTTCGCTTGCGCAGACTACGAACGGTGCATTGCAGAGCAGGATAGAAAACCGCGTCGGAGTTCTCATATAGTATTGGATGTGGGTTTTCGCATGCGCAGACTACGAACGGTGCATTGCAGAGCAGGATAGAAAAGCGCGTCGGAGTTCTCATATAGTATCGGATGTGGGTTTTCGCTTGCGCAGACTACGAACGGTGCATTGCAGAGCAGGATAGAAAACCGCGTCGGAGTTCTCATATAGCATCGGATGTGGGTTTTCGCTTGCGCAGACTACGCACGGTGCATTGCAGAGCAAGATAGAAAACCGTGTCCGAGTTCTCATATAGTATCAGATGTGGGTTTTCGCTTGCGCAGACTACGAACGGTGCATTGCAGAGCAGGATAGAAAACCGTGTCCGAGTTCTCATATAGTATCGGATGTGGGTTTTCGCTTGCGCAGACTACGAACGGTGCATTGCAGAGCAGGATAGAAACCGCGTCGGAGTTCTCATATAGTATCGGATGTGGGTTTTCGCTTGCGCAGACTACGAACGGTGCATTGCAGAGCAGGATAGAAAACCGCGTCGGAGTTCTCATATAGTATCGGATGTGGGTTTTCGCTTGCGCAGACTACGCACGGTGCATTGCAGAGCAGGATAGAAAACCGTGTCCGAGTTCTCATATAGTATCGGATGTGGGTTTTCGCTTGCGCAGACTACGAACGGTGCATTGCAGAGCAGGATAGAAAACCGTGTCCGAGTTCTCATATAGTATCGGATGTGGGTTTTCGCTTGCGCAGACTACGAACGATGCATTGGAGAGCAGGATAGAAAACCGCGTCGGAGTTCTCATATAGTATTGGATGTGGTTTTCGCTTGCGCAGACTACTAACGGTGCATTGCAGAGCAGGATAGAAAACCGCGTCGGAGTTCTCATATAGTATCGGATGTGGGTTTTCGCTTGCGCAGACTACGAACGGTGCATTGCAGAGCAGGATATAAAACCGCGTCGGAGTTCTCATATAGTATCGGATGTGGGTTTTCGCTTGCGCAGACTACGAACGGTGCATTGCAGAGCAGGATAGAAAACCGCGTCGGAGTTCTCATATAGTATCGGATGTGGGTTTTCGATTGCGCAGACTACGAACGGCGCATTGCAGAGCATGATAGAAAACCGCGTACGAGTTCTCATATAGTATCGGATGTGGGTTTTCGCTTGCGCAGACTACGAACGGTGCATTGCAGAGCAGGACAGAAAACCGCGTCGGAGTTCTCATATAGTATCGGATGTGCGTTTTCGTTTGCGCAGACTACGAACGGTGCATTGCAGAGCATGATTGAAAACCGCGTCGGAGTTCTCATATAGTATCGGATGTGGGTTTTCGCTTGCGCTGACTACGAACGGTGCATTGCAGAGCATGATTGAAAACCGCGTCGGAGTTCTCATATAGTATCGGATGTGGGTTTTCGATTGCGCAGACTACGAACGGTGCATTGCAGAGCAGGATAGAAATCCTCGTCGGAGTTCTCATATAGTATCGGATGTGGGTTTTCGCTTGCGCAGACTACGAACGGTGCATTGCAGAGCAGGATAGAAAACCGCGTCGGAGTTCTCATATAGTATCGGATGTGGGTTTTCGCTTGCGCAGACTACGAACGGTGCATTGCAGAGCAGGATAGAAAACCGCGTCGGAGTTCTCATATAGTATCGGATGTGGGTTTTCGCTTGCGCAGACTACGAACAGTGCATTGCAGAGCAGGATAGAAAAGCGCGTCGGAGTTCTCATATAGTATCGGATGTGGGTTTTCGCTTGCGCAGACTACGAACGGTGCATTGCAGAGCAGGATAGAAAACCGTGTCCGAGTTCTCATATAGTATCGGATGTGGGTTTTCGCTTGCGCAGACTACGAACGGTGCATTGCAGAGCAGGATAGAAAACCGTGTCCGAGTTCTCATATAGTATCGGATGTGGGTTTTCGCTTGCGCAGACTACGAACGGTGCATTGCAGAGCAGGATAGAAAAACCGCGTCGGAGTTCTCATATAGTATCGGATGTGGGTTTTCGCTTGCGCAGACTACGAACGGTGCATTGCAGAGCAGGATAGAAAACCGCGTCGGAGTTCTCATATAGTATCGGATGTGGGTTTTCGCTTGCGCAGACTACGAACGGTGCATTGCAGAGCAGGATAGAAAACCGCGTCGGAGTTCTCATATAGTATCGGATGTGGGTTTTCGCTTGCGCAGACTACGCACGGTGCATTGCAGAGCAGGATAGAAAACCGTGTCCCGAGTTCTCATATAGTATCGGATGTGGGTTTTCGCTTGCGCAGACTACGAACGGTGCATTGCAGAGCAGGATAGAAAACCGTGTCCGAGTTCTCATATAGTATCGAAGGTGGGTTTTCGCTTGCGCAGACTACGAACGGTGCATTGCAGAGCAGGATAGAAAACCGCGTCGGAGTTCTCATATAGTATCGGATGTGGGTTTTCGCTTGCGCAGACTACGAACGGTGCATTGCAGAGCAGGACAGAAAACCGCGTCGGAGTTCTCATATAGTATCGGATGTGAGTTTTCGCTTGCGCAGACTACGAACGGTGCATTGCAGAGCAGGATAGAAAACCGTGTCCGAGTTCTCATATAGTATCGGATGTGGGTTTTCGCTTGCGCAGACTACGAACGGTGCATTGCAGAGCAGGATAGAAAACCGCGTCGGAGTTCTCATATAGTATCGGATGTGGGTTTTCGCTTGCGCAGACTACGAACGATGCATTGGAGAGCAGGATAGAAAACCGCGTCGGAGTTCTCATATAGTATTGGATGTGGGTTTTCGCTTGCGCAGACTACGAACGGTGCATTGCAGAGCAGGATAGAAAACCGCGTCGGAGTTCTCATATAGTATCGGATGTGGGTTTTCGCTTGCGCAGACTACGAATGGTGCATTGCAGAGCAGGATATAAAACCGCGTCGGAGTTCTCATATAGTATCGGATGTGGGTTTTCGCTTGCGCAGACTACGAACGGTGCATTGCAGAGCAGGATAGAAAACCGCGTCGGAGTTCTCATATAGTATCGGATGTGGGTTTTCGATTGCGAAGAATACGAACGGCGCATTGCAGAGCATGATAGAAAACCGCGTACGAGTTCTCATATAGTATCGGATGTGGGTTTTTGCTTGCGCAGACTACGAACGGTGCATTGCAGAGCAGGACAGAAAACCGCGTCGGAGTTCTCATATAGTATCGGATGTGGGTTTTCTCTTGCGCAGACTACGAACGGTGCATTGCAGAGCGTGATAGAAAACCGCGTCGGAGTTCTCATATAGTATCGGATGTGCTTTTCGCTTGCGCAGACTACGAACGGTGCATTGCAGAGCAGGATAGAAAACCGCGTCGGAGTTCTCAAATAGTATCGGATGTGGGGTTTTCGCTTGCGCAGACTACGAACGGTGCATTGCAGAGCATGATTGAAAACCGCGTCGGAGTTCTCATATAGTATCGGATGTGGGTTTTCGCTTGCGCTGACGACGAACGGTGCATTGAGGAGCAGGATAGAAAACCGCGTAGAGTTCTCATATAGTATCGGATGTGGGTTTTCGCTTGCGCAGACTACGAACGGTGCATTGCAGAGCAGGATACAAAACCGCGTCGGAGTTCTCATATAGTATCAGATGTGGGTTTTCGCTTGCGCAGACTACGATCGGTGCATTGCAGAGCAGGATAGAAAACCGCGTCGGAGTTCGCATATAGTATCGGATGTGGGTTTTCGCTTGCGCAGACTACGCACGGTGCATTGCAGAGCAGGATAGGAAACCGCGTCGGAGTTCTCATATAGTATCGGATGTGGGTTTTCGCTTGCGCAGACTACGATCAGTGCATTGCAGAGCAGGATAGAAAACCGCGTCGGTGTTCTCATATAGTATCGGATGTGGGTTTTCGCTTGCGCAGACTACGAACGTTGCATTGCAGAGCAGGATAGAAAACTGCGTCGGAGTTCTCATATAGTATCGGATGTGGGTTTTCGCTTGCGCAGAATACGCACGGCGCATTGCAGAGCAGGATAGAAAACAGCGTCGGAGTTCTCGCATAGTATCGGATGTGGGTTTTCGCTTGCGCAGACTACGAACGGTGCATTGCAGAGCAGGATAGAAAACCACGGTCGGAGTTCTCATAAAGTATCGGATATTGGTTCTCGCTTGCGCAGACTGCGAATGGTGCTTTGCAGAGCAGGATAGAAAACCGCGTCGGAGTTCTCATATAGTATCGGATGTGGGTTTTCGATTGCGCAGACTACGAAGGGTGCATTGCAGAGCAGGATAGAAATCCTCGTCGGAGTTCTCATATAGTATCGGATGTGGGTTTTCGCTTGCGCAGACTACGAACGGTGCATTGCAGAGCAGGATAGAAAACCGCGTCGGAGTTCTCATATAGTATCGGATGTGGGTTTTCGCTTGCGCAGACTACGAACGGTGCATTGCAGAGCAGGATAGAAAACCGCGTCGGAGTTCTCATATAGTATCGGATGTGGGTTTTCGCTTGCGCAGACTACGAACGGTGCATTGCAGAGCAGGATAGAAAACCGCGTCGGAGTTCTCATATAGTATCGGATGTGGGTTTTCGCTTGCGCAGACTACGCACGGTGCATTGCAGAGCTGGATAGAAAACCGTGTCCGAGTTCTCATATAGTATCGGATGTGGGTTTTCGCTTGCGCAGACTACGAACGGTGCATTGCAGAGCAGGATAGAAAACCGCGTCGGAGTTCTCATATAGTATCGGATGTGGGTTTTCGCTTGCGCAGACTACGAACGGTGCATTGCAGAGCAGGATAGAAAACCGCGTCGGAGTTCTCATATAGTATCGGATGTGGGTTTTCGCTTGCGCAGACTACGCACGGTGCATTGCAGAGCAGGATAGAAAACCGTGTCCGAGTTCTCATAAAGTATAGGATGTGGGTTTTCGCTTGCGCAGACTACGAACGGTGCATTGCAGAGCAGGATAGAAAACCGTGTCCGAGTTCTCATATAGTATCGGATGTGGGTTTTCGCTTGCGCAGACTACGAACGGTGCATTGGAGAGCAGGATAGAAAACCGGTCGGAGTTCTCATATAGTATCGGATGTGGGTTTTCGCTTGCGCAGACTACGAACGGTGCATTGCAGAGCAGGACAGAAAACCGCGTCGGAGTTCTCATATAGTATCGGATGTGAGTTTTCGCTTGCGCAGACTACGAACGGTGCATTGCAGAGCAGGATAGAAAACCGTGTCCGAGTTCTCATATAGTATCGGATGTGGGTTTTCGCTTGCGCAGACTACGAACGGTGCATTGCAGAGCAGGATAGAAAACCGCGTCGGAGTTCTCATATAGTATCGGATGTGGGTTTTCGCTTGCGCAGACTACGAACGGTGCATTGGAGAGCAGGATAGAGAACCGCGTCGGAGTTCTCATATAGTATTGGATGTGGGTTTTCGCTTGCGCAGACTACAAACGGTGCATTGCAGAGCAGGATAGAAAACCGCGTCGGAGTTCTCATATAGTATCGGATGTGGGTTTTCGCTTGCGCAGACTACGAACGGTGCATTGCAGAGCAGGATATAAAACCGCGTCGGAGTTCTCATATAGTATCGGATGTGGGTTTTCGCTTGCGCAGACTACGAACGGTGCATTGCAGAGCAGGATAGAAATCCGCGTCGGAGTTCTCATATAGTAACGGATGTGGGTTTTCGATTGCGCAGACTACGAACGGCGCATTGCAGAGTATGATAGAAAACCACGTACGAGTTCTCATATAGTATCGGATGTGGGTTTTCGCTTGCGCAGACTACGAACGGTGCATTGCAGAGCAGGACAGAAAACCGCGTCGGAGTTCTCATATAGTATGGGATGTGGGTTTTCGCTTGCGCAGACTACGAACGGTGCATTGCAGAGCATGATAGAAAACCGCGTCGGAGTTCTCATATAGTATCGGATGTGGGTTTTCGATTGCGCAGACTACGAACGGCGCATTGCAGAGCAGGATAGAAAACCGCGTCGGAGTTCTCATATAGTACCGGATGTGGGTTTTCGCTTGCGCAGACTACGAACGGTGCATTGCAGAGCATGATAGAAAACCGTGTCCGAGTTCTCATATAGTACCGGATGTGGGTTTTCGCTTGCGCAGACTACGAACGGTGCATTGCAGAGCAGGATAGAAAACCTCGTCGGAGTTCTCATATAGTATCGGATGTGGGTTTTCGCTTGCGCAGACTACGAACGGTGCATTGCAGAGCAGTATAGAAAACCGCGTCGGAGTTCTCATATAGTATCGGATGTGGGTTTTCGCTTGCGCAGACTACGAACGGTGCATTGCAGAGCAGGATAGAAAACCGCGTCGGAGTTCTCATATAGTATCGGATGTGGGTTTTCGCTTGCGCAGACTACGCACGGTGCATTGCAGAGCAGGATAGAAAACCGTGTCCGAGTTCTCATATAGTATCGGATGTGGGTTTTCGCTTGCGCAGACTACGAACGGTGCATTGCAGAGCAGGATAGAAAACCGTGTCCGAGTTCTCATATAGTATCGGATGTGGGTTTTCGCTTGCGCAGACTACGAACGGTGCATTGCAGAGCAGGATAGAAAACCGTGTCCGAGTTCTCATATAGTATCGGATGTGGGTTTTCGCTTGCGCAGACAACGAACGGTGCATTGCAGAGCAGGATAGAAAACCGCGTCGGAGTTCTCATATAGTATCGGATGTGGGTTTTCGCTTGCGCAGACTACGAACGGTGCATTGCAGAGCAGGATAGAAAACCGCGTCGGAGTTCTCATATAGTATCGGATGTGGGTTTTCGCTTGCGCAGACTACGAACGGTGCATGGCAGAGCAGGATAGAAAACCGTGTCCGAGTTCTCATATAGTATCGGATGTGGGTTTTCTCTTGCGCAGACTACGCACGGTGCATTGCAGAGCAGGATAGAAAACCGTGTCCGAGTTCTCATATAGTATCGGATGTGGATTTTCGCTTGCGCAGACTACGAACGGTGCATTGCAGAGCAGGATAGAAAAACGCGTCGGAGTTCTCATATAGTATCGGATGTGGGTTTTCGCTTGCGCAGACTACGAACGGTGCATTGCAGAGCAGGACAGAAAACCGCGTCGGAGTTCTCATATAGTATCGGATGTGAGTTTTCGCTTGCGCAGACTACGAACGGTGCATTGCAGAGCAGGACAGAAAACCGTGTCCGAGTTCTCATATAGTGTCGGATGTGGGTTTTCGCTTGCGCAGACTACGAACGGTGCATTGCAGAGCAGGATAGAAAACCGTGTCCGAGTTCTCATATAGTATCGGATGTGGGTTTTCGCTTGCGCAGACTACGAACGGTGCATTGCAGAGCAGGATATAAAACCGCGTCGGAGTTCTCATATAGTATTGGATGTGGGTTTTCGCTTGCGCAGACTACGAACGGTGCATTGCAGAGCAGGATATAAAACCGCGTCGGAGTTCTCATATAGTATCGGATGTGGGTTTTCGCTTGCGCAGACTACGAACGGTGCATTGCAGAGCAGGATAGAAAACCGCGTCGGAGTTCTCATATAGTATCGGATGTAGGTTTTCGATTGCGCAGACTACGAACGGTGCATTGCAGAGCATGATATAAAACCGCGTCGGAGTTCTCATATAGTATCGGATGTGGGTTTTCGCTTGCGCAGACTACGAACGGTGCATTGCAGAGCAGGATAGAAAACCGCGTCGGAGTTCTCATATAGTATCGGATGTGGGTTTTCGATTTCGCAGGCTACGAACGGTGCATTGCAGAGCGTGATAGAAAACCGCGTCGGAGTTCTCATATAGTATCGGATGTGGGTTTTCGCTTGCGCAGACTACGAACGGTGCATTGCAGAGCAGGACAGAAAACCGCGTCGGAGTTCTCATATAGTATCGGATGTGGGTTTTCGCTTGCGCAGACTACGAACGGTGCATTGCAGAGCGTGATAGAAAACCGCGTCGGAGTTCTCATATAGTATCGGATGTGCGTTTTCGCTTGCGCAGACTACGAACGGTGCATTGCAGAGCAGGATAGAAAACCGCGTCGGAGTTCTCATATAGTATCGGATGTGGGTTTTCGCTTGCGCAGACTACGAACGGTGCATTGCAGAGCATGATTGAAAACCGCGTCGGAGTTCTCATATAGTATCGGATGTGGGTTTTCGCTTGCGCTGACAACGAACGGTGCATTGAGGAGCAGGATAGAAAACCGCGTAGAGTTCTCATATAGAATCGGATGTGGGTTTTCGCTTGCGCAGACTACGAACGGTGCATTGCAGAGCAGGATATAAAACCGCGTCGGAGTTCTCATATAATATCAGATGTGGGTTTTCGTTTGCGCAGACTACGATCGGTGCATTGCAGAGCAGGATAGAAAACCGCGTAGAGTTCTCATATAGTATCGGATGTGGGTTTTCGCTTGCGCAGACTACGCACGGTGCATTGCAGAGCAGGATATAAAACCGCGTCGGAGTTCTCATATAGTATCGGATGTGGGTTTTCGCTTGCGCAGACTACGATCGGTGCATTGCAGAGCAGGATAGAAAACCGCGTCGGAGTTCTCATATAGTATCGGATGTGGGTTTTCGCTTGCGCAGACTACGAACGTTGCATTGCAGAGCAGGATAGGAAACCGCGTCGGAGTTCTCATATAGTATCGGATGTGGGTTTTCGCTTGCGCAGACTACGCACGGCGCATTGCAGAGCAGGATAGAAAACAGCGTCGGAGTTCTCACATAGTATCGGATGTGGGTTTTCGCTTGCGCAGACTACGAACGGTGCATTGCAGAGCAGGATAGAAAACCGCGGTCGGAGTTCTCATAAAGTATCGGATATTGGTTCTCGCTTGCGCAGACTGCGAATGGTGCTTTGCAGAGCAGGATAGAAAACCGCGTAGAGTTCTCATATAGAATCGGATGTGGGTTTTCGCTTGCGCAGACTACGAACGGTGCATTGCAGAGCAGGATAGAAAACCGCGTCGGAGTTCTCATATAGTATCGGATGTGGATTTTCGCTTGCGCAGACTACGAACGGTGCATTGCAGAGCAGGTTAGAAAACCGTGTCGGAGTTCTCATATAGTATCGGATGTGGGTTTTCGCTTGCGCAGACTACGAACGGTGCATTGCAGAGCAGGACAGAAAACCGCGTCGGAGTTCTCATATAGTATCGGATGTGAGTTTTCGCTTGCGCAGACTACGAACGGTGCATTGCAGAGCAGGATAGAAAACCGTGTCCGAGTTCTCATATAGTATCGGATGTGGGTTTTCGCTTGCGCAGACTACGAACGGTGCATTGCAGAGCAGGATAGAAAACAGCGTCGGAGTTCTCATATAGTATCGGATGTGGGTTTTCGCTTGCGCAGACTACGAACGGTGCATTGGAGAGCAGGATAGAAAACCGCGTCGGAGTTCTCATATAGTATTGGATGTGGGTTTTCGCTTGCGCAGACTACAAACGGTGCATTGCAGAGCAGGATAGAAAACCGCGTCGGAGTTCTCATATAGTATCGGATGTGGGTTTTCGCTTGCGCAGACTACGAACGGTGCATTGCAGAGCAGGATATAAAACCGCGTCGGAGTTCTCATATAGTATCGGATGTGGGTTTTCGCTTGCGCAGACTACGAACGGTGCATTGCAGAGCAGGATAGAAATCCGCGTCGGAGTTCTCATATAGTAACGGATGTGGGTTTTCGATTGCGCAGACTACGAACGGCGCATTGCAGAGTATGATAGAAAACCACGTACGAGTTCTCATATAGTATCGGATGTGGGTTTTCGCTTGCGCAGACTACGAACGGTGCATTGCAGAGCAGGACAGAAAACCGCGTCGGAGTTCTCATATAGTATGGGATGTGGGTTTTCGCTTGCGCAGACTACGAACGGTGCATTGCAGAGCATGATAGAAAACCGCGTCGGAGTTCTCATATAGTATCGGATGTGGGTTTTCGATTGCGCAGACTACGAACGGCGCATTGCAGAGCAGGATAGAAAACCGCGTCGGAGTTCTCATATAGTACCGGATGTGGGTTTTCGCTTGCGCAGACTACGAACGGTGCATTGCAGAGCATGATAGAAAACCGTGTCCGAGTTCTCATATAGTACCGGATGTGGGTTTTCGCTTGCGCAGACTACGAACGGTGCATTGCAGAGCAGGATAGAAAACCTCGTCGGAGTTCTCATATAGTATCGGATTTGGGTTTTCGCTTGCGCAGACTACGAACGGTGCATTGCAGAGCAGTATAGAAAACCGCGTCGGAGTTCTCATATAGTATCGGATGTGGGTTTTCGCTTGCGCAGACTACGAACGGTGCATTGCAGAGCAGGATAGAAAACCGCGTCGGAGTTCTCATATAGTATCGGATGTGGGTTTTCGCTTGCGCAGACTACGCACGGTGCATTGCAGAGCAGGATAGAAAACCGTGTCCGAGTTCTCATATAGTATCGGATGTGGGTTTTCGCTTGCGCAGACTACGAACGGTGCATTGCAGAGCAGGATAGAAAACCGTGTCCGAGTTCTCATATAGTATCGGATGTGGGTTTTCGCTTGCGCAGACTACGAACGGTGCATTGCAGAGCAGGATAGAAAACCGTGTCCGAGTTCTCATATAGTATCGGATGTGGGTTTTCGCTTGCGCAGACTACGAACGGTGCATTGCAGAGCAGGATAGAAATCCGCGTCGGAGTTCTCATATAGTAACGGATGTGGGTTTTCGATTGCGCAGACTACGAACGGCGCATTGCAGAGTATGATAGAAAACCACGTACGAGTTCTCATATAGTATCGGATGTGGGTTTTCGCTTGCGCAGACTACGAACGGTGCATTGCAGAGCAGGACAGAAAACCGCGTCGGAGTTCTCATATAGTATGGGATGTGGGTTTTCGCTTGCGCAGACTACGAACGGTGCATTGCAGAGCATGATAGAAAACCGCGTCGGAGTTCTCATATAGTATCGGATGTGGGTTTTCGATTGCGCAGACTACGAACGGCGCATTGCAGAGCAGGATAGAAAACCGCGTCGGAGTTCTCATATAGTACCGGATGTGGGTTTTCGCTTGCGCAGACTACGAACGGTGCATTGCAGAGCATGATAGAAAACCGTGTCCGAGTTCTCATATAGTACCGGATGTGGGTTTTCGCTTGCGCAGACTACGAACGGTGCATTGCAGAGCAGGATAGAAAACCTCGTCGGAGTTCTCATATAGTATCGGATGTGGGTTTTCGCTTGCGCAGACTACGAACGGTGCATTGCAGAGCAGTATAGAAAACCGCGTCGGAGTTCTCATATAGTATCGGATGTGGGTTTTCGCTTGCGCAGACTACGAACGGTGCATTGCAGAGCAGGATAGAAAACCGCGTCGGAGTTCTCATATAGTATCGGATGTGGGTTTTCGCTTGCGCAGACTACGCACGGTGCATTGCAGAGCAGGATAGAAAACCGTGTCCGAGTTCTCATATAGTATCGGATGTGGGTTTTCGCTTGCGCAGACTACGAACGGTGCATTGCAGAGCAGGATAGAAAACCGTGTCCGAGTTCTCATATAGTATCGGATGTGGGTTTTCGCTTGCGCAGACTACGAACGGTGCATTGCAGAGCAGGATAGAAAACCGTGTCCGAGTTCTCATATAGTATCGGATGTGGGTTTTCGCTTGCGCAGACTACGAACGGTGCATTGCAGAGCAGGATAGAAAACCGCGTCGGAGTTCTCATATAGTATCGGATGTGGGTTTTCGCTTGCGCAGACTACGAACGGTGCATTGCAGAGCAGGATAGAAAACCGCGTCGGAGTTCTCATATAGTATCGGATGTGGGTTTTCGCTTGCGCAGACTACGAACGGTGCATTGCAGAGCAGGATAGAAAACCGTGTCCGAGTTCTCATATAGTATCGGATGTGGGTTTTCTCTTGCGCAGACTACGCACGGTGCATTGCAGAGCAGGATAGAAAACCGTGTCCGAGTTCTCATATAGTATCGGATGTGGGTTTTCGCTTGCGCAGACTACGAACGGTGCATTGCAGAGCAGGATAGAAAACCGCGTCGGAGTTCTCATATAGTATCGGATGTGGGTTTTCGCTTGCGCAGACTACGAACGGTGCATTGCAGAGCAGGACAGAAAACCGCGTCGGAGTTCTCATATAGTATCGGATGTGAGTTTTCGCTTGCGCAGACTACGAACGGTGCATTGCAGAGCAGGACAGAAAACCGTGTCCGAGTTCTCATATAGTATCGGATGTGGGTTTTCGCTTGCGCAGACTACGAACGGTGCATTGCAGAGCAGGATAGAAAACCGTGTCCGAGTTCTCATATAGTATCGGATGTGGGTTTTCGCTTGCGCAGACTACGAACGGTGCATTGCAGAGCAGTATATAAAACCGCGTCGGAGTTCTCATATAGTATTGGATGTGGGTTTTCGCTTGCGCAGACTACGAACGGTGCATTGCAGAGCAGGATATAAAACCGCGTCGGAGTTCTCATATAGTATCGGATGTGGGTTTTCGCTTGCGCAGACTACGAACGGTGCATTGCAGAGCAGGATAGAAAACCGCGTCGGAGTTCTCATATAGTATCGGATGTGGGTTTTCGATTGCGCAGACTACGAACGGTGCATTGCAGAGCATGATATAAAACCGCGTCGGAGTTCTCATATAGTATCGGATGTGGGTTTTCGCTTGCGCAGACTACGAACGGTGCATTGCAGAGCAGGATAGAAAACCGCGTCGGAGTTCTCATATAGTATCGGATGTGGGTTTTCGATTTCGCAGACTACGAACGGTGCATTGCAGAGCGTGATAGAAAACCGCGTCGGAGTTCTCATATAGTATCGGATGTGGGTTTTCGCTTGCGCAGACTACGAACGGTGCATTGCAGAGCAGGACAGAAAACCGCGTCGGAGTTCTCATATAGTATCGGATGTGGGTTTTCGCTTGCGCAGACTACGAACGGTGCATTGCAGAGCGTGATAGAAAACCGCGTCGGAGTTCTCATATAGTATCGGATGTGCGTTTTCGCTTGCGCAGACTACGAACGGTGCATTGCAGAGCAGGATAGAAAACCGCGTCGGAGTTCTCATATAGTATCGGATGTGGGTTTTCGCTTGCGCAGACTACGAACGGTGCATTGCAGAGCATGATTGAAAACCGCGTCGGAGTTCTCATATAGAATCGGATGTGGGTTTTCGCTTGCGCAGACTACGAACGGTGCATTGCAGAGCAGGATATAAAACCGCGTCGGAGTACTCATATAATATCAGATGTGGGTTTTCGTTTGCGCAGACTACGATCTGTGCATTGCAGAGCAGGATAGAAAACCGCGTAGAGTTCTCATATAGTATCGGATGTGGGTTTTCGCTTGCGCAGACTACGCACGGTGCATTGCAGAGCAGGATATAAAACCGCGTCGGAGTTCTCATATAGTATCGGATGTGGGTTTTCGCTTGCGCAGACTACGATCGGTGCATTGCAGAGCAGGATAGAAAACCGCGTCGGAGTTCTCATATAGTATCGGATGTGGGTTTTCGCTTGCGCAGACTACGAACGTTGCATTGCAGAGCAGGATAGGAAACCGCGTCGGAGTTCTCATATAGTATCGGATGTGGGTTTTCGCTTGCGCAGACTACGCACGGCGCATTGCAGAGCAGGATAGAAAACCGTGTCCGAGTTCTCATATAGTATCGGATGTGGGTTTTCGCTTGCGCAGACTACGAACGGTGCATTGCAGAGCAGGATAGAAAACCGCGTCGGAGTTCTCATATAGTATCGGATGTGGGTTTTCGCTTGCGCAGACTACGAACGGTGCATTGCAGAGCAGGATAGAAAACCGCGTCGGAGTTCTCATATAGTATCGGATGTGGGTTTTCGCTTGCGCAGACTACGAACGGTGCATTGCAGAGCAGGATAGAAAACCGTGTCCGAGTTCTCATATAGTATCGGATGTGGGTTTTCTCTTGCGCAGACTACGCACAGTGCATTGCAGAGCAGGATAGAAAACCGTGTCCGAGTTCTCATATAGTATCGGATGTGGGTTTTCGCTTGCGCAGACTACGAACGGTGCATTGCAGAGCAGGATAGAAAACCGCGTCGGAGTTCTCATATAGTATCGGATGTGGGTTTTCGCTTGCGCAGACTACGAACGGTGCATTGCAGAGCAGGACAGAAAACCGCGTCGGAGTTCTCATATAGTATCGGATGTGAGTTTTCGCTTGCGCAGACTACGAACGGTGCATTGCAGAGCAGGACAGAAAACCGTGTCCGAGTTCTCATATAGTATCGGATGTGGGTTTTCGCTTGCGCAGACTACGAACGGTGCATTGCAGAGCAGGATAGAAAACCGTGTCCGAGTTCTCATATAGTATCGGATGTGGGTTTTCGCTTGCGCAGACTACGAACGGTGCATTGCAGAGCAGGATATAAAACCGCGTCGGAGTTCTCATATAGTATTGGATGTGGGTTTTCGCTTGCGCAGACTACGAACGGTGCATTGCAGAGCAGGATATAAAACCGCGTCGGAGTTCTCATATAGTATCGGATGTGGGTTTTCGCTTGCGCAGACTACGAACGGTGCATTGCAGAGCAGGATAGAAAACCGCGTCGGAGTTCTCATATAGTATCGGATGTGGGTTTTCGATTGCGCAGACTACGAACGGTGCATTGCAGAGCATGATATAAAACCGCGTCGGAGTTCTCATATAGTATCGGATGTGGGTTTTCGCTTGCGCAGACTACGAACGGTGCATTGCAGAGCAGGATAGAAAACCGCGTCGGAGTTCTCATATAGTATCGGATGTGGGTTTTCGATTTCGCAGACTACGAACGGTGCATTGCAGAGCGTGATAGAAAACCGCGTCGGAGTTCTCATATAGTATCGGATGTGGGTTTTCGCTTGCCCAGACTACGAACGGTGCATTGCAGAGCAGGACAGAAAACCGCGTCGGAGTTCTCATATAGTATCGGATGTGGGTTTTCGCTTGCGCAGACTACGAACGGTGCATTGCAGAGCGTGATAGAAAACCGCGTCGGAGTTCTCATATAGTATCGGATGTGCGTTTTCGCTTGCGCAGACTACGAACGGTGCATTGCAGAGCAGGATAGAAAACCGCGTCGGAGTTCTCATATAGTATCGGATGTGGGTTTTCGCTTGCGCAGACTACGAACGGTGCATTGCAGAGCATGATTGAAAACCGCGTCGGAGTTCTCATATAGTATCGGATGTGGGTTTTCGCTTGCGCTGACAACGAACGGTGCATTGAGGAGCAGGATAGAAAACCGCGTAGAGTTCTCATATAGAATCGGATGTGGGTTTTCGCTTGCGCAGACTACGAACGGTGCATTGCAGAGCAGGATATAAAACCGCGTCGGAGTTCTCATATAATATCAGATGTGGGTTTTCGTTTGCGCAGACTACGATCGGTGCATTGCAGAGCAGGATAGAAAACCGCGTAGAGTTCTCATATAGTATCGGATGTGGGTTTTCGCTTGCGCAGACTACGCACGGTGCATTGCAGAGCAGGATATAAAACCGCGTCGGAGTTCTCATATAGTATCGGATGTGGGTTTTCGCTTGCGCAGACTACGAACGGTGCATTGCAGAGCAGGATAGAAAACCGCGTCGGAGTTCTCATATAGTATCGGATGTGGGTTTTCGCTTGCGCAGACTACGAACGGTGCATTGCAGAGCAGGATAGAAAACCGTGTCCGAGTTCTCATATAGTATCGGATGTGGGTTTTCTCTTGCGCAGACTACGCACGGTGCATTGCAGAGCACGATAGAAAACCGTGTCCGAGTTCTCATATAGTATCGGATGTGGGTTTTCGCTTGCGCAGACTACGAACGGTGCATTGCAGAGCAGGATAGAAAAGCGCGTCGGAGTTCTCATATAGTATCGGATGTGGGTTTTCGCTTGCGCAGACTACGAACGGTGCATTGCAGAGCAGGACAGAAAACCGCGTCGGAGTTCTCATATAGTATCGGATGTGAGTTTTCGCTTGCGCAGACTACGAACGGTGCATTGCAGAGCAGGACAGAAAACCGTGTCCGAGTTCTCATATAGTATCGGATGTGGGTTTTCGCTTGCGCAGACTACGAACGGTGCATTGCAGAGCAGGATAGAAAACCGTGTCCGAGTTCTCATATAGTATCGGATGTGGGTTTTCGCTTGCGCAGACTACGAACGGTGCATTGCAGAGCAGGATATAAAACCGCGTCGGAGTTCTCATATAGTATTGGATGTGGGTTTTCGCTTGCGCAGACTACGAACGGTGCATTGCAGAGCAGGATATAAAACCGCGTCGGAGTTCTCATATAGTATCGGATGTGGGTTTTCGCTTGCGCAGACTACGAACGGTGCATTGCAGAGCAGGATAGAAAACCGCGTCGGAGTTCTCATATAGTATCGGATGTGGGTTTTCGATTGCGCAGACTACGAACGGTGCATTGCAGAGCATGATATAAAACCGCGTCGGAGTTCTCATATAGTATCGGATGTGGGTTTTCGCTTGCGCAGACTACGAACGGTGCATTGCAGAGCAGGATAGAAAACCGCGTCGGAGTTCTCATATAGTATCGGATGTGGGTTTTCGATTTCGCAGACTACGAACGGTGCATTGCAGAGCGTGATAGAAAACCGCGTCGGAGTTCTCATATAGTATCGGATGTGGGTTTTCGCTTGCGCAGACTACGAACGGTGCATTGCAGAGCAGGACAGAAAACCGCGTCGGAGTTCTCATATAGTATCGGATGTGGGTTTTCGCTTGCGCAGACTACGAACGGTGCATTGCAGAGCGTGATAGAAAACCGCGTCGGAGTTCTCATATAGTATCGGATGTGCGTTTTCGCTTGCGCAGACTACGAACGGTGCATTGCAGAGCAGGATAGAAAACCGCGTCGGAGTTCTCATATAGTATCGGATGTGGGTTTTCGCTTGCGCAGACTACGAACGGTGCATTGCAGAGCATGATTGAAAACCGCGTCGGAGTTCTCATATAGTATCGGATGTGGGTTTTCGCTTGCGCTGACAACGAACGGTGCATTGAGGAGCAGGATAGAAAACCGCGTAGAGTTCTCATATAGAATCGGATGTGGGTTTTCGCTTGCGCAGACTACGAACGGTGCATTGCAGAGCAGGATATAAAACCGCGTCGGAGTTCTCATATAATATCAGATGTGGGTTTTCGTTTGCGCAGACTACGATCGGTGCATTGCAGAGCAGGATAGAAAACCGCGTAGAGTTCTCATATAGTATCGGATGTGGGTTTTCGCTTGCGCAGACTACGCACGGTGCATTGCAGAGCAGGATATAAAACCGCGTCGGAGTTCTCATATAGTATCGGATGTGGGTTTTCGCTTGCGCAGACTACGATCGGTGCATTGCAGAGCAGGATAGAAAACCGCGTCGGAGTTCTCATATAGTATCGGATGTGGGTTTTCGCTTGCGCAGACTACGAACGTTGCATTGCAGAGCAGGATAGGAAACCGCGTCGGAGTTCTCATATAGTATCGGATGTGGGTTTTCGCTTGCGCAGACTACGCACGGCGCATTGCAGAGAAGGATAGAAAACAGCGTCGGAGTTCTCACATAGTATCGGATGTGGGTTTTCGCTTGCGCAGACTACGAACGGTGCATTGCAGAGCAGGATAGAAAACCGCGGTCGGAGTTCTCATAAAGTATCGGATATTGGTTCTCGCTTGCGCAGACTGCGAATGGTGCTTTGCAGAGCAGGATAGAAAACCGCGTCGGAGTTCTCATATAGTATCGGATGTTGGTTTTCGATTGCGCAGACTACGAAGGGTGCATTGCAGAGCAGGATAGAAATCCTCGTCGGAGTTCTCATATAGTATCGGATATTGGTTCTCGCTTGCGCAGACTGCGAATGGTGCATTGCAGAGCAGGATAGAAAACCGCGTCGGAGTTCTCATATAGTATCGGATGTGGGTTTTCGCTTGCGCAGACTACGAAGGGTGCATTGCAGAGCAGGATAGAAAACCGCGTCGGAGTTCTCATATAGTATCGGACGTGGGTTTTCGCTTGCGCAGACTACGAACGGTGCATTGCAGAGCAGGATAGAAAACCGCGTCGGAGTTCTCTTAAAGTATCGGATGTGGGTTTTCGCTTGCGCAGACTACGAACGGTGCATTGCAGAGCAGGATAGAAAACCGCGTCGGAGTTCTCATATAGTATCGGATGTGGGTTTTCGCTTGCGCAGACTACGAACGGTGCATTGCAGAGCAGGATAGAAAACCGCGTCGGAGTTCTCATATATTATCGGATGTGGGTTTTCGCTTGCGCAGACTACGCACGGTGCATTGCAGAGCAGGATAGAAAACCGTGTCCGAGTTCTCATATAGTATCGGATGTGGGTTTTCGCTTGCGCAGACTACGAACGGTGCATTGCAGAGCAGGACAGTAAACCGCGTCGGAGTTCTCATATAGTATCGGATGTGGGTTTTCGCTTGCGCAGACTACGAACGGTGCATTGCAGAGCAGGATAGAAAATTGTGTCCGAGTTCTCATATAGTATCGGATGTGGGTTTTCGCTTGCGCAGACTACGAACGGTGCATTGCAGAGCAGGATAGAAAACCGCGTCGGAGTTCTCATATTGTATCGGATGTGGGTTTTCGCTTGCGCAGACTACGAACGGTGCATTGCAGAGCAGGATAGAAAACCGTGTCCGAGTTCTCATATAGTATCGGATGTGGGTTTTCGCTTGCGCAGACTACGAACGGTGCATTGCAGAGCAGGATAGAAAACCGCGTCGGAGTTCTCATATAGTATCGGATGTGGGTTTTCGCTTGCGCAGACTACGAACGGTGCATTGCAGAGCAGGATAGAAAACCGCGTCGGAGTTCTCATATAGTATCGGATGTGGGTTTTCGCTTGCGCAGACTACGAACGGTGCATTGCAGAGAAGGATAGAAAACCGTGTCCGAGTTCTCATATAGTATCGGATGTGGGTTTTCGCTTGCGCAGACTACGAACGGTGCATTGCAGAGCAGGATAGAAAACCGCGTCGGAGTTCTCATATAGTATCGGATGTGGGTTTTCGCTTGCGCAGACTACGAACGGTGCATTGCAGAGCAGGATAGAAAACCGTGTCCGAGTTCTCATATAGTATAGGATGTGGGTTTTCGCTTGCGCAGACTACGAACGGTGCATTGCAGAGCAGGATAGAAAACCGCGTCGGAGTTCTCATATAGTATCGGATGTGGGTTTTCGCTTGCGCAGACTACGAACGGTGCATTGGAGAGCAGGATAGAAAACCGCGTCGGAGTTCTCATATAGTATTGGATGTGGGTTTTCGCTTGCGCAGACTACGAACGGTGCATTGCAGAGCAGGATATAAAACCGCGTCGGAGTTCTCATATAGTATCGGATGTGGGTTTTCGCTTGCGCAGACTACGAACGGTGCATTGCAGAGCAGGATAGAAAACCGCGTCGGAGTTCTCATATAGTATCGGATGTGGGTTTTCGCTTGCGCAGACTACAAACGGTGCATTGCAGAGCAGGATAGAAAACCGCGTCGGAGTTCTCATATAGTATCGGATGTGGGTTTTCGATTGCGCAGACTACGAACGGTGCATTGCAGAGCAGGATAGAAAACCGCGTACGAGTTCTCATATAGTATCGGATGTGGGTTTTCGCTTGCGCAGACTACGAACGGTGCATTGCAGAGCAGGATAGAAAACCGCGTCGTAGTTCTCATATAGTATCGGATGTGGGTTTTCGCTTGCGCAGACTACGAACGGTGCATTGCAGAGCATGATAGAAAACCGCGTCGGAGTTCTCATATAGTATCGGATGTGGGTTTTCGCTTGCGCAGACTACGAACGGTGCATTGCAGAGCAGGACAGAAAACCGCGTCGGAGTTCTCATATTGTACCGGATGTGGGTTTTCGCTTGCGCAGACTACGAACGGTGCATTGCAGAGCATGATAGAAAACCGCGTCGGAGTTCTCATATAGTATCGGATGTGGGTTTTCGCTTGCGCAGACACGAACGGTGCATTCCAGAGCAGGATAGAAAACCGCGTCGGAGTTCTCATATAGTACCGGATGTAGGTTTTCGCTTGCGCAGACTACGAACGGTGCATTGCAGAGCAGGATAGAAAACCGCGTCGCAGTTCTCATCTAGTATCGGATGTGGGTTTTCGCTTGCGCAGACTACGAACGGTGCATTGCAGAGCAGGATAGAAAACCGCGTCGGAGTTCTCATATAGTATCGGATGTGGGTTTTCGCTGGCGCAGACTACGCACGGTGCATTGCAGAGCAGGATAGAAAACCGCGTCGGAGTTCTCATATAGTATCAGATGTGGGTTTTCGCTTGCGCAGACTACGAACGGTGCATTGCAGAGCAGGACAGAAAACCTCGTCGGAGTTCTCATATAGTATCGGATGTGGGTTTTCGCTTGCGCAGACTACGCACGGTGCATTGCAGAGCAGTATAGAAAACCGCGTCGGAGTTCTCATATAGTTTCGGATGTGGGTTTTCGCTTGCGCAGACTACGAACGGTGCATTGCAGAGCAGGATAGAAAACCGCGTCGGAGTTCTCATATAGTATCGGATGTGAGTTTTCGCTTGCGCAGACTACGAACGGTGCATTGCAGAGCAGGATAGAAAACCGCGTGGAGTTCTCATATAGTATCGGATGTGGGTTTTCGCTTGCGCAGACTACGAACGGTGCATTGCAGAGCAGGATAGAAAAGCGCGTCGGAGTTATCATATAGTATCGGATGTGAGTTTTCGCTTGCGCAGACTACGAACGGTGCATTGGAGAGCAGGATAGAAAACCGCGTCGGAGTTCTCATATAGTATTGGATGTGGGTTTTCGCTTGCGCAGACTACGATCGGTGCATTGCAGAGCAGGATAGAAAAGCGCGTCGGAGTTCTCATATAGTATCGGATGTGGGTTTTCGCTTGCGCAGACTACGCACGGTGCATTGCAGAGCAGGATAGAAAACCGTGTCGGAGTTCTCATATAGTATCGGTTGTGGGTTTTCGCTTGCGCAGACTACGAACGGTGCATTGCAGAGCAGGATAGAAAACCGCGTCGGAGTTCTCATATAGTATCGGATTTGGGTTTTCGCCTGCGCAGACTACGAACGGTGCATTGCAGAGCAGGATAGAAAACCGCGTCGGAGTTCTCATATAGTATCGGATGTGGGTTTTCGCTTGCGCAGACTACGAACGGTGCATTGCAGAGCAGGATAGAAAACCGTCTCCGAGTTCTCATATAGTATCGGATGTGAGTTTTTGCTTGCGCAGACTACGAACGTTGCATTGCAGAGCAGGATAGAAAACCGTGTCCGAGTTCTCATATAGTATCGGATGTGGGTTTTCGCTTGCGCAGACTACGAACGGTGCATTGCAGAGCAGGATAGAAAACCGCGTCGGAGTTCTCTTATAGTATCGGATGTGGGTTTTCGCTTGCGCAGACTACGAACGGTGCATTGGAGAGCAGGATAGAAAACCGCGTCGGAGTTCTCATATAGTATTGGATGTGGGTTTTCGCTTGCGCAGACTACGAACGGTGCATTGGAGAGCAGGATAGAAAACCCCGTCGGAGTTCTCATATAGTATAGGATGTGGGTTTTCGCTTGCGCAGACTACGAACGGTGCATTGCAGAGCAGGATAGAAAACCGCGACGGAGTTCTCATATAGTATCGAATGTGGGTTTTCGCTTGCGCAGACTACGAACGGTGCATTGCAGAGCAGGATAGAAAACCGCGTCGGAGTTCTCATATAGTATCGGATGTGGGTTTTCGCTTGCGCAGACTACGAACGGTGCATTGCAGAGCAGGACAGAAAACCGCGTCGGAGTTCTCATATAGTATCGGATGTGGGTTTTCGCTTGCGCAGACTACGAACGGTGCATTGCAGAGCATGATAGAAAACCGCGTTGGAGTTCTCATATAGTATCGGATGTACGTTTTCACTTGCGCAGACTACGAACGGTGCATTGCAGAGCAGGATAGAAAACCGCGTCGGAGTTCTCATATAGTATCGGATGTGGGTTTTCGCTTGCGCAGACTACGAACGGTGCATTGCAGAGCAGGATAGAAAACCGCGTCGGAGTTCTCATATAGTATCGGATGTGGGTTTTCGCTTGCGCAGACTACGCACGGTGCATTGCAGAGAAGGATAGAAAACCGCGTGGAGTTCTCATGTAGTATCGAATGTGGGTTTTCGCTTGCGCAGACTGCGAATGGTGCTTTGCAGAGCAGGATAGAAAACCGCGTCGGAGTTCTCATATAGTATCGGATGTGGGTTTTCGATTGCGCAGACTACGAAGGGTGCATTGCAGAGCAGGATAGAAATCCTCGTCGGAGTTCTCATATAGTAAGGATGTGGGTTTTCGCTTGCGCAGACTACGAACGGTGCATTGCAGAGCATGATAGAAAACCGCGTCGGAGTTCTCATATAGTATCGGATGTGCGTTTTCGCTTGCGCAGACTACGAACGGTCCATTGCAGAGCAGGATAGAAAACCGCGTCGGACATCTCATATAGTATCGGATGCGGGTTTTCGCTTGCGCAGACTACGAACGGTGCATTGCAGAGCAGGATAGAAAACCGCGTCGGAGTTCTCATATAGTATCGGATGTGGGTTTTCGCTTGCGCAGACTACGCACGGTGCATTGCAGAGCAGGATAGAAAACCGTGTCCGAGTTCTCATATAGTATCGGATGTGGGTTTTCGCTTGCGCAGACTACGAACGGTGCATTGCAGAGCAGGATAGAAAACCGCGTCGGAGTTCTCATATAGTATCGGATGTGGGTTTTCGCTTGCGCAGACTACGAACGGTGCATTGCAGAGCAGGACAGAAAACCGCGTCGGAGTTCTCATATAGTATCCGATGTGAGTTTTCGCTTGCGCAGACTACGAACGGTGCATTGCAGAGCAGGATAGAAAACCGTGTTCGAGTTCTCGTATAGTATCAGATGTGGGTTTTCGCTTGCGCAGACTACGAACGGTGCATTGCAGAGCAGGATAGAAAACCGCGTCGGAGTTCTCATATAGTATCGGATGTGGGTTTTCGCTTGCGCAGACTACGCACGGTGCATTGCAGAGCAGGATAGAAAACCGTGTCCGAGTTCTCATATAGTATCGGATGTGGGTTTTCGCCTGCGCAGACTACGAACGGTGCATTGCAGAGCAGGATAGAAAACCGTCTCCGAGTTCTCATATAGTATCGGATGTGGGTTTTCGCCTGCGCAGACTACGAACGGTGCATTGCAGAGCAGGATAGAAAACCGCGTCGGAGTTCTCATATAGTATCGGATGTGGGTTTTCGCTTGCGCAGACTACGAACGGTGCATTGCAGAGCAGGACAGAAAACCGCGTCGGAGTTCTCATATAGTATCGGATGTGAGTTTTTGCTTGCGCAGACTACGAACGGTGCATTGCAGAGCAGGATAGAAAACTGTGTCCGAGTTCTCATATAGTATCGGATGTGGGTTTTCGCTTGCGCAGACTACGAACGGTGCATTGCAGAGCAGGATAGAAAACCGCGTCGGAGTTCTCTTATAGTATCGGATGTGGGTTTTCGCTTGCGCAGACTACGAACGGTGCATTGGAGAGCAGGATAGAAAACCGCGTCGGAGTTCTCATATAGTATTGGATGTGGTTTTTCGCTTGCGCAGACTACGAACGGTGCATTGCAGAGCAGGATGGAAAACCGCGACGGAGTTCTCATATAGTATCGGATGTGGGTTTTCGCTTGCGCAGACTACGAACGGTGCATTGCAGAGCAGGATATAAAACCGCGTCGGAGTTCTCATATAGTATCGAATGTGGGTTTTCGCTTGCGCAGACTACGAACGGTGCATTGCAGAGCAGGATAGAAAACCGCGTCGGAGTTCTCATATAGTATCGGATGTGGGTTTTCGATTGCGCAGACTACGAACGGCGCATTGCAGAGCATGATAGAAAACCGCGTCGGAGTTCTCATATAGTATCGGATGTGGTTTTTCGCTTGCGCAGACTACGAACGGTGCATTGCAGAGCAGGACAGAAAACCGCGTCGGAGTTCTCATATAGAATCGGATGTGGGTTTTAGCTTGCGCAGACTACGAACGGTGCATTGCAGAGCATGATAGAAAACCGCGTCGGAGTTCTCGTATAGTATCGGATGTGGGTTTTCGCTTGCGCAGACTACGAACGGTGCATTGCAGAGCAGAATAGAAAACCGCGTCGGAGTTCTCATATAGTATCGGATGTGGGTTTTCGCTTGCGCAGACTACGAACGGTGCATTGCAGAGCATGATAGAAAACCGCGTCGGAGTTCTCATATAGTATTGGATGTGGGTTTTCGCTTGCGCAGACTACGAACGGTGCATTGCAGAGCAGGATAGAAAACCGCGTCGGAGTTCTCATATAGTATCGGATGTGGGTTTTCGCTTGCGCAGACTACGAACGGTGCATTGCAGAGCAGGATAGAAAACCGCGTCGGAGTTCTCATATAGTATCGGATGTGGGTTTTCGCTTGCGCAGACTACGAACGGTGCATTGCAGAGCAGGATAGAAAACCGCGTCGGAGTTCTCATATAGTATCAGATGTGGGTTTTCGCTTGCGCAGACTACGAACGGTGCATTGCAGAGCAGGATAGAAAACCGCGTCGGAGTCCTCATATAGTATCGGATGTGGGTTTTCGCTTGCGCAGACTACGCACGGTGCATTGCAGAGCAGGATAGAAAACCGTGTCCGAGTTCTCATATAGTATCGGATGTGGGTTTTCGCTTGCGCAGACTACGAACGGTGCATTGCAGAGCAGGATAGAAAACCGTCTCCGAGTTCTCATATAGTATCGGATGTGGGTTTTCGCTTGCGCAGACTACGAACGGTGCATTGCAGAGCAGGATAGAAAACCGCGTCGGAGTTCTCATATGGTATCGGATGTGGGTTTTCGCTTGCGCAGACTACGAACGGTGCATTGCAGAGCAGGACAGAAAACCGCGTCGGAGTTCTCATATAGTATCGGATGTGGGTTTTCGCTTGCGCAGACTACGAACGGTGCATTGGAGAGCAGGACAGAAAACCGCGTCGGAGTTCTCATATAGTATCGGATGTGGGTTTTCGCTTGCGCAGACTACGAACGGTGCATTGCAGAGCAGGATAGAAAACCGCGTCGGAGTTCTCATATAGTATCGGATGTGGGTTTTCGCTTGCGCAGACTACGAACGGTGCATTGCAGAGCAGGATAGAAAACCGCGTCGGAGTTCTCGTATAGTATCGGATGTGGGTTTTCGCTTGCGCAGACTACGAACGGTGCATTGGAGAGCAGGATAGAAAACCGCGTCGGAGTTCTCATATAGTATTGGATGTGGGTTTTCGCTTGCGCAGACTACGAACGGTGCATTGCAGAGCAGGATAGAAAACCGCGTCGGAGCTCTCATATAGTATCGAATGTGGGTTTTCGCTTGCGCAGACTACGAACGGTGCATTGCAGAGCAGGATAGAAAACCGCGTCGGAGTTCTCATATAGTATCGGATGTGGGTTTTCGATTGCGCAGACTACGAACGGCGCATTGCAGAGCATGATAGAAAACCGCGCCGGAGTTCTCATATAGTATCGGATGTGCGTTTTCGCTTGCGCAGACTACGAACGGTGCATTGCAGAGCAGGACAGAAAACCGCGTCGGAGTTCTCATATAGTATCGGATGTGGGTTTTCGCTTGCGCAGACTACGAACGGTGCATTGCAGAGCATGATAGAAAACCGCGTCGGAGTTCTCATATAGTATCGGATGTGCGTTTTCGCTTGCGCAGACTACGAACGGTGCTTTGCAGAGCAGGATAGAAAACCGCGTCGGAGTTCTCATATAGTATCGGATGTGAGTTTTCGCTTGCGCAGACTACGAACGGTGCATTGCAGAGCAGGATAGAAAACCGCGTCGGAGTTCTCATATAGTATCGGATGTGGGTTTTCGCTTGCGCAGACTACGAACGGTGCATTGCAGAGCAGGACAGAAAACCGCGTCGGAGTTCTCATATAGTATCCGATGTGCGTTTTCGCTTGCGCAGACTACGAACGGTGCATTGCAGAGCAGGATAGAAAACCGTGTCCGAGTTCTGGTATAGTATCGGATGTGGGTTTTCGCTTGCGCAGACTACGAACGGTGCATTGCAGAGCAGAATAGAAAACCGCGTCGGTGTTCTCATATAGTATCGGATGTGGGTTTTCGCTTGCGCAGACTATGAACGGTGCATTGAGAGCAGGACAGAAAACCGCGTCGGAGTTCTCATATAGTATTGGATGTGGGTTTTCGCTTGCGCAGACTACGAACGGTGCATTGCAGAGCATGACAGAAAACCGCGTCGGAGTTCTCATATAGTATCGGATGTGGGTTTTCGCTTGCGCAGACTACGAACGGTGCATTGCAGAGCAGGATAGAAAACCGCGTCGGAGTTCTCATATAGTAATCGGATGTGGGTTTTCGCTTGCGCAGACTACGCACGGTGCATTGCAGAGCAGGATAGAAAACCGTGTCCGAGTTCTCATATAGTATCGGATGTGGGTTTTCGCCTGCGCAGACTACGAACGGTGCATTGCAGAGCAGGATAGAAAACCGCGTCGGAGTTCTCATATAGTATCGGATGTGGGTTTTCGCTTGCGCAGACTACGAACGGTGCATTGCAGAGCAGGATAGAAAACCGCGTCGGAGTTCTCATATAGTATCGGATGTGGGTTTTCGCTTGCGCAGACTACGCACGGTGCATTGCAGAGAAGGATAGAAAACCGCGTGGAGTTCTCATGTAGTATCGAATGTGGGTTTTCGCTTGCGCAGACTGCGAATGGTGCTTTGCAGAGCAGGATAGAAAACCGCGTCGGAGTTCTCATATAGTATCGGATGTGGGTTTTCGATTGCGCAGACTACGAAGGGTGCATTGCAGAGCAGGATAGAAATCCTCGTCGGAGTTCTCATATAGTAAGGATGTGGGTTTTCGCTTGCGCAGACTACGAACGGTGCATTGCAGAGCATGATAGAAAACCGCGTCGGAGTTCTCATATAGTATCGGATGTGCGTTTTCGCTTGCGCAGACTACGAACGGTCCATTGCAGAGCAGGATAGAAAACCGCGTCGGACATCTCATATAGTATCGGATGCGGGTTTTCGCTTGCGCAGACTACGAACGGTGCATTGCAGAGCAGGATAGAAAACCGCGTCGGAGTTCTCATATAGTATCGGATGTGGGTTTTCGCTTGCGCAGACTACGCACGGTGCATTGCAGAGCAGGATAGAAAACCGTGTCCGAGTTCTCATATAGTATCGGATGTGGGTTTTCGCTTGCGCAGACTACGAACGGTGCATTGCAGAGCAGGATAGAAAACCGCGTCGGAGTTCTCATATAGTATCGGATGTGGGTTTTCGCTTGCGCAGACTACGAACGGTGCATTGCAGAGCAGGACAGAAAACCGCGTCGGAGTTCTCATATAGTATCCGATGTGAGTTTTCGCTTGCGCAGACTACGAACGGTGCATTGCAGAGCAGGATAGAAAACCGTGTTCGAGTTCTCGTATAGTATCAGATGTGGTTTTCGCTTGCGCAGACTACGAACGGTGCATTGCAGAGCAGGATAGAAAACCGCGTCGGAGTTCTCATATAGTATCGGATGTGGTTTTCGCTTGCGCAGACTACGAACGGTGCATTGCAGAGCAGAATAGAAAACCGCGTCGGAGTTCTCATATAGTATCGGATGTGGGTTTTCGCTTGCGCAGACTACGAACGGTGCATTGCAGAGCATGATAGAAAACCGCGTCGGAGTTCTCATATAGTATTGGATGTGGGTTTTCGCTTGCGCAGACTACGAACGGTGCATTGCAGAGCAGGATAGAAAACCGCGTCGGAGTTCTCATATAGTATCGGATGTGGTTTTCGCTTGCGCAGACTACGAACGGTGCATTGCAGAGCAGGATAGAAAACCGCGTCGGAGTTCTCATATAGTATCGGATGTGGTTTTCGCTTGCGCAGACTACGAACGGTGCATTGCAGAGCAGGATAGAAAACCGCGTCGGAGTTCTCATATAGTATCAGATGTGGGTTTTCGCTTGCGCAGACTACGAACGGTGCATTGCAGAGCAGGATAGAAAACCGCGTCGGAGTCCTCATATAGTATCGGATGTGGGTTTTCGCTTGCGCAGACTACGCACGGTGCATTGCAGAGCAGGATAGAAAACCGTGTCCGAGTTCTCATATAGTATCGGATGTGGGTTTTCGCTTGCGCAGACTACGAACGGTGCATTGCAGAGCAGGATAGAAAACCGTCTCCGAGTTCTCATATAGTATCGGATGTGGGTTTTCGCTTGCGCAGACTACGAACGGTGCATTGCAGAGCAGGATAGAAAACCGCGTCGGAGTTCTCATATGGTATCGGATGTGGGTTTTCGCTTGCGCAGACTACGAACGGTGCATTGCAGAGCAGGACAGAAAACCGCGTCGGAGTTCTCATATAGTATCGGATGTGGGTTTTCGCTTGCGCAGACTACGAACGGTGCATTGGAGAGCAGGACAGAAAACCGCGTCGGAGTTCTCATATAGTATCGGATGTGGGTTTTCGCTTGCGCAGACTACGAACGGTGCATTGCAGAGCAGGATAGAAAACCGCGTCGGAGTTCTCATATAGTATCGGATGTGGGTTTCGCTTGCGCAGACTACGAACGGTGCATTGCAGAGCAGGATAGAAAACCGCGTCGGAGTTCTCGTATAGTATCGGATGTGGGTTTTCGCTTGCGCAGACTACGAACGGTGCATTGGAGAGCAGGATAGAAAAACCGCGTCGGAGTTCTCATATAGTATTGGATGTGGGTTTTCGCTTGCGCAGACTACGAACGGTGCATTGCAGAGCAGGATAGAAAACCGCGTCGGAGCTCTCATATAGTATCGAATGTGGGTTTTCGCTTGCGCAGACTACGAACGGTGCATTGCAGAGCAGGATAGAAAACCGCGTCGGAGTTCTCATATAGTATCGGATGTGGGTTTTCGATTGCGCAGACTACGAACGGCGCATTGCAGAGCATGATAGAAAACCGCGCCGGAGTTCTCATATAGTATCGGATGTGCGTTTTCGCTTGCGCAGACTACGAACGGTGCATTGCAGAGCAGGACAGAAAACCGCGTCGGAGTTCTCATATAGTATCGGATGTGGGTTTTCGCTTGCGCAGACTACGAACGGTGCATTGCAGAGCATGATAGAAAACCGCGTCGGAGTTCTCATATAGTATCGAGTGTGCGTTTTCGCTTGCGCAGACTACGAACGGTGCTTTGCAGAGCAGGATAGAAAACCGCGTCGGAGTTCTCATATAGTATCGGATGTGAGTTTTCGCTTGCGCAGACTACGAACGGTGCATTGCAGAGCAGGATAGAAAACCGCGTCGGAGTTCTCATATAGTATCGGATGTGGGTTTTCGCCTGCGCAGACTACGAACGGTGCATTGCAGAGCAGGATAGAAAACCGCGTCGGAGTTCTCATATAGTATCGGATGTGCGTTTTCGCTTGCGCAGACTACGAACGGTGCATTGCAGAGCAGGATAGAAAACCGTGTCCGAGTTCTCGTATAGTATCGGATGTGGGTTTTCGCTTGCGCAGACTACGAACGGTGCATTGCAGAGCAGAATAGAAAACCGCGTCGGTGTTCTCATATAGTATCGGATGTGGGTTTTCGCTTGCGCAGACTATGAACGGTGCATTGGAGAGCAGGACAGAAAACCGCGTCGGAGTTCTCATATAGTATTGGATGTGGGTTTTCGCTTGCGCAGACTACGAACGGTGCATTGCAGAGCATGACAGAAAACCGCGTCGGAGTTCTCATATAGTATCGGATGTGGGTTTTCGCTTGCGCAGACTACGAACGGTGCATTGCAGAGCAGGATAGAAAACCGCGTGGAGTTCTCATATAGTATCGGAAGTGGGTTTTCGCTAGCGCAGACTACGATCGGTGCATTGCAGAGCAGGATAGAAAACCGCGTGGAGTTCTCATATAGTATCGGATGTGGTTTTCGCTTGCGCAGACTACGCACGGCGCATTGCAGAGCAGGATAGAAAACCGCGTCGGAGTTCTCATATAGTATCAGATGTGGGTTTTCGCTTGCGCAGACTACGAACGGTGCATTGCAGAGCAGGATAGAAAACCGCGTCGGAGTTCTCATATAGTATCGGATGTGGGTTTTCGCTTGCGCAGACTACGCACGGTGCATTGCAGAGCAGGATAGAAAACCGTGTCCGAGTTCTCATATAGTATCGGATGTGGTTTTCGCCTGCGCAGACTACGAACGGTGCATTGCAGAGCAGGATAGAAAACCGTCTCCGAGTTCTCATATAGTATCGGATGTGGGTTTTCGCCTGCGCAGACTACGAACGGTGCATTGCAGAGCAGGATAGAAAACCGCGTCGGAGTTCTCATATAGTATCGGATGTGGGTTTTCGCTTGCGCAGACTACGAACGGTGCATTGCAGAGCAGGACAGAAAACCGCGTCGGAGTTCTCATATAGTATCGGATGTGAGTTTTTGCTTGCGCAGACTACGAACGGTGCATTGCAGAGCAGGATAGAAAACCGTGTCCGAGTTCTCATATAGTATCGGATGTGGGTTTTCGCTTGCGCAGACTACGAACGGTGCATTGCAGAGCAGGATAGAAAACCGCGTCGGAGTTCTCTTATAGTATCGGATGTGGGTTTTCGCTTGCGCAGACTACGAACGGTGCATTGGAGAGCAGGATAGAAAACCGCGTCGGAGTTCTCATATAGTATTGGATGTGGGTTTTCGCTTGCGCAGACTACGAACGGTGCATTGCAGAGCAGGATGGAAAACCGCGACGGAGTTCCCATATAGTATCGGATGTGGGTTTTCGCTTGCGCAGACTACGAACGGTGCATTGCAGAGCAGGATATAAACCGCGACGGAGTTCTCATAAAGTATCGGATATTGGTTCTCGCTTGCGCAGACTGCGAATGGTGCTTTGCAGAGCAGGATAGAAACCGCGTCGGAGTTCTCATATAGTATCGGATGTGGGTTTTCGATTGCGCAGACTACGAAGGGTGCATTGCAGAGCAGGATAGAAATCCTCGTCGGAGTTCTCATATAGTAAGGATGTGGGTTTTCGCTTGCGCAGACTACGAACGGTGCATTGCAGAGCATGATAGAAAACCGCGTCGGAGTTCTCATATAGTATCGGATGTGCGTTTTCGCTTGCGCAGACTACGAACGGTGCATTGCAGAGCAGGATAGAAAACCGCGTCGGAGATCTCATATAGTATCGGATGCGGGTTTTCGCTTGCGCAGACTACGAACGGGTGCATTGCAGAGCAGGATAGAAAACCGCGTCGGAGTTCTCATATAGTATCGAATGTGGGTTTTCGCTTGCGCAGACTACGCACGGTGCATTGCAGAGCAGGATAGAAAACCGTGTCCGAGTTCTCATATAGTATCGGATGTGGGTTTTCGCTTGCGCAGACTACGAACGGTGCATTGCAGAGCAGGACAGAAAACCGCGTCGGAGTTCTCATATAGTATCCGATGTGAGTTTTCGCTTGCGCAGACTACGAACGGTGCATTGCAGAGCAGGATAGAAAACCGTGTCCGAGTTCTCGTATAGTATCAGATGTGGGTTTTCGCTTGCGCAGACTACGAACGGTGCATTGCAGAGCAGGATAGAAAACCGCGTCGGAGTTCTCATATAGTATCGGATGTGGGTTTTCGCTTGCGCAGACTACGCACGGTGCATTGCAGAGCAGGATAGAAAACCGTGTCCGAGTTCTCATATAGTATCGGATGTGGGTTTTCGCCTGCGCAGACTACGAACGGTGCATTGCAGAGCAGGATAGAAAACCGCGTCGGAGTTCTCATATAGTATCGGATGTGGGTTTTCGCTTGCGCAGACTACGAACGGTGCATTGCAGAGCAGGACAGAAAACCGCGTCGGAGTTCTCATATAGTATCCGATGTGAGTTTTCGCTTGCGCAGACTACGAACGGTGCATTGCAGAGCAGGATAGAAAACCGTGTCCGAGTTTTCGTATAGTATCAGATGTGGGTTTTCGCTTGCGCAGACTACGAACGGTGCATTGCAGAGCAGGATAGAAAACCGCGTCGGAGTTCTCATATAGTATCGGATGTGGGTTTTCGCTTGCGCAGACTACGCACGGTGCATTGCAGAGCAGGATAGAAAACCGTCTCCGAGTTATCATATAGTGTCGGATGTGGGTTTTCGCCTGCGCAGACTACGAACGGTGCATTGCAGAGCAGGATAGAAAACCGCGTCGGAGTTCTCATATAGTATCGGATGTGGGTTTTCGCTTGCGCAGACTACGAACGGTGCATTGCAGAGCAGGACAGAAAACCGCGTCGGAGTTCTCATATAGTATCGGATGTGAGTTTTTGCTTGCGCAGACTACGAACGGTGCATTGCAGAGCAGGATAGAAAACTGTGTCCGAGTTCTCATATAGTATCGGATGTGGGTTTTCGCTTGCGCAGACTACGAACGGTGCATTGCAGAGCAGGATAGAAAACCGCGTCGGAGTTCTCTTATAGTATCGGATGTGGGTTTTCGCTTGCGCAGACTACGAACGGTGCATTGGAGAGCAGGATAGAAAACCGCGTCTGAGTTCTCATATAGTATTGGATGTGGTTTTTCGCTTGCGCAGACTACGAACGGTGCATTGCAGAGCAGGATGGAAAACCGCGACGGAGTTCTCATATAGTATCGGATGTGGGTTTTCGCTGGCGCAGACTACGAACGGTGCATTGCAGAGCAGGATATAAAACCGCGTCGGAGTTCTCATATAGTATCGAATGTGGGTTTTCGCTTGCGCAGACTACGAACGGTGCATTGCAGAGCAGGATAGAAAACCGCGTCGGAGTTCTCATATAGTATCGGATGTGGGTTTTCGATTGCGCAGACTACGAACGGCGCATTGCAGAGCATGATAGAAAACCGCGTCGGAGTTCTCATATAGTATCGGATGTGGGTTTTCGCTTGCGCAGACTACGAACGGTGCATTGCAGAGCAGGACAGAAAACCGCGTCGGAGTTCTCATATAGTATCGGATGTGGGTTTTCGCTTGCGCAGACTACGAACGGTGCATTGCAGAGCATGATAGAAAACCGCGTCGGAGTTCTCGTGTAGAATCGGATGTGGGTTTTCGCTTGCGCAGACTACGAACGGTGCATTGCAGAGCAGAATAGAAAACCGCGTCGGAGTTCTCATATAGTATCGGATGTGGGTTTTCGCTTGCGCAGACTACGAACGGTGCATTGCAGAGCATGATAGAAAACCGCGTCGGAGTTCTCATATAGTATTGGATGTGGGTTTTCGCTTGCGCAGACTACGAACGGTGCATTGCAGAGCAGGATAGAAAACCGCGTCGGAGTTCTCATATAGTATCGGATGTGGTTTTCGCTTGCGCAGACTACGAACGGTGCATTGCAGAGCAGGATAGAAAACCGCGTCGGAGTTCTCATATAGTATCGGATGTGGGTTTTCGCTTGCGCAGACTACGAACGGTGCATTGCAGAGCAGGATAGAAAACCGCGTCGGAGTTCTCATATAGTATCAGATGTGGGTTTTCGCTTGCGCAGACTACGAACGGTGCATTGCAGAGCAGGATAGAAAACCGCGTCGGAGTTCTCATATAGTATCGGATGTGGGTTTTCGCTTGCGCAGACTACGCACGGTGCATTGCAGAGCAGGATAGAAAACCGTGTCCGAGTTCTCATATAGTATCGGATGTGGGTTTTCGCTTGCGCAGACTACGAACGGTGCATTGCAGAGCAGGATAGAAAACCGTCTCCGAGTTCTCATATAGTATCGGATGTGGGTTTTCGCTTGCGCAGACTACGAACGGTGCATTGCAGAGCAGGATAGAAAACCGCGTCGGAGTTCTCATATGGTATCGGATGTGGGGTTTCGCTTGCGCAGACTACGAACGGTGCATTGCAGAGCAGGACAGAAAACCGCGTCGGAGTTCTCATATAGTATCGGATGTGGGTTTTCGCTTGCGCAGACTACGAACGGTGCATTGGAGAGCAGGACAGAAAACCGCGTCGGAGTTCTCATATAGTATCGGATGTGGGTTTTCGCTTGCGCAGACTACGAACGGTGCATTGCAGAGCAGGATAGAAAACCGCGTCGGAGTTCTCATATAGTATCGGATGTGGGTTTTCGCTTGCGCAGACTACGAACGGTGCATTGCAGAGCAGGATAGAAAACCGCGTCGGAGTTCTCGTATAGTATCGGATGTGGGTTTTCGCTTGCGCAGACTACGAACGGTGCATTGGAGAGCAGGATAGAAAACCGCGTCGGAGATCTCATATAGTATTGGATGTGGGTTTTCGCTTGCGCAGACTACGAACGGTGCATTGCAGAGCAGGATAGAAAACCGCGTCGGAGCTCTCATATAGTATCGAATGTGGGTTTTCGCTTGCGCAGACTACGAACGGTGCATTGCAGAGCAGGATAGAAAACCGCGTCGGAGTTCTCATATAGTATCGGATGTGGGTTTTCGATTGCGCAGACTACGAACGGCGCATTGCAGAGCATGATAGAAAACCGCGCCGGAGTTCTCATATAGTATCGGATGTGGGTTTTCGCTTGCGCAGACTACGAACGGTGCATTGCAGAGCAGGACAGAAAACCGCGTCGGAGTTCTCATATAGTATCGGATGTGGGTTTTCGCTTGCGCAGACTACGAACGGTGCATTGCAGAGCATGATAGAAAACCGCGTCGGAGTTCTCATATAGTATCAGATGTGCGTTTTCGCTTGCGCAGACTACGAACGGTGCTTTGCAGAGAAGGATAGAAAACCGCGTCGGAGTTCTCATATAGTATCGGATGTGAGTTTTCGCTTGCGCAGACTACGAACGGTGCATTGCAGAGCAGGATAGAAAACCGCGTCGGAGTTCTCATATAGTATCGGATGTGGGTTTTCGCTTGCGCAGACTACGAACGGTGCATTGCATAGCAGGACAGAAAACCGCGTCGGAGTTCTCATATAGTATCCGATGTGAGTTTTCGCTTGCGCAGACTACGAACGGTGCATTGCAGAGCAGGATAGAAAACCGTGTCCGAGTTCTCGTATAGTATCGGATGTGGGTTTTCGCTTGCGCAGACTACGAACGGTGCATTGCAGAGCAGAATAGAAAACCGCGTCGGAGTTCTCATATAGTATCGGATGTGGGTTTTCGCTTGCGCAGACTATGAACGGTGCATTGGAGAGCAGGACAGAAAACCGCGTCGGAGTTCTCATATAGTATTGGATGTGGGTTTTCGCTTGCGCAGACTACGAACGGTGCATTGCAGAGCATGACAGAAAACCGCGTCGGAGTTCTCATATAGTATCGGATGTGGGTTTTCGCTTGCGCAGACTACGAACGGTGCATTGCAGAGCAGGATAGAAAACCGCGTGGAGTTCTCATATAGTATCGGAAGTGGGTTTTCGCTAGCGCAGACTACGATCGGTGCATTGCAGAGCAGGATAGAAAACCGCGTGGAGTTCTCATATAGTATCGGATGTGGGTTTTCGCTTGCGCAGACTACGCACGGCGCATTGCAGAGCAGGATAGAAAACCGCGTCCGAGTTCTCATATAGTATCAGATGTGGGTTTTCGCTTGCGCAGACTACGAACGGTGCATTGCAGAGCAGGATAGAAAACCGCGTCGGAGTTCTCATATAGTATCGGATGTGGGTTTTCGCTTGCGCAGACTACGCACGGTGCATTGCAGAGCAGGATAGAAAACCGTGTCCGAGTTCTCATATAGTATCGGATGTGGGTTTTCGCCTGCGCAGACTACGAACGGTGCATTGCAGAGCAGGATAGAAAACCGCGTCGGAGTTCTCATATAGTATCGGATGTGGGTTTTCGCTTGCGCAGACTACGAACGGTGCATTGCAGAGCAGGACAGAAAACCGCGTCGGAGTTCTCATATAGTATCGGATGTGAGTTTTTGCTTGCGCAGACTACGAACGGTGCATTGCAGAGCAGGATAGAAAACCGTGTCCGAGTTCTCATATAGTATCGGATGTGGGTTTTCGCTTGCGCAGACAACGAACGGTGCATTGCAGAGCAGGATAGAAAACCGCCTCGGAGTTCTCTTATAGTATCGGATGTGGGTTTTCGCTTGCGCAGACTACGAACGGTGCATTGGAGAGCAGGATAGAAAACCGCGTCGGAGTTCTCATATAGTATTGGATGTGGGTTTTCGCTTGCGCAGACTACGAACGGTGCATTGCAGAGCAGGATGGAAAACCGCGACGGAGTTCCCATATAGTATCGGATGTGGGTTTTCGCTTGCGCAGACTACGAACGGTGCATTGCAGAGCAGGATATAAAACCGCGACGGAGTTCTCATATAGTATCGAATGTGGGTTTTCGCTTGCGCAGACTACGAACGGTGCATTGCAGAGCAGGATAGAAAACCGCGTCAGAGTTCTCATATAGTATCGGATGTGGGTTTTCGATTGCGCAGACTACGAACGGCGCATTGCAGAGCATGATAGAAAACCGCGTCGGAGTTCTCATATAGTATCGGATGTGGGTTTTCGATTGCGCAGACTACGAACGGTGCATTGCAGAGCAGGACAGAAAACCGCGTCGGAGTTCCCATATAGTATCGGATGTGGGTTTTCGCTTGCGCAGACTACGAACGGTGCATTGCAGAGCATGATAGAAAACCGCGTCGGAGTTCTCGTATAGTATCGGATGTGGGTTTTCGCTTGCGCAGACTACGAACGGTGCATTGCAGAGCAGAATAGAAAACCGCGTCGGAGTTCTCATATAGTATCGGATGTGGGTTTTCGCTTGCGCAGACTACGAACGGTGCATTGCAGAGCATGATAGAAAACCGCGTCGGAGTTCTCATATAGTATTGGATGTGGGTTTTCGCTTGCGCAGACTACGAACGGTGCATTGCAGAGCAGGATAGAAAACCGCGTCGGAGTTCTCATATAGTATCGGATGTGGGTTTTCGCTTGCGCAGACTACGAACGGTGCATTGCAGAGCAGGATAGAAAACCGCGTCGGAGTTCTCATATAGTATCGAATGTGGGTTTTCGCTTGCGCAGACTACGAACGGTGCATTGCAGAGCAGGATAGAAAACCGTGTCCGAGTTCTCATATAGTATCGGATGTGGGTTTTCGCTTGCGCAGACTACGAACGGTGCATTGCAGAGCAGGATAGAAAACCGCGTCGGAGTTCTCATATAGTATCAGATGTGGGTTTTCGCTTGCGCAGACTACGAACGGTGCATTGCAGAGCAGGATAGAAAACCGCGTCGGAGTTCTCATATAGTATCGGATGTGGGTTTTCGCTTGCGCAGACTACGCACGGTGCATTGCAGAGCAGGATAGAAAACCGTGTCCGAGTTCTCATATAGTATCGGATGTGGGTTTTCGCTTGCGCAGACTACGAACGGTGCATTGCAGAGCAGGATAGAAAACCGTCTCCGAGTTCTCATATAGTATCGGATGTGGGTTTTCGCCTGCGCAGACTACGAACGGTGCATTGCAGAGCAGGATAGAAAACCGCGTCGGAGTTCTCATATAGTATCGGATGTGGGTTTTCGCTTGCGCAGACTACGAACGGTGCATTGCAGAGCAGGATAGAAAACCGCGTCGGAGTTCTCATATAGTATTGGATGTGGGTTTTCGCTTGCGCAGACTACGAACGGTGCATTGCAGAGCAGGATGGAAAACCGCGACGGAGTTCTCATATAGTATCGGATGTGGGTTTTCGCTTGCGCAGACTACGAACGGTGCATTGCAGAGCAGGATATAAAACCGCGTCGGAGTTCTCATATAGTATCGAATGTGGGTTTTCGCTTGCGCAGACTACGAACGGTGCATTGCAGAGCAGGATAGAAAACCGCGTCGGAGTTCTCATATAGTATCGGATGTGGGTTTTCGATTGCGCAGACTACGAACGGCGCATTGCAGAGCATGATAGAAAACCGCGTCGGAGTTCTCATATAGTATCGGATGTGGGTTTTCGCTTGCGCAGACTACGAACGGTGCATTGCAGAGCAGGATAGAAAACCGCGTCAGAGTTCTCATATAGTATCGGATGTGGGTTTTCGATTGCGCAGACTACGAACGGCGCATTGCAGAGCATGATAGAAAACCGCGTCGGAGTTCTCATATAGTATCGGATGTGGGTTTTCGATTGCGCAGACTACGAACGGTGCATTGCAGAGCAGGACAGAAAACCGCGTCGGAGTTCCCATATAGTATCGGATGTGGGTTTTCGCTTGCGCAGACTACGAACGGTGCATTGCAGAGCATGATAGAAAACCGCGTCGGAGTTCTCGTATAGTATCGGATGTGGGTTTTCGCTTGCGCAGACTACGAACGGTGCATTGCAGAGCAGAATAGAAAACCGCGTCGGAGTTCTCATATAGAATCGGATGTGGGTTTTCGTTTGCGCAGACTACGAACGGTGCATTGCAGAGCATGATAGAAAACCGCGTCGGAGTTCTCATATAGTATTGGATGTGGGTTTTCGCTTGCGCAGACTACGAACGGTGCATTGCAGAGCAGGATAGAAAACCGCGTCGGAGTTCTCATATAGTATCGAATGTGGGTTTTCGCTTGCGCAGACTACGAACGGTGCATTGCAGAGCAGGATAGAAAACCGTGTCCGAGTTCTCATATAGTATCGGATGTGGGTTTTCGCTTGCGCAGACTACGAACGGTGCATTGCAGAGCAGGATAGAAAACCGCGTCGGAGTTCTCATATAGTATCAGATGTGGGTTTTCGCTTGCGCAGACTACGAACGGTGCATTGCAGAGCAGGATAGAAAACCGCGTCGGAGTTCTCATATAGTATCGGATGTGGGTTTTCGCTTGCGCAGACTACGCACGGTGCATTGCAGAGCAGGATAGAAAACCGTGTCCGAGTTCTCATATAGTATCGGATGTGGGTTTTCGCTTGCGCAGACTACGAACGGTGCATTGCAGAGCAGGATAGAAAACCGTCTCCGAGTTCTCATATAGTATCGGATGTGGGTTTTCGCTTGCGCAGACTACGAACGGTGCATTGCAGAGCAGGATAGAAAACCGTCTCCGAGTTCTCATATAGTATCGGATGTGGGTTTTCGCCTGCGCAGACTACGAACGGTGCATTGCAGAGCAGGATAGAAAACCGCGTCGGAGTTCTCATATAGTATCGGATGTGGGTTTTCGCTTGCGCAGACTACGAACGGTGCATTGCAGAGCAGGATAGAAAACCGCGTCGGAGTTCTCATATAGTATTGGATGTGGGTTTTCGCTTGCGCAGACTACGAACGGTGCATTGCAGAGCAGGATGGAAAACCGCGACGGAGTTCTCATATAGTATCGGATGTGGGTTTTCGCTTGCGCAGACTACGAACGGTGCATTGCAGAGCAGGATATAAAACCGCGTCGGAGTTCTCATATAGTATCGAATGTGGGTTTTCGCTTGCGCAGACTACGAACGGTGCATTGCAGAGAAGGATAGAAAACCGCGTCGGAGTTCTCATATAGTATCGGATGTGGGTTTTCGATTGCGCAGACTACGAACGGCGCATTGCAGAGCATGATAGAAAACCGCGTCGGAGTTCTCATATAGTATCGGATGTGGGTTTTCGCTTGCGCAGACTACGAACGGTGCATTGCAGAGCAGGATAGAAAACCGCGTCAGAGTTCTCATATAGTATCGGATGTGGGTTTTCGATTGCGCAGACTACGAACGGCGCATTGCAGAGCATGATAGAAAACCGCGTCGGAGTTCTCATATAGTATCGGATGTGGGTTTTCGATTGCGCAGACTACGAACGGTGCATTGCAGAGCAGGACAGAAAACCGCGTCGGAGTTCCCATATAGTATCGGATGTGGGTTTTCGCTTGCGCAGACTACGAACGGTGCATTGCAGAGCATGATAGAAAACCGCGTCGGAGTTCTCGTATAGTATCGGATGTGGGTTTTCGCTTGCGCAGACTACGAACGGTGCATTGCAGAGCAGAATAGAAAACCGCGTCGGAGTTCTCATATAGAATCGGATGTGGGTTTTCGTTTGCGCAGACTACGAACGGTGCATTGCAGAGCATGATAGAAAACCGCGTCGGAGTTCTCATATAGTATTGGATGTGGGTTTTCGCTTGCGCAGACTACGAACGGTGCATTGCAGAGCAGGATAGAAAACCGCGTCGGAGTTCTCATATAGTATCGGATGTGGGTTTTCGCTTGCGCAGACTACGAACGGTGCATTGCAGAGCAGGATAGAAAACCGCGTCGGAGTTCTCATATAGTATCGAATGTGGGTTTTCGCTTGCGCAGACTACGAACGGTGCATTGCAGAGCAGGATAGAAAACCGTGTCCGAGTTCTCATATAGTATCGGATGTGGGTTTTCGCTTGCGCAGACTACGAACGGTGCATTGCAGAGCAGGATAGAAAACCGCGTCGGAGTTCTCATATAGTATCAGATGTGGGTTTTCGCTTGCGCAGACTACGAACGGTGCATTGCAGAGCAGGATAGAAAACCGCGTCGGAGTTCTCATATAGTATCGGATGTGGGTTTTCGCTTGCGCAGACTACGCACGGTGCATTGCAGAGCAGGATAGAAAACCGTGTCCGAGTTCTCATATAGTATCGGATGTGGGTTTTCGCTTGCGCAGACTACGGACGGTGCATTGCAGAGCAGGATAGAAAACCGTCTCCGAGTTCTCATATAGTATCGGATGTGGGTTTTCGCCTGCGCAGACTACGAACGGTGCATTGCAGAGCAGGATAGAAAACCGCGTCGGAGTTCTCATATAGTATCGGATGTGGGTTTTCGCTTGCGCAGACTACGAACGGTGCATTGCAGAGCAGGACAGAAAACCGCGTCGGAGTTCTCATATAGTATCGGATGTGGGTTTTCGCTTGCGCAGACTACGAACGGTGCATTGCAGAGCAGGATAGAAAACCGCGTCGGAGTTCTCATATAGTATCGGATGTGGGTTTTCGCTTGCGCAGACTACGAACGGTGCACTGCAGAGCAGGATAGAAAACCGCGTCGGAGTTCTCGTATAGTATCGGATGTGGGTTTTCGCTTGCGCAGACTACGAACGGTGCATTGGAGAGCAGGATAGAAAACCGCGTCGGAGTTCTCATATAGTATTGGATGTGGGTTTTCGCTTGCGCAGACTACGAACGGTGCATTGCAGAGCAGGATAGAAAACCGCGTCGGAGCTCTCATATAGTATCGGATGTGGGTTTTCGCTTGCGCAGACTACGAACGGTGCATTGCAGAGCAGGATAGAAAACCGCGTCGGAGTTCTCATATAGTATCGAATGTGTGGTTTTCGCTTGCGCAGACTACGAACGGTGCATTGCAGAGCAGGATAGAAAACCGCGTCGGAGTTCTCATATAGTATCGGATGTGGGTTTTCGATTGCGCAGACTACGAACGGCGCATTGCAGAGCATGATAGAAAACCGCGTCGGAGTTCTCATATAGTATCGGATGTGGGTTTTCGCTTGCGCAGACTACGAACGGTGCATTGCAGAGCAGGACAGAAAACCGCGTCGGAGTTCTCATATAGTATCGGATGTGGGTTTTCGCTTGCGCAGACTACGAACGGTGCATTGCAGAGCATGATAGAAAACCGCGTCGGAGTTCTCATATAGTATCGGATGTGCGTTTTCGCTTGCGCAGACTACGAACGGTGCTTTGCAGAGCAGGATAGAAAACCGCGTCGGAGTTCTCATATAGTATCGGATGTGGGTTTTCGCTTGCGCAGACTACGAACGGTGCATTGCAGAGCATGATAGAAATCCTCGTCGGAGTTCTCATATAGTACGGATGTGGGTTTTCGCTTGCGCAGACTACGAACGGTGCATTGCAGAGCAGGATAGAAAACCGCGTCGGAGTTCTCATATAGTATCGGATGTGGGTTTTCGCTTGCGCAGACTACGAACGGTGCATTGCAGAGCAGGATAGAAATCCGCGTCGGAGTTCTCATATAGTATCGGATGTGGGTTTTCGCTTGCGCAGACTACGAACGGTGCATTGCAGACCAGGATAGAAAACCGCGTCGGAGTTCTCATATAGTATCGGATGTGGGTTTTCGCTTGCGCAGACTACGCACGGTGCATTGCAGAGCAGGATAGAAAACCGTGTCCGAGTTCTCATATAGTATCGGATGTGGGTTTTCGCTTGCGCAGACTACGAACGGTGCATTGCAGAGAAGGATAGAAAACCGTGTCCGAGTTCTCATATAGTATCGGATGTGGGTTTTCGCTTGCGCAGACTACGAACGGTGCATTGCAGAGCAGGATAGAAAACCGCGTCGGAGTTCTCATATAGTATCGGATGTGGGTTTTCGCTTGCGCAGACTACGAACGGTGCATTGCAGAGCAGGATAGAAAACCGCGTCGGAGTTCTCATATAGTATTGGATGTGGGTTTTCGCTTGCGCAGACTACGAACGGTGCATTGCAGAGCAGGATGGAAAACCGCGACGGAGTTCTCATATAGTATCGGATGTGGGTTTTCGCTTGCGCAGACTACGAACGGTGCATTGCAGAGCAGGATATAAAACCGCGTCGGAGTTCTCATATAGTATCGGATGTGGGTTTTCGATTGCGCAGACTACGAACGGCGCATTGCAGAGCATGATAGAAAACCGCGTCGGAGTTCTCATATAGTATCGGATGTGGGTTTTCGCTTGCGCAGACTACGAACGGTGCATTGCAGACCAGGATAGAAAACCGCGTCGGAGTTCTCATATAGTATCGGATGTGGGTTTTCGCTTGCGCAGACTACGCACGGTGCATTGCAGAGCAGGATAGAAAACCGTGTCCGAGTTCTCATATAGTATCGGATGTGGGTTTTCGCTTGCGCAGACTACGAACGGTGCATTGCAGAGAAGGATAGAAAACCGTGTCCGAGTTCTCATATAGTATCGGATGTGGGTTTTCGCTTGCGCAGACTACGAACGGTGCATTGCAGAGCAGGATAGAAAACCGCGTCGGAGTTCTCATATAGTATCGGATGTGGGTTTTCGATTGCGCAGACTACGAACGGCGCATTGCAGAGCGTGATAGAAAACCGCGTCGGAGTTCTCATATAGTATCGGATGTGGGTTTTCGCTTGCGCAGACTACGAACGGTGCATTGCAGAGCAGGACAGAAAACCGCGTCGGAGTTCTCATATAGTATCGGATGTGGGTTTTCGCTTGCGCAGACTACGAACGGTGCATTGCAGAGCATGATAGAAAACCGCGTCGGAGTTCTCATATAGTATCGGATGTGGGTTTTCGCTTGCGCAGACTACGAACGGTGCATTGCAGAGCAGGACAGAAAACCGCGTCGGAGTTCTCATATAGTATCGGATGTGGGTTTTCGCTTGCGCAGACTACGAACGGTGCATTGCAGAGCATGATAGAAAACCGCGTCGGAGTTCTCATATAGTATCGGATGTGGGTTTTCGCTTGCGCAGACTACGAACGGTGCATTGCAGAGCAGGATAGAAAACCGCGTCGGAGTTCTCATATAGTATCGGATGTGGGTTTTCGCTTGCGCAGACTACGAACGGTGCATTGCAGAGCAGGATAGAAATCCGCGTCGGAGTTCTCATATAGTATCGGATGTGGGTTTTCGCTTGCGCAGACTACGAACGGTGCATTGCAGACCAGGATAGAAAACCGCGTCGGAGTTCTCATATAGTATCGGATGTGGGTTTTCGCTTGCGCAGACTACGCACGGTGCATTGCAGAGCAGGATAGAAAACCGCGTCGGAGTTCTCATATAGTATCGGATGTGGGTTTTCGATTGCGCAGACTACGAACGGCGCATTGCAGAGCATGATAGAAAACCGCGTCGGAGTTCTCATATAGTATCGGATGTGGGTTTTCGCTTGCGCAGACTACGAACGGTGCATTGCAGACCAGGATAGAAAACCGCGTCGGAGTTCTCATATAGTATCGGATGTGGGTTTTCGCTTGCGCAGACTACGCACGGTGCATTGCAGAGCAGGATAGAAAACCGTGTCCGAGTTCTCATATAGTATCGGATGTGGGTTTTCGCTTGCGCAGACTACGAACGGTGCATTGCAGAGAAGGATAGAAAACCGTGTCCGAGTTCTCATATAGTATCGGATGTGGGTTTTCGCTTGCGCAGACTACGAACGGTGCATTGCAGAGCAGGATAGAAAACCGCGTCGGAGTTCTCATATAGTATCGGATGTGGGTTTTCGATTGCGCAGACTACGAACGGCGCATTGCAGAGCGTGATAGAAAACCGCGTCGGAGTTCTCATATAGTATCGGATGTGGGTTTTCGCTTGCGCAGACTACGAACGGTGCATTGCAGAGCAGGACAGAAAACCGCGTCGGAGTTCTCATATAGTATCGGATGTGGGTTTTCGCTTGCGCAGACTACGAACGGTGCATTGCAGAGCATGATAGAAAACCGCGTCGGAGTTCTCATATAGTATCGGATGTGGGTTTTCGCTTGCGCAGACTACGAACGGTGCATTGCAGAGCAGGACAGAAAACCGCGTCGGAGTTCTCATATAGTATCGGATGTGGGTTTTCGCTTGCGCAGACTACGAACGGTGCATTGCAGAGCATGATAGAAAACCGCGTCGGAGTTCTCATATAGTATCGGATGTGGGTTTTCGCTTGCGCAGACTACGAACGGTGCATTGCAGAGCAGGATAGAAAACCGCGTCGGAGTTCTCATATAGTATCGGATGTGGGTTTTCGCTTGCGCAGACTACGAACGGTGCATTGCAGAGCAGGATAGAAATCCGCGTCGGAGTTCTCATATAGTATCGGATGTGGGTTTTCGCTTGCGCAGACTACGAACGGTGCATTGCAGACCAGGATAGAAAACCGCGTCGGAGTTCTCATATAGTATCGGATGTGGGTTTTCGCTTGCGCAGACTACGCACGGTGCATTGCAGAGCAGGATAGAAAACCGTGTCCGAGTTCTCATATAGTATCGGATGTGGGTTTTCGCTTGCGCAGACTACGAACGGTGCATTGCAGAGAAGGATAGAAAACCGTGTCCGAGTTCTCATATAGTATCGGATGTGGGTTTTCGCTTGCGCAGACTACGAACGGTGCATTGCAGAGCAGGATAGAAAACCGCGTCGGAGTTCTCATATAGTATCGGATGTGGGTTTTCGCTTGCGCAGACTACGAACGGTGCATTGCAGAGCAGGATAGAAAACCGCGTCGGAGTTCTCATATAGTATTGGATGTGGGTTTTCGCTTGCGCAGACTACGAACGGTGCATTGCAGAGCAGGATGGAAAACCGCGACGGAGTTCTCATATAGTATCGGATGTGGGTTTTCGCTTGCGCAGACTACGAACGGTGCATTGCAGAGCAGGATACAAAACCGCGTCGGAGTTCTCATATAGTATCGAATGCGGGTTTTCGCTTGCACAGACTACGAACGGTGCATTGCAGAGCAGGATAGAAAACCGCGTCGGAGTTCTCATATAGTATCGGATGTGGGTTTTCGATTGCGCAGACTACGAACGGTGCATTGCAGAGCAGGATAGAAAACCGCGTCGGAGTTCTCATATAGTATCGGATGTGGGTTTTCGCTTGCGCAGACTACGAACGGTGCATTGCAGAGCAGGATAGAAAACCGCGTCGGAGTTCTCATATAGTATTGGATGTGGGTTTTCGCTTGCGCAGACTACGAACGGTGCATTGCAGAGCAGGATGGAAAACCGCGACGGAGTTCTCATATAGTATCGGATGTGGGTTTTCGCTTGCGCAGACTACGAACGGTGCATTGCAGAGCAGGATATAAAACCGCGTCGGAGTTCTCATATAGTATCGAATGTGGGTTTTCGCTTGCGCAGACTACGAACGGTGCATTGCAGAGCAGGATAGAAAACCGCGTCGGAGTTCTCATATAGTATCGGATGTGGGTTTTCGATTGCGCAGACTACGAACGGCGCATTGCAGAGCATGATAGAAAACCGCGTCGGAGTTCTCATATAGTATCGGATGTGGGTTTTCGCTTGCGCAGACTACGAACGGTGCATTGCAGAGCAGGACAGAAAACCGCGTCGGAGTTCTCATATAGTATCGGATGTGGGTTTTCGCTTGCGCAGACTACGAACGGTGCATTGCAGAGCATGATAGAAAACCGCGTCGGAGTTCTCGTATAGTATCGGATGTGGGTTTTCGCTTGCGCAGACTACGAACGGTGCATTGCAGAGCAGAATAGAAAACCGCGTCGGAGTTCTCATATAGTATCGGATGTGGGTTTTCGCTTGCGCAGACTACGAACGGTGCATTGCAGAGCATGATAGAAAACCGCGTCGGAGTTCTCATATAGTATTGGATGTGGGTTTTCGCTTGCGCAGACTACGAACGGTGCATTGCAGAGCAGGATAGAAAACCGCGTCGGAGTTCTCATATAGTATCGGATGTGGGTTTTCGCTTGCGCAGACTACGAACGGTGCATTGCAGAGCAGGACAGAAAACCGCGTCGGAGTTCTCATATAGTATCGGATGTGGGTTTTCGCTTGCGCAGACTACGAACGGTGCATTGCAGAGCATGATAGAAAACCGCGTCGGAGTTCTCATATAGTATCGGATGTGCGTTTTCGCTTGCGCAGACTACGAACGGTGCTTTGCAGAGCAGGATAGAAAACCGCGTCGGAGTTCTCATATAGTATCGGATGTGGGTTTTCGCTTGCGCAGACTACGAACGGTGCATTGCAGAGCATGATAGAAATCCTCGTCGGAGTTCTCATATAGTACGGATGTGGGTTTTCCCTTGCGCAGACTACGAACGGTGCATTGCAGAGCAGGATATAAAACCGCGTCGGAGTTCTCATATAGTATCGAATGTGGGTTTTCGCTTGCGCAGACTACGAACGGTGCATTGCAGAGCAGGATAGAAAACCGCGTCGGAGTTCTCATATAGTATCGGATATGGGTTTTCGATTGCGCAGACTACGAACGGCGCATTGCAGAGCATGATAGAAAACCGCGTCGGAGTTCTCATATAGTATCGGATGTGGGTTTTCGCTTGCGCAGACTACGAACGGTGCATTGCAGACCAGGATAGAAAACCGCGTCGGAGTTCTCATATAGTATCGGATGTGGGTTTTCGCTTGCGCAGACTACGCACGGTGCATTGCAGAGCAGGATAGAAAACCGTGTCCGAGTTCTCATATAGTATCGGATGTGGGTTTTCGCTTGCGCAGACTACGAACGGTGCATTGCAGAGAAGGATAGAAAACCGTGTCCGAGTTCTCATATAGTATCGGATGTGGGTTTTCGCTTGCGCAGACTACGAACGGTGCATTGCAGAGCAGGATAGAAAACCGCGTCGGAGTTCTCATATAGTATCGGATGTGGGTTTTCGATTGCGCAGACTACGAACGGCGCATTGCAGAGCGTGATAGAAAACCGCGTCGGAGTTCTCATATAGTATCGGATGTGGGTTTTCGCTTGCGCAGACTACGAACGGTGCATTGCAGAGCAGGACAGAAAACCGCGTCGGAGTTCTCATATAGTATCGGATGTGGGTTTTCTCTTGCGCAGACTACGAACGGTGCATTGCAGAGCATGATAGAAAACCGCGTCGGAGTTCTCATATAGTATCGGATGTGGGTTTTCGCTTGCGCAGACTACGAACGGTGCATTGCAGAGCAGGACAGAAAACCGCGTCGGAGTTCTCATATAGTATCGGATGTGGGTTTTCGCTTGCGCAGACTACGAACGGTGCATTGCAGAGCATGATAGAAAACCGCGTCGGAGTTCTCATATAGTATCGGATGTGCGTTTTCGCTTGCGCAGACTACGAACGGTGCTTTGCAGAGCAGGATAGAAAACCGCGTCGGAGTTCTCATATAGTATCGGATGTGGGTTTTCGCTTGCGCAGACTACGAACGGTGCATTGCAGAGCATGATAGAAATCCTCGTCGGAGTTCTCATATAGTACGGATGTGGGTTTTCGCTTGCGCAGACTACGAACGGTGCATTGCAGAGCAGGATAGAAAACCGCGTCGGAGTTCTCATATAGTATCGGATGTGGGTTTTCGCTTGCGCAGACTACGAACGGTGCATTGCAGAGCAGGATAGAAATCCGCGTCGGAGTTCTCATATAGTATCGGATGTGGGTTTTCGCTTGCGCAGACTACGAACGGTGCATTGCAGACCAGGATAGAAAACCGCGTCGGAGTTCTCATATAGTATCGGATGTGGGTTTTCGCTTGCGCAGACTACGCACGGTACATTGCAGAGCAGGATAGAAAACCGTGTCCGAGTTCTCATATAGTATCGGATGTGGGTTTTCGCTTGCGCAGACTACGAACGGTGCATTGCAGAGAAGGATAGAAAACCGTGTCCGAGTTCTCATATAGTATCGGATGTGGGTTTTCGCTTGCGCAGACTACGAACGGTGCATTGCAGAGCAGGATAGAAAACCGCGTCGGAGTTCTCATATAGTATCGGATGTGGGTTTTCGCTTGCGCAGACTACGAACGGTGCATTGCAGAGCAGGATAGAAAACCGCGTCGGAGTTCTCATATAGTATTGGATGTGGGTTTTCGCTTGCGCAGACTACGAACGGTGCATTGCAGAGCAGGATGGAAAACCGCGACGGAGTTCTCATATAGTATCGGATGTGGGTTTTCGCTTGCGCAGACTACGAACGGTGCATTGCAGAGCAGGATATAAAACCGCGTCGGAGTTCTCATATAGTATCGAATGTGGGTTTTCGCTTGCGCAGACTACGAACGGTGCATTGCAGAGCAGGATAGAAAACCGCGTCGGAGTTCTCATATAGTATCGGATGTGGGTTTTCGATTGCGCAGACTACGAACGGTGCATTGCAGAGCAGGATAGAAAACCGCGTCGGAGTTCTCATATAGTATCGGATGTGGGTTTTCGCTTGCGCAGACTACGAACGGTGCATTGCAGAGCAGGATAGAAAACCGCGTCGGAGTTCTCATATAGTATTGGATGTGGGTTTTCGCTTGCGCAGACTACGAACGGTGCATTGCAGAGCAGGATGGAAAACCGCGACGGAGTTCTCATATAGTATCGGATGTGGGTTTTCGCTTGCGCAGACTACGAACGGTGCATTGCAGAGCAGGATATAAAACCGCGTCGGAGTTCTCATATAGTATCGAATGTGGGTTTTCGCTTGCGCAGACTACGAACGGTGCATTGCAGAGCAGGATAGAAAACCGCGTCGGAGTTCTCATATAGTATCGGATGTGGGTTTTCGATTGCGCAGACTACGAACGGCGCATTGCAGAGCATGATAGAAAACCGCGTCGGAGTTCTCATATAGTATCGGATGTGGGTTTTCGCTTGCGCAGACTACGAACGGTGCATTGCAGAGCAGGACAGAAAACCGCGTCGGAGTTCTCATATAGTATCGGATGTGGGTTTTCGCTTGCGCAGACTACGAACGGTGCATTGCAGAGCATGATAGAAAACCGCGTCGGAGTTCTCGTATAGTATCGGATGTGGGTTTTCGCTTGCGCAGACTACGAACGGTGCATTGCAGAGCAGAATAGAAAACCGCGTCGGAGTTCTCATATAGTATCGGATGTGGGTTTTCGCTTGCGCAGACTACGAACGGTGCATTGCAGAGCATGATAGAAAACCGCGTCGGAGTTCTCATATAGTATTGGATGTGGGTTTTCGCTTGCGCAGACTACGAACGGTGCATTGCAGAGCAGGATAGAAAACCGCGTCGGAGTTCTCATATAGTATCGGATGTGGGTTTTCGCTTGCGCAGACTACGAACGGTGCATTGCAGAGCAGGACAGAAAACCGCGTCGGAGTTCTCATATAGTATCGGATGTGGGTTTTCGCTTGCGCAGACTACGAACGGTGCATTGCAGAGCATGATAGAAAACCGCGTCGGAGTTCTCATATAGTATCGGATGTGCGTTTTCGCTTGCGCAGACTACGAACGGTGCTTTGCAGAGCAGGATAGAAAACCGCGTCGGAGTTCTCATATAGTATCGGATGTGGGTTTTCGCTTGCGCAGACTACGAACGGTGCATTGCAGAGCATGATAGAAATCCTCGTCGGAGTTCTCATATAGTACGGATGTGGGTTTTCCCTTGCGCAGACTACGAACGGTGCATTGCAGAGCAGGATATAAAACCGCGTCGGAGTTCTCATATAGTATCGAATGTGGGTTTTCGCTTGCGCAGACTACGAACGGTGCATTGCAGAGCAGGATAGAAAACCGCGTCGGAGTTCTCATATAGTATCGGATATGGGTTTCGATTGCGCAGACTACGAACGGCGCATTGCAGAGCATGATAGAAAACCGCGTCGGAGTTCTCATATAGTATCGGATGTGGGTTTTCGCTTGCGCAGACTACGAACGGTGCATTGCAGAGCAGGACAGAAAACCGCGTCGGAGTTCTCATATAGTATCGGATGTGGGTTTTCGTTTGCGCAGACTACGAACGGTGCATTGCAGACCAGGATAGAAAACCGCGTCGGAGTTCTCATATAGTATCGGATGTGGGTTTTCGCTTGCGCAGACTACGCACGGTGCATTGCAGAGCAGGATAGAAAACCGTGTCCGAGTTCTCATATAGTATCGGATGTGGGTTTTCGCTTGCGCAGACTACGAACGGTGCATTGCAGAGAAGGATAGAAAACCGTGTCCGAGTTCTCATATAGTATCGGATGTGGGTTTTCGCTTGCGCAGACTACGAACGGTGCATTGCAGAGCAGGATAGAAAACCGCGTCGGAGTTCTCATATAGTATCGGATGTGGGTTTTCGCTTGCGCAGACTACGAACGGTGCATTGCAGAGCAGGATAGAAAACCGCGTCGGAGTTCTCATATAGTATTGGATGTGGGTTTTCGCTTGCGCAGACTACGAACGGTGCATTGCAGAGCAGGATGGAAAACCGCGACGGAGTTCTCATATAGTATCGGATGTGGGTTTTCGCTTGCGCAGACTACGAACGGTGCATTGCAGAGCAGGATATAAAACCGCGTCGGAGTTCTCATATAGTATCGAATGTGGGTTTTCGCTTGCGCAGACTACGAACGGTGCATTGCAGAGCAGGATAGAAAACCGCGTCGGAGTTCTCATATAGTATCGGATGTGGGTTTTCGATTGCGCAGACTACGAACGGTGCATTGCAGAGCAGGATAGAAAACCGCGTCGGAGTTCTCATATAGTATCGGATGTGGGTTTTCGCTTGCGCAGACTACGAACGGTGCATTGCAGAGCAGGATAGAAAACCGCGTCGGAGTTCTCATATAGTATTGGATGTGGGTTTTCGCTTGCGCAGACTACGAACGGTGCATTGCAGAGCAGGATGGAAAACCGCGACGGAGTTCTCATATAGTATCGGATGTGGGTTTTCGCTTGCGCAGACTACGAACGGTGCATTGCAGAGCAGGATATAAAACCGCGTCGGAGTTCTCATATAGTATCGAATGTGGGTTTTCGCTTGCGCAGACTACGAACGGTGCATTGCAGAGCATGATAGAAAACCGCGTCGGAGTTCTCATATAGTATCGGATGTGGGTTTTCGCTTGCGCAGACTACGAACGGTGCATTGCAGAGCATGATAGAAAACCGCGTCGGAGTTCTCATATAGTATTGGATGTGGGTTTTCGCTTGCGCAGACTACGAACGGTGCATTGCAGAGCAGGATAGAAAACCGCGTCGGAGTTCTCATATAGTATCGGATGTGGGTTTTCGCTTGCGCAGACTACGAACGGTGCATTGCAGAGCAGGACAGAAAACCGCGTCGGAGTTCTCATATAGTATCGGATGTGGGTTTTCGCTTGCGCAGACTACGAACGGTGCATTGCAGAGCATGATAGAAAACCGCGTCGGAGTTCTCATATAGTATCGGATGTGCGTTTTCGCTTGCGCAGACTACGAACGGTGCTTTGCAGAGCAGGATAGAAAACCGCGTCGGAGTTCTCATATAGTATCGGATGTGGGTTTTCGCTTGCGCAGACTACGAACGGTGCATTGCAGAGCATGATAGAAATCCTCGTCGGAGTTCTCATATAGTACGGATGTGGGTTTTCCCTTGCGCAGACTACGAACGGTGCATTGCAGAGCAGGATATAAAACCGCGTCGGAGTTCTCATATAGTATCGAATGTGGGTTTTCGCTTGCGCAGACTACGAACGGTGCATTGCAGAGCAGGATAGAAAACCGCGTCGGAGTTCTCATATAGTATCGGATATGGGTTTTCGATTGCGCAGACTACGAACGGCGCATTGCAGAGCATGATAGAAAACCGCGTCGGAGTTCTCATATAGTATCGGATGTGGGTTTTCGCTTGCGCAGACTACGAACGGTGCATTGCAGAGCAGGACAGAAAACCGCGTCGGAGTTCTCATATAGTATCGGATGTGGGTTTTCGCTTGCGCAGACTACGAACGGTGCATTGCAGAGCATGATAGAAAACCGCGTCGGAGTTCTCATATAGTATCCGATGTGGGTTTTCGCTTGCGCAGACTACGAACGGTGCATTGCAGAGCAGGACAGAAAACCGCGTCGGAGTTCTCATATAGTATCGGATGTGGGTTTTCGCTTGCGCAGACTACGAACGGTGCATTGCAGAGCATGATAGAAAACCGCGTCGGAGTTCTCATATAGTATCGGATGTGCGTTTTCGCTTGCGCAGACTACGAACGGTGCTTTGCAGAGCAGGATAGAAAACCGAGTCGGAGTTCTCATATAGTATCGGATGTGGGTTTTCGCTTGCGCAGACTACGAACGGTGCATTGCAGAGCATGATAGAAATCCTCGTCGGAGTTCTCATATAGTACGGATGTGGGTTTTCGCTTGCGCAGACTACGAACGGTGCATTGCAGAGCAGGATAGAAAACCGCGTCGGAGTTCTCATATAGTATCGGATGTGGGTTTTCGCTTGCGCAGACTACGAACGGTGCATTGCAGAGCAGGATAGAAATCCGCGTCGGAGTTCTCATATAGTATCGGATGTGGGTTTTCGCTTGCGCAGACTACGAACGGTGCATTGCAGACCAGGATAGAAAACCGCGTCGGAGTTCTCATATAGTATCGGATGTGGGTTTTCGCTTGCGCAGACTACGCACGGTGCATTGCAGAGCAGGATAGAAAACCGTGTCCGAGTTCTCATATAGTATCGGATGTGGGTTTTCGCTTGCGCAGACTACGAACGGTGCATTGCAGAGAAGGTTAGAAAACCGTGTCCGAGTTCTCATATAGTATCGGATGTGGGTTTTCGCTTGCGCAGACTACGAACGGTGCATTGCAGAGCAGGATAGAAAACCGCGTCGGAGTTCTCATATAGTATCGGATGTGGGTTTTCGCTTGCGCAGACTACGAACGGTGCATTGCAGAGCAGGATGGAAAACCGCGACGGAGTTCTCATATAGTATCGGATGTGGGTTTTCGCTTGCGCAGACTACGAACGGTGCATTGCAGAGCAGGATATAAAACCGCGTCGGAGTTCTCATATAGTATCGAATGTGGGTTTTCGCTTGCGCAGACTACGAACGGTGCATTGCAGAGCAGGATAGAAAACCGCGCCGGAGTTCTCATATAGTATCGGATGTGGGTTTTCGATTGCGCTGACTACGAACGGTGCATTGCAGAGCAGGATAGAAAACCGCGTCGGAGTTCTCATATAGTATCGGATGTGGGTTTTCGCTTGCGCAGACTACGAACGGTGCATTGCAGAGCAGGATAGAAAACCGCGTCGGAGTTCTCATATAGTATTGGATGTGGGTTTTCGCTTGCGCAGACTACGAACGGTGCATTGCAGAGCAGGATGGAAAACCGCGACGGAGTTCTCATATAGTATCGGATGTGGGTTTTCGCTTGCGCAGACTATGAACGGTGCATTGCAGAGCAGGATATAAAACCGCGTCGGAGTTCTCATATAGTATCGAATGTGGGTTTTCGCTTGCGCAGACTACGAACGGTGCATTGCAGAGCAGGATAGAAAACCGCGTCGGAGTTCTCATATAGTATCGGATGTGGGTTTTCGATTGCGCAGACTACGAACGGCGCATTGCAGAGCATGATAGAAAACCGCGTCGGAGTTCTCATATAGTATCGGATGTGGGTTTTCGCTTGCGCAGACTACGAACGGTGCATTGCAGAGCAGGACAGAAAACCGCGTCGGAGTTCTCATATAGTATCGGATGTGGGTTTTCGCTTGCGCAGACTACGAACGGTGCATTGCAGAGCATGATAGAAAACCGCGTAGGAGTTCTCGTATAGTATCGGATGTGGGTTTTCGCTTGCGCAGACTACGAACGGTGCATTGCAGAGCAGAATAGAAAACCGCGTCGGAGTTCTCATATATTATCGGATGTGGGTTTTCGCTTGCGCAGACTACGAACGGTGCATTGCAGAGCATGATAGAAAACCGCGTCGGAGTTCTCATATAGTATTGGATGTGGGTTTTCGCTTGCGCAGACTACGAACGGTGCATTGCAGAGCAGGATAGAAAACCGCGTCGGAGTTCTCATATAGTATCGGATGTGGGTTTTCGCTTGCGCAGACTACGAACGGTGCATTGCAGAGCAGGACAGAAAACCGCGTCGGAGTTCTCATATAGCATCGGATGTGGGTTTTCGCTTGCGCAGACTACGAACGGTGCATTGCAGAGCATGATAGAAAACCGCGTCGGAGTTCTCATATAGTATCGGATGTGCGTTTTCGCTTGCGCAGACTACGAACGGTGCTTTGCAGAGCAGGCTAGAAAACCGCGTCGGAGTTCTCATATAGTATCGGATGTGGGTTTTCGCTTGCGCAGACTACGAACGGTGCATTGCAGAGCATGATAGAAATCCTCGTCGGAGTTCTCATATAGTACGGATGTGGGTTTTCGCTTGCGCAGACTACGAACGGTGCATTGCAGAGCAGGATAGAAAACCGCGTCGGAGTTCTCATATAGTATCGGATGTGGGTTTTCGCTTGCGCAGACTACGAACGGTGCATTGCAGAGCAGGATAGAAATCCGCGTCGGAGTTCTCATATAGTATCGGATGTGGGTTTTCGCTTGCGCAGACTACGAACGGTGCATTGCAGACCAGGATAGAAAACCGCGTCGGAGTTCTCATATAGTATCGGATGTGGGTTTTCGCTTGCGCAGACTACGCACGGTGCATTGCAGAGCAGGATAGAAAACCGTGTCCGAGTTCTCATATAGTATCGGATGTGGGTTTTCGCTTGCGCAGACTACGAACGGTGCATTGCAGAGAAGGATAGAAAACCGTGTCCGAGTTCTCATATAGTATCGGATGTGGGTTTTCGCTTGCGCAGACTACGAACGGTGCATTGCAGAGCAGGATAGAAAACCGCGTCGGAGTTCTCATATAGTATCGGATGTGGGTTTTCGCTTGCGCAGACTACGAACGGTGCATTGCAGAGCAGGATAGAAAACCGCGTCGGAGTTCTCATATAGTATTGGATGTGGGTTTTCGCTTGCGCAGACTACGAACGGTGCATTGCAGAGCAGGATGGAAAACCGCGACGGAGTTCTCATATAGTATCGGATGTGGGTTTTCGCTTGCGCAGACTACGAACGGTGCATTGCAGAGCAGGATATAAAACCGCGTCGGAGTTCTCATATAGTATCGAATGTGGGTTTTCGCTTGCGCAGACTACGAACGGTGCATTGCAGAGCAGGATAGAAAACCGCGTCGGAGTTCTCATATAGTATCGGATGTGGGTTTTCGCTTGCGCAGACTACGAACGGTGCATTGCAGAGCAGGACAGAAAACCGCGTCGGAGTTCTCATATAGTATCGGATGTGGGTTTTCGCTTGCGCAGACTACGAACGGTGCATTGCAGAGCATGATAGAAAACCGCGTCGGAGTTCTCGTATAGTATCGGATGTGGGTTTTCGCTTGCGCAGACTACGAACGGTGCATTGCAGAGCAGAATAGAAAACCGCGTCGGAGTTCTCATATAGTATCGGATGTGGGTTTTCGCTTGCGCAGACTACGAACGGTGCATTGCAGAGCATGATAGAAAACCGCGTCGGAGTTCTCATATAGTATTGGATGTGGGTTTTCGCTTGCGCAGACTACGAACGGTGCATTGCAGAGCAGGATAGAAAACCGCGTCGGAGTTCTCATATAGTATCGGATGTGGGTTTTCGCTTGCGCAGACTACGAACGGTGCATTGCAGAGCAGGATAGAAAACCACGTGGAGTTCTCATATAGTATCGAATGTGGGTTTTCGCTTGCGCAGACTACGAACGGTGCATTGCAGAGCAGGATAGAAAACCGTGTCCGAGTTCCCATATAGTATCGGATGTGGGTTTTCGCTTGCGCAGACTACGAACGGTGCATTGCAGAGCAGGATAGAAAACCGCGTCGGAGTTCTCATATAGTATCAGATGTGGGTTTTCGCTTGCGCAGACTACGAACGGTGCATTGCAGAGCAGGATAGAAAACCGCGTCGGAGTTCTCATATAGTATCGGATGTGGGTTTTCGCTTGCGCAGACTACGCACGGTGCATTGCAGAGCAGGATAGAAAACCGTGTCCGAGTTCTCATATAGTAGCGGATGTGGGTTTTCGCTTGCGCAGACTACGAACGGTGCATTGCAGAGCAGGATAGAAAACCGTCTCCGAGTTCTCATATAGTATCGGATGTGGGTTTTCGCCTGCGCAGACTACGAACGGTGCATTGCAGTGCAGGATAGAAAACCGCGTCGGAGTTCTCATATAGTATCGGATGTGGGTTTTCGCTTGCGCAGACTACGAACGGTGCATTGCAGAGCAGGACAGACAAACCGCGTCGGAGTTCTCATATAGTATCGGATGTGGGTTTTCGCTTGCGCAGACTACGAACGGTGCATTGCAGAGCAGGATAGAAAACCGCGTCGGAGTTCTCATATAGTATCGGATGTGGGTTTTCGCTTGCGCAGACTACGAACGGTGCATTGCAGAGAAGGATAGAAAACCGTGTCCGAGTTCTCATATAGTATCGGATGTGGGTTTTCGCTTGCGCAGACTACGAACGGTGCATTGCAGAGCAGGATAGAAAACCGCGTCGGAGTTCTCATATAGTATCGGATGTGGGTTTTCGCTTGCGCAGACTACGAACGGTGCATTGCAGAGCAGGATAGAAAACCGCGTCGGAGCTCTCATATAGTATCGGATGTGGGTTTTCGCTTGCGCAGACTACGAACGGTGCATTGCAGACCAGGATAGAAAACCGCGTCGGAGTTCTCATATAGTATCGGATGTGGGTTTTCGCTTGCGCAGACTACGCACGGTGCATTGCAGAGCAGGTTAGAAAACCGTGTCCGAGTTCTCATATAGTATCGGATGTGGGTTTTCGCTTGCGCAGACTACGAACGGTGCATTGCAGAGAAGGATAGAAAACCGTGTCCGAGTTCTCATATAGTATCGGATGTGGGTTTTCGCTTGCGCAGACTACGAACGGTGCATTGCAGAGCAGGATAGAAAACCGCGTCGGAGTTCTCATATAGTATCGGATGTGGGTTTTCGCTTGCGCAGACTACGAACGGTGCATTGCAGAGCAGGATGGAAAACCGCGACGGAGTTCTCATATAGTATCGGATGTGGGTTTTCGCTTGCGCAGACTACGAACGGTGCATTGCAGAGCAGGATATAAAACCGCGTCGGAGTTCTCATATAGTATCGAATGTGGGTTTTCGCTTGCGCAGACTACGAACGGTGCATTGCAGAGCAGGATAGAAAACCGCGTCGGAGTTCTCATATAGTATCGGATGTGGGTTTTCGATTGCGCTGACTACGAACGGTGCATTGCAGAGCAGGATAGAAAACCGCGTCGGAGTTCTCATATAGTATCGGATGTGGGTTTTCGCTTGCGCAGACTACGAACGGTGCATTGCAGAGCAGGATATAAAACCGCGTTGGAGTTCTCATATAGTATCGAATGTGGGTTTTCGCTTGCGCAGACTACGAACGGTGCATTGCAGAGCAGGATAGAAAACCGCGTCGGAGTTCTCATATAGTATCGGATGTGGGTTTTCGCTTGCGCAGACTACGAACGGTGCATTGCAGAGCAGGACAGAAAACCGCGTCGGAGTTCTCATATAGTATCGGATGTGGGTTTTCGCTTGCGCAGACTACGAACGGTGCATTGCAGAGCATGATAGAAAACCGCGTCGGAGTTCTCGTATAGTATCGGATGTGGGTTTTCGCTTGCGCAGACTACGAACGGTGCATTGCAGAGCAGAATAGAAAACCGCGTCGGAGTTCTCATATAGTATCGGATGTGGGTTTTCGCTTGCGCAGACTACGAACGGTGCATTGCAGAGCATGATAGAAAACCGCGTCGGAGTTCTCATATAGTATTGGATGTGGGTTTTCGCTTGCGCAGACTACGAACGGTGCATTGCAGAGCAGGATAGAAAACCGCGTCGGAGTTCTCATATAGTATCGGATGTGGGTTTTCGCTTGCGCAGACTACGAACGGTGCATTGCAGAGCAGGATAGAAAACCACGTGGAGTTCTCATATAGTATCGAATGTGGGTTTTCGCTTGCGCAGACTACGAACGGTGCATTGCAGAGCAGGATAGAAAACCGTGTCCGAGTTCCCATATAGTATCGGATGTGGGTTTTCGCTTGCGCAGACTACGAACGGTGCATTGCAGAGCAGGATAGAAAACCGCGTCGGAGTTCTCATATAGTATCAGATGTGGGTTTTCGCTTGCGCAGACTACGAACGGTGCATTGCAGAGCAGGATAGAAAACCGCGTCGGAGTTCTCATATAGTATCGGATGTGGGTTTTCGCTTGCGCAGACTACGCACGGTGCATTGCAGAGCAGGATAGAAAACCGTGTCCGAGTTCTCATATAGTAGCGGATGTGGGTTTTCGCTTGCGCAGACTACGAACGGTGCATTGCAGAGCAGGATAGAAAACCGTCTCCGAGTTCTCATATAGTATCGGATGTGGGTTTTCGCCTGCGCAGACTACGAACGGTGCATTGCAGTGCAGGATAGAAAACCGCGTCGGAGTTCTCATATAGTATCGGATGTGGGTTTTCGCTTGCGCAGACTACGAACGGTGCATTGCAGAGCAGGACAGACAAACCGCGTCGGAGTTCTCATATAGTATCGGATGTGGGTTTTCGCTTGCGCAGACTACGAACGGTGCATTGCAGAGCAGGATAGAAAACCGCGTCGGAGTTCTCATATAGTATCGGATGTGGGTTTTCGCTTGCGCAGACTACGAACGGTGCATTGCAGAGAAGGATAGAAAACCGTGTCCGAGTTCTCATATAGTATCGGATGTGGGTTTTCGCTTGCGCAGACTACGAACGGTGCATTGCAGAGCAGGATAGAAAACCGCGTCGGAGTTCTCATATAGTATCGGATGTGGGTTTTCGCTTGCGCAGACTACGAACGGTGCATTGCAGAGCAGGATAGAAAACCGCGTCGGAGCTCTCATATAGTATCGGATGTGGGTTTTCGCTTGCGCAGACTACGAACGGTGCATTGCAGACCAGGATAGAAAACCGCGTCGGAGTTCTCATATAGTATCGGATGTGGGTTTTCGCTTGCGCAGACTACGCACGGTGCATTGCAGAGCAGGTTAGAAAACCGTGTCCGAGTTCTCATATAGTATCGGATGTGGGTTTTCGCTTGCGCAGACTACGAACGGTGCATTGCAGAGAAGGATAGAAAACCGTGTCCGAGTTCTCATATAGTATCGGATGTGGGTTTTCGCTTGCGCAGACTACGAACGGTGCATTGCAGAGCAGGATAGAAAACCGCGTCGGAGTTCTCATATAGTATCGGATGTGGGTTTTCGCTTGCGCAGACTACGAACGGTGCATTGCAGAGCAGGATGGAAAACCGCGACGGAGTTCTCATATAGTATCGGATGTGGGTTTTCGCTTGCGCAGACTACGAACGGTGCATTGCAGAGCAGGATATAAAACCGCGTCGGAGTTCTCATATAGTATCGAATGTGGGTTTTCGCTTGCGCAGACTACGAACGGTGCATTGCAGAGCAGGATAGAAAACCGCGTCGGAGTTCTCATATAGTATCGGATGTGGGTTTTCGATTGCGCTGACTACGAACGGTGCATTGCAGAGCAGGATAGAAAACCGCGTCGGAGTTCTCATATAGTATCGGATGTGGGTTTTCGCTTGCGCAGACTACGAACGGTGCATTGCAGAGCAGGATAGAAAACCGCGTCGGAGTTCTCATATAGTAATGGATGTGGGTTTTCGCTTGCGCAGACTACGAACGGTGCATTGCAGAGCAGGATGGAAAACCGCGACGGAGTTCTCATATTGTATCGGATGTGGGTTTTCGCTTGCGCAGACTACGAACGGTGCATTGCAGAGCAGGATATAAAACCGCGTCGGAGTTCTCATATAGTATCGAATGTGGGTTTTCGCTTGCGCAGACTACGAACGGTGCATTGCAGAGCAGGATAGAAAACCGCGTCGGAGTTCTCATATAGTATCGGATGTGGGTTTTCGATTGCGCAGACTACGAACGGCGCATTGCAGAGCATGATAGAAAACCGCGTCGGAGTTCTCATATAGTATCGGATGTGGGTTTTCGCTTGCGCAGACTACGAACGGTGCATTGCAGAGCAGGACAGAAAACCGCGTCGGAGTTCTCATATAGTATCGGATGTGGGTTTTCGCTTGCGCAGACTACGAACGGTGCATTGCAGAGCATGATAGAAAACCGCGTCGGAGTTCTCGTATAGTATCGGATGTGGGTTTTCGCTTGCGCAGACTACGAACGGTGCATTGCAGAGCAGAATAGAAAACCGCGTCGGAGTTCTCATATAGTATCGGATGTGGGTTTTCGCTTGCGCAGACTACGAACGGTGCATTGCAGAGCATGATAGAAAACCGCGTCGGAGTTCTCATATAGTATTGGATGTGGGTTTTCGCTTGCGCAGACTACGAACGGTGCATTGCAGAGCAGGATAGAAAACCGCGTCGGAGTTCTCATATAGTATCGGATGTGGGTTTTCGCTTGCGCAGACTACGAACGGTGCATTGCAGAGCAGGACAGAAAACCGCGTCGGAGTTCTCATATAGTATCGGATGTGGGTTTTCGCTTGCGCAGACTACGAACGGTGCATTGCAGAGCATGATAGAAAACCGCGTCGGAGTTCTCATATAGTATCGGATGTGCGTTTTCGCTTGCGCAGACTACGAACGGTGCTTTGCAGAGCAGGATAGAAAACCGCGTCGGAGTTCTCATATAGTATCGGATGTGGGTTTGCGCTTGCGCAGACTACGAACGGTGCATTTCTGAGCAGGATAGAAAACCGCGTCGGAGTTCTCATATAGTATTGGATGTGGGTTTTCGCTTGCGCAGACTACGAACGGTGTATTGCAGAGCATGATAGAAATCCTCGTCGGAGTTCTCATATAGTACGGATGTGGGTTTTCGCTTGCGCAGACTACGAACGGTGCATTGCAGAGCAGGATAGAAAACCGCGTCGGAGTTCTCATATAGTATCGGATGTGGGTTTTCGCTTGCGCAGACTACGAACGGTGCATTGCAGAGCAGGATAGAAATCCGCGTCGGAGTTCTCATATAGTATCGGATGTGGGTTTTCGCTTGCGCAGACTACGAACGGTGCATTGCAGACCAGGATAGAAAACCGCGTCGGAGTTCTCATATAGTATCGGATGTGGGTTTTCGCTTGCGCAGACTACGCACGGTGCATTGCAGAGCAGGATAGAAAACCGTGTCCGAGTTCTCATATAGTATCGGATGTGGGTTTTCGCTTGCGCAGACTACGAACGGTGCATTGCAGAGAAGGATAGAAAACCGTGTCCGAGTTCTCATATAGTATCGGATGTGGGTTTTCGCTTGCGCAGACTACGAACGGTGCATTGCAGAGCAGGATAGAAAACCGCGTCGGAGTTCTCATATAGTATCGGATGTGGGTTTTCGCTTGCGCAGACTACGAACGGTGCATTGCAGAGCAGGATAGAAAACCGCGTCGGAGTTCTCATATAGTATTGGATGTGGGTTTTCGCTTGCGCAGACTACGAACGGTGCATTGCAGAGCAGGATGGAAAACCGCGACGGAGTTCTCATATAGTATCGGATGTGGGTTTTCGCTTGCGCAGACTACGAACGGTGCATTGCAGAGCAGGATATAAAACCGCGTCGGAGTTCTCATATAGTATCGAATGTGGGTTTTCGCTTGCGCAGACTACGAACGGTGCATTGCAGAGCAGGATAGAAAACCGCGTCGGAGTTCTCATATAGTATCGGATGTGGGTTTTCGATTGCGCAGACTACGAACGGCGCATTACAGAGCATGATAGAAAACCGCGTCGGAGTTCTCATATAGTATCGGATGTGGGTTTTCACTTGCGCAGACTACGAACGGTGCATTGCAGAGCAGGACAGAAAACCGCGTCGGAGTTCTCATATAGTATCGGATGTGGGTTTTCGCTTGCGCAGACTACGAACGGTGCATTGCAGAGCATGATAGAAAACCGCGTCGGAGTTCTCGTATAGTATCGGATGTGGGTTTTCGCTTGCGCAGACTACGAACGGTGCATTGCAGAGCAGAATAGAAAACCGCGTCGGAGTTCTCATATAGTATCGGATGTGGGTTTTCGCTTGCGCAGACTACGAACGGTGCATTGCAGAGCATGATAGAAAACCGCGTCGGAGTTCTCATATAGTATTGGATGTTTGTTTTCGCTTGCGCAGACTACGAACGGTGCATTGCAGAGCAGGATAGAAAACCGCGTCGGAGTTCTCATATAGTATCGGATGTGGGTTTTCGCTTGCGCAGACTACGAACGGTGCATTGCAGAGCAGGATAGAAAACCGCGTGGAGTTCTCATATAGTATCGAATGTGGGTTTTCGCTTGCGCAGACTACGAACGGTGCATTGCAGAGCAGGATAGAAAACCGTGTCTGAGTTCTCATATAGTATCGGATGTGGGTTTTCGCTTGCGCAGACTACGAACGGTGCATTGCAGAGCAGGATAGAAAACCGCGTCGGAGTTCTCATATAGTATCAGATGTGGGTTTTCGCTTGCGCAGACTACGAACGGTGCATTGCAGAGCAGGATAGAAAACCGCGTCGGAGTTCTCATATAGTATCGGATGTGGGTTTTCGCTTGCGCAGACTACGCACGGTGCATTGCAGAGCAGGATAGAAAACCGTGTCCGAGTTCTCATATAGTATCGGATGTGGGTTTTCGCTTGCGCAGACTACGAACGGTGCATTGCAGAGCAGGATAGAAAACCGTCTCCGAGTTCTCATATAGTATCGGATGTGGGTTTTCGCCTGCGCAGACTACGAACGGTGCATTGCAGTGCAGGATAGAAAACCGCGTCGGAGTTCTCATATAGTATCGGATGTGGGTTTTCGCTTGCGCAGACTACGAACGGTGCATTGCAGAGCAGGACAGACAAACCGCGTCGGAGTTCTCATATAGTATCGGATGTGGGTTTTCGCTTGCGCAGACTACGAACGGTGCATTGCAGAGCAGGATAGAAAACCGCGTCGGAGTTCTCATATAGTATCGGATGTGGGTTTTCGCTTGCGCAGACTACGAACGGTGCATTGCAGAGCAGGATAGAAAACCGCGTCGGAGTTCTCGTATAGTATCGGATGTGGGTTTTCGCTTGCGCAGACTACGAACGGTGCATTGGAGAGCAGGATAGAAAACCGCGTCGGAGTTCTCATATAGTATTGGATGTGGGTTTTCGCTTGCGCAGACTACGAACGGTGCATTGCAGAGCAGGATAGAAAACCGCGTCGGAGCTCTCATATAGTATCGGATGTGGGTTTTCGCTTGCGCAGACTACGAACGGTGCATTGCAGAGCAGGATAGAAAACCGCGTCGGAGTTCTCATATAGTATCGAATGTGGGTTTTCGCTTGCGCAGACTACGAACGGTGCATTGCAGAGCAGGATAGAAAACCGCGTCGGAGTTCTCATATAGTATCGGATGTGGGTTTTCGCTTGCGCAGACTACGAACGGTGCATTGCAGAGCAGGATAGAAAACCGCGTCGGAGTTCTCATATAGTATCGGATGTGGGTTTTCGCTTGCGCAGACTACGCACGGTGCATTGCAGAGCAGGATAGAAAACCGTGTCCGAGTTCTCATATAGTATCGGATGTGGGTTTTCGCTTGCGCAGACTACGAACGGTGCATTGCAGAGCAGGATAGAAAACCGTCTCCGAGTTCTCATATAGTATCGGATGTGGGTTTTCGCCTGCGCAGACTACGAACGGTGCATTGCAGTGCAGGATAGAAAACCGCGTCGGAGTTCTCATATAGTATCGGATGTGGGTTTTCGCTTGCGCAGACTACGAACGGTGCATTGCAGAGCAGGACAGACAAACCGCGTCGGAGTTCTCATATAGTATCGGATGTGGGTTTTCGCTTGCGCAGACTACGAACGGTGCATTGCAGAGCAGGATAGAAAACCGCGTCGGAGTTCTCATATAGTATCGGATGTGGGTTTTCGCTTGCGCAGACTACGAACGGTGCATTGCAGAGCAGGATAGAAAACCGCGTCGGAGTTCTCGTATAGTATCGGATGTGGGTTTTCGCTTGCGCAGACTACGAACGGTGCATTGGAGAGCAGGATAGAAAACCGCGTCGGAGTTCTCATATAGTATTGGATGTGGGTTTTCGCTTGCGCAGACTACGAACGGTGCATTGCAGAGCAGGATAGAAAACCGCGTCGGAGCTCTCATATAGTATCGGATGTGGGTTTTCGCTTGCGCAGACTACGAACGGTGCATTGCAGAGCAGGATAGAAAACCGCGTCGGAGTTCTCATATAGTATCGAATGTGGGTTTTCGCTTGCGCAGACTACGAACGGTGCATTGCAGAGCAGGATAGAAAACCGCGTCGGAGTTCTCATATAGTATCGGATGTGGGTTTTCGATTGCGCAGACTACGAACGGTGCATTGCAGAGCAGAATAGAAAACCGCGTCGGAGTTCTCATATAGTATCGGATGTGGGTTTTCGCTTGCGCAGACTACGAACGGTGCATTGCAGAGCATGATAGAAAACCGCGTCGGAGTTCTCATATAGTATTGGATGTGGGTTTTCGCTTGCGCAGACTACGAACGGTGCATTGCAGAGCAGGATAGAAAACCGCGTCGGAGTTCTCATATAGTATCGGATGTGGGTTTTCGCTTGCGCAGACTACGAACGGTGCATTGCAGAGCAGGATAGAAAACCGCGTGGAGTTCTCATATAGTATCGAATGTGGGTTTTCGCTTGCGCAGACTACGAACGGTGCATTGCAGAGCAGGATAGAAAACCGCGTCGGAGTTCTCATATAGTATCGGATGTGGGTTTTCGCTTGCGCAGACTACGCACGGTGCATTGCAGAGCAGGATAGAAAACCGTGTCCGAGTTCTCATATAGTATCGGATGTGGGTTTTCGCTTGCGCAGACTACGAACGGTGCATTGCAGAGCAGGATAGAAAATCGTCTCCGAGTTCTCATATAGTATCGGATGTGGGTTTTCGCCTGCGCAGACTACGAACGGTGCATTGCAGTGCAGGATAGAAAACCGCGTCGGAGTTCTCATATAGTATCGGATGTGGGTTTTCGCTTGCGCAGACTACGAACGGTGCATTGCAGAGCAGGATAGAAAACCGCGTGGAGTTCTCATATAGTATCGGAAGTGGGTTTTCGCTAGCGCAGACTACGATCGGTGCATTGCAGAGCAGGATAGAAAAGCGCGTCGGAGTTATCATATAGTATCGGATGTGGGTTTTCGCTTGCGCAGACTACGCACGGCGCATTGCAGAGCAGGATAGAAAACCGCGTCGGAGTTCTCATATAGTATCAGATGTGGGTTTTCGCTTGCGCAGACTACGAACGGTGCATTGCAGAGCAGGATAGAAAACCGCGTCGGAGTTCTCATATAGTATCGGATGTGGGTTTTCGCTTGCGAAGACTACGCACGGTGCATTGCAGAGCAGGATAGAAAACCGTGTCCGAGTTCTCATATAGTATCGGATGTGGGTTTTCGCCTGCGCGGACTACGAACGGTGCATTGCAGAGCAGGATAGAAAACCGTCTCCGAGTTCTCATATAGTATCGGATGTGGGTTTTCGCCTGCGCAGACTACGAACGGTGCATTGCAGAGCAGGATAGAAAACCGCGTCGGAGTTCTCATATAGTATCGGATGTGGGTTTTCGCTTGCGCAGACTACGAACGGTGCATTGCAGAGCAGGATAGAAAACCGCGTCGGAGTTCTCATATAGTATCGGATGTGAATTTTTGCTTGCGCAGACTACGAACGGTGCATTGCAGAGCAGGATAGAAAACCGTGTCCGAGTTCTCATATAGTATCGGATGTGGGTTTTCGCTTGCGCAGACTACGAACGGTGCATTGCAGAGCAGGATAGAAAACCGCGTCGGAGTTCTCTTATAGTATCGGATGTGGGTTTTCGCTTGCGCAGACTACGAACGGTGCATTGGAGAGCAGGATAGAAAACCGCGTCGGAGTTCTCATATAGTATTGGATGTGGGTTTTCGCTTGCGCAGACTACGAACGGTGCATTGCAGAGCAGGATGGAAAACCGCGACGGAGTTCCCATATAGTATCGGATGTGGGTTTTCGCTTGCGCAGACTACGAACGGTGCATTGCAGAGCAGGATATAAAACCGCGTCGGAGTTCTCATATAGTATCGAATGTGGGTTTTCGCTTGCGCAGACTACGAACGGTGCATTGCAGAGCAGGATAGAAAACCGCGTCAGAGTTCTCATATAGTATCGGATGTGGGTTTTCGATTGCGCAGACTACGAACGGCGCATTGCAGAGCATGATAGAAAACGGCGTCGGAGTTCTCATATAGTATCGGATGTGGGTTTTCGCTTGCGCAGACTACGAACGGTGCATTGCAGAGCAGGACAGAAAACCGCGTCGGAGTTCTCATATAGTATCGGATGTGGGTTTTCGCTTGCGCAGACTACGAACGGTGCATTGCAGAGCATGATAGAAAACCGCGTCGGAGTTCTCGTATAGTATCGGATGTGGGTTTTCGCTTGCGCAGACTACGAACGGTGCATTGCAGAGCAGAATAGAAAACCGCGTCGGAGTTCTCATATAGTATCGGATGTGGGTTTTCGCTTGCGCAGACTACGAACGGTGCATTGCAGAGCATGATAGAAAACCGCGTCGGAGTTCTCATATAGTTTTGGATGTGGGTTTTCGCTTGCGCAGACTACGAACGGTGCATTGCAGAGCAGGATAGAAAACCGCGTCGGAGTTCTCATATAGTATCGGATGTGGGTTTTCGCTTGAGCAGACTACGAACGGTGCATTGCAGAGCAGGATAGAAAACCGCGTCGGAGTTCTCATATAGTATCGAATGTGGGTTTTCGCTTGAGCAGACTACGAACGGTGCATTGCAGAGCAGGATAGAAAACCGCGTGGAGTTCTCATATAGTATCGAATGTGGGTTTTCGCTTGCGCAGACTACGAACGGTGCATTGCAGAGCAGGATAGAAAACCGCGTCGGAGTTCTCATATAGTATCAGATGTGGGTTTTCGCTTGCGCAGACTACGCACGGTGCATTGCAGAGCAGGATAGAAAACCGCGTCGGAGTTCTCATATAGTATCGGATGTGGGTTTTCGCTTGCGCAGACTACGCACGGTGCATTGCAGAGCAGGATAGAAAACCGTGTCCGAGTTCTCATATAGTATCGGATGTGGGTTTTCGCTTGCGCAGACTACGAACGGTGCATTGCAGAGCAGGATAGAAAACCGTCTCCGAGTTCTCATATAGTATCGGATGTGGGTTTTCGCCTGCGCAGACTACGAACGGTGCATTGCAGAGCAGGATAGAAAACCGCGTCGGAGCTCTCATATAGTATCGGATGTGGGTTTTCGCTTGCGCAGACTACGAACGGTGCATTGCAGAGCAGGATAGAAAACCGCGTCGGAGTTCTCATATAGTATCGAATGTGGGTTTTCGCTTGCGCAGACTACGAACGGTGCATTGCAGAGCAGGATAGAAAACCGCGTCGTTGTTCTCATATAGTATCGGATGTGGGTTTTCGCTTGCGCAGACTACGAACGGCGCATTGCAGAGCATGATAGAAAACCGCGTCGGAGTTCTCATATAGTATCGGATGTGGGTTTTCGCTTGCGCAGACTACGAACGGTGCATTGCAGAGCATGATAGAAAACCGCGTCGGAGTTCTCATATAGTATCGGATGTGCGTTTTCGCTTGCGCAGACTACGAACGGTGCTTTGCAGAGCAGGATAGAAAACCGCGTCGGAGTTCTCATATAGTATCGGATGTGGGTTTTCGCTTGCGCAGACTACGAACGGTGCATTGCAGAGCATGATAGAAATCCTCGTCGGAGTTCTCATATAGTACGGATGTGGGTTTTCGCTTGCGCAGACTACGAACGGTGCATTGCAGAGCAGGATAGAAAACCGCGTCGGAGTTCTCATATAGTATCGGATGTGGGTTTTCGCTTGCGCAGACTACGAACGGTGCATTGCAGAGCAGGATAGAAATCCGCGTCGGAGTTCTCATATAGTATCGGATGTGGGTTTTCGCTTGCGCAGACTACGAACGGTGCATTGCAGACCAGGATAGAAAACCGCGTCGGAGTTCTCATATAGTATCGGATGTGGGTTTTCGCTTGCGCAGACTACGCACGGTGCATTGCAGAGCAGGATAGAAAACCGTGTCCGAGTTCTCATATAGTATCGGATGTGGGTTTTCGCCTGCGCAGACTACGAACGGTGCATTGCAGAGAAGGATAGAAAACCGTGTCCGAGTTCTCATATAGTATCGGATGTGGGTTTTCGCTTGCGCAGACTACGAACGGTGCATTGCAGAGCAGGATAGAAAACCGCGTCGGAGTTCTCATATAGTATCGGATGTGGGTTTTCGCTTGCGCAGACTACGAACGGTGCATTGCAGAGCAGGATAGAAAACCGCGTCGGAGTTCTCATATAGTATCGGATGTGGGTTTTCGCTTGCGCAGACTACGAACGGTGCATTGCAGAGCAGGATAGAAAACCGCGACGGAGTTCTCATATAGTATCGGATGTGGGTTTTCGCTTGCGCAGACTACGAACGGTGCATTGGAGAGCAGGATGGAAAACCGCGTCGGAGTTCTCATATAGTATCGAATGTGGGTTTTCGCTTGCGCAGACTACGAACGGTGCATTGCAGAGCATGATAGAAAACCGCGTCGGAGTTCTCATATAGTATCGGATGTGCGTTTTCGCTTGCGCAGACTACGAACGGTGCTTTGCAGAGCAGGATAGAAAACCGCGTCGGAGTTCTCATATAGTATCGGATGTGGGTTTTCGCTTGCGCAGACTACGAACGGTGCATTGCAGAGCAGGATAGAAAACCGCGTCGGAGTTCTCATATAGTATCGGATGTGGGTTTTCGCTTGCGCAGACTACGAACGGTGCATTGCAGAGCAGGTCAGAAAACCGCGTCGGAATTCTCATATAGTATCCGATGTGAGTCTTCGCTTGCGCAGACTACGAACGGTGCATTGCAGAGCAGGATAGAAAACCGTGTCCGAGTTCTCGTATAGTATCGGATGTGGGTTTTCGCTCGCGCAGACTACGAACGGTGCATTGCAGAACAGAATAGAAAACCGCGTCGGAGTTCTCATATAGTATCGGATGTGGGTTTTCGCTTGCGCAGACTACGAACGGTGCATTGGAGAGCAGGACAGAAAACCGCAATGGAGTTCTCATATAGTATTGGATGTGGGTTTTCGCTTGCGCAGACTACGAACGGTGCATTGCAGAGCATGATAGAAAACCGCACGGAGTTCTCATATAGTATCGGATGTGGGTTTTCGCTTGCGCAGACTACGAACGGTGCATTGCAGAGCAGGACAGAAAACCGCGTCGGAGTTCTCATATAGTATCGGATGTGGGTTTTCGCTTGCGCAGACTACGAACGGTGCATTGCAGAGCATGATAGAAAACCGCGTCGGAGTTCTCGTATAGTATCGGATGTGGGTTTTCGCTTGCGCAGACTACGAACGGTGCATTGCAGAGCAGAATAGAAAACCGCGTCGGAGTTCTCATATAGTATCGGATGTGCGTTTTCGCTTGCGCAGACTACGAACGGTGCATTGCAGAGCATGATAGAAAACCGCGTCGGAGTTCTCATATAGTATTGGATGTGGGTTTTCGCTTGCGCAGACTACGAACGGTGCATTGCAGAGCAGGATAGAAAACCGCGTCGGAGTTCTCATATAGTATCGGATGTGGGTTTTCGCTTGAGCAGACTACGAACGGTGCATTGCAGAGCAGGATAGAAAACCGCGTCGGAGTTCTCATATAGTATCGAATGTGGGTTTTCGCTTGAGCAGACTACGAACGGCGCATTGCAGAGCAGGATAGAAAACCGCGTGGAGTTCTCATATAGTATCGAATGTGGGTTTTCGCTTGCGCAGACTACGAACGGTGCATTGCAGAGCAGGATAGAAAACCGCGTCGGAGTTCTCATATAGTATCAGATGTGGGTTTTCGCTTGCGCAGACTACGCACGGTGCATTGCAGAGCAGGATAGAAAACCGCGTCGGAGTTCTCATATAGTATCGGATGTGGGTTTTCGCTTGCGCAGACTACGCACGGTGCATTGCAGAGCAGGATAGAAAACCGTGTCCGAGTTCTCATATAGTATCGGATGTGGGTTTTCGCTTGCGCAGACTACGAACGGTGCATTGCAGAGCAGGATAGAAAACCGTCTCCGAGTTCTCATATAGTATCGGATGTGGGTTTTCGCCTGCGCAGACTACGAACGGTGCATTGCAGAGCAGGATAGAAAACCGCGTCGGAGTTCTCATATAGTATCGGATGTGGGTTTTCGCTTGCGCAGACTACGAACGGTGCATTGCAGAGCAGGACAGAAAACCGCGTCGGAGTTCTCATATAGTATCGGATGTGGGTTTTCGCTTGCGCAGACTACGAACGGTGCATTGCAGAGCAGGATAGAAAACCGCGTCGGAGTTCTCATATAGTATCGGATGTGGGTTTTCGCATGCGCAGACTACGAACGGTGCATTGCAGAGCAGGATAGAAAACCGCGTCGGAGTTCTCGTATAGTATCGGATGTGGGTTTGCGCTTGCGCAGACTACGAACGGTGCATTGGAGAGCAGGATAGAAAACCGCGTCGGAGTTCTCATATAGTATTGGATGTGGGTTTTCGCTTGCGCAGACTACGAACGGTGCATTGCAGAGCAGGATAGAAAACCGCGTCGGAGCTCTCATATAGTATCGGATGTGGATTTTCGCTTGCGCAGACTACGAACGGTGCATTGCAGAGCAGGATAGAAAACCGCGTCGGAGTTCTCATATAGTATCGAATGTGGGTTTTCGCTTGCGCAGACTATGAACGGTGCATTGCAGAGCAGGATAGAAAACCGCGTCGGAGTTCTCATATAGTATCGGATGTGGGTTTTCGCTTGCGCAGACTACGAACGGCGCATTGCAGAGCATGATAGAAAACCGCGTCGGAGTTCTCATATAGTATCGGATGTGGGTTTTCGCTTGCGCAGACTACGAACGGTGCATTGCAGAGCATGATAGAAAACCGCGTCGGAGTTCTCATATAGTATCGGATGTGCGTTTTCGCTTGCGCAGACTACGAACGGTGCTTTGCAGAGCAGGATAGAAAACCGCGTCGGAGTTCTCATATAGTATCGGATGTGGGTTTTCGCTTGCGCAGACTACGAACGGTGCATTGCAGAGCATGATAGAAATCCTCGTCGGAGTTCTCATATAGTACGGATGTGGGTTTTCGCTTGCGCAGACTACGAACGGTGCATTGCAGAGCAGGATAGAAAACCGCGTCGGAGTTCTCATATAGTATCGGATGTGGGTTTTCGCTTGCGCAGACTACGAACGGTGCATTGCAGAGCAGGATAGAAATCCGCGTCGGAGTTCTCATATAGTATCGGATGTGGGTTTTCGCTTGCGCAGACTACGAACGGTGCATTGCAGACCAGGATAGAAAACCGCGTCGGAGTTCTCATATAGTATCGGATGTGGGTTTTCGCTTGCGCAGACTACGCACGGTGCATTGCAGAGCAGGATAGAAAACCGTGTCCGAGTTCTCATATAGTATCGGATGTGGGTTTTCGCTTGCGCAGACTACGAACGGTGCATTGCAGAGAAGGATAGAAAACCGTGTCCGAGTTCTCATATAGTATCGGATGTGGGTTTTCGCTTGCGCAGACTACGAACGGTGCATTGCAGAGCAGGATAGAAAACCGCGTCGGAGTTCTCATATAGTATCGGATGTGGGTTTTCGCTTGCGCAGACTACGAACGGTGCATTGCAGAGCAGGATAGAAAACCGCGTTGGAGTTCTCATATAGTATCGGATGTGGGTTTTCGCTTGCGCAGACTACGAACGGTGCATTGCAGAGCAGGATAGAAAACCGCGACGGAGTTCTCATATAGTATCGGATGTGGGTTTTCGCTTGCGCAGACTACGAACGGTGCACTGCAGAGCAGGATGGAAAACCGCGTCGGAGTTCTCATATAGTATCGAATGTGGGTTTTCGCTTGCGCAGACTACGAACGGTGCATTGCAGAGCAGGATAGAAAACCGCGTCGGAGTTCTCATATAGTATCGGATGTGGGTTTTCGATTGCGCAGACTACGAACGGCGCATTGCAGAGCATGATAGAAAACCGCGTCGGAGTTCTCATATAGTATCGGATGTGGGTTTTCGCTTGCGCAGACTACGAACGGTGCATTGCAGAGCAGGACAGAAAACCGCGTCGGAGTTCTCATATAGTATCGGATGTGGGTTCTCGCTTGCGCAGACTACGAACGGTGCATTGCAGAGCATGATAGAAAACCGCGTCGGAGTTCTCGTATAGTATCGGATGTGGGTTTTCGCTTGCGCAGACTACGAACGGTGCATTGCAGAGCAGAATAGAAAACCGCGTCGGAGTTCTCATATAGTATCGGATGTGGGTTTTCGCTTGCGCAGACTACGAACGGTGCATTGCAGAGCATGATAGAAAACCGCGTCGGAGTTCTCATATAGTATTGGATGTGGGTTTTCGCTTGCGCAGACTACGAACGGTGCATTGCAGAGCAGGATAGAAAACCGCGTCGGAGTTCTCATATAGTATCGGATGTGGGTTTTCGCTTGCGCAGACTACGAACGGTGCATTGCAGAGCAGGATAGAAAACCGCGTCGGAGTTCTCATATAGTATCGAATGTGGGTTTTCGCTTGCGCAGACTACGAACGGTGCATTGCAGAGCAGGATAGAAAACCGTGTCCGAGTTCTCATATAGTATCGGATGTGGGTTTTCGCTTGCGCAGACTACGAACGGTGCATTGCAGAGCAGGATAGAAAACCGCGTCGGAGTTCTCATATAGTATCGGATGTGGGTTTTCGCTTGCGCAGACTACGAACGGTGCATTGCAGAGCAGGATAGAAAACCGCGTCGGAGTTCTCATATAGTATCGGATGTGGGTTTTCGCTTGCGCAGACTACGAACGGTGCATTGCAGAGCAGGATAGAAATCCGCGTCGGAGTTCTCATATAGTATCGGATGTGGGTTTTCGCTTGCGCAGACTACGAACGGTGCATTGCAGACCAGGATAGAAAACCGCGTCGGAGTTCTCATATAGTATCGGATGTGGGTTTTCGCTTGCGCAGACTACGCACGGTGCATTGCAGAGCAGGATAGAAAACCGTGTCCGAGTTCTCATATAGTATCGGATGTGGGTTTTCGCTTGCGCAGACTACGAACGGTGCATTGCAGAGAAGGATAGAAAACCGTGTCCGAGTTCTCATATAGTATCGGATGTGGGTTTTCGCTTGCGCAGACTACGAACGGTGCATTGCAGAGCAGGATAGAAAACCGCGTCGGAGTTCTCATATAGTATCGGATGTGGGTTTTCGCTTGCGCAGACTACGAACGGTGCATTGCAGAGCAGGATAGAAAACCGCGTCGGAGTTCTCATATAGTATCGGATGTGGGTTTTCGCTTGCGCAGACTACGAACGGTGCATTGCAGAGCAGGATAGAAAACCGCGTCGGAGTTCTCATATAGTATCGGATGTGGGTTTTCGCTTGCGCAGACTACGAACGGTGCATTGCAGAGCAGGACAGAAAACCGTGTCCGAGTTCTCATATAGTATCGGATGTGAGTTTTCGCTTGCGCAGACTACGAACGGTGCATTGCAGAGCAGGATAGAAAACCGTGTCCGAGTTCTCGTATAGTATCGGATGTGGGTTTTCGCTTGCGCAGACTACGAACGGTGCATTGCAGAGCATGATATAAAACCGCGTCGGAGTTCTCAAATAATCGAATGTGGGTTTTCGCTTGCGCAGACTACGCACGGCGCATTGCAGAGCAGGATAGAAAACCGCGTCGGAGTTCTCACATAGTATCGGATGTGGGTTTTCGCATGCGCAGACTACGCACGGCGCATTGCAGAGCAGGATAGAAAACCGCGGTCGGAGTTCTCATAAAGTATCGGATATTGGTTTTCGCTTGCGCAGACTGCGAACGGTGCATTGCAGAGCAGGATAGAAATCCTCGTCGGAGTTCTCATATAGTACGGATGTGGGTTTTCGCTTGCGCAGACTACGAACGGTGCATTGCAGAGCATGATAGAAAACCGCGTCGGAGTTCTCATATAGTATCGGATGTGGGTTTTCGCTTGCGCAGAAACGAACGGTGCATTCCAGAGCAGGATAGAAAACCGTGTCCGAGTTCTCATATAGTATCGGATGTGGGTTTTCGCTTGCGCAGACTACGCACGGTGCATTGCAGAGCAGGACAGAAAACCGCGTCGCAGTTCTCATATAGTATCGGATGTGGGTTTTCGCTTGCGCAGACTACGAACGGTGCATTGCAGAGCATGATAGAAAACCGCGTCGGAGTTCTCATATAGTATCGGATGTGCGTTTTCGCTTGCGCAGACTACGAACGGTGCATTGCAGAGCAGGACAGAAAACCGCGTCGGAGTTCTCATATAGTATCGGATGTGAGTTTTCGCTTGCGCAGACTACGAACGGTGCATTGCAGAGCAGGATAGAAAACCGTGTCCGAGTTCTCGTATAGTATCGGATGTGCGTTTTCGCTTGCGCAGACTACGAACGGTGCATTGCAGAGCAGAATAGAAAACCGCGTCGGAGTTCTCATATAGTATCGGATGTGGGTTTTCGCTTGCGCAGACTGCGAACGGTGCATTGCAGAGCAGGATAGAAAACCGCGTCGGAGTTCTCATATAGTATTGGATGTGGGTTCTCGCTTGCGCAGACTACGAACGGTGCTTTGCAGAGCAGGATAGAAAACCGCGTCGGAGTTCTCATATAGTATCGGATGTGGGTTTTCGCTTGCGCAGACTACGAACGGTGCATTGCAGAGCAGGATATAAAACCGCGTCGGAGTTCTCATATAGTATCGGATGTGGGTTTTCGCTTGCGCAGACTACGAACGGTGCATTGCAGAGCATGATAGAAAACCGCGTCGGAGTTCTCATATAGTATCGGCGTGCGTTTTCGCTTGCGCAGACTACGAACGGTGCATTGCAGAGCAGGACAGAAAACCGCGTCGGAGTTCTCATATAGTATCGGATGTGGGTTTTCGCTTGCGCAGACTACGAACGGTGCATTGCAGAGCATGATAGAAAACCGCGTCGGAGTTCTCATATAGCATCGGATGTGCGTTTTCGCTTGCGTAGACTACGAACGGTGCATTGCAGAGCAGGATAGAAAACCGCGTCGGAGTTCTCATATAGTATCGGATGTGGGTTTTCGCTTGCACAGACTACGAACGGTGCATTGCAGAGCATGATAGAAAACAGCGTCGCAGTTCTCATCTAGTATCGGATGTGGGTTTTCGCTTGCGCAGACTACGAACGGTGCATTGCAGAGCATGATAGAAAACCGCGTCGCAGTTCTCATCTAGTATCGGATGTGGGTTTTCGCTTGCGCAGACTACGCACGGTGCATTCCAGAGCAGGATAGAAAACCGCGTCGGAGTTCTCATATAGTATCAGATGTGGGTTTTCGCTTTGCGCAGACTACGCACGGTGAATTGCAGAGCAGGATAGAAAACCGCGTCGGAGTTCTCATATAGTATCGGATGTGGGTTTTCGCTTGCGCAGACTACGAACGGTGAATTGCAGAGCAGGATAGAAAACCGCGTCGGAGTTCTCATATAGTATCGGATGTGGGTTTTCGCTTGCGCAGACTACGAACGGTGCATTGCAGAGCAGGATAGAAAACCGCGTCGGAGTTCTCATATAGTATCGGATGTGGGTTTTCGATTGCGCAGACTACGAACGGTGCATTGCAGAGAAGGATAGAAAACCGCGTCGGAGTTCTCATATAGTATCGGATGTGGGTTTTCGCTTGCGCAGACTACGAACGGTGCATTGCAGAGCATGATAGAAAACCGCGTCGGAGTTCTCATATAGTATCGGATGTGGGTTTTCGCTTGCGCAGACTACGAACGGTGCATTGCAGAGCAGGATATAAAACCGCGTCGGAGTTCTCATATAGTATCGGATGTGGGTTTTCGCTTGCGCTGACTACTAACTGTGCATTGCAGAGCAGGATAGAAAACCGCGTCGGAGTTCTCATATAGTATCGGATGTGGGTTTTCGATTGCGCAGACTACGAACGGCGCATTGCAGAGCATGATAGAAAACCGCGTACGAGTTCTCATATAGTATCGGATGTGGGTATTCGCTTGCGCAGACTACGAACGGTGTATTGCAGAGCAGGACAGAAAACCGCGTCGGAGTTCTCATATAGTATCGGATGTGTGTTTTCGCTTGCGCAGACTACAAACGGTGCATTGCAGAGCATGATAGAAAACCGCGTCGGAGTTCTCATATAGTATCGGATGTGCGTTTTCGCTTGCGCAGACTACGAACGGTGCATTGCAGAGCATGATAGAAAACCGCGCCGGAGTTCTCATATAGTATCGAATGTGGGTTTTCGCATGCGCAGACTACGAACGGTGCATTGCAGAGCAGGATAGAAAACCGCGCCGGAGTTCTCAAAGAATCGAATATTGGTTCTCGCTTGCGCAGACTACGAACGGTGCATTGCAGAGCAGGATAGAAAACCGCATCGCAGTTCTCATATAGTATCGGATGTGGGTTCTCGCTTGCGCAGACTACGAACGGTGCATTGCAGAGCAGGATAGAAAACCGCGTCGCAGTTCTCATATAGTATCGGATGGGTTTTCGCTTGCGCAGACTACGAACGGTGCATTGCAGAGCAGGATAGAAAACCGCGTCGGAGTTCTCATATAGTATCGGATGTGGGTTTTCGCTTGCGCAGACTACGCACGGTGCATTGCAGAGCAGGATAGAAAACCGCGTCGGAGTTCTCATATAGTATCGGATGTGGGTTTTCGCTTAAGCAGACTACGCACGGTGCATTGCAGAGCAGGATAGAAAACCGTGTCCGAGTTCTCATATAGTATCGGATGTGGGTTTTCGCTTGTGCAGACTACGAACGGTGCATTGCAGAGCAGGATAGGAAACGCGTCGGAGTTCTCATATAGTATGGGATGTGGGTTTTCGCTTGCGCAGACTACGAACGGTGCATTGCAGAGCAGGATAGAAAACCGCGTCGGAGTTCTCATATAGTATCGGATGTGGGTTTACGCTTG